>NW_026947582.1:0-1280800 GCF_034190915.1 Cavia porcellus | reverse complement strand
GTTTTTCTCACTCCTACTAGTGAATCTAATGTAACACACACCCATACAATGCGCTCCACCCCGTGATGTTTTTCTCACTCCTACTAGTGAATGTAATGTAACACACACCCATACAATGCGCACCACCCCGTGATGTTTTTCTCACTCCTATTAGTGAATGTAATGTAACACACACCCATACAATGCGCACCACCCCGTGATGTTTTTCTAACTCCTATTAGTGAATGTAATGTAACACACACCCATACAATGCGCACCACACCGTGATGTTTTTCTCACTCCTACTAGTGAATGTAATGTAACACACACTCATAAAATGCGCACCACCCCGTGATCTTTTTCTCACTCCTACTAGTGAATGTAATGTAACACACACCCATACAATGCGCACCACCCCGTGATGTTTTTCTCACTCCTACTAGTGAATGTAATGTAACACACACCCATACAATGCGCACCACCCCGTGATGTTTTTCTCACTCCTATTAGTGAATGTAATATAACACACACCCATAAAATGCGCACCACCCCGTGATGTTTTTCTCACTCCTACTAGTGAATGTAATGTAACACACACCCATACAATGCGCACCACCCCTTGATGATTTTCTCACTCCTACTATTGAATCTAATGTAACAAACACCCATACAATGCGCACCACCCCGTGATGTTTTTCTCACTCCTACTAGTGAATGTAATGTAACACAAACCCATACAATGCGCACCGCCCCGTGATGTTTTTCTCACTCCTACTAGTGAATGTAATGTAACACACACCCATATAATGTGAACCACCCCGTGATGTTTTTCTCACTCCTACTAGTGAATGTAATGTAACACACACCCATACAATGCGCACCACACCGTGATGTTTTTCTCACTCCTACTAGTGAATGTCATGTAACACACACCCATACAATGCGCACCACCCCGTGATGTTTTTCTCACTCCTACTAGTGAATGTAATGTAACACACACCCATACAATGCGCCCACCCCGTGATGTTTTTCTCACTCCTACTAGTGAATGTAATGAAACACACACCCATAAAATGCGCACTGCCCCGTGATGTTTTTCTCACTCCTACTAGTGAATGTAATGTAACACACACCCATACAATGCGCACTGCCCCGTGATGTTTTTCTCACTCCTACTAGTGAATGTAATGTAACACACACCCATACAATGCGCACCACCCCGTGATGTTTTTCTCACTCCTACTCATGAATGTAATGTAACACACACCCATACAATGCGCACCGCCCCGTGATGTTTTTCTCACTACTACTAGTGAATGTAATGTAACACACACCCATACAATGCGCACCGCCCCGCGATGTTTTTCTCACTCCTACTAGTGAATGTAATGTAACACACACCCATATAATGTGAACCACCCCGTGATGTTTTTCTCACTCCTACTAGTGAATGTAATGTAACACACACCCATACAATGCGCACCACACCGTGATGTTTTTCTCACTCCTACTAGTGAATGTAATGTAACACACACCCATACAATGCGCACCACCCCGTGATGTTTTTCTCACTCCTACTAGTGAATGTAATGTAACACACACCCATACAATGCGCCCACCCCGTGATGTTTTTCTCACTCTTACTAGTGAATGTAACGTAACACACACCCATACAATGCGCACCACCCCGTGATGTTTTTCTCACTCCTACTAGTGAATGTAACGTAACACACACCCATACAATGCGCACAACCCCGTGATGTTTTTCTCACTCCTACTAGTGAATGTAATGTAACACACACCCATACAATGCGCACCGCCCCGTGATGTTTTTCTCACTCCTACTAGTGAATGTAATGTAACACACACCCATACAATGCGCACTGCCCCGTGATGTTTTTCTCACTCCTACTAGTGAATGTAATGTAACACACACCCATACAATGCGCACCGCCCCGTGATGTTTTTCTCACTCCTACTAGTGAATGTAATGTAACACACACCCATACAATGCGCAACACCCCGTGATGTTTTTCTCACTCCTACTAGTGAATCTAATGTAACAAACACCCATACAATGCGCACCACCCCGTGATGTTTTTCTCACTCCTACTAGTGAATGTAATGTAACATACACCCGTACAATGCGCACCACCCCGTGATGTTTTTCTCACTCCTACTAGTGAATCTAATGTAACACACACCCATACAAGGCGCACCACCCCGTGATGTTTTTCTCACTTCTACTAGTGAATGTAATGTAACACACACCCATACAATGCGCACCACCGCGTGATGATTTTCTCACTCCTACTAGTGAATGTAATGTAACAAACACCCATACCATGCGCACCACCCCGTGATGTTTTTCTCACTCCTACTAGTGAATGTAATGTAACACACACCCATACAATGCGCACCACCCCGTGATGTTTTTCTCACTCCTACTAGTGAATGTAATGTAACACACACCCATACAATGCGCACCACCCCGTGATGTTTTTCTCACTCCTACTAGTGAATCTAATGTAACACACACCCATACAATGCGCACCACCCCGTGATGTTTTTCTCACTCCTACTAGTGAATGTAATGTAACACACACCCATACAATGCGCACCACCCCGTGATGTTTTTCTCACTCCTACTAGTGAATCTAATGTAACACACACCCATACAATGCGCACCACCCCGTGATGTTTTTCTCACTGCTACTAGTGAATCTAATGTAACACACCCATACAATGCGCACCACCCCGTGATGTTTTTCTCACTCCTACTAGTGAATGTAATGTAACACACACCCATACAATGCGCACCACCCCTTGATGTTTTTCTCACTGCTACTAGTGAATGTAATGTAACACACACCCATACAATGCCCACCACCCCGTGATGTTTTTCTCACTGCTACTAGTGAATGTAATGTAACACACACCCATACAATGCGCACCACCCCGTGATGATTTTCTCACTCCTACTAGTGAATCTAATGTAACAAACACCCATACAATGCGCACCACCCCGTGATGTTTTTCTCACTCCTACTAGTGAATGTAATGTAACAAACACCCATACAATGCGCACCACCCCGTGATGTTTTTCTCACTCTTACTAATGAATCTAATGTAACACACAGCCATACAATGCGCACCACCCCGTGATGTTTTTCTCACTACTAGTAGTGAATCTAATGTAACACACACAAATACAATGCGCACCACCCCGTGATGTTTTTCTCACTCTTACTAGTGAATCTAATGTAACACACACCCATACAATGCGCACCACCCCGTGATGTTTTTCTCACTCCTACTAGTGAATCTAATGTAACACACACCCATACAATGCGCACCACCCCCTGATGTTTTTATCACTCCTACTAGTGAATGTAATGTAACACACACCCATACCATTCGCACCACCCCGTGATGATTTTCTCACTCCTACTAGTGAATGTAATGTAACACACACCCATACAATGCGCACCACCCCGTGATGTTTTTCTCACTGCTACTAGTGAATCTAATGTAACACACCCATACAATGCGCACCACCCCGTGATGTTTTTCTCACTCCTACTAGTGAATGTAATGTAACACACACCCATACAATGTGCACCACCCCTTGATGTTTTTCTCACTCCTACTAGTGAATGTAATGTAACACACACCCATACAATGCGCACCACCCCGTGATGTTTTTCTCACTGCTACTAGTGAATGTAATGTAACACACACCCATACAATGCGCACCACCCCGTGATGTTTTTCTCACTCCTACTAGTGAATGTAATGTAACACACACCCATACAATGCGCACCACCCCGTGATGTTTTTCTCACTGCTACTAGTGAATCTAATGTAACACACCCATACAATGCGCACCACCCCGTGATGTTTTTCTCACTCCTACTAGTGAATGTAATGTAACACACACCCATACAATGCGCACCACCCCTTGATGTTTTTCTCACTCCCACTAGTGAATGTAATGTAACACACACCCATACAATGCGCACCACCCCGTGATGTTTTTCTCACTCCTACTAGTGAATGTAATGTAACACACACTCATAAAATGCGCACCACCCCGTGATGTTTTTCTCACTCCTACTAGTGAATGTAATGTAACACACACCCATACAATGCGCACCACCCCGTGATGTTTTTCTCACTCCTACTAGTGAATGTAATGTACCACACACCCATACAATGCGCACCACCCGGTGATGTTTTTCTCACTCCTCCTAGTGAATGTAATGTAACACACACCCATAAAATGCGCACCACGCCGTGATGTTTTTTTCACTCCTACTAGTGAATGTAATGTAACACACACCCATACAATGCGCACCACCCCGTGATGTTTTTCTCACTCCTACTAGTGAATGTAATGTAACACACACCCATACAATGCGCACCACCCCGTGATGTTTTTCTCACTCCTACGAGTGAATCTAATGTAACACACACCCATACAATGCGCACCACCCCGTGATGTTTTTCTCACTCCTACTAGTGAATGTAATGTAACACACACCCATACAATGCGCACCACCCCGTGATGTTTTTTCACTCCTACTAGTGAATGTAATGTAACACACACCCATACAATGCGCACCACCCCGTGATGATTTTCTCACTCCTACTAGTGAATCTAATGTAACAAACACCCATACAATGCGCACCACCCCGTGATGTTTTTCTCACTCCTACTAGTGAATGTAATGTAACAAACACCCATACAATGCGCACCACCCCGTGATGTTTTTCTCACTCTTACTAATGAATCTAATGTAACACACAGCCATACAATGCGCACCACCCCGTGATGTTTTTCTCACTACTACTAGTGAATCTAATGTAACACACACAAATACAATGCGCACCACCCCGTGATGTTTTTCTCACTCTTACTAGTGAATCTAATGTAACACACACCCATACAATGCGCACCACCCCGTGATGTTTTTCTCACTCCTACTAGTGAATCTAATGTAACACACACCCATACAATGCGCACCACCCCCTGATGTTTTTATCACTCCTACTAGTGAATGTAATGTAACACACACCCATACCATTCGCACCACCCCGTGATGATTTTCTCACTCCTACTAGTGAATGTAATGTAACACACACCCATACGATGCGCACCACCCCGTGATGTTTTTCTCACTGCTACTAGTGAATCTAATGTAACACACCCATACAATGCGCACCACCCCGTGATGTTTTTCTCACTCCTACTAGTGAATGTAATGTAACACACACCCATACAATGCGCACCACCCCTTGATGTTTTTCTCACTCCTACTAGTGAATGTAATGTAACACACACCCATACAATGCGCACCACCCCGTGATGTTTTTCTCACTGCTACTAGTGAATGTAATGTAACACACACCCATACAATGCGCACCACCCCGTGATGTTTTTCTCACTCCTACTAGTGAATGTAATGTAACACACACCCATACAATGCGCACCACCCCGTGATGTTTTTCTCACTGCTACTAGTGAATCTAATGTAACACACCCATACAATGCGCACCACCCCGTGATGTTTTTCTCACTCCTACTAGTGAATGTAATGTAACACACACCCATACAATGCGCACCACCCCTTGATGTTTTTCTCACTCCTACTAGTGAATGTAATGTAACACACACCCATACAATGCGCACCACCCCGTGATGTTTTTCTCACTCCTACTAGTGAATGTAATGTAACACACACTCATAAAATGCGCACCACCCCGTGATGTTTTTCTCACTCCTACTAGTGAATGTAATGTAACACACACCCATACAATGCGCACCACCCCGTGATGTTTTTCTCACTCCTACTAGTGAATGTAATGTACCACACACCCATACAATGCGCACCACCCGGTGATGTTTTTCTCACTCCTCCTAGTGAATGTAATGTAACACACACCCATAAAATGCGCACCACGCCGTGATGTTTTTTTCACTCCTACTAGTGAATGTAATGTAACACACACCCATACAATGCGCACCACCCCGTGATGTTTTTCTCACTCCTACTAGTGAATGTAATGTAACACACACCCATACAATGCGCACCACCCCGTGATGTTTTTCTCACTCCTACGAGTGAATCTAATGTAACACACACCCATACAATGCGCACCACCCCGTGATGTTTTTCTCACTCCTACTAGTGAATGTAATGTAACACACACCCATACAATGCGCACCACCCCGTGATGTTTTTCTCACTCCTACTAGTGAATGTAATGTAACACACACCCATACAATGCGCACCACCCCGTGATGTTTTTCTCACTCCTACTAGTGAATGTAATGTAACACACACCCATACAATGCGCACCACCCCGTGATGATTTTCTCACTCCTACTAGTGAATCTAATGTAACACACACCCATACAATGCGCACCACCCCGTGATGTTTTTCTCACTCCTACTAGTGAATGTAATTTAACACACACTCATAAAATGCGCACCACCCCGTGATGTTTTTCTCACTCCTACTAGTGAATGTAATGTAATACACACCCATACAATGCGCCCACCCCGTGATGTTTTTCTCACTCCTACTAGTGAATGTAACGTAACACACACCCATACAATGCGCACCACCCCGTGATGTTTTTCTCACTCCTACTAGTGAATGTAACGTAACACACACCCATACAATGCGCACAACCCCGTGATGTTTTTCTCACTCCTACTAGTGAATGTAATGTAACACACACCCAAACAATGCGCACCGCCCCGTGATGTTTTTCTCACTCCTACTAGTGAATGTAATGTAACACACACCCATACAATGCGCACCGCCCCGTGATGTTTTTCTCACTCCTACTAGTGAATGTAATGTAACACACACCCATACAATGCGCAACACCCCGTGATGTTTTTCTCACTCCTACTAGTGAATCTAATGTAACAAACACCCATACAATGCGCACAACCCCGTGATGTTTTTCTCACTCCTACTAGTGAATGTAATGTAACACACACCCATACAATGCGCACCGCCCCGTGATGTTTTTCTCACTCCTACTAGTGAATGTAATGTAACACACACCCATACAATGCGCACCGCCCCGTGATGTTTTTCTCACTCCTACTAGTGAATGTAATGTAACACACACCCATACAATGCGCAACACCCCGTGATGTTTTTCTCACTCCTACTAGTGAATCTAATGTAACAAACACCCATACAATGCGCACCACCCCGTGATGTTTTTCTCACTCCTACTAGTGAATGTAATGTAACATACACCCGTACAATGCGCACCACCCCGTGATGTTTTTCTCACTCCTACTAGTGAATCTAATGTAACACACACCCATACAATGCGCACCACCCCGTGATGTTTTTCTCACTTCTACTAGTGAATGTAATGTAACACACACCCGTACAATGCGCACCACCCCGTGATGTTTTTCTCACTCCTACTAGTGAATCTAATGTAACACACACCCATACAATGCGCACCACCCCGTGATGTTTTTCTCACTTCTACTAGTGAATGTAATGTAACACACACCCATACAATGCGCACCACCGCGTGATGATTTTCTCACTCCTACTAGTGAATCTAATGTAACAAACACCCATACCATGCGCACCACTCCGTGATGTTTTTCTCACTCCTACTAGTGAATGTAATGTAACACACACCCATACAATGCGCCCACCCCGTGATGTTTTTCTCACTCCTACTAGTGAATGTAACGTAACACACACCCATACAATGCGCACCACCCCGTGATGTTTTTCTCACTCCTACTAGTGAATGTAACGTAACACACACCCATACAATGCGCACAACCCCGTGATGTTTTTCTCACTCCTACTAGTGAATGTAATGTAACACACACCCATACAATGCGCACCGCCCCGTGATGTTTTTCTCACTCCTACTAGTGAATGTAATGTAACACACACCCATACAATGCGCACCGCCCCGTGATGTTTTTCTCACTCCTACTAGTGAATGTAATGTAACACACACCCATACAATGCGCAACACCCCGTGATGTTTTTCTCACTCCTACTAGTGAATCTAATGTAACAAACACCCATACAATGCGCACAACCCCGTGATGTTTTTCTCACTCCTACTAGTGAATGTAATGTAACACACACCCATACAATGCGCACCGCCCCGTGATGTTTTTCTCACTCCTACTAGTGAATGTAATGTAACACACACCCATACAATGCGCAACACCCCGTGATGTTTTTCTCACTCCTACTAGTGAATCTAATGTAACAAACACCCATACAATGCGCACCACCCCGTGATGTTTTTCTCACTCCTACTAGTGAATGTAATGTAACATACACCCGTACAATGCGCACCACCCCGTGATGTTTTTCTCACTCCTACTAGTGAATCTAATGTAACACACACCCATACAATGCGCACCACCCCGTGATGTTTTTCTCACTTCTACTAGTGAATGTAATGTAACACACACCCATACAATGCGCACCACCGCGTGATGATTTTCTCACTCCTACTAGTGAATCTAATGTAACAAACACCCATACCATGCGCACCACCCCGTGATGTTTTTCTCACTCCTACTAGTGAATGTAATGTAACACACACCCATACAATGCGCACCACCCCGTGATGTTTTTCTCACTCCTACTAGTGAATGTAATGTAACACACACCCATACAATGCGCACCACCCCGTGATGTTTTTCTCACTCCTACTAGTGAATCTAATGTAACACACACCCATACAATGCGCACCACCCCGTGATGTTTTTCTCACTCCTACTAGTGAATGTAATGTAACACACACCCATACAATGCGCACCACTCCGTGATGTTTTTCTCACTCCTACTAGTGAATCTAATGTAACACACACCCATACAATGCGCACCACCCCGTGATGTTTTTCTCACTGCTACTAGTGAATCTAATGTAACACACCCATACAATGCGCACCACCCCGTGATGTTTTTCTCACTCCTACTAGTGAATGTAATGTAACACACACCCATACAATGCGCACCACCCCTTGATGTTTTTCTCACTCCTACTAGTGAATGTAATGTAACACACACCCATACAATGCCCACCACCCCGTGATGTTTTTTCACTGCTACTAGTGAATGTAATGTAACACACACCCATACAATGCGCACCACCCCGTGATGATTTTCTCACTCCTACTAGTGAATCTAATGTAACAAACACCCATACAATGCGCACCACCCCGTGATGTTTTTCTCACTGCTACTAGTGAATCTAATGTAACACACCCATACAATGCGCACCACCCCGTGATGTTTTTCTCACTCCTACTAGTGAATGTAATGTAACACACACCCATACAATGCGCACCACCCCTTGATGTTTTTCTCACTCCCACTAGTGAATGTAATGTAACACACACCCATACAATGCGCACCACCCCGTGATGTTTTTCTCACTCCTACTAGTGAATGTAATGTAACACACACTCATAAAATGCGCACCACCCCGTGATGTTTTTCTCACTCCTACTAGTGAATGTAATGTAACACACACCCATACAATGCGCACCACCCCGTGATGTTTTTCTCACTCCTACTAGTGAATGTAATGTACCACACACCCATACAATGCGCACCACCCGGTGATGTTTTTCTCACTCCTCCTAGTGAATGTAATGTAACACACACCCATAAAATGCGCACCACGCCGTGATGTTTTTTTCACTCCTACTAGTGAATGTAATGTAACACACACCCATACAATGCGCACCACCCCGTGATGTTTTTCTCACTCCTACTAGTGAATGTAATGTAACACACACCCATACAATGCGCACCACCCCGTGATGTTTTTCTCACTCCTACGAGTGAATCTAATGTAACACACACCCATACAATGCGCACCACCCCGTGATGTTTTTCTCACTCCTACTAGTGAATGTAATGTAACACACACCCATACAATGCGCACCACCCCGTGATGTTTTTCTCACTCCTACTAGTGAATGTAATGTAACACACACCCATACAATGCGCACCACCCCGTGATGATTTTCTCACTCCTACTAGTGAATCTAATGTAACAAACACCCATACAATGCGCACCACCCCGTGATGTTTTTCTCACTCCTACTAGTGAATGTAATGTAACAAACACCCATACAATGCGCACCACCCCGTGATGTTTTTCTCACTCTTACTAATGAATCTAATGTAACACACAGCCATACAATGCGCACCACCCCGTGATGTTTTTCTCACTACTACTAGTGAATCTAATGTAACACACACAAATACAATGCGCACCACCCCGTGATGTTTTTCTCACTCTTACTAGTGAATCTAATGTAACACACACCCATACAATGCGCACCACCCCGTGATGTTTTTCTCACTCCTACTAGTGAATCTAATGTAACACACACCCATACAATGCGCACCACCCCCTGATGTTTTTATCACTCCTACTAGTGAATGTAATGTAACACACACCCATACCATTCGCACCACCCCGTGATGATTTTCTCACTCCTACTAGTGAATGTAATGTAACACACACCCATATGATGCGCACCACCCCGTGATGTTTTTCTCACTGCTACTAGTGAATCTAATGTAACACACCCATACAATGCGCACCACCCCGTGATGTTTTTCTCACTCCTACTAGTGAATGTAGTGTAACACACACCCATACAATGCGCACCACCCCTTGATGTTTTTCTCACTCCTACTAGTGAATGTAATGTAACACACACCCATACAATGCGCACCACCCCGTGATGTTTTTCTCACTGCTACTAGTGAATGTAATGTAACACACACCCATACAATGCGCACCACCCCGTGATGTTTTTCTCACTCCTACTAGTGAATGTAATGTAACACACACCCATACAATGCGCACCACCCCGTGATGTTTTTCTCACTGCTACTAGTGAATCTAATGTAACACACCCATACAATGCGCACCACCCCGTGATGTTTTTCTCACTCCTACTAGTGAATGTAATGTAACACACACCCATACAATGCGCACCACCCCGTGATGTTTTTCTCACTCCTACTAGTGAATGTAATGTAACACACACCCATACAATGCGCACCACCCCGTGATGTTTTTCTCACTCCTACTAGTGAATGTAATGTACCACACACCCATACAATGCGCACCACCCGGTGATGTTTTTCTCACTCCTCCTAGTGAATGTAATGTAACACACACCCATAAAATGCGCACCACGCCGTGATGTTTTTTTCACTCCTACTAGTGAATGTAATGTAACACACACCCATACAATGCGCACCACCCCGTGATGTTTTTCTCACTCCTACTAGTGAATGTAATGTAACACACACCCATACAATGCGCACCACCCCGTGATGTTTTTCTCACTCCTACGAGTGAATCTAATGTAACACACACCCATACAATGCGCACCACCCCGTGATGTTTTTCTCACTCCTACTAGTGAATGTAATGTAACACACACCCATACAATGCGCACCACCCCGTGATGTTTTTCTCACTCCTACTAGTGAATGTAATGTAACACACACCCATACAATGCGCACCACCCCGTGATGTTTTTCTCACTCCTACTAGTGAATGTAATGTAACACACACCCATACAATGCGCACCACCCCGTGATGATTTTCTCACTCCTACTAGTGAATCTAATGTAACACACACCCATACAATGCGCACCACCCCGTGATGTTTTTCTCACTCCTACTAGTGAATGTAATTTAACACACACCCATAAAATGCGCACCACCCCGTGATGTTTTTCTCACTCCTACTAGTGAATGTAATGTAACACACACCCATACAATGCGCCCACCCCGTGATGTTTTTCTCACTCCTACTAGTGAATGTAACGTAACACACACCCATACAATGCGCACCACCCCGTGATGTTTTTCTCACTCCTACTAGTGAATGTAACGTAACACACACCCATACAATGCGCACAACCCCGTGATGTTTTTCTCACTCCTACTAGTGAATGTAATGTAACACACACCCAAACAATGCGCACCGCCCCGTGATGTTTTTCTCACTCCTACTAGTGAATGTAATGTAACACACACCCATACAATGCGCACCGCCCCGTGATGTTTTTCTCACTCCTACTAGTGAATGTAATGTAACACACACCCATACAATGCGCAACACCCCGTGATGTTTTTCTCACTCCTACTAGTGAATCTAATGTAACAAACACCCATACAATGCGCACAACCCCGTGATGTTTTTCTCACTCCTACTAGTGAATGTAATGTAACACACACCCATACAATGCGCACCGCCCCGTGATGTTTTTCTCACTCCTACTAGTGAATGTAATGTAACACACACCCATACAATGCGCACCGCCCCGTGATGTTTTTCTCACTCCTACTAGTGAATGTAATGTAACACACACCCATACAATGCGCAACACCCCGTGATGTTTTTCTCACTCCTACTAGTGAATCTAATGTAACAAACACCCATACAATGCGCACCACCCCGTGATGTTTTTCTCACTCCTACTAGTGAATGTAATGTAACATACACCCGTACAATGCGCACCACCCCGTGATGTTTTTCTCACTCCTACTAGTGAATCTAATGTAACACACACCCATACAATGCGCACCACCCCGTGATGTTTTTCTCACTTCTACTAGTGAATGTAATGTAACACACACCCGTACAATGCGCACCACCCCGTGATGTTTTTCTCACTCCTACTAGTGAATCTAATGTAACACACACCCATACAATGCGCACCACCCCGTGATGTTTTTCTCACTTCTACTAGTGAATGTAATGTAACACACACCCATACAATGCGCACCACCGCGTGATGATTTTCTCACTCCTACTAGTGAATCTAATGTAACAAACACCCATACCATGCGCACCACCCCGTGATGTTTTTCTCACTCCTACTAGTGAATGTAATGTAACACACACCCATACAATGCGCCCACCCCGTGATGTTTTTCTCACTCCTACTAGTGAATGTAACGTAACACACACCCATACAATGCGCACCACCCCGTGATGTTTTTCTCACTCCTACTAGTGAATGTAACGTAACACACACCCATACAATGCGCACAACCCCGTGATGTTTTTCTCACTCCTACTAGTGAATGTAATGTAACACACACCCATACAATGCGCACCGCCCCGTGATGTTTTTCTCACTCCTACTAGTGAATGTAATGTAACACACACCCATACAATGCGCACCGCCCCGTGATGTTTTTCTCACTCCTACTAGTGAATGTAATGTAACACACACCCATACAATGCGCAACACCCCGTGATGTTTTTCTCACTCCTACTAGTGAATCTAATGTAACAAACACCCATACAATGCGCACAACCCCGTGATGTTTTTCTCACTCCTACTAGTGAATGTAATGTAACACACACCCATACAATGCGCACCGCCCCGTGATGTTTTTCTCACTCCTACTAGTGAATGTAATGTAACACACACCCATACAATGCGCAACACCCCGTGATGTTTTTCTCACTCCTACTAGTGAATCTAATGTAACAAACACCCATACAATGCGCACCACCCCGTGATGTTTTTCTCACTCCTACTAGTGAATGTAATGTAACATACACCCGTACAATGCGCACCACCCCGTGATGTTTTTCTCACTCCTACTAGTGAATCTAATGTAACACACACCCATACAATGCGCACCACCCCGTGATGTTTTTCTCACTTCTACTAGTGAATGTAATGTAACACACACCCATACAATGCGCACCACCGCGTGATGATTTTCTCACTCCTACTAGTGAATCTAATGTAACAAACACCCATACCATGCGCACCACCCCGTGATGTTTTTCTCACTCCTACTAGTGAATGTAATGTAACACACACCCATACAATGCGCACCACCCCGTGATGTTTTTCTCACTCCTACTAGTGAATGTAATGTAACACACACCCATACAATGCGCACCACCCAGTGATGTTTTTCTCACTCCTACTAGTGAATCTAATGTAACACACACCCATACAATGCGCACCACCCCGTGATGTTTTTCTCACTCCTACTAGTGAATGTAATGTAACACACACCCATACAATGCGCACCACCCCGTGATGTTTTTCTCACTCCTACTAGTGAATCTAATGTAACACACACCCATACAATGCGCACCACCCCGTGATGTTTTTCTCACTGCTACTAGTGAATCTAATGTAACACACCCATACAATGCGCACCACCCCGTGATGTTTTTCTCACTCCTACTAGTGAATGTAATGTAACACACACCCATACAATGCGCACCACCCCTTGATGTTTTTCTCACTCCTACTAGTGAATGTAATGTAACACACACCCATACAATGCCCACCACCCCGTGATGTTTTTTCACTGCTACTAGTGAATGTAATGTAACACACACCCATACAATGCGCACCACCCCGTGATGATTTTCTCACTCCTACTAGTGAATCTAATGTAACAAACACCCATACAATGCGCACCACCCCGTGATGTTTTTCTCACTCCTACTAGTGAATGTAATGTAACAAACACCCATACAATGCGCACCACCCCGTGATGTTTTTCTCACTCTTACTAATGAATCTAATGTAACACACACCCATACAATGCGCACCACCCCGTGATGTTTTTCTCACTCCTACTAGTGAATCTAATGTAACACACACAAATACAATGCGCACCACCCCGTGATGTTTTTCTCACTCTTACTAGTGAATCTAATGTAACACACACCCATACAATGCGCACCACCCCGTGATGTTTTTCTCACTCCTACTAGTGAATCTAATGTAACACACACCCATACAATGCGCACCACCCCCTGATGTTTTTATCACTCCTACTAGTGAATGTAATGTAACACACACCCATACCATTCGCACCACCCCGTGATGATTTTCTCACTCCTACTTGTGAATCTAATGTAACAAACACCCATACCATGCGCACCACCCCGTGATGTTTTTCTCACTCCTACTAGTGAATGTAATGTAACACACACCCATACAATGCGCACCACCACGTGATGTTTTTCTCACTCCTACTAGTGAATGTAATGTAACACACACCCATACAATGCGCACCACCCCGTGATGTTTTTCTCACTCCTACTAGTGAATCTAATGTAACACACACCCATACAATGCGCACCACCCCGTGATGTTTTTCTCACTGCTACTAGTGAATCTAATGTAACACACCCATACAATGCGCACCACCCCGTGATGTTTTTCTCACTCCTACTAGTGAATGTAATGTAACACACACCCATACAATGCGCACCACCCCTTGATGTTTTTCTCACTCCTACTAGTGAATGTAATGTAACACACACCCATACAATGCGCACCACCCCGTGATGTTTTTCTCACTGCTACTAGTGAATGTAATGTAACACACACCCATACAATGCGCACCACCCCGTGATGTTTTTCTCACTCCTACTAGTGAATGTAATGTAACACACACCCATACAATGCGCACCACCCCGTGATGTTTTTCTCACTGCTACTAGTGAATCTAATGTAACACACCCATACAATGCGCACCACCCCGTGATGTTTTTCTCACTCCTACTAGTGAATGTAATGTAACACACACCCATACAATGCGCACCACCCCTTGATGTTTTTCTCACTCCTACTAGTGAATGTAATGTAACACACACCCATACAATGCGCACCACCCCGTGATGTTTTTCTCACTCCTACTAGTGAATGTAATGTAACACACACTCATAAAATGCGCACCACCCCGTGATGTTTTTCTCACTCCTACTAGTGAATGTAATGTACCACACACCCATACAATGCGCACCACCCCGTGATGTTTTTCTCACTCCTACTAGTGAATGTAATGTACCACACACCCATACAATGCGCACCACCCGGTGATGTTTTTCTCACTCCTCCTAGTGAATGTAATGTAACACACACCCATAAAATGCGCACCACGCCGTGATGTTTTTTTCACTCCTACTAGTGAATGTAATGTAACACACACCCATACAATGCGCACCACCCCGTGATGTTTTTCTCACTCCTACTAGTGAATGTAATGTAACACACACCCATACAATGCGCACCACCCCGTGATGTTTTTCTCACTCCTACGAGTGAATCTAATGTAACACACACCCATACAATGCGCACCACCCCGTGATGTTTTTCTCACTCCTACTAGTGAATGTAATGTAACACACACCCATACAATGCGCACCACCCCGTGATGTTTTTCTCACTCCTACTAGTGAATGTAATGTAACACACACCCATACAATGCGCACCACCCCGTGATGTTTTTCTCACTCCTACTAGTGAATGTAATGTAACACACACCCATACAATGCGCACCACCCCGTGATGATTTTCTCACTCCTACTAGTGAATCTAATGTAACACACACCCATACAATGCGCACCACCCCGTGATGTTTTTCTCACTCCTACTAGTGAATGTAATTTAACACACACCCATAAAATGCGCACCACCCCGTGATGTTTTTCTCACTCCTACTAGTGAATGTAATGTAACACACACCCATACAATGCGCACCACCCCGTGATGTTTTTCTCACTCCTACTAGTGAATGTAATGTAACACACACCCATACAATGCGCACCACCCCGTGATGTTTTTTTCACTCCTACTAGTGAATCTAATGTAACACACACCCATACAATGCGCTCCACCCCGTGATGTTTTTCTCACTCCTACTAGTGAATGTAATGTAACACACACCCATACAATGCGCACCACCCCGTGATGTTTTTCTCACTCCTATTAGTGAATGTAATGTAACACACACCCATACAATGCGCACCACCCCGTGATGTTTTTCTAACTCCTATTAGTGAATGTAATGTAACACACACCCATACAATGCGCACCACACCGTGATGTTTTTCTCACTCCTACTAGTGAATGTAATGTAACACACACTCATAAAATGCGCACCACCCCGTGATGTTTTTCTCACTCCTACTAGTGAATATAATGTAACACACACCCATACAATGCGCACCACCCCGTGATGTTTTTCTCACTCCTACTAGTGAATGTAATGTAACACACACCCATACAATGCGCACCACCCCGTGATGTTTTTCTCACTCCTATTAGTGAATGTAATGTAACACACACCCATACAATGCGCACCACCCCGTGATGTTTTTCTCACTCCTACTAGTGAATGTAATGTAACACACACCCATACAATGCGCACCACCCCTTGATGATTTTCTCACTCCTACTATTGAATCTAATGTAACAAACACCCATACAATGCGCACCACCCCGTGATGTTTTTCTCACTCCTACTAGTGAATGTAATGTAACACAAACCCATACAATGCGCACCGCCCCGTGATGTTTTTCTCACTCCTACTAGTGAATGTAATGTAACACACACCCATATAATGTGAACAACCCCGTGATGTTTTTCTCACTCCTACTAGTGAATGTAATGTAACACACACCCATACAATGCGCACCACACCGTGATGTTTTTCTCACTCCTACTAGTGAATGTCATGTAACACACACCCATACAATGCGCACCACCCCGTGATGTTTTTCTCACTCCTACTAGTGAATGTAATGTAACACACACCCATACAATGCGCCCACCCCGTGATGTTTTTCTCACTCCTACTAGTGAATGTAATGAAACACACACCCATAAAATGCGCACTGCCCCGTGATGTTTTTCTCACTCCTACTAGTGAATGTAATGTAACACACACCCATACAATGCGCACCGCCCCGTGATGTTTTTCTCACTCCTACTAGTGAATGTAATGTAACACACACCCATACAATGCGCACTGCCCCGTGATGTTTTTCTCACTCCTACTAGTGAATGTAATGTAAAACACACCCATACAATGCGCACCGCCCCGTGATGTTTTTCTCACTCCTACTAGTGAATGTAATGTAACACACACCCATACAATGCGCACCACCCCGTGATGTTTTTCTCACTCCTACTAGTGAATGTAATGTAACACACACCCATACAATGCGCACCACCCCGTGATGATTTTCTCACTCCTACTAGTGAATCTAATGTAACAAACACCCATACAATGCGTACCTCCCCGTGATGTTTTGCTCACTCCTACTAGTGAATGTAATGTAACACACACCCATACAATGCGCACCACCCCGTGATGTTTTTCTCACTCCTACTAGTGAATCTAATGTAACACACACCCATACAATGCGCAACACCCCGTGATCTTTTTCTCACTCCTACTAGTGAATCTAATGTAACACAAACCCATACAATGCGCACCACCCCGTGATGTTTTTCTCACTCCTACTAGTGAATGTAATGTAACACACACCCATACAATGCGCACCACCCCGTGATGATTTTCTCACTCCTACTAGTGAATCTAATGTAACACACACCCATACAATGCGCACCACCCCGTGATGTTTTTTCACTCCTACTAGTGAATCTAATGTAACACACACCCATACAATGCGCACCACCCCGTGATGTTTTTCTCACTCCTACTAGTGAATGTAATGTAACACACACCCATACAATGCGCACCACCCCGTGATGTTTTTCTCACTCCTACTAGTGAATGTAATGTAACACACACCCATACAATGCGCACCACCCCGTGATGTTTTTCTCACTCCTACTAGTGAATGTAATGTAACACACACCCATTCAATGCGCACCACCCCGTGATGTTTTTCTCACTCCTACTAGTGAATGTAATGTAACACACACCCATACAATGCGCACCACCCCGTGATGTTTTTCTCACTCCTACTAGTGGATGTAATGTAACACACACCCATACAATGCGCACCACCCCGTGATATTTTTCTCACTCCTACTAGTGAATGTAATGTAACGCACACCCATACAATGCGCACCACCACGTGATGTTTCTCTCACTCCTACTAGTGAATGTAAGGTAACGGACACCCATAAAATGCGCACCACCCCGTGATGTTTCTCTCACTCCTACTAGTGAATCTAATGTAACAAACACCCATACAATGCGCACCACCCCGTGATGTTTTTCTCACTCCTACTAGTGAATCTAATGGAACAAACACCCATACAATGCGCACCACCCCGTGATGTTTTTCTCACTCCTACTAGTGAATGTAATGTAACACAAACCCATACAATGCGCACCGCCCCGTGATGTTTTTCTCACTCCTACTAGTGAATGTAATGTAACACACACCCATACAATGCGCACCACCCCGTGATGTTTTTCTCACTCCTACTAGTGAATGTAATGTAACACACACCCATATAATGTGAACCACCCCGTGATGTTTTTCTCACTCCTACTAGTGAATGTAATGTAACACACACCCATACAATGCGCACCACACCGTGATGTTTTTCTCACTCCTACTAGTGAATGTCATGTAACACACACCCATACAATGCGCACCACCCCGTGATGTTTTTCTCACTCCTACTAGTGAATGTAATGTAACACACACCCATACAATGCGCCCACCCCGTGATGTTTTTCTCACTCCTACTAGTGAATGTAATGAAACACACACCCATAAAATGCGCACTGCCCCGTGATGTTTTTCTCACTCCTACTAGTGAATGTAATGTAACACACACCCATACAATGCGCACCGCCCCGTGATGTTTTTCTCACTCCTACTAGTGAATGTAATGTAACACACACCCATACAATGCGCACCACCCCGTGATGTTTTTCTCACTCCTACTAGTGAATGTAATGTAACGCACACCCATACAATGCGCACCACCCCGTGATGTTTCTCTCACTCCTACTAGTGAATGTAATGTAACGCACACCCATAAAATGCGCACCACCCCGTGATGTTTCTCTCACTCCTACTAGTGAATTTAATGTAACACACACCCATACAATGCGCACCACCCCGTGATGTTTTTCTCACTCCTACTAGTGAATCTAATGTAACACACACCCATACAATGCGCACCACCCCGTGATGATTTTCCCACTCCTACTAGTGAATCTAATGTAACAAACACCCATACAATGCGCACCACCCCGTGATGTTTTTCCCACTCCTACTAGTGAATGTAATGTAACACACACCCATACAATGCGCACCACCCCGTGATGTTTTTCTCACTCCTACTAGTGAATGTAATGTAACACACACCCATACAATGCGCACCACCCCGTGATGTTTTTCTCACTCCTACTAGTGAATGTAATGTAACACACACGCATACAATGCGCACCACCGCGTGATGATTTTCTCACTCCTACTAGTGAATCTAATGTAACAAACACCGATACAATGCGCACCACCCCGTGATATTTTTCTCACTCCTACTAGTGAATGTAATGTAACACACACCCATACAATGCGCACCACCCCGTGATGTTTTTCTCACTCCTACTAGTGAATGTAATGTAACACACACCCATACAATGCGCACCACCCCGTGATGATTTTCTCACTCCTACTAGTGAATCTAATGTAACAAACACCCATACAATGCGCACCACCCCTTCATGTTTTTCTCACTCCTACTAGTGAATGTAATGTAACACACACCCATACAATGCGCCCACCCAGTGATGTTTTTCTCACTCCTGCTAGTGAATGTAATGTAACACACACCCATACAATGCGCACCACCCCGTGATGTTTTTCTCACTCCTACTAGTGAATGTAATGTAACACATACCCATACAATGCGCACAACCCCGTGATGTTTTTCTCTCTCCTACTAGTGAATGTAATGTAACACACACCCATACAATGCGCACCGCCCCGTGACGTTTTTCTCACTCCTACTAGTGAATGTAATGTAACACACACCCATACAATGCGCATCGCCCCTTGATGTATTTCTCACTCCTACTAGTGAATGTAATGTAAAACACACCCATACAATGCCCACCGCCCCGTGATGTTTTTCTCACTCCTACTCGTGAATGTAATGTAACACACACCCATACAATGCGCACCACCCCGTGATGTTTTTCTCACTCCTACTAGTGAATGTAATGTAACACACACCCATACAATGCGCACCACCCCGTGATGTTTTTCTCACTCCTACTAGTGAATGTAATGTAACACAGACCCATACAATGCGCACCACCCCGTGATGATTTTCTCACTCCTACTAGTGAATCTAATGTAACAAACACCCATACAATGCGCACCACCCCTTGATGTTTTTCTCACTCCTACTAGTGAATGTAATGTAACACACACCCATACAATGCGCCCACCCAGTGATGTTTTTCTCACTCCTGCTAGTGAATGTAATGTAACACACACCCATACAATGCGCACCACCCCGTGATGTTTTTCTCACTCCTACTAGTGAATGTAATGTAACACATACCCATACAATGCGCACAACCCCGTGATGTTTTTCTCACTCCTACTAGTGAATGTAATGTAACACACACCCATACAATGCGCACCGCCCCGTGACGTTTTTCTCACTCCTACTAGTGAATGTAATGTAACACACACCCATACAATGCGCATCGCCCCTTGATGTATTTCTCACTCCCACTAGTGAATGTAATGTAACACACACCCATACAATGCCCACCGCCCCGTGATGTTTTTCTCACTCCTACTCGTGAATGTAATGTAACACACACCCATACAATGCGCACCACCCCGTGATGTTTTTCTCACTCCTGCTAGTGAATGTAATGTAACACACACCCATACAATGCGCACCACCCCGTGATGTTATTCTCACTCCTACTAGTGAATGTAATGTAACACACACCCATACAATGCGCACCACCCCGTGATGTTTTTCTCACTCCTACTAGGGAATGTAATTTTCTCACTCCTACTAGTGAATCTAATGTAACAAACACCCATAAAATGCGCACCACCCCGTGATGTTTATCTCACTCCTAGTAGTGAATGTAATGTAACACACACCCATACAATGCGCACCACCCCGTGATGTTTTTCTCACTCCTACTAGTGAATCTAATGTAACACACACCCATACAATGCGCACCACCCCGTGATTGTTTTCTCACTCCTACTGGTGAATGTAATGTAACACACACCCATACAATGCGCACCACCCCGTGGTGTTTTTCTCACTCCTACTAGTGAATGTAATGTAACACACACCCATACAAAGCGCACCACCCCGTGATGTTTTTCTCACTCCTACTTGTGAATGTAATGTAACACACACCCATACAATGCGCACCACCCCGTGATGTTTTTCTCACTCCTATTAGTGAATGTAATGTAACACACACCCATACAATGCGCACCACCCCGTGATGTTTTTCTCACTCCTAATAGTGAATGTAATGTAACACACACCCATACAATGCGCACCACCCCGTGATGTTTTTCTCACTCCTACTAGTGAATCTAATGTAACACACACCCATACAATGCGCACCACCCCGTGATGTTTTTTTCACTGCTAATAGTGAATCTAATGTAACACACACCCATACAATACGCACCACCCCGTGATGTTTTTCTCACTCCTACTAGTGAATGTAATGTAACACACACCCATACAATGCGCACCACCCCGTGATGTTTTTCTCACTCCTACTAGTGAATGTAATGTAACACACACCCATACAATGCGCACCACCCCGTGATTTTTTTCTCACTCCTACTAGTGAATGTAATGTAACACACACCCATACAATGCGCACCACCCCGTGATGTTTTTCTCACTCCTACTAGTGAATGTAATGTAACACACACCCATACAATGCGCACCACCCCGTGATGTTTTTCTCACTGCTACTAGTGAATGTAATGTAACACACACCCATACAAAGCGCACCACCCCGTGATGTTTTTCTCACTCCTACTAGTGAATGTAATGTAACACACACCCATACAATGCGTACCACCCCGTGATGTTTTTCTCACTCCTACTAGTGAATCTAATGTAACACACACCCATACAATGCGCACCACCCCGTGATGTTTTTCTCACTCCTACTAGTGAATGTAATGTAACACACACACATACAATGTGCACCACCCCGTGATGTTTTTCTCAATCCTACTAGTGAATCTAATGTAACAAACACCCATACAATGCGCACCACGCCGTGATGATTTTCTCACTCCTACTAGTGAATCTAATGTAACAAACACCCATACAATGCGCACCACCCCGTGATGTTTTGCTCACTCCTAATAGTGAATGTAATGTAACACACACCCATACAATGCGCACCACCCTGTGATATTTTTCTCACTCCTACTAGTGAATGTAATGTAACACACACCCATACAATGCGCACCACCCCGTGATGTTTTTCTCACTCCTACTAGTGTATCTAATGTAACACACACCCATACAATGCGCACCACCCCGTGATGTTTTTCTCACTCCTTCTAGTGAATGTAATGTAACACACACCCATACAATGCGCACCACCCCGTGATGTTTTTCTCACTCCTACTAGTGAATGTAATGTAACACACACCCATACAATGCGCACCACCCCGTGATTTTTTTCTCACTCCTACTAGTGAATGTAATGTAACACACACCCATACAATGCGCACCACCCCGTGATGTTTTTCTCACTCCTACTAGTGAATGTAATGTAACACACACCCATACAATGCGCACCACCCCGTGATTTTTTTCTCACTCCTACTTGTGAATGTAATGTAACACACACCCATACAATGCGCACCACCCCGTGATGTTTTTCTCACTCCTACTAGTGAATCTAATGTAACACACACCCATACAATGCGCACCACCCCGTGATGTTTTTCTCACTCCTACTAGTGAATGTAATGTAACACACACCCATACAATGTGCACCACCCCGTGATGTTTTTCTCACTCCTACTAGTGAATCTAATGTAACAAACACCCATACAATGCGCACCACGCCGTGATGATTTTCTCACTCCTACTAGTGAATCTAATGTAACAAACACCCATACAATGCGCACCACCCCGTGATGTTTTGCTCACTCCTAATAGTGAATGTAATGTAACACACACCCATACAATGCGCACCACGCCGTGATATTTTTCTCACTCCTACTAGTGAATGTAATGTAACACACACCCATACATTGCGCACCACCCCGTGATGTTTTTCTCACTCCTACTAGTGTATCTAATGTAACACACACCCATACAATGCGCACCACCCCGTGATGTTTTTCTCACTCCTACTAGTGAATGTAATGTAACACACACCCATACAATGCGCACCACCATGTGATGTTTTTCTCACTCTTACTAGTGAATCTAATGTAACAAACACCCATAAAATGCACACCACCCCGTGATGTTTTTCTCACTCCTACTAGTGAATGTAATGTAACACACACCCATACAATGCGCACCACCCCGTGATGTTTTTCTCACTTCTACTAGTGAATCTAATGTAACACACACCCATACAATGCGCACCACCCCGTGATGTTTTTCTCACTTCTACTAGTGAATGTAATGTAACACACACCCATACAATGCGCACCACCCCGTGATGATTTTCTCACTCCTACTAGGGAATCTAATGTAACACACACCCATACAACGCGCCCCACCCCGTGATGTTTTTCTCACTCCTACTAGTGAATGTAATGTAACACACACCCATACAATGCGCACCGCCCCGTGATGTTTTTCTCACTCCTACTCGTGAATGTAATGTAACACACACCCATGCAATGCACACCGCCCCGTGATGTTTTTCTCACTCCTACTAGTGAATATAATGTAACACACACCCATACAATGCGCAACACCCCGTGATGTTTTTCTCACTCCTACTAGTGAATGTAATGTAACACACACCCATACAATGCGCACCACCCGTGATGTTTTTCTCACTCCTACTAGGGAATGTAATTTTCTCACTCCTACTAGTGAATCTAATGTAACAAACACCCATAAAATGCGCACCACCCCGTGATGTTTTTCTCACTCCTAGTAGTGAATGTAATGTAACACACACCCATACAATGCGCACCACCCCGTGATGTTTTTCTCACTCCTACTAGTGAATCTAATGTAACACACACCCATACAATGCGCACCACCCCGTGATTGTTTTCTCACTCCTACTAGTGAATGTAATGTAACAC
This sequence comes from Cavia porcellus, assembly GCF_034190915.1. Classification (NCBI taxonomy): domain Eukaryota; kingdom Metazoa; phylum Chordata; class Mammalia; order Rodentia; family Caviidae; genus Cavia; species Cavia porcellus. The sequence goes on along the minus strand of NW_026947582.1, from coordinate 1,255,690 downwards.
ACACCCATACAATGCGCACCACCCCGTGATGTTTTTCTCACTCCTACTAGTGAATGTAATGTAACACACACCCATACAATGCGCACCACCCCTTGATGTTTTTCTCACTCCTACTAGTGAATGTAATGTAACACACACCCATACAATGCGCACCACCCCGTGATGTTTTTATCACTGCTACTAGTGAATCTAATGTAACACACACCCATACAATGCGCACCACCCCGTGATGTTTTTCTCACTCCTACTAGTGAATGTAATGTAACACACACCCATACAATGCGCACCACCCCGTGATGTTTTTCTCACTCCTACTAGTGAATGTAATGTAACACACACCCATACAAAGCGCACCACCCCGTGATGTTTTTCTCACTCCTACTTGTGAATGTAATGTAACACACACCCATACAATGCGCACCACCCCGTGATGTTTTTCTCACTCCTATTAGTGAATGTAATGTAACACACACCCATACAATGCGCACCACCCCGTGATGTTTTTCTCACTCCTAATAGTGAATGTAATGTAACACACACCCATACAATGCGCACCACCCCGTGATGTTTTTCTCACTCCTACTAGTGAATCTAATGTAACACACACCCATAAAATGCGCACCACCCCGTGATGTTTTTTTCACTGCTACTTGTGAATCTAATGTAACACACACCCATACAATAAGCACCACCCCGTGATGTTTTTCTCACTCCTACTAGTGAATGTAATGTAACACACACCCATCCAATGCGCACCACCCCGTGATGTTTTTCTCACTCCTACTAGTGAATGTAATGTAACACACACCCATACAATGCGCACCACCCCGTGATTTTTTTCTCACTCCTACTAGTGAATGTAATGTAACACACACCCATACAATGCGCACCACCCCGTGATGTTTTTCTCACTCCTACTAGTGAATGTAATGTAACACACACCCATACAATGCGCACCACCCCGTGATGTTTTTCTCACTGCTACTAGTGAATGTAATGTAACACACACCCATACAAAGCGCACCACCCCGTGATGTTTTTCTCACTCCTACTAGTGAATGTAATGTAACACACACCCATACAATGCGTACCACCCCGTGATGTTTTTCTCACTCCTACTAGTGAATCTAATGTAACACACACCCATACAATGCGCACCACTCCGTGATGTTTTTCTCACTCCTACTAGTGAATGTAATGTAACACACACACATACAATGTGCACCACCCCGTGATGTTTTTCTCACTCCTACTAGTGAATCTAATGTAACAAACACCCATACAATGCGCACCACGCCGTGATGATTTTCTCACTCCTACTAGTGAATGTAATGTAACACACACCCATACAATGCGCACCACCCCGTGATGTTTTCTCACTGCTACTAGTGAATGTAATGTAACACACACCCATACAAAGCGCACCACCCCGTGATGTTTTTCTCACTCCTACTAGTGAATGTAATGTAACACACACCCATACAATGCGCACCACCCCGTGATGTTTTTCTCACTCCTACTAGTGAATCTAATGTAACACACACCCATACAATGCGCACCACCCCGTGATGTTTTTCTCACTCCTACTAGTGAATGTAATGTAACACACACCCATACAATGTGCACCACCCCGTGATGTTTTTCTCACTCCTACTAGTGAATCTAATGTAACAAACACCCATACAATGCGCACCACGCCGTGATGATTTTCTCACTCCTACTAGTGAATCTAATGTAACAAACACCCATACAATGCGCACCACCCCGTGATGTTTTGCTCACTCCTAATAGTGAATGTAATGTAACACACACCCATACAATGCGCACCACCCCGTGATATTTTTCTCACTCCTACTAGTGAATGTAATGTAACACACACCCATACAATGCGCACCACCCCGTGATGTTTTTCTCACTCCTACTAGTGTATCTAATGTAACACACACCCATACAATGCGCACCACCCCGTGATGTTTTTCTCACTCCTACTAGTGAATGTAATATAACACACACCCATACAATGCGCACCACCCCGTGATGTTTTTCTCACTCCTACTAGTGAATGTAATGTAACACACACCCATACAATGCGCACCACCCCGTGATTTTTTTCTCACTCCTACTAGTGAATGTAATGTAACACACACCCATACAATGCGCACCACCCCGTGATGTTTTTCTCACTCCTACTAGTGAATGTAATGTAACACACACCCATACAATGCGCACCACCCCGTGATGTTTTCTCACTGCTACTAGTGAATGTAATGTAACACACACCCATACAAAGCGCACCACCCCGTGATGTTTTTCTCACTCCTACTAGTGAATGTAATGTAACACACACCCATACAATGCGCACCACCCCGTGATGTTTTTCTCACTCCTACTAGTGAATCTAATGTAACACACACCCATACAATGCGCACCACCCCGTGATGTTTTTCTCACTCCTACTAGTGAATGTAATGTAACACACACCCATACAATGCGCACCACCTCGTGATGATTTTCTCAATCCTACTAGTGAATGTAATGTAACACACACCCATACAATGCGCACCACCCCGTGATGTTTTTCTCACTCCTACTAGTGAATCTAATGTAACACACACCCATACAATGCGCACCACCCCGTGATGTTTTTCTCACTCCTACTAGTGAATGTAATGTAACACACACCCATACAATGTGCACCACCCCGTGATGTTTTTCTCACTCCTACTAGTGAATCTAATGTAACAAACACCCATACAATGCGCACCACGCCGTGATGATTTTCTCACTCCTACTAGTGAATCTAATGTAACAAACACCCATACAATGCGCACCACGCCGTGATGATTTTCACACTCCTACTAGTGAATCTAATGTAACAAACACCCATACAATGCGCACCACCCCGTGATGTTTTGCTCACTCCTAATAGTGAATGTAATGTAACACACACCCATACAATGCGCACCACCCCGTGATGTTTTTCTCACTCCTACTAGTGTATCTAATGTAACACACACCCATACAATGCGCACCACCCCGTGATGTTTTTCTCACTCCTACTAGTGAATGTAATGTAACACACACCCATACAATGCGCACCACCCCGTGATGTTTTTCTCACTCTTACTAGTGAATCTAATGTAACAAACACCCATACAATGCGCACCACCCCGTGATGTTTTTCTCACTCCTACTAGTGAATGTAATGTAACACACACCCATACAATGCGCACCACCCCGTGATTTTTTTCTCACTCCTACTAGTGAATGTAATGTAACACACACCCATACAATGCGCACCACCCCGTGATGTTTTTCTCACTCCTACTAGTGAATGTAATGTAACACACACCCATACAATGCGCACCACCCCGTGATGTTTTTCTCACTGCTACTAGTGAATGTAATGTAACACACACCCATACAAAGCGCACCACCCCGTGATGTTTTTCTCACTCCTACTAGTGAATGTAATGTAACACACACCCATGAATGCGCACCACCCCGTGATGTTTTTCTCACTCCTACTAGTGAATCTAATGTAACACACACCCATACAATGCGCACCACCCCGTGATGTTTTTCTCACTCCTACTAGTGAATGTAATGTAACACACACCCATACAATGTGCACCACCCTGTGATGTTTTTCTCACTCCTACTAGTGAATCTAATGTAACAAACACCCATACAATGCGCACCACGCCGTGATGATTTTCTCACTCCTACTAGTGAATCTAATGTAACAAACACCCATACAATGCGCACCACCCCGTGATGTTTTGCTCACTCCAAATAGTGAATGTAATGTAACACACACCCATACAATGCGCACCACCCCGTGATATTTTTCTCACTCCTACTAGTGAATGTAATGTAACACACACCCATACAATGCGCACCACCCCGTGATGTTTTTCTCACTCCTACTAGTGTATCTAATGTAACACACACCCATACAATGCGCACCACCCCGTGATGTTTTTCTCACTCCTACTAGTGAATGTAATGTAACACACACCCATACAATGCGCACCACCCCGTGATGTTTTTCTCACTCTTACTAGTGAATCTAATGTAACAAACACCCATACAATGCGCACCACCCCGTGATGTTTTTCTCACTCCTACTAGTGAATGTAATGTAACACACACCCATACAATGCGCACCACCCCGTGATGTTTTTCTCACTTCTACTAGAGAATCTAATGTAACACACACCCATACAATGCGCACCACCCCGTGATGTTTTTCTCACTTCTACTAGTGAATGTAATGTAACACACACCCATACAATGCGCACCACCCCGTGATGATTTTCTCACTCCTACTAGGGAATCTAATGTAACACACACCCATACAATGCGCACCACCCCGTGATGTTTTTCTCACTCCTACTAGTGAATGTAATGTAACACACACCCATACAATGCGCACCACACCGTGATGTTTTTCTCACTCCTACTAGTGAGTCTATTGTAACACACACCCATACAATGCGCACCACCCCGTGATGTTTTTCTCACTCCTACTAGTGAATCTAATGTAACACACACCCGTACAATGCGCACCACACCGTGATGTTTTTCTCACTCCTACTAGTGAATGTAATGTAACACACACCCATACAATGGGCACCACCCCGTGATGTTTTTCTCACTCCTACTAGTGAATCTAATGTAACACACACCCATAAAATGCGCACCACCGCGTGATGTTTTTCTCACTCCTACTAGTGAGTGTAACGTAACACACACCCATACAATGTGCACCACCACGTGATGTTTTTCTCACTCCTACTAGTGAATGTAACGTAACACACACCCATACAATGCGCTCCACCCCGTGATGTATTTCTCACTCCTCCTAGTGAATGTAATGTAACACACACCCATACAATGCGCAACACCCCGTGATGTTTTTCTCACTCCTACTAGTGAATGTAATGTAACACACACCCATACAATGCGCACCACCGCGTGTTGATTTTCTCACTCCTACTAGTGAATCTAATGTAACAAACACCCATACAATGCGCACCACCCCGTGATGTTTTTCTCACTCCTACTAGTGAATGTAATGTAACAAACACCCATACAATGCGCACCACCCCGTGATGTTTTTCTCACTCCTACTAGTGAATCTGATGTAACACACACCCATACAATGCGCACCACCTCGTGATGTTTTTCTCACTCCTACTAGTGAATCTGATGTAACACACACCCATACAATGCGCACCACCCCCTGATGTTTTTCTCAGTCCTACTAGTGAATGTAATGTAACACACACCCATACCATGCGCACCACTGCATGATGATTTTCTCACTCCTAGTAGTGAATCTAATGTAACAAACACCCATACAATGCGCACCACCCCGTGATGTTTTTCTCACTCCTGCTAGTGAATGTAATGTAACACACACCCATACAATGCGCACCACCCCGTGATGATTTTCTCACTCCTACTAGTGAATCTAATGTAACAAACACCCATACAATGCGCACCACCCCGTGATGTTTTTCTCACTCCTACTAGTGAATGTAATGTAAAAAACACCCATACAATGGGCACCACCCCGTGATGTTTTTCTCACTCTTACTAGTGAATCTAATGTAACACACACCCATACAATGCGCACCACCCCGTGATGTTTTTCTCACTCCTACTAGTGAATCTAATGTAACACACACCCATACAATGCGCACCACCCCCTGATGTTTTTCTCACTCCTACTAGTAAATGTAATTTAACACACACCCATACCATGCCCACCACAACCGTGATGATTTTCTCACTCCTACTAGTGAATCTAATGTAACAAACACCCATACCATGCGCACCACCCCGTGATGTTTTTCTCACTCCTACTAGTGAATGTAATGTAACACACACCCATACAATGCGCCCACCCAGTGATGTTTTTCTCACTCCTGCTAGTGAATGTAATGTAACACACACCCATACAATGCGCACCACCCCGTGATGTTTTTCTCACTCCTACTAGTGAATGTAATGTAACACACACCCATACAATGCGCACAACCCCGTGATGTTTTTCTCACTCCTACTAGTGAATGTAATGTAACACACACCCATACAATGCGCACCGCCCCGTGACGTTTTTCTCACTCCTACTAGTGAATGTAATGTAACACACACCCATACAATGCGCACCGCCCCGTGATGTTTTTCTCACTCCTACTAGTGAATGTAATGTAACACACTCCCGTACAATGCGCACCGCCCCGTGATGTTTTTCTCACTCCTACTCGTGAATGTAATGTAACACACACCCATACAATGCGCACCGCCCCGTGATGTTTTTCTCACTCCTACTAGTGAATGTAATGTAACACACACCCATACAATGCGCACCACCCCGTGATGTTTTTCTCACTCCTACTAGTGAATGTAATGTAACACACACCCATACAATGCGCACCACCCCGTGATGTTTTTCTCACTCCTACTAGGGAATGTAATTTTCTCACTCCTACTAGTGAATCTAATGTAACAAACACCCATAAAATGCGCACCACCCCGTGATGTTTTTCTCACTCCTAGTAGTGAATGTAATGTAACACACACCCATACAATGCGCACCACCCCGTGATGTTTTTCTCACTCCTACTAGTGAATCTAATGTAACACACACCCATACAATGCGCACCACCCCGTGATTGTTTTCTCACTCCTACTAGTGAATGTAATGTAACACACACCCATACAATGCGCACCACCCCGTGATGTTTTTCTCACTCCTACTAGTGAATGTAATGTAACACACACCCATACAATGCGCACCACCCCGTGATGTTTTTCTCACTCCTACTAGTGAATGTAATGTAACACACACCCATACAATGCGCACCACCCCGTGATGTTTTTCTCACTCCTACTAGTGAATGTAATGTAACACACACCCATACAATGCGCACCACCCCGTGATGTTTTTCTCACTGTTACTAGTGAATCTAATGTAACACACCCATACAATGCGCACCACCCCGTGATGTTTTTCTCACTCCTACTAGTGAATGTAATGTAACACACACCCATACAATGCGCACCACCCCGTGATGTTTTTCTCACTCCTACTAGTGAATGTAATGTAACACACACCCATACAAAGCGCACGACCCCGTGATGTTTTTCTCACTCCTACTTGTGAATGTAATGTAACACACACCCATACAATGCGCACCACCCCGTGATGTTTTTCTCACTCCTACTAGTGAATGTAATGTAACACACACCCATACAATGCGCACCACCCCGTGATGTTTTTCTCACTCCTACTAGTGAATGTAATGTAACACACACCCATAAAATGCGCACCACCCCGTGATGTTTTTCTCACTCCTAATAGTGAATGTAATGTAACACACACCCATACAATGCGCACCACCCCGTCATGTTTTTCTCACTCCTACTAGTGAATCTAATGTAACACACACCCATACAATGCGCACCACCCCGTGATGTTTTTTTCACTGCTACTAGTGAATCTAATGTAACACACACCCATACAATAAGCACCACCCCGTGATGTTTTTCTCACTCCTACTAGTGAATGTAATGTAACACACACCCATACAATGCGCACCACACCGTGATGTTTTTCTCACTCCTACTAGTGAATGTAATGTAACACACACCCATACAATGCGCACCACCCCGTGATTTTTTTCTCACTCCTACTAGTGAATGTAATGTAACACACACCCATACAATGCGCACCACCCCGTGATGTTTTTCTCACTCCTACTAGTGAATGTAATGTAACACACACCCATACAATGCGCACCACCCCGTGATGTTTTTCTCACTGCTACTAGTGAATGTAATGTAACACACACCCATACAATGCGCACCACCCCGTGATGTTTTTCTCACTCCTACTAGTGAATGTAATGTAACACACACCCATACAATGCGTACCACCCCGTGATGTTTTTCTCACTCCTACTAGTGAATCTAATGTAACACACACCCATACAATGCGCACCACCCCGTGATGTTTTTCTCACTCCTACTAGTGAATGTAATGTAACACACACCCATACAATGCGCACCACCCCGTGATGTTTTTCTCACTGCTACTAGTGAATGTAATGTAACACACACCCATACAATGCGCACCACCCCGTGATGTTTTTCTCACTCCTACTAGTGAATGTAATGTAACACACACCCATACAATGCGCACCACCCCGTGATGTTTTTCTCACTGCTACTAGTGAATGTAATGTAACACACACCCATACAATGCGCACCACCCCGTGATGTTTTTCTCACTCCTACTAGTGAATGTAATGTAACACACACCCATACAATGCGCACCACCCCGTGATGTTTTTCTCACTCCTACTAGTGAATCTAATGTAACACACACCCATACAATGCGCACCACCCTGTGATGTTTTTCTCACTCCTACTAGTGAATGTAATGTAACACACACCCATACAATGTGCACCACCCCGTGATGTTTTTCTCACTCCTACTAGTGAATCTAATGTAACAAACACCCATACAATGCGCACCACGCCGTGATGATTTTCTCACTCCTACTAGTGAATCTAATGTAACAAACACCCATACAATGCGCACCACCGCGTGATGTTTTGCTCACTCCTAATAGTGAATGTAATGTAACACACACCCATACAATGCGCACCACCCCGTGATATTTTTCTCACTCCTACTAGTGAATGTAATGTAACACACACCCATTCAATGCGCACCACCCCGTGATGTTTTTCTCACTCCTAATAGTGAATGTAATGTAACACACACCCATACAATGCGCACCACCCCGTGATGTTTTTCTCACTCCTACTAGTGAATGTAATGTAACACACACCCATACAATGCGCACCACCCCGTGATGTTTTGCTCACTCCTTCTAGTGAATGTAATGTAACACACACCCATACAATGCGCACCACCCCGTGATGTTTTTCTCACTCCTACTAGTGAATGTAATGTAACACACACCCATACAATGCGCACCACCCCGTGATGTTTTTCTCACTCCTACTAGTGAATGTAATGTAACACACACCCATACAATGCGCACCACCCCGTGATGTTTTTCTCACTGCTACTAGTGAATGTAATGTAACACACACCCATACAAAGCGCACCACCCCGTGATGTTTTTCTCACTCCTACAAGTGAATGTAATGTAACACACACCCATACAATGCGCACCACCCCGTGATGTTTTTCTCACTCCTACTAGTGAATCTAATGTAACACACACCCATACAATGCGCACCACCCCGTGATGTTTTTCTCACTCCTACTAGTGAATGTAATGTAACACACACCCATACAATGTGCACCACCCCGTGATGTTTTTCTCACTCCTACTAGTGAATCTAATGTAACAAACACCCATACAATGCGCACCACGCCGTGATGATTTTCTCACTCCTACTAGTGAATCTAATGTAACAAACACCCATACAATGCGCACCACACCGTGATGTTTTGCTCACTCCTAATAGTGAATGTAATGTAACACACACCCATACAGTGCGCACCACCCCGTGATATTTTTCTCACTCCTACTAGTGAATGTAATGTAACACACACCCATACAATGCGCACCACCCCGTGATGTTTTTCTCACTCCTACTAGTGTATCTAATGTAACACACACCCATACAATGCGCACCACCCCGTGATGTTTTTCTCACTCCTACTAGTGAATGTAATGTAACACACACCCATACAATGCGCACCACCCCGTGATGTTTTTCTCACTCCTACTAGTGAATCTAATGTAACACACACCCATACAATGCGCACCACCCCGTGATGTTTTTCTCACTCCAACTAGTGAATGTAATGTAACACACACCCATACAATGTGCACCACCCCGTGATGTTTTTCTCACTCCTACTAGTGAATCTAATGTAACAAACACCCATACAATGCGCACCACGCCGTGATGATTTTCTCACTCCTACTAGTGAATCTAATGTAACAAACACCCATACAATGCGCACCACCCCGTGATGTTTTGCTCACTCCTAATAGTGAATGTAATGTAACACACACCCATACAGTGCGCACCACCCCGTGATATTTTTCTCACTCCTACTAGTGAATGTAATGTAACACATACCCATACAATGCGCACCACCCCGTGATGTTTTTCTCACTCCTACTAGTGTATCTAATGTAACACACACCCATACAATGCGCACCACCCCGTGATGTTTTTCTCACTCTTACTAGTGAATCTAATGTAACAAACACCCATACAATGCGCACCACCCCGTGATGTTTTTCTCACTCCTACTAGTGAATGTAATGTAACACACACCCATACAATGCGCACCACCCCGTGATGTTTTTCTCACTCCTACTAGTGAATGTAATGTAACACACACCCATACAAAGCGCACCACCCCGTGATGTTTTTCTCACTGCTACTAGTGAATGTAATGTAACACACACCCATACAAAGCGCACCACCCCGTGATGTTTTTCTCACTCCTACTAGTGAATGTAATGTAACACACACCCATACAATGCGCACCACCACGTGATGTTTTTCTCACTCCTACTAGTGAATGTAATGTAACACACACCCATACAATGCGCACCACCCCGTGATGTTTTTCTCACTCCTACTAGTGAATGTAATGTAACACACACCCATACAATGTGCACCACCCCGTGATGTTTTTCTCACTCCTACTAGTGAATCTAATGTAACAAACACCCATACAATGCGCACCACGCCGTGATGATTTTCTCACTCCTACTAGTGAATCTAATGTAACAAACACCCATACAATGCGCACCACCCCGTGATGTTTTGCTCACTCCTAATAGTGAATGTAATGTAACACACACCCATACAATGCGCACCACCCCGTGATATTTTTCTCACTCCTACTAGTGAATGTAATGTAACACACACCCATACAATGCGCACCACCCCGTGATGTTTTTCTCACTCTTACTAGTGAATCTAATGTAACAAACACCCATACAATGCGCACCACCACGTGATGTTTTTCTCACTCCTACTAGTGAATGTAATGTAACACACACCCATACAATGCGCACCACCCCGTGATGTTTTTCTCACTTCTACTAGTGAATCTAATGTAACACACACCCATACAATGCGAACCACCCCGTGATGTTTTTCTCACTCCTACTAGTGAATGTAATGTAACACACACCCATACAATGAGCACCACCCCACGATGATTTTCTCACTCCTACTAGGGAATCTAATGTAACACACACCCATACAATGCGCACCACCCCGTGATGTTTTTTCACTCCTACTAGTGAATGTAATGTAACACACACCCATACAATGCGCACCACCCCGTGATGTTTTTCTCACTCCTACTAGTGAATGTAATGTAACACACACCCATACAATGCGCACCACCCCGTGATGTTTTTCTCACTCCTACTAGTGAATGTAATGTAACACACACCCATACAAAGCGCACCACGCCGTGATGTTTTTCTCACTGCTACTAGTGAATGTAATGTAACACACACCCATACAAAGCGCACCACCCCGTGATGTTTTTCTCACTCCTACTAGTGAATGTAATGTAACACACACCCATACAATGCGCACCACCCCGTGATGTTTTTCTCACTCCTACTAGTGAATGTAATGTAACACACACCCATACAATGCGCACCACCCCGTGATGTTTTTCTCACTCCTACTAGTGAATGTAATGTAACACACACCCATACAATGTGCACCACCCCGTGATGTTTTTCTCACTCCTACTAGTGAATCTAATGTAACAAACACCCATACAATGCGCACCACGCCGTGATGATTTTCTCACTCCTACTAGTGAATCTAATGTAACAAACACCCATACAATGCGCACCACCCCGTGATGTTTTGCTCACTCCTAATAGTGAATGTAATGTAACACACACCCATACAATGCGCACCACCCCGTGATATTTTTCTCACTCCTACTAGTGAATGTAATGTAACACACACCCATACAATGCGCACCACCCCGTGATGTTTTTCTCACTCTTACTAGTGAATCTAATGTAACAAACACCCATACAATGCGCACCACCACGTGATGTTTTTCTCACTCCTACTAGTGAATGTAATGTAACACACACCCATACAATGCGCACCACCCCGTGATGTTTTTCTCACTTCTACTAGTGAATCTAATGTAACACACACCCATACAATGCGAACCACCCCGTGATGTTTTTCTCACTTCTACTAGTGAATGTAATGTAACACACACCCATACAATGCGCACCACCCCATGATGATTTTCTCACTCCTACTAGGGAATCTAATGTAACACACACCCATACAATGCGCACCACCCCGTGATGTTTTTTCACTCCTACTAGTGAATGTAATGTAACACACACCCATACAATGCGCACCACACCATGATGTTTTTCTCACTCCTACTAGTGAATCTATTGTAACACACACCCATACAATGCGCACCACCCCGTGATGTTTTTCTCACTCCTACTAGTGAATCTAATGTAACACACACCCATACAATGCGCACCACACCGTGATGTTTTTCTCACTCCTACTAGTGAATGTAATGTAACACACACCCATACAATGCGCACCACCCCGTGATGTTTTTCTCACTCCTACTAGTGAATCTAATGTAACACACACCCATAAAATGCGCACCACCTCGTGATGTTTTTCTCACTCCTACTAGTGAGTGTAACGTAACACACACCCATACAATGCGCACCACCCCGTGATGTTTTTCTCACTCCTACTAGTGAATGTAACGTAACACACACCCATACAATGCGCACCACCCCGTGATGTTTTTCTCACTCCTCCTCGTGAATGTAATGTAACACACACCCATACAATGCGCACCACCCCGTGATGTTTTTCTCACTCCTACTAGTGAATGTAATGTAACACACACCCATACAATGTGCACCACCGCGTGATGATTTTCTCACTCCTACTAGTGAATCTAATGTAACAAACACCCATACAATGCGCACCACCCCGTGATGTTTTTCTCACTCCTACTAGTGAATGTAATGTAACAAACACCCATACAATGCGCACCATCCCGTGATGTTTTTCTCACTCCTACTAGTGAATGTAATGTAACAAACACCCATACAATGTGCACCACCCCGTGATGTTTTTCTCACTCCTACTAGTGAATGTAATGTAACACACACCCATACAATGCGCACCACCCCGTGATGTTTTTCTCACTCCTACTAGTGAATCTGATGTAACACACACCCATACAATGCGCACCACCCCGTGATGTTTTTCTCACTCCTACTAGTGAATGTAATGTAACACACACCCATACAAAGCGCACCACCCCGTGATGTTTTTCTCACTCCTACTTGTGAATGTAATGTAACACACACCCATACAATGTGCACCACCCCGTGATGTTTTTCTCACTCCTATTAGTGAATGTAATGTAACACACACCCATACAATGCGCACCACCCCGTGATGTTTTTCTCACTCCTAATAGTGAATGTAATGTAACACACACCCATACAATGCGCACCACCCCGTGATGTTTTTCTCACTCCTACTAGTGAATCTAATGTAACACACACCCATACAATGCGCACCACACCGTGATGTTTTTTTCACTGCTACTAGTGAATCTAATGTAACACACACCCATACAATAAGCACCACCCCGTGATGTTTTTCTCACTCCTACTAGTGAATGTAATGTAACACACACCCATACAATGCGCACCACCCCGTGATGTTTTTCTCACTCCTACTAGTGAATGTAATGTAACACACACCCATACAATGCGCACCACCCCGTGATGTTTTTCTCACTCCTACTAGTGTATCTAATGTAACACACACCCATACAATGCGCACCACCCCGTGATGTTTTTCTCACTCCTACTAGTGAATGTAATGTAACACACACCCATACAATGTGCACCACCCCGTGATGTTTTTCTCACTCCTACTAGTGAATCTAATGTAACAAACACCCATACAATGCGCACCACGCCGTGATGATTTTCTCACTCCTACTAGTGAATCTAATGTAACAAACACCCATACAATGCGCACCACCCCGTGATGTTTTGCTCACTCCTAATAGTGAATGTAATGTAACACACACCCATACAGTGCGCACCACCCCGTGATATTTTTCTCACTCCTACTAGTGAATGTAATGTAACACATACCCATACAATGCGCACCACCCCGTGATGTTTTTCTCACTCCTACTAGTGTATCTAATGTAACACACACCCATACAATGCGCACCACCCCGTGATGTTTTTCTCACTCTTACTAGTGAATCTAATGTAACAAACACCCATACAATGCGCACCACCCCGTGATGTTTTTCTCACTCCTACTAGTGAATGTAATGTAACACACACCCATACAATGCGCACCACCCCGTGATGTTTTTCTCACTCCTACTAGTGAATGTAATGTAACACACACCCATACAAAGCGCACCACCCCGTGATGTTTTTCTCACTGCTACTAGTGAATGTAATGTAACACACACCCATACAAAGCGCACCACCCCGTGATGTTTTTCTCACTCCTACTAGTGAATGTAATGTAACACACACCCATACAATGCGCACCACCACGTGATGTTTTTCTCACTCCTACTAGTGAATGTAATGTAACACACACCCATACAATGCGCACCACCCCGTGATGTTTTTCTCACTCCTACTAGTGAATGTAATGTAACACACACCCATACAATGTGCACCACCCCGTGATGTTTTTCTCACTCCTACTAGTGAATCTAATGTAACAAACACCCATACAATGCGCACCACGCCGTGATGATTTTCTCACTCCTACTAGTGAATCTAATGTAACAAACACCCATACAATGCGCACCACCCCGTGATGTTTTGCTCACTCCTAATAGTGAATGTAATGTAACACACACCCATACAATGCGCACCACCCCGTGATATTTTTCTCACTCCTACTAGTGAATGTAATGTAACACACACCCATACAATGCGCACCACCCCGTGATGTTTTTCTCACTCTTACTAGTGAATCTAATGTAACAAACACCCATACAATGCGCACCACCACGTGATGTTTTTCTCACTCCTACTAGTGAATGTAATGTAACACACACCCATACAATGCGCACCACCCCGTGATGTTTTTCTCACTTCTACTAGTGAATCTAATGTAACACACACCCATACAATGCGAACCACCCCGTGATGTTTTTCTCACTCCTACTAGTGAATGTAATGTAACACACACCCATACAATGCGCACCACCCCACGATGATTTTCTCACTCCTACTAGGGAATCTAATGTAACACACACCCATACAATGCGCACCACCCCGTGATGTTTTTTCACTCCTACTAGTGAATGTAATGTAACACACACCCATACAATGCGCACCACCCCGTGATGTTTTTCTCACTCCTACTAGTGAATGTAATGTAACACACACCCATACAATGCGCACCACCCCGTGATGTTTTTCTCACTCCTACTAGTGAATGTAATGTAACACACACCCATACAAAGCGCACCACGCCGTGATGTTTTTCTCACTGCTACTAGTGAATGTAATGTAACACACACCCATACAAAGCGCACCACCCCGTGATGTTTTTCTCACTCCTACTAGTGAATGTAATGTAACACACACCCATACAATGCGCACCACCCCGTGATGTTTTTCTCACTCCTACTAGTGAATGTAATGTAACACACACCCATACAATGCGCACCACCCCGTGATGTTTTTCTCACTCCTACTAGTGAATGTAATGTAACACACACCCATACAATGTGCACCACCCCGTGATGTTTTTCTCACTCCTACTAGTGAATCTAATGTAACAAACACCCATACAATGCGCACCACGCCGTGATGATTTTCTCACTCCTACTAGTGAATCTAATGTAACAAACACCCATACAATGCGCACCACCCCGTGATGTTTTGCTCACTCCTAATAGTGAATGTAATGTAACACACACCCATACAATGCGCACCACCCCGTGATATTTTTCTCACTCCTACTAGTGAATGTAATGTAACACACACCCATACAATGCGCACCACCCCGTGAAGTTTTTCTCACTCTTACTAGTGAATCTAATGTAACAAACACCCATACAATGCGCACCACCACGTGATGTTTTTCTCACTCCTACTAGTGAATGTAATGTAACACACACCCATACAATGCGCACCACCCCGAGATGTTTTTCTCACTTCTACTAGTGAATCTAATGTAACACACACCCATACAATGCGAACCACCCCGTGATGTTTTTCTCACTTCTACTAGTGAATGTAATGTAACACACACCCATACAATGCGCACCACCCCATGATGATTTTCTCACTCCTACTAGGGAATCTAATGTAACACACACCCATACAATGCGCACCACCCCGTGATGTTTTTTCACTCCTACTAGTGAATGTAATGTAACACACACCCATACAATGCGCACCACACCGTGATGTTTTTCTCACTCCTACTAGTGAATCTATTGTAACACACACCCATACAATGCGCACCACCCCGTGATGTTTTTCTCACTCCTACTAGTGAATCTAATGTAACACACACCCATACAATGCGCACCACACCGTGATGTTTTTCTCACTCCTACTAGTGAATGTAATGTAACACACACCCATACAATGCGCACCACCCCGTGATGTTTTTCTCACTCCTACTAGTGAATCTAATGTAACACACACCCATAAAATGCGCACCACCTCGTGATGTTTTTCTCACTCCTACTAGTGAGTGTAACGTAACACACACCCATACAATGCGCACCACCCCGTGATGTTTTTCTCACTCCTACTAGTGAATGTAACGTAACACACACCCATACAATGCGCACCACCCCGTGATGTTTTTCTCACTCCTCCTAGTGAATGTAATGTAACACACACCCATACAATGTGCACCACCCCGTGATGTTTTTCTCACTCCTACTAGTGAATGTAATGTAACACACACCCATACAATGTGCACCACCGCGTGATGATTTTCTCACTCCTACTAGTGAATCTAATGTAACAAACACCCATACAATGCGCACCACCCCGTGATGTTTTTCTCACTCCTACTAGTGAATGTAATGTAACAAACACCCATACAATGCGCACCATCCCGTGATGTTTTTCTCACTCCTACTAGTGAATGTAATGTAAGAAACACCCATACAATGTGCACCACCCCGTGATGTTTTTCTCACTCCTACTAGTGAATGTAATGTAACACACACCCATACAATGCGCACCACCCCGTGATGTTTTTCTCACTCCTACTAGTGAATCTGATGTAACACACACCCATACAATGCGCACCACCCCCTGATGTTTTTCTCACTCCTACTAGTGAATGTAATGTAACACACACCCATACAAAGCGCACCACCCCGTGATGTTTTTCTCACTCCTACTTGTGAATGTAATGTAACACACACCCATACAATGTGCACCACCCCGTGATGTTTTTCTCACTCCTATTAGTGAATGTAATGTAACACACACCCATACAATGCGCACCACCGCGTGATGTTTTTCTCACTCCTAATAGTGAATGTAATGTAACACACACCCATACAATGCGCACCACCCCGTGATGTTTTTCTCACTCCTACTAGTGAATCTAATGTAACACACACCCATACAATGCGCACCACACCGTGATGTTTTTTTCACTGCTACTAGTGAATCTAATGTAACACACACCCATACAATAAGCACCACCCCGTGATGTTTTTCTCACTCCTACTAGTGAATGTAATGTAACACACACCCATACAATGCGCACCACCCCGTGATGTTTTTCTCACTCCTACTAGTGAATGTAATGTAACACACACCCATACAATGCGCACCACCCCGTGATTTTTTTCTCACTCCTACTAGTGAATGTAATGTAACACACACCCATACAATGCGCACCACCCCGTGATGTTTTTCTCACTCCTACTAGTGAATGTAATGTAACACATACCCATACAATGCGCACCACCCCGTGATGTTTTTCTCACTGCTACTAGTGAATGTAATGTAACACACACCCATACAAAGCGCACCACCCCGTGATGTTTTTCTCACTCCTACTAGTGAATGTAATGTAACACACACCCATACAATGCGTACCACCCCGTGATGTTTTTCTCACTCCTACTAGTGAATCTAATGTAACACACACCCATACAATGCGCACCACCCCGTGATGTTTTTCTCACTCCTACTAGTGAATGTAATGTAACACACACACATACAATGTGCACCACCCCGTGATGTTTTTCTCACTCCTACTAGTGAATCTAATGTAACAAACACCCATATAATGCGCACCACGCCGTGATGATTTTCTCACTCCTACTAGTGAATCTAATGTAACAAACACCCATACAATGCGCACCACCCCGTGATGTTTTGCTCACTCCTAATAGTGAATGTAATGTAACACACACCCTACAATGCGCACCACCCTGTGATATTTTTCTCACTCCTACTAGTGAATGTAATGTAACACACACCCATACAATGCGCACCACCCCGTGATGTTTTTCTCACTCCCACTAGTGTATCTAATGTAACACACACCCATACAATGCGCACCACCCCGTGATGTTTTTCTCACTCCTACTAGTGAATGTAATGTAACACACACCCATACAATGCGCACCACCCCGTGATGTTTTTCTCACTCCTACTAGTGAATGTAATGTAACACACACCCATACAATGCGCACCACCCCGTGATTTTTTTCTCACTCCTACTAGTGAATGTAATGTAACACACACCCATACAATGCGCACCACCCCGTGATGTTTTTCTCACTCCTACTAGTGAATGTAATGTAACACACACCCATACAATGCGCACCACCCCGTGATGTTTTTCTCACTGCTACTAGTGAATGTAATGTAACACACACCCATACAAAGCGCACCACCCCGTGATGTTTTTCTCACTCCTACTAGTGAATGTAATGTAACACACACCCATACAATGCGCACCACCCCGTGATGTTTTTCTCACTCCTACTAGTGAATCTAATGTAACACACACCCATACAATGCGCACCACCCCGTGATGTTTTTCTCACTCCTACTAGTGAATGTAATGTAACACACACCCATACAATGTGCACCACCCCGTGATGTTTTTCTCACTCCTACTAGTGAATCTAATGTAACAAACACCCATACAATGCGCACCACGCCGTGATGATTTTCTCACTACTACTAGTGAATCTAATGTAACAAACACCCATACAATGCGCACCACCGCGTGATGTTTTGCTCACTCCTAATAGTGAATGTAATGTAACACACACCCATACAATGCGCACCACCCCGTGATATTTTTCTCACTCCTACTAGTGAATGTAATGTAACACACACCCATTCAATGCGCACCACCCCGTGATGTTTTTCTCACTCCTAATAGTGAATGTAATGTAACACACACCCATACAATGCGCACCACCCCGTGATGTTTTTCTCACTCCTACTAGTGAATGTAATGTAACACACACCCATACAATGCGCACCACCCCGTGATGTTTTTCTCACTCCTTCTAGTGAATGTAATGTAACACACACCCATACAATGCGCACCACCCCGTGATGTTTTTCTCACTCCTACTAGTGAATGTAATGTAACACACACCCATACAATGCGCACCACCCCGTGATGTTTTTCTCACTCCTACTAGTGAATGTAATGTAACACACACCCATACAATGCGCACCACCCCGTGATGTTTTTCTCACTGCTACTAGTGAATGTAATGTAACACACACCCATACAAAGCGCACCACCCCGTGATGTTTTTCTCACTCCTACTAGTGAATGTAATGTAACACACACCCATACAATGCGCACCACCCTGTGATATTTTTCTCACTCCTACTAGTGAATCTAATGTAACACACACCCATACAATGCGCACCACCCCGTGATGTTTTTCTCACTCCTACTAGTGAATGTAATGTAACACACACCCATACAATGTGCACCACCCCGTGATGTTTTTCTCACTCCTACTAGTGAATCTAATGTAACAAACACCCATACAATGCGCACCACGCCGTGATGATTTTCTCACTCCTACTAGTGAATCTAATGTGACAAACACCCATACAATGCGCACCACCCCGTGATGTTTTGCTCACTCCTAATAGTGAATGTAATGTAACACACACCCATACAGTGCGCACCACCCCGTGATATTTTTCTCACTCCTACTAGTGAATGTAATGTAACACACACCCATACAATGCGCACCACCCCGTGATGTTTTTCTCACTCCTACTAGTGTATCTAATGTAACACACACCCATACAATGCGCACCACCCCGTGATGTTTTTCTCACTCCTACTAGTGAATGTAATGTAACACACACCCATACAATGCGCACCACCCCGTGATGTTTTTCTCACTCCTACTAGTGAATCTAATGTAACACACACCCATACAATGCGCACCACCCCGTGATGTTTTTCTCACTCCTACTAGTGAATGTAATGTAACACACACCCATACAATGCGCACCACCCCGTGATGTTTTTCTCACTCCTAATAGTGAATGTAATGTAACACACACCCATACAATGCGCACCACCCCGTGATGTTTTTCTCACTCCTACTAGTGAATCTAATGTAACACACACCCATACAATGCGCACCACACCGTGATGTTTTTTTCACTGCTACTAGTGAATCTAATGTAACACACACCCATACAATAAGCACCACCCCGTGATGTTTTTCTCACTCCTACTAGTGAATGTAATGTAACACACACCCATACAATGCGCACCACCCCGTGATGTTTTTCTCACTCCTACTAGTGAATGTAATGTAACACACACCCATACAATGCGCACCACCCCGTGATGTTTTTCTCACTCCTACTAGTGTATCTAATGTAACACACACCCATACAATGCGCACCACCCCGTGATGTTTTTCTCACTCCTACTAGTGAATGTAATGTAACACACACCCATACAATGTGCACCACCCCGTGATGTTTTTCTCACTCCTACTAGTGAATCTAATGTAACAAACACCCATACAATGCGCACCACGCCGTGATGATTTTCTCACTCCTACTAGTGAATCTAATGTAACAAACACCCATACAATGCGCACCACCCCGTGATGTTTTGCTCACTCCTAATAGTGAATGTAATGTAACACACACCCATACAGTGCGCACCACCCCGTGATATTTTTCTCACTCCTACTAGTGAATGTAATGTAACACATACCCATACAATGCGCACCACCCCGTGATGTTTTTCTCACTCCTACTAGTGTATCTAATGTAACACACACCCATACAATGCGCACCACCCCGTGATGTTTTTCTCACTCTTACTAGTGAATCTAATGTAACAAACACCCATACAATGCGCACCACCCCGTGATGTTTTTCTCACTCCTACTAGTGAATGTAATGTAACACACACCCATACAATGCGCACCACCCCGTGATGTTTTTCTCACTCCTACTAGTGAATGTAATGTAACACACACCCATACAAAGCGCACCACCCCGTGATGTTTTTCTCACTGCTACTAGTGAATGTAATGTAACACACACCCATACAAAGCGCACCACCCCGTGATGTTTTTCTCACTCCTACTAGTGAATGTAATGTAACACACACCCATACAATGCGCACCACCACGTGATGTTTTTCTCACTCCTACTAGTGAATGTAATGTAACACACACCCATACAATGCGCACCACCCCGTGATGTTTTTCTCACTCCTACTAGTGAATGTAATGTAACACACACCCATACAATGTGCACCACCCCGTGATGTTTTTCTCACTCCTACTAGTGAATCTAATGTAACAAACACCCATACAATGCGCACCACGCCGTGATGATTTTCTCACTCCTACTAGTGAATCTAATGTAACAAACACCCATACAATGCGCACCACCCCGTGATGTTTTGCTCACTCCTAATAGTGAATGTAATGTAACACACACCCATACAATGCGCACCACCCCGTGATATTTTTCTCACTCCTACTAGTGAATGTAATGTAACACACACCCATACAATGCGCACCACCCCGTGATGTTTTTCTCACTCTTACTAGTGAATCTAATGTAACAAACACCCATACAATGCGCACCACCACGTGATGTTTTTCTCACTCCTACTAGTGAATGTAATGTAACACACACCCATACAATGCGCACCACCCCGTGATGTTTTTCTCACTTCTACTAGTGAATCTAATGTAACACACACCCATACAATGCGAACCACCCCGTGATGTTTTTCTCACTCCTACTAGTGAATGTAATGTAACACACACCCATACAATGCGCACCACCCCACGATGATTTTCTCACTCCTACTAGGGAATCTAATGTAACACACACCCATACAATGCGCACCACCCCGTGATGTTTTTTCACTCCTACTAGTGAATGTAATGTAACACACACCCATACAATGCGCACCACCCCGTGATGTTTTTCTCACTCCTACTAGTGAATGTAATGTAACACACACCCATACAATGCGCACCACCCCGTGATGTTTTTCTCACTCCTACTAGTGAATGTAATGTAACACACACCCATACAAAGCGCACCACGCCGTGATGTTTTTCTCACTGCTACTAGTGAATGTAATGTAACACACACCCATACAAAGCGCACCACCCCGTGATGTTTTTCTCACTCCTACTAGTGAATGTAATGTAACACACACCCATACAATGCGCACCACCCCGTGATGTTTTTCTCACTCCTACTAGTGAATGTAATGTAACACACACCCATACAATGCGCACCACCCCGTGATGTTTTTCTCACTCCTACTAGTGAATGTAATGTAACACACACCCATACAATGTGCACCACCCCGTGATGTTTTTCTCACTCCTACTAGTGAATCTAATGTAACAAACACCCATACAATGCGCACCACGCCGTGATGATTTTCTCACTCCTACTAGTGAATCTAATGTAACAAACACCCATACAATGCGCACCACCCCGTGATGTTTTGCTCACTCCTAATAGTGAATGTAATGTAACACACACCCATACAATGCGCACCACCCCGTGATATTTTTCTCACTCCTACTAGTGAATGTAATGTAACACACACCCATACAATGCGCACCACCCCGTGAAGTTTTTCTCACTCTTACTAGTGAATCTAATGTAACAAACACCCATACAATGCGCACCACCACGTGATGTTTTTCTCACTCCTACTAGTGAATGTAATGTAACACACACCCATACAATGCGCACCACCCCGAGATGTTTTTCTCACTTCTACTAGTGAATCTAATGTAACACACACCCATACAATGCGAACCACCCCGTGATGTTTTTCTCACTTCTACTAGTGAATGTAATGTAACACACACCCATACAATGCGCACCACCCCATGATGATTTTCTCACTCCTACTAGGGAATCTAATGTAACACACACCCATACAATGCGCACCACCCCGTGATGTTTTTTCACTCCTACTAGTGAATGTAATGTAACACACACCCATACAATGCGCACCACACCGTGATGTTTTTCTCACTCCTACTAGTGAATCTATTGTAACACACACCCATACAATGCGCACCACCCCGTGATGTTTTTCTCACTCCTACTAGTGAATCTAATGTAACACACACCCATACAATGCGCACCACACCGTGATGTTTTTCTCACTCCTACTAGTGAATGTAATGTAACACACACCCATACAATGCGCACCACCCCGTGATGTTTTTCTCACTCCTACTAGTGAATCTAATGTAACACACACCCATAAAATGCGCACCACCTCGTGATGTTTTTCTCACTCCTACTAGTGAGTGTAACGTAACACACACCCATACAATGCGCACCACCCCGTGATGTTTTTCTCACTCCTACTAGTGAATGTAACGTAACACACACCCATACAATGCGCACCACCCCGTGATGTTTTTCTCACTCCTCCTAGTGAATGTAATGTAACACACACCCATACAATGTGCACCACCCCGTGATGTTTTTCTCACTCCTACTAGTGAATGTAATGTAACACACACCCATACAATGTGCACCACCGCGTGATGATTTTCTCACTCCTACTAGTGAATCTAATGTAACAAACACCCATACAATGCGCACCACCCCGTGATGTTTTTCTCACTCCTACTAGTGAATGTAATGTAACAAACACCCATACAATGCGCACCATCCCGTGATGTTTTTCTCACTCCTACTAGTGAATGTAATGTAAGAAACACCCATACAATGTGCACCACCCCGTGATGTTTTTCTCACTCCTACTAGTGAATGTAATGTAACACACACCCATACAATGCGCACCACCCCGTGATGTTTTTCTCACTCCTACTAGTGAATCTGATGTAACACACACCCATACAATGCGCACCACCCCCTGATGTTTTTCTCACTCCTACTAGTGAATGTAATGTAACACACACCCATACAAAGCGCACCACCCCGTGATGTTTTTCTCACTCCTACTTGTGAATGTAATGTAACACACACCCATACAATGTGCACCACCCCGTGATGTTTTTCTCACTCCTATTAGTGAATGTAATGTAACACACACCCATACAATGCGCACCACCGCGTGATGTTTTTCTCACTCCTAATAGTGAATGTAATGTAACACACACCCATACAATGCGCACCACCCCGTGATGTTTTTCTCACTCCTACTAGTGAATCTAATGTAACACACACCCATACAATGCGCACCACACCGTGATGTTTTTTTCACTGCTACTAGTGAATCTAATGTAACACACACCCATACAATAAGCACCACCCCGTGATGTTTTTCTCACTCCTACTAGTGAATGTAATGTAACACACACCCATACAATGCGCACCACCCCGTGATGTTTTTCTCACTCCTACTAGTGAATGTAATGTAACACACACCCATACAATGCGCACCACCCCGTGATTTTTTTCTCACTCCTACTAGTGAATGTAATGTAACACACACCCATACAATGCGCACCACCCCGTGATGTTTTTCTCACTCCTACTAGTGAATGTAATGTAACACATACCCATACAATGCGCACCACCCCGTGATGTTTTTCTCACTGCTACTAGTGAATGTAATGTAACACACACCCATACAAAGCGCACCACCCCGTGATGTTTTTCTCACTCCTACTAGTGAATGTAATGTAACACACACCCATACAATGCGTACCACCCCGTGATGTTTTTCTCACTCCTACTAGTGAATCTAATGTAACACACACCCATACAATGCGCACCACCCCGTGATGTTTTTCTCACTCCTACTAGTGAATGTAATGTAACACACACACATACAATGTGCACCACCCCGTGATGTTTTTCTCACTCCTACTAGTGAATCTAATGTAACAAACACCCATATAATGCGCACCACGCCGTGATGATTTTCTCACTCCTACTAGTGAATCTAATGTAACAAACACCCATACAATGCGCACCACCCCGTGATGTTTTGCTCACTCCTAATAGTGAATGTAATGTAACACACACCCTACAATGCGCACCACCCTGTGATATTTTTCTCACTCCTACTAGTGAATGTAATGTAACACACACCCATACAATGCGCACCACCCCGTGATGTTTTTCTCACTCCCACTAGTGTATCTAATGTAACACACACCCATACAATGCGCACCACCCCGTGATGTTTTTCTCACTCCTACTAGTGAATGTAATGTAACACACACCCATACAATGCGCACCACCCCGTGATGTTTTTCTCACTCCTACTAGTGAATGTAATGTAACACACACCCATACAATGCGCACCACCCCGTGATTTTTTTCTCACTCCTACTAGTGAATGTAATGTAACACACACCCATACAATGCGCACCACCCCGTGATGTTTTTCTCACTCCTACTAGTGAATGTAATGTAACACACACCCATACAATGCGCACCACCCCGTGATGTTTTTCTCACTGCTACTAGTGAATGTAATGTAACACACACCCATACAAAGCGCACCACCCCGTGATGTTTTTCTCACTCCTACTAGTGAATGTAATGTAACACACACCCATACAATGCGCACCACCCCGTGATGTTTTTCTCACTCCTACTAGTGAATCTAATGTAACACACACCCATACAATGCGCACCACCCCGTGATGTTTTTCTCACTCCTACTAGTGAATGTAATGTAACACACACCCATACAATGTGCACCACCCCGTGATGTTTTTCTCACTCCTACTAGTGAATCTAATGTAACAAACACCCATACAATGCGCACCACGCCGTGATGATTTTCTCACTACTACTAGTGAATCTAATGTAACAAACACCCATACAATGCGCACCACCGCGTGATGTTTTGCTCACTCCTAATAGTGAATGTAATGTAACACACACCCATACAATGCGCACCACCCCGTGATATTTTTCTCACTCCTACTAGTGAATGTAATGTAACACACACCCATTCAATGCGCACCACCCCGTGATGTTTTTCTCACTCCTAATAGTGAATGTAATGTAACACACACCCATACAATGCGCACCACCCCGTGATGTTTTTCTCACTCCTACTAGTGAATGTAATGTAACACACACCCATACAATGCGCACCACCCCGTGATGTTTTTCTCACTCCTTCTAGTGAATGTAATGTAACACACACCCATACAATGCGCACCACCCCGTGATGTTTTTCTCACTCCTACTAGTGAATGTAATGTAACACACACCCATACAATGCGCACCACCCCGTGATGTTTTTCTCACTCCTACTAGTGAATGTAATGTAACACACACCCATACAATGCGCACCACCCCGTGATGTTTTTCTCACTGCTACTAGTGAATGTAATGTAACACACACCCATACAAAGCGCACCACCCCGTGATGTTTTTCTCACTCCTACTAGTGAATGTAATGTAACACACACCCATACAATGCGCACCACCCTGTGATATTTTTCTCACTCCTACTAGTGAATCTAATGTAACACACACCCATACAATGCGCACCACCCCGTGATGTTTTTCTCACTCCTACTAGTGAATGTAATGTAACACACACCCATACAATGTGCACCACCCCGTGATGTTTTTCTCACTCCTACTAGTGAATCTAATGTAACAAACACCCATACAATGCGCACCACGCCGTGATGATTTTCTCACTCCTACTAGTGAATCTAATGTAACAAACACCCATACAATGCGCACCACCCCGTGATGTTTTGCTCACTCCTAATAGTGAATGTAATGTAACACACACCCATACAGTGCGCACCACCCCGTGATATTTTTCTCACTCCTACTAGTGAATGTAATGTAACACACACCCATACAATGCGCACCACCCCGTGATGTTTTTCTCACTCCTACTAGTGTATCTAATGTAACACACACCCATACAATGCGCACCACCCCGTGATGTTTTTCTCACTCCTACTAGTGAATGTAATGTAACACACACCCATACAATGCGCACCACCCCGTGATGTTTTTCTCACTCCTACTAGTGAATCTAATGTAACACACACCCATACAATGCGCACCACCCCGTGATGTTTTTCTCACTCCTACTAGTGAATGTAATGTAACACACACCCATACAATGTGCACCACCCCGTGATGTTTTTCTCACTCCTACTAGTGAATCTAATGTAACAAACACCCATACAATGCGCACCACGCCGTGATGATTTTCTCACTCCTACTAGTGAATCTAATGTAACAAACACCCATACAATGCGCACCACCCCGTGATGTTTTGCTCACTCCTAATAGTGAATGTAATGTAACACACACCCATACAGTGCGCACCACCCCGTGATATTTTTCTCACTCCTACTAGTGAATGTAATGTAACACACACCCATACAATGCGCACCACCCCGTGATGTTTTTCTCACTCCTACTAGTGTATCTAATGTAACACACACCCATACAATGCGCACCACCCCGTGATGTTTTTCTCACTCTTACTAGTGAATCTAATGTAACAAACACCCATACAATGCGCACCACCCCGTGATGTTTTTCTCACTCCTACTAGTGAATGTAATGTAACACACACCCATACAATGCGCACCACCCCGTGATGTTTTTCTCACTCCTACTAGTGAATGTAATGTAACACACACCCATACAAAGCGCACCACCCCGTGATGTTTTTCTCACTGCTACTAGTGAATGTAATGTAACACACACCCATACAAAGCGCACCACCCCGTGATGTTTTTCTCACTCCTACTAGTGAATGTAATGTAACACACACCCATACAATGCGCACCACCCCGTGATGTTTTTCTCACTCCTACTAGTGAATGTAATGTAACACACACCCATACAATGTGCACCACCCCGTGATGTTTTTCTCACTCCTACTAGTGAATCTAATGTAACAAACACCCATACAATGCGCACCACGCCGTGATGATTTTCTCACTCCTACTAGTGAATCTAATGTAACAAACACCCATACAATGCGCACCACCCCGTGATGTTTTGCTCACTCCTAATAGTGAATGTAATGTAACACACACCCATACAATGCGCACCACCCCGTGATATTTTTCTCACTCCTACTAGTGAATGTAATGTAACACACACCCATACAATGCGCACCACCCCGTGATGTTTTTCTCACTCTTACTAGTGAATCTAATGTAACAAACACCCATACAATGCGCACCACCACGTGATGTTTTTCTCACTCCTACTAGTGAATGTAATGTAACACACACCCATACAATGCGCACCACCCCGTGATGTTTTTCTGACTTCTACTAGTGAATCTAATGTAACACACACCCATACAATGCGAACCACCCCGTGATGTTTTTCTCACTCCTACTAGTGAATGTAATGTAACACACACCCATACAATGCGCACCACCCCATGATGATTTTCTCACTCCTACTAGGGAATCTAATGTAACACACACCCATACAATGCGCACCACCCCGTGATGTTTTTTCACTCCTACTAGTGAATGTAATGTAACACACACCCATACAATGCGCACCACCCCGTGATGTTTTTCTCACTCCTACTAGTGAATGTAATGTAACACACACCCATACAATGCGCACCACCCCGTGATGTTTTTCTCACTCCTACTAGTGAATCTAATGTAACAAACACCCATACAATGCGCACCACGCCGTGATGATTTTCTCACTCGTAGTAGTGAATCTAATGTAACAAACACCCATACAATGCGCACCACCCCGTGATGTTTTGCTCACTCCTAATAGTGAATGTAATGTAACACACACCCATACAGTGCGCACCACCCCGTGATATTTTTCTCACTCCTACTAGTGAATGTAATGTAACACATACCCATACAATGCGCACCACCCCGTGATGTTTTTCTCACTCCTACTAGTGTATCTAATGTAACACACACCCATACAATGCGCACCACCCCGTGATGTTTTTCTCACTCTTACTAGT
The DNA here is from genome assembly GCF_034190915.1 of Cavia porcellus. Taxonomy (NCBI): domain Eukaryota; kingdom Metazoa; phylum Chordata; class Mammalia; order Rodentia; family Caviidae; genus Cavia; species Cavia porcellus. The sequence goes on along the minus strand of NW_026947582.1, from coordinate 1,226,146 downwards.
GAATCTAATGTAACAAACACCCATACAATGCGCACCACCCCGTGATGTTTTTCTCACTCCTACTAGTGAATGTAATGTAACACACACCCATACAATGCGCACCACCCCGTGATGTTTTTCTCACTCCTACTAGTGAATGTAATGTAATACACACCCATACAAAGCGCACCACCCCGTGATGTTTTTCTCACTGCTACTAGTGAATGTAATGTAACACACACCCATACAAAGCGCACCACCCCGTGATGTTTTTCTCACTCCTACTAGTGAATGTAATGTAAAACACACCCATACAATGCGCACCACCACGTGATGTTTTTCTCACTCCTACTAGTGAATGTAATGTAACACACACCCATACAATGCGCACCACCCCGTGATGTTTTTCTCACTCCTACTAGTGAATGTAATGTAACACACACCCATACAATGTGCACCACCCCGTGATGTTTTTCTCACTCCTACTAGTGAATCTAATGTAACAAACACCCATACAATGCGCACCACGCCGTGATGATTTTCTCACTCCTACTAGTGAATCTAATGTAACAAACACCCATACAATGCGCACCACCCCGTGATGTTTTGCTCACTCCTAATAGTGAATGTAATGTAACACACACCCATACAATGCGCACCACCCCGTGATATTTTTCTCACTCCTACTAGTGAATGTAATGTAACACACACCCATACAATGCGCACCACCCCGTGATGTTTTTCTCACTCTTACTAGTGAATCTAATGTAACAAACACCCATACAATGCGCACCACCACGTGATGTTTTTCTCACTCCTACTAGTGAATGTAATGTAACACACACCCATACAATGCGCACCACCCCGTGATGTTTTTCTCACTTCTACTAGTGAATCTAATGTAACACACACCCATACAATGCGAACCACCCCGTGATGTTTTTCTCACTCCTACTAGTGAATGTAATGTAACACACACCCATACAATGCGCACCACCCCACGATTATTTTCTCACTCCTACTAGGGAATCTAATGTAACACACACCCATACAATGCGCACCACCCCGTGATGTTTTTTCACTCCTACTAGTGAATGTAATGTAACACACACCCATACAATGCGCACCACCCCGTGATGTTTTTCTCACTCCTACTAGTGAATGTAATGTAACACACACCCATACAATGCGCACCACCCCGTGATGTTTTTCTCACTCCTACTAGTGAATGTAATGTAACACACACCCATACAAAGCGCACCACCCCGTGATGTTTTTCTCACTGCTACTAGTGAATGTAATGTAACACACACCCATACAAAGCGCACCACCCCGTGATGTTTTTCTCACTCCTACTAGTGAATGTAATGTAACACACACCCATACAATGCGCACCACCCCGTGATGTTTTTCTCACTCCTACTAGTGAATGTAATGTAACACACACCCATACAATGCGCACCACCCCGTGATGTTTTTCTCACTCCTACTAGTGAATGTAATGTAACACACACCCATACAATGTGCACCACCCCGTGATGTTTTTCTCACTCCTACTAGTGAATCTAATGTAACAAACACCCATACAATGCGCACCACGCCGTGATGATTTTCTCACTCCTACTAGTGAATCTAATGTAACAAACACCCATACAATGCGCACCACCCCGTGATGTTTTGCTCACTCCTAATAGTGAATGTAATGTAACACACACCCATACAATGCGCACCACCCCGTGATATTTTTCTCACTCCTACTAGTGAATGTAATGTAACACACACCCATACAATGCGCACCACCCCGTGATGTTTTTCTCACTCTTACTAGTGAATCTAATGTAACAAACACCCATACAATGCGCACCACCACGTGATGTTTTTCTCACTCCTACTAGTGAATGTAATGTAACACACACCCATACAATGCGCACCACCCCGTGATGTTTTTCTCACTTCTACTAGTGAATCTAATGTAACACACACCCATACAATGCGAACCACCCCGTGATGTTTTTCTCACTTCTACTAGTGAATGTAATGTAACACACACCCATACAATGCGCACCACCCCATGATGATTTTCTCACTCCTACTAGGGAATCTAATGTAACACACACCCATACAATGCGCACCACCCCGTGATGTTTTTTCACTCCTACTAGTGAATGTAATGTAACACACACCCATACAATGCGCACCACACCGTGATGTTTTTCTCACTCCTACTAGTGAATCTATTGTAACACACACCCATACAATGCGCACCACCCCGTGATGTTTTTCTCACTCCTACTAGTGAATCTAATGTAACACACACCCATACAATGCGCACCACACCGTGATGTTTTTCTCACTCCTACTAGTGAATGTAATGTAACACACACCCATAGAATGCGCACCACCCCGTGATGTTTTTCTCACTCCTACTAGTGAATCTAATGTAACACACACCCATAAAATGCGCACCACCTCGTGATGTTTTTCTCACTCCTACTAGTGAGTGTAACGTAACACACACCCATACAATGCGCACCACCCCGTGATGTTTTTCTCACTCCTACTAGTGAATGTAACGTAACACACACCCATACAATGCGCACCACCCCGTGATGTTTTTCTCACTCCTCCTAGTGAATGTAATGTAACACACACCCATACAATGCGCACCACCCCGTGATGTTTTTCTCACTCCTACTAGTGAATGTAATGTAACACACACCCATACAATGTGCACCACCGCGTGATGATTTTCTCACTCCTACTAGTGAATCTAATGTAACAAACACCCATACAATGCGCACCACCCCGTGATGTTTTTCTCACTCCTACTAGTGAATGTAATGTAACAAACACCCATACAATGCGCACCACCCCGTGATGTTTTCTCACTCCTACTAGTGAATGTAATGTAACAAACACCCATACAATGTGCACCACCCCGTGATGTTTTTCTCACTCCTACTAGTGAATGTAATGTAACACACACCCATACAATGCGCACCACCCCGTGATATTTTTCTCACTCCTACTAGTGAATCTGATGTAACACACACCCATACAATGCGCACCACCCCCTGATGTTTTTCTCACTCCTACTAGTGAATGTAATGTAACACACACCCATACAAAGCGCACCACCCCGTGATGTTTTTCTCACTCCTACTTGTGAATGTAATGTAACACACACCCATACAATGTGCACCACCCCGTGATGTTTTTCTCACTCCTATTAGTGAATGTAATGTAACACACAACCATACAATGCGCACCACCCCGTGATGTTTTTCTCACTCCTAATAGTGAATGTAATGTAACACACACCCATACAATGCGCACCACCCCGTGATGTTTTTCTCACTCCTACTAGTGAATCTAATGTAACACACACCCATACAATGCGCACCACACCGTGATGTTTTTTTCACTGCTACTAGTGAATCTAATGTAACACACACCCATACAATAAGCACCACCCCGTGATGTTTTTCTCACTCCTACTAGTGAATGTAATGTAACACACACCCATACAATGCGCACCACCCCGTGATGTTTTTCTCACTCCTACTAGTGAATGTAATGTAACACACACCCATACAATGCGCACCACCCCGTGATTTTTTTCTCACTCCTACTAGTGAATGTAATGTAACACACACCCATACAATGCGCACCACCCCGTGATGTTTTTCTCACTCCTACTTGTGAATGTAATGTAACACATACCCATACAATGCGCACCACCCCGTGATGTTTTTCTCACTGCTACTAGTGAATGTAATGTAACACACACCCATACAAAGCGCACCACCCCGTGATGTTTTTCTCACTCCTACTAGTGAATGTAATGTAACACACACCCATACAATGCGTACCACCCCGTGATGTTTTTCTCACTCCTACTAGTGAATCTAATGTAACACACACCCATACAATGCGCACCACCCCGTGATGTTTTTCTCACTCCTACTAGTGAATGTAATGTAACACACACACATACAATGTGCACCACCCCGTGATGTTTTTCTCACTCCTACTAGTGAATCTAATGTAACAAACACCCATACAATGCGCACCACGCCGTGATGATTTTCTCACTCCTACTAGTGAATCTAATGTAACAAACACCCATACAATGCGCACCACCCCGTGATGTTTTGCTCACTCCTAATAGTGAATGTAATGTAACACACACCCTACAATGCGCACCACCCCGTGATATTTTTCTCACTCCTACTAGTGAATGTAATGTAACACACACCCATACAATGCGCACCACCCCGTGATGTTTTTCTCACTCTTACTAGTGAATCTAATGTAACAAACACCCATACAATGCGCACCACCACGTGATGTTTTTCTCACTCCTACTAGTGAATGTAATGTAACACACACCCATACAATGCGCACCACCCCGTGATGTTTTTCTCACTTCTACTAGTGAATCTAATGTAACACACACCCATACAATGCGAACCACCCCGTGATGTTTTTCTCACTCCTACTAGTGAATGTAATGTAACACACACCCATACAATGCGCACCACCCCACGATTATTTTCTCACTCCTACTAGGGAATCTAATGTAACACACACCCATACAATGCGCACCACCCCGTGATGTTTTTTCACTCCTACTAGTGAATGTAATGTAACACACACCCATACAATGCGCACCACCCCGTGATGTTTTTCTCACTCCTACTAGTGAATGTAATGTAACACACACCCATACAATGCGCACCACCCCGTGATGTTTTTCTCACTCCTACTAGTGAATGTAATGTAACACACACCCATACAAAGCGCACCACCCCGTGATGTTTTTCTCACTGCTACTAGTGAATGTAATGTAACACACACCCATACAAAGCGCACCACCCCGTGATGTTTTTCTCACTCCTACTAGTGAATGTAATGTAACACACACCCATACAATGCGCACCACCCCGTGATGTTTTTCTCACTCCTACTAGTGAATGTAATGTAACACACACCCATACAATGCGCACCACCCCGTGATGTTTTTCTCACTCCTACTAGTGAATGTAATGTAACACACACCCATACAATGTGCACCACCCCGTGATGTTTTTCTCACTCCTACTAGTGAATCTAATGTAACAAACACCCATACAATGCGCACCACGCCGTGATGATTTTCTCACTCCTACTAGTGAATCTAATGTAACAAACACCCATACAATGCGCACCACCCCGTGATGTTTTGCTCACTCCTAATAGTGAATGTAATGTAACACACACCCATACAATGCGCACCACCCCGTGATATTTTTCTCACTCCTACTAGTGAATGTAATGTAACACACACCCATACAATGCGCACCACCCCGTGATGTTTTTCTCACTCTTACTAGTGAATCTAATGTAACAAACACCCATACAATGCGCACCACCACGTGATGTTTTTCTCACTCCTACTAGTGAATGTAATGTAACACACACCCATACAATGCGCACCACCCCGTGATGTTTTTCTCACTTCTACTAGTGAATCTAATGTAACACACACCCATACAATGCGAACCACCCCGTGATGTTTTTCTCACTTCTACTAGTGAATGTAATGTAACACACACCCATACAATGCGCACCACCCCATGATGATTTTCTCACTCCTACTAGGGAATCTAATGTAACACACACCCATACAATGCGCACCACCCCGTGATGTTTTTTCACTCCTACTAGTGAATGTAATGTAACACACACCCATACAATGCGCACCACACCGTGATGTTTTTCTCACTCCTACTAGTGAATCTATTGTAACACACACCCATACAATGCGCACCACCCCGTGATGTTTTTCTCACTCCTACTAGTGAATCTAATGTAACACACACCCATACAATGCGCACCACACCGTGATGTTTTTCTCACTCCTACTAGTGAATGTAATGTAACACACACCCATACAATGCGCACCACCCCGTGATGTTTTTCTCACTCCTACTAGTGAATCTAATGTAACACACACCCATAAAATGCGCACCACCTCGTGATGTTTTTCTCACTCCTATTAGTGAGTGTAACGTAACACACACCCATACAATGCGCACCACCCCGTGATGTTTTTCTCACTCCTACTAGTGAATGTAACGTAACACACACCCATACAATGCGCACCACCCCGTGATGTTTTTCTCACTCCTCCTAGTGAATGTAATGTAACACACACCCATACAATGCGCACCACCCCGTGATGTTTTTCTCACTCCTACTAGTGAATGTAATGTAACACACACCCATACAATGTGCACCACCGCGTGATGATTTTCTCACTCCTACTAGTGAATCTAATGTAACAAACACCCATACAATGCGCACCACCCCGTGATGTTTTTCTCACTCCTACTAGTGAATGTAATGTAACAAACACCCATACAATGCGCACCACCCCGTGATGTTTTCTCACTCCTACTAGTGAATGTAATGTAACAAACACCCATACAATGTGCACCACCCCGTGATGTTTTTCTCACTCCTACTAGTGAATGTAATGTAACACACACCCATACAATGCGCACCACCCCGTGATATTTTTCTCACTCCTACTAGTGAATCTGATGTAACACACACCCATACAATGCGCACCACCCCCTGATGTTTTTCTCACTCCTACTAGTGAATGTAATGTAACACACACCCATACAAAGCGCACCACCCCGTGATGTTTTTCTCACTCCTACTTGTGAATGTAATGTAACACACACCCATACAATGTGCACCACCCCGTGATGTTTTTCTCACTCCTATTAGTGAATGTAATGTAACACACAACCATACAATGCGCACCACCCCGTGATGTTTTTCTCACTCCTAATAGTGAATGTAATGTAACACACACCCATACAATGCGCACCACCCCGTGATGTTTTTCTCACTCCTACTAGTGAATCTAATGTAACACACACCCATACAATGCGCACCACACCGTGATGTTTTTTTCACTGCTACTAGTGAATCTAATGTAACACACACCCATACAATAAGCACCACCCCGTGATGTTTTTCTCACTCCTACTAGTGAATGTAATGTAACACACACCCATACAATGCGCACCACCCCGTGATGTTTTTCTCACTCCTACTAGTGAATGTAATGTAACACACACCCATACAATGCGCACCACCCCGTGATTTTTTTCTCACTCCTACTAGTGAATGTAATGTAACACACACCCATACAATGCGCACCACCCCGTGATGTTTTTCTCACTCCTACTTGTGAATGTAATGTAACACATACCCATACAATGCGCACCACCCCGTGATGTTTTTCTCACTGCTACTAGTGAATGTAATGTAACACACACCCATACAAAGCGCACCACCCCGTGATGTTTTTCTCACTCCTACTAGTGAATGTAATGTAACACACACCCATACAATGCGTACCACCCCGTGATGTTTTTCTCACTCCTACTAGTGAATCTAATGTAACACACACCCATACAATGCGCACCACCCCGTGATGTTTTTCTCACTCCTACTAGTGAATGTAATGTAACACACACACATACAATGTGCACCACCCCGTGATGTTTTTCTCACTCCTACTAGTGAATCTAATGTAACAAACACCCATACAATGCGCACCACGCCGTGATGATTTTCTCACTCCTACTAGTGAATCTAATGTAACAAACACCCATACAATGCGCACCACCCCGTGATGTTTTGCTCACTCCTAATAGTGAATGTAATGTAACACACACCCTACAATGCGCACCACCCTGTGATATTTTTCTCACTCCTACTAGTGAATGTAATGTAACACACACCCATACAATGCGCACCACCCCGTGATGTTTTTCTCACTCCCACTAGTGTATCTAATGTAACACACACCCATACAATGCGCACCACCCCGTGATGTTTTTCTCACTCCTACTAGTGAATGTAATGTAACACACACCCATACAATGCGCACCACCCCGTGATGTTTTTCTCACTCCTACTAGTGAATGTAATGTAACACACACCCATACAATGCGCACCACCCCGTGATTTTTTTCTCACTCCTACTAGTGAATGTAATGTAACACACACCCATACAATGCGCACCACCCCGTGATGTTTTTCTCACTCCTACTAGTGAATGTAATGTAACACACACCCATACAATGCGCACCACCCCGTGATCTTTTTCTCACTGCTACTAGTGAATGTAATGTAACACACACCCATACAAAGCACACCACCCCGTGATGTTTTTCTCACTCCTACTAGTGAATGTAATGTAACACACACCCATACAATGCGCACCACCCCGTGATGTTTTTCTCACTCCTACTAGTGAATCTAATGTAACACACACCCATACAATGCGCACCACCCCGTGATGTTTTTCTCACTCCTCCTAGTGAATGTAATGTAACACACACCCATACAATGTGCACCACCCCGTGATGTTTTTCTCACTCCTACTAGTGAATCTAATGTAACAAACACCCATACAATGCGCACCACGCCGTGATGATTTTCTCACTCCTACTAGTGAATCTAATGTAACAAACACCCATACAATGCGCACCACCGCGTGATGTTTTGCTCACTCCTAATAGTGAATGTAATGTAACACACACCCATACAATGCGCACCACCCCGTGATATTTTTCTCACTCCTACTAGTGAATGTAATGTAACACACACCCATTCAATGCGCACCACCCCGTGATGTTTTTCTCACTCCTAATAGTGAATGTAATGTAACACACACCCATACAATGCGCACCACCCCGTGATGTTTTTCTCACTCCTACTAGTGAATGTAATGTAACACACACCCATACAATGCGCACCACCCCGTGATGTTTTTCTCACTCCTTCTAGTGAATGTAATGTAACACACACCCATACAATGCGCACCACCCCGTGATGTTTTTCTCACTCCTACTAGTGAATGTAATGTAACACACACCCATACAATGCGCACCACCCCGTGATGTTTTTCTCACTCCTACTAGTGAATGTAATGTAACACACACCCATACAATGCGCACCACCCCGTGATGTTTTTCTCACTGCTACTAGTGAATGTAATGTAACACACACCCATACAAAGCGCACCACCCCGTGATGTTTTTCTCACTCCTACTAGTGAATGTAATGTAACACACACCCATACAATGCGCACCACCCCGTGATGTTTTTCTCACTCCTACTAGTGAATCTAATGTAACACACACCCATACAATGCGCACCACCCCGTGATGTTTTTCTCACTCCTACTAGTGAATGTAATGTAACACACACCCATACAATGTGCACCACCCCGTGATGTTTTTCTCACTCCTACTAGTGAATCTAATGTAACAAACACCCATACAATGCGCACCACGCCGTGATGATTTTCTCACTCCTACTAGTGAATCTAATGTAACAAACACCCATACAATGCGCACCACCCCGTGATGTTTTGCTCACTCCTAATAGTGAATGTAATGTAACACACACCCATACAGTGCGCACCACCCCGTGATATTTTTCTCACTCCTACTAGTGAATGTAATGTAACACACACCCATACAATGCGCACCACCCCGTGATGTTTTTCTCACTCCTACTAGTGTATCTAATGTAACACACACCCATACAATGCGCACCACCCCGTGATGTTTTTCTCACTCCTACTAGTGAATGTAATGTAACACACACCCATACAATGCGCACCACCCCGTGATGTTTTTCTCACTCCTACTAGTGAATCTAATGTAACACACACCCATACAATGCGCACCACCCCGTGATGTTTTTCTCACTCCTACTAGTGAATGTAATGTAACACACACCCATACAATGTGCACCACCCCGTGATGTTTTTCTCACTCCTACTAGTGAATCTAATGTAACAAACACCCATACAATGCGCACCACGCCGTGATGATTTTCTCACTCCTACTAGTGAATCTAATGTAACAAACACCCATACAATGCGCACCACCCCGTGATGTTTTGCTCACTCCTAATAGTGAATGTAATGTAACACACACCCATACAGTGCGCACCACCCCGTGATATTTTTCTCACTCCTACTAGTGAATGTAATGTAACACACACCCATACAATGCGCACCACCCCGTGATGTTTTTCTCACTCCTACTAGTGTATCTAATGTAACACACACCCATACAATGCGCACCACCCCGTGATGTTTTTCTCACTCTTACTAGTGAATCTAATGTAACAAACACCCATACAATGCGCACCACCCCGTGATGTTTTTCTCACTCCTACTAGTGAATGTAATGTAACACACACCCATACAATGCGCACCACCCCGTGATGTTTTTCTCACTCCTACTAGTGAATGTAATGTAACACACACCCATACAAAGCGCACCACCCCGTGATGTTTTTCTCACTGCTACTAGTGAATGTAATGTAACACACACCCATACAAAGCGCACCACCCCGTGATGTTTTTCTCACTCCTACTAGTGAATGTAATGTAACACACACCCATACAATGCGCACCACCCCGTGATGTTTTTCTCACTCCTACTAGTGAATGTAATGTAACACACACCCATACAATGCGCACCACCCCGTGATGTTTTTCTCACTCCTACTAGTGAATGTAATGTAACACACACCCATACAATGTGCACCACCCCGTGATGTTTTTCTCACTCCTACTAGTGAATCTAATGTAACAAACACCCATACAATGCGCACCACGCCGTGATGATTTTCTCACTCCTACTAGTGAATCTAATGTAACAAACACCCATACAATGCGCACCACCCCGTGATGTTTTGCTCACTCCTAATAGTGAATGTAATGTAACACACACCCATACAATGCGCACCACCCCGTGATATTTTTCTCACTCCTACTAGTGAATGTAATGTAACACACACCCATACAATGCGCACCACCCCGTGATGTTTTTCTCACTCTTACTAGTGAATCTAATGTAACAAACACCCATACAATGCGCACCACCACGTGATGTTTTTCTCACTCCTACTAGTGAATGTAATGTAACACACACCCATACAATGCGCACCACCCCGTGATGTTTTTCTCACTTCTACTAGTGAATCTAATGTAAAACACACCCATACAATGCGAACCACCCCGTGATGTTTTTCTCACTCCTACTAGTGAATGTAATGTAACACACACCCATACAATGCGCACCACCCCATGATGATTTTCTCACTCCTACTAGGGAATCTAATGTAACACACACCCATACAATGCGCACCACCCCGTGATGTTTTTTCACTCCTACTAGTGAATGTAATGTAACACACACCCATACAATGCGCACCACCCCGTGATGTTTTTCTCACTCCTACTAGTGAATGTAATGTAACACACACCCATACTATGCGCACCACCCCGTGATGTTTTTCTCACTCCTACTAGTGAATGTAATGTAACACACACCCATACAAAGCGCACCACCCCGTGATGTTTTTCTCACTGCTACTAGTGAATCTAATGTAACAAACACCCATACAATGCGCACCACCACGTGATGTTTTTCTCACTCCTACTAGTGAATGTAATGTAACACACACCCATACAATGCGCACCACCCCGTGATGTTTTTCTCACTTCTACTAGTGAATCTAATGTAACACACACCCATACAATGCGAACCACCCCGTGATGTTTTTCTCACTTCTACTAGTGAATGTAATGTAACACACACCCATACAATGCGCACCACCCCATGATGATTTTCTCACTCCAACTAGGGAATCTAATGTAACACACACCCATACAATGCGCACCACCCCGTGATGTTTTTTCACTCCTACTAGTGAATGTAATGTAACACACACCCATACAATGCGCACCACACCGTGATGTTTTTCTCACTCCTACTAGTGAATCTATTGTAACACACACCCATACAATGCGCACCACCCCGTGATGTTTTTCTCACTCCTACTAGTGAATCTAATGTAACACATACCCATACAATGCGCACCACACCGTGATGTTTTTCTCACTCCTACTAGTGAATGTAATGTAACACACACCCATACAATGCGCACCACCCCGTGATGTTTTTCTCACTCCTACTAGTGAATCTAATGTAACCCACACCATAAAATGCGCACCACCTCGTGATGTTTTTCTCACTCCTACTAGTGAGTGTAACGTAACACACACCCATACAATGCGCACCACCCCGTGATGTTTTTCTCACTCCTACTAGTGAATGTAACGTAACACACACCCATACAATGCGCACCACCCCGTGATGTTTTTCTCACTCATCCTAGTGAATGTAATGTAACACACACCCATACAATGCGCACCACCCCGTGATGTTTTTCTCACTCCTACTAGTGAATGTAATGTAACACACACCCATACAATGTGCACCACCGCGTGATGATTTTCTCACTCCTACTAGTGAATCTAATGTAACAAACACCCATACAATGCGCACCACCCCGTGATGTTTTTCTCACTCCTACTAGTGAATGTAATGTAACAAACACCCATACAATGCGCACCACCCCGTGATGTTTTTCTCACTCCTACTAGTGAATGTAATGTAACAAACACCCATACAATGCGCACCACCCCGTGATGTTTTTCTCACTCCTACTAGTGAATGTAATGTAACACACACCCATACAATGCGCACCACCCCGTGATGTTTTTCTCACTCCTACTAGTGAATCTAATGTAACAAACACCCATACAATGCGCACCACGACGTGATGATTTTCTCACTCCTACTAGTGAATCTAATGTAACAAACACCCATACAATGCGCACCACCCCGTGATGTTTTGCTCACTCCTAATAGTGAATGTAATGTAACACACACCCATACAATGCGCACCACCCCGTGATATTTTTCTCACTCCTACTAGTGAATGTAATGTAACACACACCCTTACAATGCGCACCACCCCGTGATGTTTTTCTCACTTCTACTAGTGAATCTAATATAACACACACCCATACAATGGGCACCACCCCGTGATGTTTTTCTCACTTCTACTAGTGAATGTAATGTAACACACACCCATACAATGCGCACCACCCCGTGATGATTTTCTCACTCCTACTAGGGAATCTAATGTAACACACACCCATACAATGCGCACCACCCCGTGATGTTTTTCTCACTCCTACTAGTGAATGTAATGTAACACACACCCATACAATGCGCACCACACCGTGATGTTTTTCTCACTCCTACTAGTGAATCTATTGTAACACACACCCATACAATGCGCACCACCCCGTGATGTTTTTCTCACTCCTACTAGTGAATGTAATGTAACAAACACCCATACAATGCGCACCACCCCGTGATGTTTTTCTCACTCCTACTAGTGAATGTAATGTAACACACACCCATACAATGCGCACCACCCCGTGATGTTTTTCTCACTCCTACTAGTGAATCTAATGTAACAAACACCCATACAATGCGCACCACGACGTGATGATTTTCTCACTCCTACTAGTGAATCTAATGTAACAAACACCCATACAATGCGCACCACCCCGTGATGTTTTGCTCACTCCTAATAGTGAATGTAATGTAACACACACCCATACAATGCGCACCACCCCGTGATATTTTTCTCACTCCTACTAGTGAATGTAATGTAACACACACCCATACAATGCGCACCACCCCGTGATGTTTTTCTCACTTCTACTAGTGAATCTAATATAACACACACCCATACAATGGGCACCACCCCGTGATGTTTTTCTCACTTCTACTAGTGAATGTAATGTAACACACACCCATACAATGCGCACCACCCCGTGATGATTTTCTCACTCCTACTAGGGAATCTAATGTAACACACACCCATACAATGCGCACCACCCCGTGATGTTTTTCTCACTCCTACTAGTGAATGTAATGTAACACACACCCATACAATGCGCACCACACCGTGATGTTTTTCTCACTCCTACTAGTGAATCTATTGTAACACACACCCATACAATGCGCACCACCCCGTGATGTTTTTCTCACTCCTAATAGTGAATCTAATGTAACACACACCCATACAATGCGCACCACACCGTGATGTTTTTCTCACTCCTACTAGTGAATGTAATGTAACACACACCCATACAATGCGCACCACCCCGTGATGTTTTTCTCACTCCTACTAGTGAATCTAATGTAACACACACCCATTAAATGCGCACCACCGCGTGATGATTTTCTCACTCCTACTAGTGAGTGTAACGTAACACACACCCATACAATGCGCACCACCCCGTGATGTTTTTCTCACTCCTACTAGTGAATGTAACGTAACACACACCCATACAATGCGCACCACCCCGTGATGTTTTTCTCACTCCTCCTAGTGAATGTAATGTAACACACACCCATACAATGCGCACCACCCCGTGATGTTTTTCTCACTCCTACTAGTAAATGTAATGTAACACACACCCATACAATGCGCACCACCGCGTGATGATTTTCTCACTCCTACTAGTGAATCTAATGTAACAAACACCCATACAATGCGCACCACCCCGTGATGTTTTTCTCACTCCTACTAGTGAATGTAATGTAACAAACACCAATACAATGCGCACCACCCCGTGATGTTTTTCTCACTCCTACTAGTGAATGTTATGTAACAAACACCCATACAATGCGCACCACCCCGTGATGTTTTTCTCACTCCTACTAGTGAATGTAATGTAACACACACCCATACAATGCGCACCACCTCGTGATGTTTTTCTCACTCCTACTAGTGAATCTGATGTAACACACACCCATACAATGCGCACCACCCCCTGATGTTTTTCTCACTCCTACTAGTGAATGTAATGTAACACACACCCATACAATGTGCACCACCCCGTGATGTTTTTCTCACTCCTACTAGTGAATCTAATGTAACAAACACCCATACAATGCGCACCACGCCGTGATGATTTTCTCACTCCTACTAGTGAATGTAATGTAACACACACCGATACAATGCGCACCACCCCGTGATGTTTTGCTCACTCCTAATAGTGAATGTAATGAAACACACACCCATACAATGCGCACCACCCCGTGATATTTTTCTCACTCCTACTAGTGAATGTAATGTAACACACACCCATACAATGCGCACCACCCCGTGATGTTTTTCTCACTCCTATTAGTGTATCTAATGTAACACACACCCATACAATGCGCACCACCCCGTGATGTTTTTCTCACTCCTACTAGTGAATGTAATGTAACACACACCCATACAATGCGCACCACCCCGTGATGTTTTTCTCACTCTTACTAGTGAATCTAATGTAACAAACACCCATACAATGCGCACCACCCCGTGATGTTTTTCTCACTCCTACTAGTGAATGTAATGTAACACACACCCATACAATGCGCACCACCCCGTGATGTTTTTCTCACTTCTACTAGTGAATCTAATGTAACACAGACCCATACAATGCGCACCACCCCGTGATGTTTTTCTCACTTCTACTAGTGAATGTAATGTAACACACACCCATACAATGCGCACCACCCCGTGATGATTTTCTCACTCCTACTAGGGAATCTAATGTAACACACACCCATACAATGCGCACCACCCCGTGATGTTTTTCTCACTCCTACTAGTGAATGTAATGTAACACACACCCATACAATGCGCACCACACCGTGAAGTTTTTCTCACTCCTACTAGTGAATCTATTGTAACACACACCCATACAATGCGCACCACCCCGTGATGTTTTTCTCACTCCTACTAGTGAATCTAATGTAACACACACCCATACAATGCGCACCACACCGTGATGTTTTTCTCACTCCTACTAGTGAATGTAATGTAACACACACCCATACAATGTGCACCACCGCGTGATGATTTTCTCACTCCTACTAGTGAATCTAATGTAACAAACACCCATACAATGCGCACCACCCCGTGATGTTTTTCTCACTCCTACTAGTGAATGTAATGTAACAAACACCCATACAATGCGCACCACCCCGTGATGTTTTTCTCACTCCTACTAGTGAATGTAATGTAACAAACACCCATACAATGTGCACCACCCCATGATGTTTTTCTCACTCCTACTAGTGAATGTAATGTAACACACACCCATACAATGCGCACCACCCCGTGATGTTTTTCTCACTCCTACTAGTGAATCTGATGTAAGACACACCCATACAATGCGCACCACCCCCTGATGTTTTTCTCACTCCTACTAGTGAATGTAATGTAACACACACCCATACAAAGCGCACCACCCCGTGATGTTTTTCTCACTCCTACTTGTGAATGTAATGTAACACACACCCATACAATGTGCACCACCCCGTGATGTTTTTCTCACTCCTATTAGTGAATGTAATGTAACACACACCCATACAATGCGCACCACCCCGTGATGTTTTTCTCACTCCTAATAGTGAATGTAATGTAACACACACCCATACAATGCGCACCACCCCGTGATGTTTTTCTCACTCCTACTAGTGAATCTAATGTAACACACACCCATACAATGCGCACCACACCGTGATGTTTTTTTCACTGCTACTAGTGAATCTAATGTAACACACACCCATACAATAAGCACCACCCCGTGATGTTTTTCTCACTCCTACTAGTGAATGTAATGTAACACACACACATACAATGCGCACCACCCCGTGATGTTTTTCTCACTCCTATTAGTGAATGTAATGTAACACACACCCATACAATGCGCACCACCCCGTGATTTTTTTCTCACTCCTACTAGTGAATGTAATGTAACACACACCCATACAATGCGCACCACCCCGTGATGTTTTTCTCACTCCTACTAGTGAATGTAATGTAACACATACCCATACAATGCGCACCACCCCGTGATGTTTTTCTCACTGCTACTAGAGAATGTAATGTAACACACACCCATACAAAGCGCACCACCCCGTGATGTTTTTCTCACTCCTACTAGTGAATGTAATGTAACACACACCCATACAATGCGTACCACCCCGTGATGTTTTTCTCACTCCTACTAGTGAATATAATGTAACACACACCCATACAATGCGCACCACCCCGTGATGTTTTTCTCACTCCTACTAGTGAATGTAATGTAACACACACACATACAATGTGCACCACCCCGTGATGTTTTTCTCACTCCTACTAGTGAATCTAATGTAACAAACACCCATACAATGCGCACCACGCCGTGATGATTTTCTCACTCCTACTATTGAATCTAATGTAACAAACACCCATACAATGCGCACCACCCCGTGATGTTTTGCTCACTCCTAATAGTGAATGTAATGTAACACACACCCATACAATGCGCACCACCCTGTGATATTTTTCTCACTCCTACTAGTGAATGTAATGTAACACACACCCATAAAATGCGCACCACCCCGTGATGTTTTTCTCACTCCTACTAGTGTATCTAATGTAACACACACCCATACAATGCGCACCACCCCGTGATGTTTTTCTCACTCCTACTAGTGAATGTAATGTAACACACACCCATACAATGCGTACCACCCCGTGATGTTTTTCTCACTCCTACTAGTGAATGTAATGTAACACACACCCATACAATGCGCACCACCCCGTGATTTTTTTCTCACTCCTACTTGTGAATGTAATGTAACACACACCCATACAATGCGCACCACCCCGTGATGTTTTTCTCACTCCTACTAGTGAATGTAATGTAACACACACCAATACAATGCGCACCACCCCGTGTTGTTTTTCTCACTGCTACTAGTGAATGTAATGTAACACACACCCATACAAAGCGCACCACCCCGTGATGTTTTTCTCACTCCTACTAGTGAATGTAATGTAACACATACCCATACAATGCGCACCACCCCGTGATGTTTTTCTCACTCCTACTAGTGAATCTAATGTAACACACACCTATACAATGCGCACCACCCCGTGATGTTTTTCTCACTCCTACTAGTGAATGTAATGTAACACACTCCCATACAATGTGCACCACCCCGTGATGTTTTTCTCACTCCTACTAGTGAATCTAATGTAACAAACACCCATACAATGCGCACCACGCCGTGATGATTTTCTCACTCCTACTAGTGAATCTAATGTAACAAACACCCATACAATGCGCACCACCCCGTGATGTTTTGCTCACTCCTAATAGTGAATGTAATGTAACACACACCCATACAATGCGCACCACCCCGTGATATTTTTCTCACTCCTACTAGTGAATGTAATGTAACACACACCCATACAATGCGCACCACCCCGTGATGTTTTTCTCACTCCTACTAGTGTATCTAATGTAACACACACCCATACAATGCGCACCACCCCGTGATGTTTTTCTCACTCCTACTAGTGAATGTAATGTAACACACACCCATACAATGCGCACCACCCCGTGATGTTTTTCTCACTCTTACTAGTGAATCTAATGTAACAAACACCCATACAATGCGAACCACCCCGTAATGTTTTTCTCACTCCTACTAGTGAATGTAATGTAACACACACCCATACAATGCGCACCACCCCGTGATGTTTTTCTCACTTCTACTAGTGAATCTAATATAACACACAACCATACAATGGGCACCACCCCGTGATGTTTTTCTCACTTCTACTAGTGAATGTAATGTAACACACACCCATACAATGCGCACCACCCCGTGATGATTTTCTCACTCCTACTAGGGAATCTAATGTAACACACACCCATACAATGCGCACCACCCCGTGATGTTTTTCTCACTCCTACTAGTGAATGTAATGTAACACACACCCATACAATGCGCACCACACCGTGATGTTTTTCTCACTCCTACTAGTGAATCTATTGTAACACACACCCATACAATGCGCACCACCCCGTGATGTTTTTCTCACTCCTACTAGTGAATCTAATGTAACACACACCCATACAATGCGCACCACACCGTGATGTTTTTCTCACTCCTACTAGTGAATGTAATGTAACACACACTCATACAATGCGCACCACCCCGTGATGTTTTTCTCACTCCTACTAGTGAATCTAATGTAACACACACCCATTAAATGCGCACCACCGCGTGATGATTTTCTCACTCCTACTAGTGAGTGTAACGTAACAGACACCCATACAATGCGCACCACCCCGTGATGTTTTTCTCACTCCTACTAGTGAATGTAACGTAACACACACCCATACAATGCGCACCACCCCGTGATGTTTTTCTCACTCCTCCTAGTGAATGTAATGTAACACACACCCATACAATGCGCACCACCCCGTGATGTTTTTCTCACTCCTACTAGTGAATGTAATGTAACACACACCCATACAATGCGCACCACCGCGTGATGATTTTCTCACTCCTACTAGTGAATCTAATGTAACAAACACCCATACAATGCGCACCACCCCGTGATGTTTTTCTCACTCCTACTAGTGAATGTAATGTAACAAACACCCATACAATGCGCACCACCCCGTGATGTTTTTCTCACTCCTACTAGTGAATGTAATGTAACACACACCCATACAATGCGCACCACCTCGTGATGTTTTTCTCACTCCTACTAGTGAATCTGATGTAACACACACCCATACAATGCGCACCACCCCCTGATGTTTTTCTCACTCCTACTAGTGAATGTAATGTAACACACACCCATACAATGTGCACCACCCCGTGATGTTTTTCTCACTCCTACTAGTGAATCTAATGTAACAAACACCCATACAATGCGCACCACGCCGTGATGATTTTCTCACTCCTACTAGTGAATCTAATGTAACAAACACCCATACAATGCGCACCACCCCGTGATGTTTTGCTCACTCCTAATAGTGAATGTAATGAAACACACACCCATACAATGCGCACCACCCCGTGACATTTTTCTCACTCCTACTAGTGAATGTAATGTAACACACACCCATACAATGCGCACCACCCCGTGATGTTTTTCTCACTCCTACTAGTGTATCTAATGTAACACACACCCATACAATGCGCACCACCCCGTGATGTTTTTCTCACTCCTACTAGTGAATGTAATGTAACACACACCCATACAATGCGCACCACCCCGTGATGTTTTTCTCACTCTTACTAGTGAATCTAATGTAACAAACACCCATACAATGCGCACCACCCCGTGATGTTTTTCTCACTCCTACTAGTGAATGTAATGTAACACACACCCATACAATGCGCACCACCCCGTGATGTTTTTCTCACTTCTACTAGTGAATCTAATGTAACACAGACCCATACAATGCGCACCACGCCGTGATGTTTTTCTCACTTCTACTAGTGAATGTAATGTAACACACACCCATACAATGCGCACCACCCCGTGATGATTTTCTCACTCCTACTAGGGAATCTAATGTAACACACACCCATACAATGCGCACCACCCCGTGATGTTTTTCTCACTCCTACTAGTGAATGTAATGTAACACACACCCATACAATGCACACCACACCGTGAAGTTTTTCTCACTCCTACTAGTGAATCTATTGTAACACACACCCATACAATGCGCACCACCCCGTGATGTTTTTCTCACTCCTACTAGTGAATCTAATGTAACACACACCCATACAATGCGCACCACACCGTGATGTTTTTCTCACTCCTACTAGTGAATGTAATGTAACACACACCCATACAATGCGCACCACCCCGTGATGTTTTTCTCACTCCTACTAGTGAATCTAATGTAACACACACCCAGAAAATGCGCACCACCGCGTGATGTTTTTCTCACTCCTACTAGTGAGTGTAACGTAACACACACCCATACAATGCGCACCACCCCGTGATGTTTTTCTCACTCCTACTAGTGAATGTAACGTAAAACACACCAATACAATGCGCACCACCCCGTGATGTTTTTCTCACTCCTCCTAGTGAATGTAATGTAACACACAGCCATACAATGCGCACCACCCCGTGATGTTTTTCTCACTCCTACTAGTGAATGTAATGTAACACACACCCATACAATGCGCACCACCGCGTGATGATTTTCTCACTCCTACTAGTGAATCTAATGTAACAAACACCCATACAATGCGCACCACCCCGTGATGTTTTTCTCACTCCTACTAGTGAATGTAATGTAACAAACACCCATACAATGCGCACCACCCCGTGATGTTTTTCTCACTCCTACTATTGAATGTAATGTAACAAACACCCATACAATGCGCACCACCCCGTGATGTTTTTCTCACTCCTACTAGTGAATGTAATGTAACACACACCCATACAATGCGCACCACCTCGTGATGTTTTTCTCACTCCTACTAGTGAATCTGATGTAACACACACCCATACAATGCGCACCACCCCCTGATGTTTTTCTCACTCCTACTAGTGAATGTAATGTAACACACACCCATACCATGCAAACCACTGCATGATTATTTTCTCACTCCTAGTAGTGAATCTAATGTAACAAACACCCATACAATGCGCACCACCCCGTGATGTTTTTCTCACTCCTGCTAGTGAATGTAATGTAACACACACCCATACAATGCGCACCACCCCCTGATGATTTTCTCACTCCTACTAGTGAATCTAATGTAACAAACACCCATACAATGCGCACCACCCCGTGATGTTTTTCTCACTCCTACTAGTGAATGTAATGTAAAAAACACCCATACAATGCGCACCACCCCGTGATGTTTTTCTCACTCTTACTAGTGAATCTAATGTAACACACACCCATACAATGCGCACCACCCCGTGATGTTTTTCTCACTCCTACTAGTGAATCTAATGTAACACACACCCATACAATGCGCACCACCCCCTGATGTTTTTCTCACTCCTACTAGTGAATGTAATTTAACACACACCCATACCATGCCCACCACCCCGTGATGATTTTCTCACTCCTACTAGTGAATCTAATGTAACAAACACCCATACCATGCGCACCACCCCGTGATGTTTTTCTCACTCCTACTAGTGAATGTAATGTAACACACACCCATACAATGCGCCCACCCAGTGATGTTTTTCTCACTCCTGCTAGTGAATGTAATGTAACACACACCCATACAATGCGCACCACCCCGTGATATTTTTCTCACTCCTAATAGTGAATGTAATGTAACACACACCCATACAATGCGCACAACCCCGTGATGTTTTTCTCACTCCTACTAGTGAATGTAATGTAACACACACCCATACAATGCGCACCGCCCCGTGACGTTTTTCTCACTCCTACTAGTGAATGTAATGTAACACACACCCATACAATGCGCACCGCCCCTTGATGTATTTCTCACTCCTACTAGTGAATGTAATGTAACACACACCCATACAATGCGCACCACCCCGTGATGTTTTTCTCACTCCTACTAGTGAATGTAATGTAACACACACCCATACAATGCGCACCACCCCGTGATGTTTTTCTCACTCCTACTAGGGAATGTAATTTTCTCACTCCTACTAGTGAATCTAATGTAACAAACACCCATAAAATGCGCACCACCCCGTGATGTTTTTCTCACTCCTAGTAGTGAATGTAATGTAACACACACCCATACAATGCGCACCACCCCGTGATGTTTTTCTCACTCCTACTAGTGAATCTAATGTAACACACACCCATACAATGCGCACCACCCCGTGATTGTTTTCTCACTCCTACTAGTGAATGTAATGTAACACACACCCATACAATGCGCACCACACCGTGATGTTTTTCTCACTCCTACTAGTGAATCTATTGTAACACACACCCATACAATGCGCACCACCCCGTGATGTTTTTCTCACTCCTACTAGTGAATCTAATGTAACACACACCCATACAATGCGCACCACACCGTGATGTTTTTCTCACTCCTACTAGTGAATGTAATGTAACACACACTCATACAATGCGCACCACCCCGTGATGTTTTTCTCACTCCTACTAGTGAATCTAATGTAACACACACCCATTAAATGCGCACCACCGCGTGATGATTTTCTCACTCCTACTAGTGAGTGTAACGTAACAGACACCCATACAATGCGCACCACCCCGTGATGTTTTTCTCACTCCTACTAGTGAATGTAACGTAACACACACCCATACAATGCGCACCACCCCGTGATGTTTTTCTCACTCCTCCTAGTGAATGTAATGTAACACACACCCATACAATGCGCACCACCCCGTGATGTTTTTCTCACTCCTACTAGTGAATGTAATGTAACACACACCCATACAATGCGCACCACCGCGTGATGATTTTCTCACTCCTACTAGTGAATCTAATGTAACAAACACCCATACAATGCGCACCACCCCGTGATGTTTTTCTCACTCCTACTAGTGAATGTAATGTAACAAACACCCATACAATGCGCACCACCCCGTGATGTTTTTCTCACTCCTACTAGTGAATGTAATGTAACAAACACCCATACAATGCGCACCACCCCGTGATGTTTTTCTCACTCCTACTAGTGAATGTAATGTAACACACACCCATACAATGCGCACCACCTCGTGATGTTTTTCTCACTCCTACTAGTGAATCTGATGTAACACACACCCATACAATGCGCACCACCCCCTGATGTTTTTCTCACTCCTACTAGTGAATGTAATGTAACACACACCCATACAATGTGCACCACCCCGTGATGTTTTTCTCACTCCTACTAGTGAATCTAATGTAACAAACACCCATACAATGCGCACCACGCCGTGATGATTTTCTCACTCCTACTAGTGAATCTAATGTAACAAACACCCATACAATGCGCACCACCCCGTGATGTTTTGCTCACTCCTAATAGTGAATGTAATGAAACACACACCCATACAATGCGCACCACCCCGTGATGTTTTTCTCACTCCTACTAGTGAATGTAATGTAACACACACCCATACAATGCGCACCACCCCGTGATGTTTTTCTCACTTCTACTAGTGAATCTAATGTAACACAGACCCATACAATGCGCACCACCCCGTGATGTTTTTCTCACTTCTACTAGTGAATGTAATGTAACACACACCCATACAATGCGCACCACCGCGTGATGATTTTCTCACTCCTACTAGGGAATCTAATGTAACACACACCCATACAATGCGCACCACCCCGTGATGTTTTTCTCACTCCTACTAGTGAATGTAATGTAACACACACCCATACAATGCGCACCACACCGTGAAGTTTTTCTCACTCTTACTAGTGAATCTATTGTAACACACACCCATACAATGCGCACCACCCCGTGATGTTTTTCTCACTCCTACTAGTGAATCTAATGTAACACACACCCATACAATGCGCACCACACCGTGATGTTTTTCTCACTCCTACTAGTGAATGTAATGTAACACACACCCATACAATGCGCACCACCCCGTGATGTTTTTCTCACTCCTACTAGGGAATCTAATGTAACACACACCCAGAAAATGCGCACCACCGCGTGATGTTTTTCTCACTCCTACTAGTGAGTGTAACGTAACACACACCCATACAATGCGCACCACCCCGTGATGTTTTTCTCACTCCTACTAGTGAATGTAACGTAACACACACCCATACAATGCGCACCACCCCGTGATGTTTTTCTCACTCCTCCTAGTGAATGTAATGTAACACACACCCATACAATGCGCACCACCCCGTGATGTTTTTCTCACTCCTACTAGTGAATGTAATGTAACACACACCCATACAATGCGCACCACCGCGTGATGATTTTCTCACTCCTACTAGTGAATCTAATGTAACAAACACCCATACAATGCGCACCACCCCGTGATGTTTTTCTCACTCCTACTAGTGAATGTAATGTAACAAACACCCATACAATGCGCACCACCCCGTGATGTTTTTCTCACTCCTACTAGTGAATGTAATGTAACAAACACCCATACAATGCGCACCACCCCTTGATGTTTTTCTCACTCCTACTAGTGAATGTAATGTAACACACACCCATACAATGCGCACCACCTCGTGATGTTTTTCTCACTCCTACTAGTGAATCTGATGTAACACACACCCATACAATGCGCACCACCCCCTGATGTTTTTCTCACTCCTACTAGTGAATGTAATGTAACACACACCCATACCATGCAAACCACTGCATGATGATTTTCTCACTCCTAGTAGTGAATCTAATGTAACAAACACCCATACAATGCGCACCACCCCGTGATGTTTTTCTCACTCCTGCTAGTGAATGTAATGTAACACACACCCATACAATGCGAACCACCCCCTGATGATTTTCTCACTCCTACTAGTGAATCTAATGTAACAAACACCCATACAATGCGCACAACCCCGTGATGTTTTTCTCACTCCTACTAGTGAATGTAATGTAAAAAACAATCATACAATGCGCACCACCCCGTGATGTTTTTCTCACTCTTACTAGTGAATCTAATGTAACACACACCCATACAATGCGCACCACCCCGTGATGTTTTTCTCACTCCTACTAGTGAATCTAATGTAACACACACCCATACAATGCGCACCACCCCCTGATGTTTTTCTCACTCCTACTAGTGAATGTAATTTAACACACACCCATACCATGCCCACCACCCCGTGATGATTTTCTCACTCCTACTAGTGAATCTAATGTAACAAACACCCATACCATGCGCACCACCCCGTGATGTTTTTCTCACTCCTACTAGTGAATGTAATGTAACACACACCCATACAATGCGCCCACCCAGTGATGTTTTTCTCACTCCTGCTAGTGAATGTAATGTAACACACACCCATACAATGCGCACCACCCCGTGATGTTTTTCTCACTCCTAATAGTGAATGTAATGTAACACACACCCATACAATGCGCACAACCCCGTGATGTCTTTCTCACTCCTACTAGTGAATGTAATGTAACACACACCCATACAATGCGCACCGCCCCGTGACGTTTTTCTCACTCCTACTAGTGAATGTAATGTAACACACACCCATACAATGCGCACCGCCCCTTGATGTATTTCTCACTCCTACTAGTGAATGTAATGTAACACACACCCATACAATGCGCACCGCCCCGTGATGTTTTTCTCACTCCTACTCGTGAATGTAATGTAACACACACCCATACAATGCGCACCGCCCCGTGATGTTTTTCTCACTCCTACTAGTGAATGTAATGTAACACACACCCATACAATGTGCACCACCCCGTGATGTTTTTCTCACTCCTACTAGTGAATGTAATGTAACACACACCCATACAATGCGCACCACCCCGTGATGTTTTTCTCACTCCTACTAGGGAATGTAATTTTCTCACTCCTACTAGTGAATCTAATGTAACAAACACCCATAAAATGCGCACCACCCCGTGATGTTTTTCTCACTCCTAGTAGTGAATGTAATGTAACACACACCCATACAATGCGCACCACCCCGTGATGTTTTTCTCACTCCTACTAGTGAATCTAATGTAACACACACCCATACAATGCGCACCACCCCGTGATTGTTTTCTCACTCCTACTAGTGAATGTAATGTAACACACACCCATACAATGCGCACCACACCGTGATGTTTTTCTCACTCCTACTAGTGAATCTATTGTAACACACACCCATACAATGCGCACCACCCCGTGATGTTTTTCTCACTCCTACTAGTGAATCTAATGTAACACACACCCATACAATGCGCACCACACCGTGATGTTTTTCTCACTCCTACTAGTGAATGTAATGTAACACACACTCATACAATGCGCACCACCCCGTGATGTTTTTCTCACTCCTACTAGTGAATCTAATGTAACACACACCCATTAAATGCGCACCACCGCGTGATGATTTTCTCACTCCTACTAGTGAGTGTAACGTAACAGACACCCATACAATGCGCACCACCCCGTGATGTTTTTCTCACTCCTACTAGTGAATGTAACGTAACACACACCCATACAATGCGCACCACCCCGTGATGTTTTTCTCACTCCTCCTAGTGAATGTAATGTAACACACACCCATACAATGCGCACCACCCCGTGATGTTTTTCTCACTCCTACTAGTGAATGTAATGTAACACACACCCATACAATGCGCACCACCGCGTGATGATTTTCTCACTCCTACTAGTGAATCTAATGTAACAAACACCCATACAATGCGCACCACCCCGTGATGTTTTTCTCACTCCTACTAGTGAATGTAATGTAACAAACACCCATACAATGCGCACCACCCCGTGATGTTTTTCTCACTCCTACTAGTGAATGTAATGTAACAAACACCCATACAATGCGCACCACCCCGTGATGTTTTTCTCACTCCTACTAGTGAATGTAATGTAACACACACCCATACAATGCGCACCACCTCGTGATGTTTTTCTCACTCCTACTAGTGAATCTGATGTAACACACACCCATACAATGCGCACCACCCCCTGATGTTTTTCTCACTCCTACTAGTGAATGTAATGTAACACACACCCATACAATGTGCACCACCCCGTGATGTTTTTCTCACTCCTACTAGTGAATCTAATGTAACAAACACCCATACAATGCGCACCACGCCGTGATGATTTTCTCACTCCTACTAGTGAATCTAATGTAACAAACACCCATACAATGCGCACCACCCCGTGATGTTTTGCTCACTCCTAATAGTGAATGTAATGAAACACACACCCATACAATGCGCACCACCCCGTGATGTTTTTCTCACTCCTACTAGTGAATGTAATGTAACACACACCCATACAATGCGCACCACCCCGTGATGTTTTTCTCACTTCTACTAGTGAATCTAATGTAACACAGACCCATACAATGCGCACCACCCCGTGATGTTTTTCTCACTTCTACTAGTGAATGTAATGTAACACACACCCATACAATGCGCACCACCGCGTGATGATTTTCTCACTCCTACTAGGGAATCTAATGTAACACACACCCATACAATGCGCACCACCCCGTGATGTTTTTCTCACTCCTACTAGTGAATGTAATGTAACACACACCCATACAATGCGCACCACACCGTGAAGTTTTTCTCACTCTTACTAGTGAATCTATTGTAACACACACCCATACAATGCGCACCACCCCGTGATGTTTTTCTCACTCCTACTAGTGAATCTAATGTAACACACACCCATACAATGCGCACCACACCGTGATGTTTTTCTCACTCCTACTAGTGAATGTAATGTAACACACACCCATACAATGCGCACCACCCCGTGATGTTTTTCTCACTCCTACTAGGGAATCTAATGTAACACACACCCAGAAAATGCGCACCACCGCGTGATGTTTTTCTCACTCCTACTAGTGAGTGTAACGTAACACACACCCATACAATGCGCACCACCCCGTGATGTTTTTCTCACTCCTACTAGTGAATGTAACGTAACACACACCCATACAATGCGCACCACCCCGTGATGTTTTTCTCACTCCTCCTAGTGAATGTAATGTAACACACACCCATACAATGCGCACCACCCCGTGATGTTTTTCTCACTCCTACTAGTGAATGTAATGTAACACACACCCATACAATGCGCACCACCGCGTGATGATTTTCTCACTCCTACTAGTGAATCTAATGTAACAAACACCCATACAATGCGCACCACCCCGTGATGTTTTTCTCACTCCTACTAGTGAATGTAATGTAACAAACACCCATACAATGCGCACCACCCCGTGATGTTTTTCTCACTCCTACTAGTGAATGTAATGTAACAAACACCCATACAATGCGCACCACCCCGTGATGTTTTTCTCACTCCTACTAGTGAATGTAATGTAACACACACCCATACAATGCGCACCACCTCGTGATGTTTTTCTCACTCCTACTAGTGAATCTGATGTAACACACACCCATACAATGCGCAACACCCCCTGATGTTTTTCTCACTCCTACTAGTGAATGTAATGTAACACACACCCATACCATGCAAACCACTGCATGATGATTTTCTCACTCCTAGTAGTGAATCTAATGTAACAAACACCCATACAATGCGCACCACCCCGTGATGTTTTTCTCACTCCTGCTAGTGAATGTAATGTAACACACACCCATACAATGCGAACCACCCCCTGATGATTTTCTCACTCCTACTAGTGAATCTAATGTAACAAACACCCATACAATGCGCACCACCCCGTGATGTTTTTCTCACTCCTACTAGTGAATGTAATGTAAAAAACACCCATACAATGCGCACCACCCCGTGATGTTTTTCTCACTCTTACTAGTGAATCTAATGTAACACACACCCATACAATGCGCACCACCCCGTGATGTTTTTCTCACTCCTACTAGTGAATCTAATGTAACACACACCCATACAATGCGCACCACCCCCTGATGTTTTTCTCACTCCTACTAGTGAATGTAATTTAACACACACCCATACCATGCCCACCACCCCGTGATGATTTTCTCACTCCTACTAGTGAATCTAATGTAACAAACACCCATACCATGCGCACCACCCCGTGATGTTTTTCTCACTCCTACTAGTGAATGTAATGTAACACACACCCATACAATGCGCCCACCCAGTGATGTTTTTCTCACTCCTGCTAGTGAATGTAATGTAACACACACCCATACAATGCGCACCACCCCGTGATGTTTTTCTCACTCCTAATAGTGAATGTAATGTAACACACACCCATACAATGCGCACAACCCCGTGATGTTTTTCTCACTCCTACTAGTGAATGTAATGTAACACACACCCATACAATGCGCACCGCCCCGTGACGTTTTTCTCACTCCTACTAGTGAATGTAATGTAACACACACCCATACAATGCGCACCGCCCCTTGATGTATTTCTCACTCCTACTAGTGAATGTAATGTAACACACACCCATACAATGCGCACCGCCCCGTGATGTTTTTCTCACTCCTACTCGTGAATGTAATGTAACACACACCCATACAATGCGCACCGCCCCGTGATGTTTTTCTCACTCCTACTAGTGAATGTAATGTAACACACACCCATACAATGTGCACCACCCCGTGATGTTTTTCTCACTCCTACTAGTGAATGTAATGTAACACACACCCATACAATGCGCACCACCCCGTGATGTTTTTCTCACTCCTACTAGGGAATGTAATTTTCTCACTCCTACTAGTGAATCTAATGTAACAAACACCCATAAAATGCGCACCACCCCGTGATGTTTTTCTCACTCCTAGTAGTGAATGTAATGTAACACACACCCATACAATGCGCACCACCCCGTGATGTTTTTCTCACTCCTACTAGTGAATGTAATGTAACACACACCCATACAATGCGCACCACCCCGTGATGTTTTTCTCACTTCTACTAGTGAATCTAATGTAACACAGACCCATACAATGCGCACCACCCCGTGATGTTTTTCTCACTTCTACTAGTGAATGTAATGTAACACACACCCATACAATGCGCACCACCCCGTAATGATTTTCTCACTCCTACTAGGGAATCTAATGTAACACACACCCATACAATGCGCACCACCCCGTGATGTTTTTCTCACTCCTACTAGTGAATGTAATGTAACACACACCCATACAATGCGCACCACACCGTGAAGTTTTTCTCACTCCTACTAGTGAATCTATTGTAACACACACCCATACAATGCGCACCACCCCGTGATGTTTTTCTCACTCCTACTAGTGAGTGTAACGTAACACACACCCATACAATGCGCACCACCCCGTGATGTTTTTCTCACTCCTACTAGTGAATGTAACGTAACACACACCCATACAATGCGCACCACCCCGTGATGTTTTTCTCACTCCTCCTAGTGAATGTAATGTAACACACACCCATACAATGCGCACCACCCCGTGATGTTTTTCTCACTCCTACTAGTGAATGTAATGTAACACACACCCATACAATGCGCACCACCGCGTGATGATTTTCTCACTCCTACTAGTGAATCTAATGTAACAAACACCCATACAATGCGCACCACCCCGTGATGTTTTTCTCACTCCTACTAGTGAATGTAATGTAACAAACACCCATACAATGCGCACCACCCCGTGATGTTTTTCTCACTCCTACTAGTGAATGTAATGTAACAAACACCCATATAATGCGCACCACCCCGTGATGTTTTTCTCACTCCTACTAGTGAATGTAATGTAACACACACCCATACAATGCGCACCACCTCGTGATGTTTTTCTCACTCCTACTAGTGAATCTGATGTAACACACACCCATACAATGCGCACCACCCCCTGATGTTTTTCTCACTCCTACTAGTGAATGTAATGTAACACACACCCATACCATGCAAACCACTGCATGATGATTTTCTCACTCCTAGTAGTGAATCTAATGTAACAAACACCCATACAATGCGCACCACCCCGTGATGTTTTTCTCACTCCTGCTAGTGAATGTAATGTAACACACACCCATACAATGCGCACCACCCCCTGATGATTTTCTCACTCCTACTAGTGAATCTAATGTAACAAACACCCATACAATGCGCACCACCCCGTGATGTTTTTCTCACTCCTACTAGTGAATGTAATGTAAAAAACACCCATACAATGCGCACCACCCCGTGATGTTTTTCTCACTCTTACTAGTGAATCTAATGTAACACACACCCATACAATGCGCACCACCCCGTGATGTTTTTCTCACTCCTACTAGTGA
Source organism: Cavia porcellus (assembly GCF_034190915.1). Taxonomy (NCBI): domain Eukaryota; kingdom Metazoa; phylum Chordata; class Mammalia; order Rodentia; family Caviidae; genus Cavia; species Cavia porcellus. Next base: position 1,194,453 of record NW_026947582.1, on the reverse strand, counting down.
ATCTAATGTAACACACACCCATACAATGCGCACCACCCCCTGATGTTTTTCTCACTCCTTCTAGTGAATGTAATTTAACACACACCCATACCATGCCCACCACCCCGTGATGATTTTCTCACTCCTACTAGTGAATCTAATGTAACAAACACCCATACCATGCGCACCACCCCGTGATGTTTTTCTCACTCCTACTAGTGAATGTAATGTAACACACACCCATACAATGCGCCCACCCAGTGATGTTTTTCTCACTCCTGCTAGTGAATGTAATGTAACACACACCCATACAATGCGCACCACCCCGTGATGTTTTTCTCACTCCTAATAGTGAATGTAATGTAACACACACCCAAACAATGCGCACAACCCCGTGATGTTTTTCTCACTCCTACTAGTGAATGTAATGTAACACACACCCATACAATGCGCACCGCCCCGTGACGTTTTTCTCACTCCTACTAGTGAATGTAATGTAACACACACCCATACAATGCGCACCGCCCCTTGATGTATTTCTCACTCCTACTAGTGAATGTAATGTAACACACACCCATACAATGCGCACCGCCCCGTGATGTTTTTCTCACTCCTACTCGTGAATGTAATGTAACACACACCCATACAATGCGCACCGCCCCGTGATGTTTTTCTCACTCCTACTAGTGAATGTAATGTAACACACACCCATACAATGCGCACCACCCCGTGATGTTTTTCTCACTCCTACTAGTGAATGTAATGTAACACACACCCATACCATGCAAACCACTGCATGATGATTTTCTCACTCCTAGTAGTGAATCTAATGTAACAAACACCCATACAATGCGCACCACCCCGTGATGTTTTTCTCACTCCTGCTAGTGAATGTAATGTAACACACACCCATACAATGCGCACCACCCCCTGATGATTTTCTCACTCCTACTAGTGAATCTAATGTAACAAACACCCATACAATGCGCACCACCCCGTGATGTTTTTCTCACTCTTACTAGTGAATCTAATGTAACACACACCCATACAATGCGCACCACCCCGTGATGTTTTTCTCACTCCTACTAGTGAATCTAATGTAACACACACCCATACAATGCGCACCACCCCCTGATGTTTTTCTCACTCCTACTAGTGAATGTAATTTAACACACACCCATACCATGCCCACCACCCCGTGATGATTTTCTCACTCCTACTAGTGAATCTAATGTAACAAACACCCATACCATGCGCACCACCCCGTGATGTTTTTCTCACTCCTACTAGTGAATGTAATGTAACACACACCCATACAATGCGCCCACCCAGTGATGTTTTTCTCACTCCTGCTAGTGAATGTAATGTAACACACACCCATACAATGCGCACCACCCCGTGATGTTTTTCTCACTCCTAATAGTGAATGTAATGTAACACACACCCAAACAATGCGCACAACCCCGTGATGTTTTTCTCACTCCTACTAGTGAATGTAATGTAACACACACCCATACAATGCGCACCGCCCCGTGACGTTTTTCTCACTCCTACTAGTGAATGTAATGTAACACACACCCATACAATGCGCACCGCCCCTTGATGTATTTCTCACTCCTACTAGTGAATGTAATGTAACACACACCCATACAATGCGCACCGCCCCGTGATGTTTTTCTCACTCCTACTCGTGAATGTAATGTAACACACACCCATACAATGCGCACCGCCCCGTGATGTTTTTCTCACTCCTACTAGTGAATGTAATGTAACACACACCCATACAATGCGCACCACCCCGTGATGTTTTTCTCACTCCTACTAGTGAATGTAATGTAACACACACCCATACAATGCGCACCACCCCGTGATGTTTTTCTCACTCCTACTAGGGAATGTAATTTTCTCACTCCTACTAGTGAATCTAATGTAACAAACACCCATAAAATGCGCACCACCCCGTGATGTTTTTCTCACTCCTAGTAGTGAATGTAATGTAACACACACCCATACAATGCGCACCACCCCGTGATGTTTTTCTCACTCCTACTAGTGAATCTAATGTAACACACACCCATACAATGCGCACCACCCCGTGATTGTTTTCTCACTCCTACTAGTGAATGTAATGTAACACACACCCATACAATGCGCACCACCCCGTGATGTTTTTCTCACTCCTACTAGTGAATGTAATGTAACACACACCCATACAATGCGCACCACCCCGTGATGTTTTTCTCACTCCTACTAGTGAATGTAATGTAACACACACCCATACAATGCGCACCACCCCGTGATGTTTTTCTCACTCCTACTAGTGAATCTATTGTAACACACACCCATACAATGCGCACCACCCCGTGATGTTTTTCTCACTGCTACTAGTGAATCTAATGTAACACACACCCATACATAGCGCACCACCCCGTGATGTTTTTCTCACTCCTACTAGTGAATGTAATGTAACACACACCCATACAATGCGCACCACCCCGTGATGTTTTTCTCACTCCTACTAGTGAATGTAATGTAACACACACCCATACAAAGCGCACCACCCCGTGATGTTTTTCTCACTCCTACTTGTGAATGTAATGTAACACACACCCATACAATGCGCACCACCCCGTGATGTTTTTCTCACTCCTACTAGTGAATGTAATGTAACACACACCCATACAATGCGCACCACCCCGTGATGTTTTTCTCACTCCTACTAGTGAATGTAATGTAACACACACCCATACAATGCGCACCACCCCGTGATGTTTTTCTCACTCCTAATATTGAATGTAATGTAACACACACCCATACAATGCGCACCACCCCGTGATGTTTTTCTCACTCCTACTAGTGAATCTAATGTAACACACACCCATACAATGCGCACCACCCCGTGATGTTTTTTTCACTGCTACTAGTGAATCTAATGTAACACACACCCATACAATGCGCACCACCCCGTGATGTTTTTCTCACTCCTACTAGTGAATGTAATGTAACACACACCCATACAATGCGCACCACCCCGTGATGTTTTTCTCACTCCTACTAGTGAATCTAATGTAACACACACCCATACAATGCGCACCACCCCCTGATGTTTTTCTCACTCCTACTAGTGAATGTAATTTAACACACACCCATACCATGCCCACCACCCCGTGATGATTTTCTCACTCCTACTAGTGAATCTAATGTAACAAACACCCATACCATGCGCACCACCCCGTGATGTTTTTCTCACTCCTACTAGTGAATGTAATGTAACACACACCCATACAATGCGCCCACCCAGTGATGTTTTTCTCACTCCTGCTAGTGAATGTAATGTAACACACACCCATACAATGCGCACCACCCCGTGATGTTTTTCTCACTCCTAATAGTGAATGTAATGTAACACACACCCATACAATGCGCACAACCCCGTGATGTTTTTCTCACTCCTACTAGTGAATGTAATGTAACACACACCCATACAATGCGCACCGCCCCGTGACGTTTTTCTCACTCCTACTAGTGAATGTAATGTAACACACACCCATACAATGCGCACCGCCCCTTGATGTATTTCTCACTCCTACTAGTGAATGTAATGTAACACACACCCATACAATGCGCACCGCCCCGTGATGTTTTTCTCACTCCTACTCGTGAATGTAATGTAACACACACCCATACAATGCGCACCGCCCCGTGATGTTTTTCTCACTCCTACTAGTGAATGTAATGTAACACACACCCATACAATGTGCACCACCCCGTGATGTTTTTCTCACTCCTACTAGTGAATGTAATGTAACACACACCCATACAATGCGCACCACCCCGTGATGTTTTTCTCACTCCTACTAGGGAATGTAATTTTCTCACTCCTACTAGTGAATCTAATGTAACAAACACCCATAAAATGCGCACCACCCCGTGATGTTTTTCTCACTCCTAGTAGTGAATGTAATGTAACACACACCCATACAATGCGCACCACCCCGTGATGTTTTTCTCACTCCTACTAGTGAATGTAATGTAACACACACCCATACAATGCGCACCACCCCGTGATGTTTTTCTCACTTCTACTAGTGAATCTAATGTAACACAGACCCATACAATGCGCACCACCCCGTGATGTTTTTCTCACTTCTACTAGTGAATGTAATGTAACACACACCCATACAATGCGCACCACCCCGTAATGATTTTCTCACTCCTACTAGGGAATCTAATGTAACACACACCCATACAATGCGCACCACCCCGTGATGTTTTTCTCACTCCTACTAGTGAATGTAATGTAACACACACCCATACAATGCGCACCACACCGTGAAGTTTTTCTCACTCCTACTAGTGAATCTATTGTAACACACACCCATACAATGCGCACCACCCCGTGATGTTTTTCTCACTCCTACTAGTGAGTGTAACGTAACACACACCCATACAATGCGCACCACCCCGTGATGTTTTTCTCACTCCTACTAGTGAATGTAACGTAACACACACCCATACAATGCGCACCACCCCGTGATGTTTTTCTCACTCCTCCTAGTGAATGTAATGTAACACACACCCATACAATGCGCACCACCCCGTGATGTTTTTCTCACTCCTACTAGTGAATGTAATGTAACACACACCCATACAATGCGCACCACCGCGTGATGATTTTCTCACTCCTACTAGTGAATCTAATGTAACAAACACCCATACAATGCGCACCACCCCGTGATGTTTTTCTCACTCCTACTAGTGAATGTAATGTAACAAACACCCATACAATGCGCACCACCCCGTGATGTTTTTCTCACTCCTACTAGTGAATGTAATGTAACAAACACCCATATAATGCGCACCACCCCGTGATGTTTTTCTCACTCCTACTAGTGAATGTAATGTAACACACACCCATACAATGCGCACCACCTCGTGATGTTTTTCTCACTCCTACTAGTGAATCTGATGTAACACACACCCATACAATGCGCACCACCCCCTGATGTTTTTCTCACTCCTACTAGTGAATGTAATGTAACACACACCCATACAATGCGCACCACCCCCTGATGATTTTCTCACTCCTACTAGTGAATCTAATGTAACAAACACCCATACAATGCGCACCACCCCGTGATGTTTTTCTCACTCCTACTAGTGAATGTAATGTAAAAAACACCCATACAATGCGCACCACCCCGTGATGTTTTTCTCACTCTTACTAGTGAATCTAATGTAACACACACCCATACAATGCGCACCACCCCGTGATGTTTTTCTCACTCCTACTAGTGAATCTAATGTAACACACACCCATACAATGCGCACCACCCCCTGATGTTTTTCTCACTCCTACTAGTGAATGTAATTTAACACACACCCATACCATGCCCACCACCCCGTGATGATTTTCTCACTCCTACTAGTGAATCTAATGTAACAAACACCCATACCATGCGCACCACCCCGTGATGTTTTTCTCACTCCTACTAGTGAATGTAATGTAACACACACCCATACAATGCGCCCACCCAGTGATGTTTTTCTCACTCCTGCTAGTGAATGTAATGTAACACACACCCATACAATGCGCACCACCCCGTGATGTTTTTCTCACTCCTAATAGTGAATGTAATGTAACACACACCCAAACAATGCGCACAACCCCGTGATGTTTTTCTCACTCCTACTAGTGAATGTAATGTAACACACACCCATACAATGCGCACCGCCCCGTGACGTTTTTCTCACTCCTACTAGTGAATGTAATGTAACACACACCCATACAATGCGCACCGCCCCTTGATGTATTTCTCACTCCTACTAGTGAATGTAATGTAACACACACCCATACAATGCGCACCGCCCCGTGATGTTTTTCTCACTCCTACTCGTGAATGTAATGTAACACACACCCATACAATGCGCACCGCCCCGTGATGTTTTTCTCACTCCTACTAGTGAATGTAATGTAACACACACCCATACAATGCGCACCACCCCGTGATGTTTTTCTCACTCCTACTAGTGAATGTAATGTAACACACACCCATACAATGCGCACCACCCCGTGATGTTTTTCTCACTCCTACTAGGGAATGTAATTTTCTCACTCCTACTAGTGAATCTAATGTAACAAACACCCATAAAATGCGCACCACCCCGTGATGTTTTTCTCACTCCTAGTAGTGAATGTAATGTAACACACACCCATACAATGCGCACCACCCCGTGATGTTTTTCTCACTCCTACTAGTGAATCTAATGTAACACACACCCATACAATGCGCACCACCCCGTGATTGTTTTCTCACTCCTACTAGTGAATGTAATGTAACACACACCCATACAATGCGCACCACCCCGTGATGTTTTTCTCACTCCTACTAGTGAATGTAATGTAACACACACCCATACAATGCGCACCACCCCGTGATGTTTTTCTCACTCCTACTAGTGAATGTAATGTAACACACACCCATACAATGCGCACCACCCCGTGATGTTTTTCTCACTCCTACTAGTGAATCTATTGTAACACACACCCATACAATGCGCACCACCCCGTGATGTTTTTCTCACTGCTACTAGTGAATCTAATGTAACACACACCCATACATAGCGCACCACCCCGTGATGTTTTTCTCACTCCTACTAGTGAATGTAATGTAACACACACCCATACAATGCGCACCACCCCGTGATGTTTTTCTCACTCCTACTAGTGAATGTAATGTAACACACACCCATACAATGCGCACCACCCCGTGATGTTTTTCTCACTCCTACTAGTGAATCTAATGTAACACACACCCATACAATGCGCACCACCCCGTGATGTTTTTTTCACTGCTACTAGTGAATCTAATGTAACACACACCCATACAATGCGCACCACCCCGTGATGTTTTTCTCACTCCTACTAGTGAATGTAATGTAACACACACCCATACAATGCGCACCACCCCGTGATGTTTTTCTCACTCCTACTAGTGAATCTAATGTAACACACACCCATACAATGCGCACCACCCCGTGATGTTTTTCTCACTCCTACTAGTGAATGTAATGTAACACACACCCATACAATGTGCACCACCCCGTGATGTTTTTCTCACTCCTACTAGTGAATCTAATGTAACAAACACCCATACAATGCGCACCACGCCGTGATGGTTTTCTCACTCCTACTAGTGAATCTAATGTAACAAACACCCATACAATGCGCACCACCCCGTGATGTTTTGCTCACTCCTAATAGTGAATGTAATGTAACACACACCCATACAATGCGCACCACCCCGTGATATTTTTCTCACTCCTACTAGTGAATGTAATGTAACACACACCCATACAATGCGCACCACCCCGTGATGTTTTTCTCACTCCTAATAGTGAATGTAATGTAACACACACCCATACAATGCGCACCACCCCGTGATGTTTTTCTCACTCCTACTAGTGAATGTAATGTAACACACACCCATACAATGCGCACCACCCCGTGATGTTTTTCTCACTCCTACTAGTGAATGTAATGTAACACACACCCATACAATGCGCACCACCCTGTGATTTTTTTCTCACTCCTACTAGTGAATGTAATGTAACACACACCCATACAATGCGCACCACCCCGTGATGTTTTTCTCACTGCTACTAGTGAATGTAATGTAACACACACCCATACAGAGCGCACAACCCCGTGATGTTTTTCTCACTCCTACTAGTGAATGTAATGTAACACACACCCATACAATGCGCACCACCCCGTGATGTTTTTCTCACTCCTACTAGTGAATCTAATGTAACACACACCCATACAATGCGCACCACCCCGTGATGTTTTTCTCACTCCTACTAGTGAATGTAATGTAACACACACCCATACAATGCGCACCACCCCGTGATGTTTTTCTCACTCCTACTAGTGAATGTAATGTAACACACACCCATACAATGCGCACCACCCCGTGATGTTTTTCTCACTCCTAATATTGAATGTAATGTAACACACACCCATACAATGCGCACCACCCCGTGATGTTTTTCTCACTCCTACTAGTGAATCTAATGTAACACACACCCATACAATGCGCACCACCCCGTGATGTTTTTTTCACTGCTACTAGTGAATCTAATGTAACACACACCCATACAATGCGCACCACCCCGTGATGTTTTTCTCACTCCTACTAGTGAATGTAATGTAACACACACCCATACAATGCGCACCACCCCGTGATGTTTTTCTCACTCCTACTAGTGAATCTAATGTAACACACACCCATACAATGCGCACCACCCCGTGATGTTTTTCTCACTCCTACTAGTGAATGTAATGTAACACACACCCATACAATGTGCACCACCCCGTGATGTTTTTCTCACTCCTACTATTGAATCTAATGTAACAAACACCCATACAATGCGCACCACGCCGTGATGGTTTTCTCACTCCTACTAGTGAATCTAATGTAACAAACACCCATACAATGCGCACCACCCCGTGATGTTTTGCTCACTCCTAATAGTGAATGTAATGTAACACACACCCATACAATGCGCACCACCCCGTGATATTTTTCTCACTCCTACTAGTGAATGTAATGTAACACACACCCATACAATGCGCACCACCCCGTGATGTTTTTCTCACTCCTAATAGTGAATGTAATGTAACACACACCCATACAATGCGCACCACCCCGTGATGTTTTTCTCACTCCTACTAGTGAATGTAATGTAACACACACCCATACAATGCGCACCACCCCGTGATGTTTTTCTCACTCCTACTAGTGAATGTAATGTAACACACACCCATACAATGCGCACCACCCTGTGATTTTTTTCTCACTCCTACTAGTGAATGTAATGTAACACACACCCATACAATGCGCACCACCCCGTGATGTTTTTCTCACTGCTACTAGTGAATGTAATGTAACACACACCCATACAGAGCGCACAACCCCGTGATGTTTTTCTCACTCCTACTAGTGAATGTAATGTAACACACACCCATACAATGTGCACCACCCCGTGATGTTTTTCTCACTCCTACTAGTGAATCTAATGTAACACACACCCATACAATGCGCACCACCCCGTGATGTTTTTCTCACTCCTACTAGTGAATGTAATGTAACACACACCCATACAATGTGCACCACCCCGTGATGTTTTTCTCACTCCTACTAGTGAATCTAATGTAACAAACACCCATACAATGCGCACCACGCCGTGATGATTTTCTCACTCCTACTAGTGAATCTAATGTAACAAACACCGATACAATGCGCACCACCCCGTGATGTTTTGCTCACTCCTAATAGTGAATGTAATGTAACACACACCCATACAATGCGCACCACCCCGTGATATTTTTCTCACTCCTACTAGTGAATGTAATGTAACACACACCCATACAATGCGCACAACCCCGTGATGTTTTTCTCCCTCCTACTAGTGTATCTAATGTAACACACACCCATACAATGCGCACCACCCCGTGATGTTTTTCTCACTCCTACTAGTGAATGTAATGTAACACACACCCATACAATGCGCACCACCCCGTGATGTTTTTCTCACTCTTACTAGTGAATCTAATGTAACAAACACCCATACAATGCGCACCACCCCGTGATGTTTTTCTCACTCCTACTAGTTAATGTAATGTAACACACACCCATACAATGCGCACCACCCCGTGATGTTTTTCTCAATTCTACTAGTGAATCTAATGTAACACACACCCATACAATGCGCACCACCCCGTGATGTTTTTCTCACTTCTACTAGTGAATGTAATGTAACACACACCCATACAATGCGCACCACCCCGTGATGATTTTCTCACTCCTACTAGGGAATCTAATGTAACACACACCCATACAATGCGCACCACCCCGTGATGTTTTTCTCACTCCTACTAGTGAATGTAATGTAACACACACCCATACAAACGCACCACACCGTGATGTTTTTCTCACTCCTACTAGTGAATCTATTGTAACACACACCCATACAATGTGCACCACCCCGTGATGTTTTTCTCACTCCTACTAGTGAATCTAATGTAACACACACCCATACAATGCGCACCACCCCGTGATGTTTTTCTCACTCCTACTAGTGAATGTAACATAACACACACCCATACAATGCGCACCACCCCGTGATGTTTTTCTCACTCCTACTAGTGAATGTAATGTAACACACACCAATACAATGCGCACCACCCCGTGATGTTTTTCTCACTCCTACTAGTGAATGTAATGTAACACACACCCATACAATGCGCACCACCCGTGATGTTTTTCTCACTCCTACTAGTGAATGTAATGTAATACACACCCATACAATGTGCACCACCCCGTGATGATTTTCTCACTCCTACTAGTGAATCTAATGTAACACACACCCATATAATGCGCACCACCCCGTGATGTTTTTCTCACTCCTACTAGTGAATGTAATGTAACACACACCCATACAATGCGCACCACCCCGTGATGTTTTTCTCACTCCTACTAGTGAATGTAATGTAACACACACCCATACAATGCGCACCACCCCGTGATGTTTTTCTCACTCCTACTAGTGAATGTAATGTAACACACACCCATACAATGCGCACCACCCCGTGATGTTTTTCTCACTCCTACTAGTGAATGTAATGTAACACACACCCATACAATGCGCACCACCCCGTGATGTTTTTCTCACTCCTACTAGTGAATGTAATGTAACACACACCCATACAATGCGCACCACCACCTGATGTTTTTCTAACTCCTATTAGTGAATGTAATGTAACACACACCCATACAATGCGCACCACACCGTGATGTTTTTCTCACTCCTACTAGTGAATGTAATGTAACACACACTCATAAAATGCGCACCACCCCGTGATGTTTTTCTCCCTCCTACTAATGAATGTAATGTAACACACACCCATACAATGCGCACCACCCCGTGATGTTTTTCTCACTCCTACTAGTGAATGTAATGTAACACACACCCATACAATGCGCACCACCCCGTGATGTTTTTCTCACTCCTACTAGTGAATGTAATGTAACACACACCCATGCAATGCGCACCACCCCGTGATGTTTCTCTCACTTCTACTAGTGAATGTAATTAAACCACATCCATAAAATGCGCACCACCCCGTGATGTTTCTCTCACTCCTACTAGTGAATGTAATGTAACACACACCCATACAATGCGCACAACCCCGTGATGTTTTTCTCACTCCTACTAGTGAATCTAATGTAACACACACCCATACAATGCGCACAACCCCGTGATGATTTTCCCACTCCTACTAGTGAATCTAATGTAACAAACACCCATAAAATGCGCACCACCCCGTGATGTTTTTCTCACTCCTACTAGTGAATGTAATGTAACACACACCCATACAATGCACACCACCCCGTGATGTTTTTCTCACTCCTATTAGTGAATGTAATGTAACACACACCCATACAATGCGCACCACCCCGTGATATTTTTCTCACTCCTACTAGTGAAAGTAATGTAACACACACCCATACAATGCGTACCACCCCGTGATGATTTTCTCACTCCTACTAGTGAATCTAATGTAACAAACACCCATACAATGCCCACCACCCCGTGATGTTTTTCTCACTCCTACTAGTGAATGTAATGTAACACACACCCATACAATGCGCACCACCCCGTGATGATTTTCTCACTCCTACTTGTGAATGTAGTGTAACACACACCCATACAATGCGCACCACCCCGTGATGTTTTTCTCACTGCTAGTAGTGAATGTAGTGTAAAACACACCCATACAATGCGCACCACCCTGTGATGTTTTTCTCACTCCTACTAGTGAATGTAATGTAACACACACCCATACAATGTGCACCGCCCCGTGATGTTTTTCTCACTCCTACTCGTGAATGTAATGTAACACACACCCATACAATGCGCACCACCCCGTGATGTTTTTCTCACTCCTACTAGTGAATGTAATGTAACACACACCCATACAATGCGCACCGCCCCGTGATGTTTTTCTCACTCCTACTAGTGAATGTAATGTAACACACACCCATACAATGCGAACCACCCCGTGATGTTTTTCTCACTCCTACTAGTGAATGTAATGTAACACACACCCATACAATGAGCACCACACCGTGATGTTTTTCTCACTCCTACTAGTAAATGTAATGTAACACACACCCATACAATGCGCACCACCCCGTGATGTTTTTCTCACTCCTACTAGTGAATGTAATGTAACACACACCCATACAATGCGCCCACCCCGTGATGTTTTTCTCACTCCTACTAGTGAATCTAACGTAACACACACCCATACAATGCGCACCATCCCGTGATGTTTTTCTCACTCCTACTAGTGAATGTAACGTAACACACACCCATACAATGCGCACAACCCCGTGATGTTTTTCTCACTCCTACTAGTGAATGTAATGTAACACACACCCATACAATGCGCACCGCCCCGTGATGTTTTTCTCACTCCTACTAGTGAATGTAATGTAACACACACCCATACAATGCGCACCGCCCCGTGATGTTTTTCTCACTCCTACTAGTGAATGTAATGTAACACACACCCATACAATGCGCACCGCCCCGTGATGTTTTTCTCACTCCTACTAGTGAATGTAATGTAACACACACCCATACAATGCGCACCGCCCCGTGATGTTTTTCTCACTCCTACTAGTGAATGTAATGTAACACACACCCATACAATGCGCACCTCCCCGTGATGTTTTTCTCACTCCTACTAGTTAATGTAATGTAACACACACCCATACAATGCGCACCGCCCCGTGATGTTTTTCTCACTCCTACTAGTGAATGTAATGTAACACACACCCATACAATGCCCACCACCCCGTGATGATTTTCTCACTCCTACTAGTGAATATAATGTAACAAACACCCATACAATGCGCACCTCCCCGTGATGTTTTGCTCACTCCTACTAGTGAATCTAATGTAACAAACACCCATACAATGCGCACCACCCCGTGATGTTTTTCTCACTCCTACTAGTGAATCTAATGTAACAAACACCCATACAATGCGCACCACCCCGTGATGTTTTGCTCACTCCTAATAGTGAATGTAATGTAACACACACCCATACAATGCGCACCACCCCGTGATATTTTTCTCACTCCTACTATTGAATGTAATGTAACACACACCCATACAATGCGCACCACCCCGTGATGTTTTTCTCACTCCTACTAGTGTATCTAATGTAACACACACACATACAATGCGCACCACCCCGTGATGTTTTTCTCACTCCTACTAGTGAATGTAATGTAACACACACCCATACAATGCGCACCACCCCGTGATGTTTTTCTCACTCCTACTAGTGAATGTAATGTAACACACACCCATACAATGCGCACCACCCCGTGATATTTTTCTCACTCCTACTAGTGAATGTAATGTAACACACACCCATACAATGCGCACCACCCCGTGATGTTTTTCTCACTCCTAATAGTGAATGTAATGTAACACACACCCATACAATGCGCACCACCCCGTGATGTTTTTCTCACTCCTACTAGTGAATGTAATGTAACACACACCCATACAATGCGCACCACCCCGTGATGTTTTTCTCACTCCTACTAGTGAATGTAATGTAACACACACCCATACAATGCGCACCACCCCGTGATTTTTTTCTCACTCCTACTAGTGAATGTAATGTAACACACACCCATACAATGCGCACCACCCCGTGATGTTTTTCTCACTGCTACTAGTGAATGTAATGTAACACACACCCATACAAAGCGCACAACCCCGTGATGTTTTTCTCACTCCCACTAGTGAATGTAATGTAACACACACCCATACAATGCGCACCACCCCGTGATGTTTTTCTCACTCCTACTAGTGAATCTAATGTAACACACACCCATACAATGCGCACCACCCCGTGATGTTTTTCTCACTCCTACTAGTGAATGTAATGTAACACACACCCATACAATGTGCACCACCCCGTGATGTTTTTCTCACTCCTACTAGTGAATCTAATGTAACCAACACCCATACAATGCGCACCACGCCGTGATGATTTTCTCACTCCTACTAGTGAATGTAATGTAACAAACACCGATACAATGTGCACCACCCCGTGATGTTTTTCTCACTCCTAATAGTGAATGTAATGTAACAAGCACCCATACAATGTGCACCACCCCGTGATATTTTTCTGACTCCTACTAGTGAATGTAATGTAACACAGACCCATACAATGCGCACCACCCCGTGATGTTTTTCTCACTCCTACTAGTGAATCTGATGTAACACACACCCATACAATGCGCACCACCCCCTGATGTTTTTCTCACTCCTACTAGTGAATGTAATGTAACACACACCCATACCATGCGCACCACTGCGTGATGATTTTCTCACTCCTAGTAGTGAATCTAATGTAACAAACACCCATACAATGCGCACCACCCCGTGATGTTTTTCTCACTCCTGCTAGTGAATGTAATGTAACACACACCCATACAATGCGCAACACCCCGTGATGATTTTCTCACTCCTACTAGTGAATCTAATGTAACAAACACCCATACAATGCGCACCACCCCGTGATGTTTTTCTCACTCCTACTAGTGAATGTAATGTAACAAACACCCATACAATGCGCACCACCCCGTGATGTTTTTCTCACTCTTACTAGTGAATCTAATGTAACACACACCCATACAATGCGCACCACCCCGTGATGTTTTTCTCACTCCTACTAGTGAATCTAATGTAACACACACCCATACAATGCGCACCACCCCGTGATGTTTTTCTCACTCCTACTATTGAATGTAATTTAACACACACCCATACCATGCCCACCACCCCGTGATGATTTTCTCACTCCTACTAGTGAATCTAATGTAACAAACACCCATACCATGCGCACCACCCCGTGATGTTTTTCTCACTCCTACTAGTGAATGTAATGTAACACACACCCATACAATGCGCACCACCCCGTGATGTTTTTCTCACTCCTACTAGTGAATGTAATGTAACACACAACCATACAATGCGCACCACCCCGTGATGTTTTTCTCACTCCTACTAGTGAATCTAATGTAACACACACCCATACAATGCGCACCACCCCGTGATGTTTTTCTCACTCCTACTAGTGAATGTAATGTAATACACACCCATACAATGTGCACCACCCCGTGATGATTTTCTCACTCCTACTAGTGAATCTAATGTAACACACACCCATACAATGCGCACCACCCGTGATGTTTTTCTCACTCCTACTAGTGAATGTAATGTAATACGCACCCATACAATGTGCACCACCCCGTGATGATTTTCTCACTCCTACTAGTGAATCTAATGTAACACACACCCATACAATGCGCACCACCCCGTGATGTTTTTCTCACTCCTACTAGTGAATGTAATGTAACACACACCCATACAATGCGCACCACCCCGTGATGTTTTTCTCACTCCTACTAGTGAATGTAATGTAACACACACCCATACAATGCGCACCAACCCGTGATGTTTTTCTCACTCCTACTAGTGAATGTAATGTAACACACACCCATAAAATGCGCACCACCCCGTGATGTTTTTCTCACTCCTACTAGTGAATCTAATGTAACACACACCCATACAATGCGCACCACCCCGTGATGTTTTTCTCACTCCTACTAGTGAATGTAATGTAACACACACCCATACAATGCGCACCACCCCGTGATGTTTTTCTCACTCCTATTAGTGAATGTAATGTAACACACACCCATACAATGCGCACCACCCCCTGATGTTTTTCTAACTCCTATTAGTGAATGTAATGTAACACACACCCATACAATGCGCACCACCCCGTGATGTTTCTCTCACTTCTACTAGTGAATGTAATTAAACCACACCAATAAAGTGCGCACCACCCCGTGATGTTTCTCTCACTCCTACTAGTGAATGTAATGTAACACACACCCATACAATGCGCACAACCCCGTGATGTTTTTCTCACTCCTACTAGTGAATCTAATGTAACACACACCCATACAATGCGCACAACCCCGTGATGATTTTCCCACTCCTACTAGTGAATCTAATGTAACAAACACCCATACAATGCGCCCCACCCCGTGATGTTTTTCTCACTCCTACTAGTGAATGTAATGTAACACACACCCATACAATGCGCACCACCCCGTGATGTTTTTCTCACTCCTATTAGTGAATGTAATGTAACACACACCCATACAATGCGCACCACCCCGTGATGTTTTTCTCACTCCTACTAGTGAATGTAATGTAACACACACCCATACAATGCGCACCACCCCGTGATGATTTTCTCACTCCTACTAGTGAATCTAATGTAACAAACACCCATACAATGCGCACCACCCCGTGATGTTTTTCTCACTCCTACTAGTGAATGTAATGTAACACACACCCATACAATGCGCACCACCCCGTGATGATTTTCTCACTCCTACTAGTGAATGTAGTGTAACACACACCCATACAATGCGCACCACCCCGTGATGTTTTTCTCACTGCTAGTAGTGAATGTAGTGTAAAACACACCCATACAATGCGCACCACCCCGTGATGTTTTTCTCACTCCTACTAGTGAATGTAATGTAACACACACCCATACAATGCGCACCGCCCCGTGATGTTTTTCTCACTCCTACTCGTGAATGTAATGTAACACACACCCATACAATGCGCACCGCCCCGTGATGTTTTTCTCACTCCTACTAGTGAATGTAATGTAACACACACCCATACAATGCGCACCACCCGTGATGTTTTTCTCACTCCTACTAGTGAATGTAATGTAATACACACCCATACAATGTGCACCACCCCGTGATGATTTTCTCACTCCTACTAGTGAATCTAATGTAACACACACCCATATAATGCGCACCACCCCGTGATGTTTTTCTCACTCCTACTAGTGAATGTAATGTAACACACACCCATACAATGCGCACCACCCCGTGATGTTTTTCTCACTCCTACTAGTGAATGTAATGTAACACACACCCATACAATGCGCACCACCCCGTGATGTTTTTCTCACTCCTACTAGTGAATGTAATGTAACACACACCCATACAATGCGCACCACCCCGTGATGTTTTTCTCACTCCTACTAGTGAATGTAATGTAACACACACCCATACAATGCGCACCACCCCGTGATGTTTTTCTCACTCCTACTAGTGAATGTAATGTAACACACACCCATACAATGCGCACCACCACCTGATGTTTTTCTAACTCCTATTAGTGAATGTAATGTAACACACACCCATACAATGCGCACCACACCGTGATGTTTTTCTCACTCCTACTAGTGAATGTAATGTAACACACACTCATAAAATGCGCACCACCCCGTGATGTTTTTCTCCCTCCTACTAATGAATGTAATGTAACACACACCCATACAATGCGCACCACCCCGTGATGTTTTTCTCACTCCTACTAGTGAATGTAATGTAACACACACCCATACAATGCGCACCACCCCGTGATGTTTTTCTCACTCCTACTAGTGAATGTAATGTAACACACACCCATGCAATGCGCACCACCCCGTGATGTTTCTCTCACTTCTACTAGTGAATGTAATTAAACCACATCCATAAAATGCGCACCACCCCGTGATGTTTCTCTCATTCTTCTAGTGAATGTAATGTAACACACACCCATACAATGCGCACAACCCCGTGATGTTTTTCTCACTCCTACTAGTGAATCTAATGTAACACACACCCATACAATGCGCACAACCCCGTGATGATTTTCCCACTCCTACTAGTGAATCTAATGTAACAAACACCCATAAAATTCGCACCACCCCGTGATGTTTTTCTCACTCCTACTAGTGAATGTAATGTAACACACACCCACACAATGCACACCACCCCGTGATGTTTTTCTCACTCCTATTAGTGAATGTAATGTAACACACACCCATACAATGCGCACCACCCCGTGATATTTTTCTCACTCCTACTAGTGAAAGTAATGTAACACACACCCATACAATGCGTACCACCCCGTGATGATTTTCTCACTCCTACTAGTGAATCTAATGTAACAAACACCCATACAATGCCCACCACCCCGTGATGTTTTTCTCACTCCTACTAGTGAATGTAATGTAACACACACCCATACAATGCGCACCACCCCGTGATGATTTTCTCACTCCTACTTGTGAATGTAGTGTAACACACACCCATACAATGCGCACCACCCCGTGATGTTTTTCTCACTGCTAGTAGTGAATGTAGTGTAAAACACACCCATACAATGCGCACCACCCTGTGATGTTTTTCTCACTCCTACTAGTGAATGTAATGTAACACACACCCATACAATGTGCACCGCCCCGTGATGTTTTTCTCACTCCTACTCGTGAATGTAATGTAACACACACCCATACAATGCGCACCACCCCGTGATGTTTTTCTCACTCCTACTAGTGAATGTAATGTAACACACACCCATACAATGCGCACCGCCCCGTGATGTTTTTCTCACTCCTACTAGTGAATGTAATGTAACACACACCCATACAATGCGAACCACCCCGTGATGTTTTTCTCACTCCTACTAGTGAATGTAATGTAACACACACCCATACAATGAGCACCACACCGTGATGTTTTTCTCACTCCTACTAGTAAATGTAATGTAACACACACCCATACAATGCGCACCACCCCGTGATGTTTTTCTCACTCCTACTAGTGAATGTAATGTAACACACACCCATACAATGCGCCCACCCCGTGATGTTTTTCTCACTCCTACTAGTGAATCTAACGTAACACACACCCATACAATGCGCACCATCCCGTGATGTTTTTCTCACTCCTACTAGTGAATGTAACGTAACACACACCCATACAATGCGCACAACCCCGTGATGTTTTTCTCACTCCTACTAGTGAATGTAATGTAACACACACCCATACAATGCGCACCGCCCCGTGATGTTTTTCTCACTCCTACTAGTGAATGTAATGTAACACACACCCATACAATGCGCACCGCCCCGTGATGTTTTTCTCACTCCTACTAGTGAATGTAATGTAACACACACCCATACAATGCGCACCGCCCCGTGATGTTTTTCTCACTCCTACTAGTGAATGTAATGTAACACACACCCATACAATGCGCACCGCCCCGTGATGTTTTTCTCACTCCTACTAGTGAATGTAATGTAACACACACCCATACAATGCGCACCTCCCCGTGATGTTTTTCTCACTCCTACTAGTTAATGTAATGTAACACACACCCATACAATGCGCACCGCCCCGTGATGTTTTTCTCACTCCTACTAGTGAATGTAATGTAACACACACCCATACAATGCCCACCACCCCGTGATGATTTTCTCACTCCTACTAGTGAATATAATGTAACAAACACCCATACAATGCGCACCTCCCCGTGATGTTTTGCTCACTCCTACTAGTGAATCTAATGTAACAAACACCCATACAATGCGCACCACCCCGTGATGTTTTTCTCACTCCTACTAGTGAATCTAATGTAACAAACACCCATACAATGCGCACCACCCCGTGATGTTTTGCTCACTCCTAATAGTGAATGTAATGTAACACACACCCATACAATGCGCACCACCCCGTGATATTTTTCTCACTCCTACTATTGAATGTAATGTAACACACACCCATACAATGCGCACCACCCCGTGATGTTTTTCTCACTCCTACTAGTGTATCTAATGTAACACACACACATACAATGCGCACCACCCCGTGATGTTTTTCTCACTCCTACTAGTGAATGTAATGTAACACACACCCATACAATGCGCACCACCCCGTGATGTTTTTCTCACTCCTACTAGTGAATGTAATGTAACACACACCCATACAATGCGCACCACCCCGTGATATTTTTCTCACTCCTACTAGTGAATGTAATGTAACACACACCCATACAATGCGCACCACCCCGTGATGTTTTTCTCACTCCTAATAGTGAATGTAATGTAACACACACCCATACAATGCGCACCACCCCGTGATGTTTTTCTCACTCCTACTAGTGAATGTAATGTAACACACACCCATACAATGCGCACCACCCCGTGATGTTTTTCTCACTCCTACTAGTGAATGTAATGTAACACACACCCATACAATGCGCACCACCCCGTGATTTTTTTCTCACTCCTACTAGTGAATGTAATGTAACACACACCCATACAATGCGCACCACCCCGTGATGTTTTTCTCACTGCTACTAGTGAATGTAATGTAACACACACCCATACAAAGCGCACAACCCCGTGATGTTTTTCTCACTCCCACTAGTGAATGTAATGTAACACACACCCATACAATGCGCACCACCCCGTGATGTTTTTCTCACTCCTACTAGTGAATCTAATGTAACACACACCCATACAATGCGCACCACCCCGTGATGTTTTTCTCACTCCTACTAGTGAATGTAATGTAACACACACCCATACAATGTGCACCACCCCGTGATGTTTTTCTCACTCCTACTAGTGAATCTAATGTAACCAACACCCATACAATGCGCACCACGCCGTGATGATTTTCTCACTCCTACTAGTGAATGTAATGTAACAAACACCGATACAATGTGCACCACCCCGTGATGTTTTTCTCACTCCTAATAGTGAATGTAATGTAACAAGCACCCATACAATGTGCACCACCCCGTGATATTTTTCTGACTCCTACTAGTGAATGTAATGTAACACAGACCCATACAATGCGCACCACCCCGTGATGTTTTTCTCACTCCTACTAGTGAATCTGATGTAACACACACCCATACAATGCGCACCACCCCCTGATGTTTTTCTCACTCCTACTAGTGAATGTAATGTAACACACACCCATACCATGCGCACCACTGCGTGATGATTTTCTCACTCCTAGTAGTGAATCTAATGTAACAAACACCCATACAATGCGCACCACCCCGTGATGTTTTTCTCACTCCTGCTAGTGAATGTAATGTAACACACACCCATACAATGCGCAACACCCCGTGATGATTTTCTCACTCCTACTAGTGAATCTAATGTAACAAACACCCATACAATGCGCACCACCCCGTGATGTTTTTCTCACTCCTACTAGTGAATGTAATGTAACAAACACCCATACAATGCGCACCACCCCGTGATGTTTTTCTCACTCTTACTAGTGAATCTAATGTAACACACACCCATACAATGCGCACCACCCCGTGATGTTTTTCTCACTCCTACTAGTGAATCTAATGTAACACACACCCATACAATGCGCACCACCCCGTGATGTTTTTCTCACTCCTACTATTGAATGTAATTTAACACACACCCATACCATGCCCACCACCCCGTGATGATTTTCTCACTCCTACTAGTGAATCTAATGTAACAAACACCCATACCATGCGCACCACCCCGTGATGTTTTTCTCACTCCTACTAGTGAATGTAATGTAACACACACCCATACAATGCGCACCAACCCGTGATGTTTTTCTCACTCCTACTAGTGAATGTAATGTAACACACAACCATACAATGCGCACCACCCCGTGATGTTTTTCTCACTCCTACTAGTGAATCTAATGTAACACACACCCATACAATGCGCACCACCCCGTGATGTTTTTCTCACTCCTACTAGTGAATGTAATGTAATACACACCCATACAATGTGCACCACCCCGTGATGATTTTCTCACTCCTACTAGTGAATCTAATGTAACACACACCCATACAATGCGCACCACCCGTGATGTTTTTCTCACTCCTACTAGTGAATGTAATGTAATACGCACCCATACAATGTGCACCACCCCGTGATGATTTTCTCACTCCTACTAGTGAATCTAATGTAACACACACCCATACAATGCGCACCACCCCGTGATGTTTTTCTCACTCCTACTAGTGAATGTAATGTAACACACACCCATACAATGCGCACCACCCCGTGATGTTTTTCTCACTCCTACTAGTGAATGTAATGTAACACACACCCATACAATGCGCACCAACCCGTGATGTTTTTCTCACTCCTACTAGTGAATGTAATGTAACACACACCCATAAAATGCGCACCACCCCGTGATGTTTTTCTCACTCCTACTAGTGAATCTAATGTAACACACACCCATACAATGCGCACCACCCCGTGATGTTTTTCTCACTCCTACTAGTGAATGTAATGTAACACACACCCATACAATGCGCACCACCCCGTGATGTTTTTCTCACTCCTATTAGTGAATGTAATGTAACACACACCCATACAATGCGCACCACCCCCTGATGTTTTTCTAACTCCTATTAGTGAATGTAATGTAACACACACCCATACAATGCGCACCACCCCGTGATGTTTCTCTCACTTCTACTAGTGAATGTAATTAAACCACACCAATAAAGTGCGCACCACCCCGTGATGTTTCTCTCACTCCTACTAGTGAATGTAATGTAACACACACCCATACAATGCGCACAACCCCGTGATGTTTTTCTCACTCCTACTAGTGAATCTAATGTAACACACACCCATACAATGCGCACAACCCCGTGATGATTTTCCCACTCCTACTAGTGAATCTAATGTAACAAACACCCATACAATGCGCCCCACCCCGTGATGTTTTTCTCACTCCTACTAGTGAATGTAATGTAACACACACCCATACAATGCGCACCACCCCGTGATGTTTTTCTCACTCCTATTAGTGAATGTAATGTAACACACACCCATACAATGCGCACCACCCCGTGATGTTTTTCTCACTCCTACTAGTGAATGTAATGTAACACACACCCATACAATGCGCACCACCCCGTGATGATTTTCTCACTCCTACTAGTGAATCTAATGTAACAAACACCCATACAATGCGCACCACCCCGTGATGTTTTTCTCACTCCTACTAGTGAATGTAATGTAACACACACCCATACAATGCGCACCACCCCGTGATGATTTTCTCACTCCTACTAGTGAATGTAGTGTAACACACACCCATACAATGCGCACCACCCCGTGATGTTTTTCTCACTGCTAGTAGTGAATGTAGTGTAAAACACACCCATACAATGCGCACCACCCCGTGATGTTTTTCTCACTCCTACTAGTGAATGTAATGTAACACACACCCATACAATGCGCACCGCCCCGTGATGTTTTTCTCACTCCTACTCGTGAATGTAATGTAACACACACCCATACAATGCGCACCGCCCCGTGATGTTTTTCTCACTCCTACTAGTGAATGTAATGTAACACACACCCATACAATGCGCACCGCCCCGTGATGTTTTTCTCACTCCTACTAGTGAATGTAATGTAACACACACCCATACAATGCGCACCGCCCCGTGATGTTTTTCTCACTCCTACTAGTGAATGTAATGTAACACACACCCATACAATGCGAACCGCCCCGTGATGTTTTTCTCACTCCTACTAGTGAATGTAATGTAACACACACCCATACAATGAGCA
Source organism: Cavia porcellus (assembly GCF_034190915.1). Lineage (NCBI taxonomy): Eukaryota > Metazoa > Chordata > Mammalia > Rodentia > Caviidae > Cavia > Cavia porcellus. The sequence goes on along the minus strand of NW_026947582.1, from coordinate 1,170,839 downwards.
CCACACCGTGATGTTTTTCTCACTCCTACTAGTGAATGTAATGTAACACACACCCATACAATGCGCACCACCCCGTGATGTTTTTCTCACTCCTACTAGTGAATGTAATGTAACACACAGCCATACAATGCGCCCACCCCGTGATGTTTTTCTCACTCCTACTAGTGAATCTAACGTAACACACACCCATACAATGCGCACCACCCCGTTATGTTTTTCTCACTCCTACTAGTGAATGTAACGTAACACACACCCATACAATGCGCACAACCCCGTGATGTTTTTCTCACTCCTACTAGTGAATGTAATGTAACACACACCCATACAATGCGCACCGCCCCGTGATGTTTTTCTCACTCCTACTAGTGAATGTAATGTAACACACACCCATACAATGCGCACCGCCCCGTGATGTTTTTCTCACTCCTACTAGTGAAAGTAATGTAACACACACCCATACAATGCGCACCTCCCCGTGATGTTTTTCTCACTCCTATTAGTTAATGTAATGTAACACACACCCATACAATGCGCACCGCCCCGTGATGTTTTTCTCACTCCTAATAGTGAATGTAATGTAACACACACCCATACAATGCCCACCACCCCGTGATGATTTTCTCACTCCTACTAGTGAATATAATGTAACAAACACCCATACAATGCGCACCTCCCCGTGATGTTTTGCTCACCCCTACTAGTGAATCTAATGTAACAAACACCCATACAATGCGCACCACCCCGTGATGTTTTTCTCACTCCTACTAGTGAATCTAATGTAACAAACACCCATACAATACGCACCACCCCGTGATGTTTTGCTCACTCCTAATAGTGAATGTAATGTAACACACACCCATACAATGCGCACCACCCCGTGATATTTTTCTCACTCCTACTATTGAATGTAATGTAACACACACCCATACAATGCGCACCACCCCGTGATGTTTTTCTCACTCCTACTAGTGTATCTAATGTAACACACACACATACAATGCGCACCACCCCGTGATGTTTTTCTCACTCCTACTAGTGAATGTAATGTAACACACACCCATACAATGCGCACCACCCCGTGATGTTTTTCTCACTCCTACTAGTGAATGTAATGTAACACACACCCATACAATGCGCACCACCCCGTGATTTTTTTCTCACTCCCACTAGTGAATGTAATGTAACACACACCCATACAATGCGCACCACCCCGTGATGTTTTTCTCACTCCTACTAGTGAATGTAATGTAACACACACCCATACAATGCGCACCACCCCGTGATGTTTTTCTCACTGCTACTAGTGAATGTAATGTAGCACACACCCATACAAAGCGCACCACCCCGTGATGTTTTTCTCACTCCTACTAGTGAATGTAATGTAACACACACCCATACAATGCGCACCACCCCGTGATGTTTTTCTCACTCCTACTAGTGAATGTAATGTGACACACACCCATACAATGCGCACCACCCCGTGATGTTTTTCTCACTCCTACTAGTGAATGTAATGTAACACACACCCATAAAATGCGCACCACCGCGTGATGATTTTCTCACTCCTACTAGTGAATCTAATGTAACAAACACCCATACTATGCGCACCACCCCGTGATGTTTTTCTCACTCCTACTAGTGAATGTAATGTAACAAACACCCATACAATGCGCACCACCCCGTGATGTTTTTCTCACTCCTACTAGTGACTGTAATGTAACAAACACCCATACAATGCGCACCACCCTGTGATGTTTTTCTCACTCCTACTAGTGAATGTAATGTAACACACACCCATACAATGCGCACCACCCCGTGATGTTTTTCTCACTCCTACTAGTGAATCTGATGTAACACACACCCATACAATGCGCACCACCCCCTGATGTTTTTCTCACTCCTACTAGTGAATGTAATGTAACACACACCATACCATGCGCACCACTGCGTGATAATTTTCTCACTCCTAGTAGTGAATCTAATGTAACAAACACCCATACAATGCGCACCACCCCGTGATGTTTTTCTCACTCCTGCTAGTGAATGTAATGTAACACACACCCATACAATGCGCACCACCCCGTGATGATTTTCTCACTCCTACTAGTGAATCTAATGTAACAAACACCCATACAATGCGCACCACCCCGTGATGTTTTTCTCACTCCTACTAGTGAATGTAATGTAACACACACCCATACAATGCGCACCACCCCGTGATGTTTTTCTCACTCCTACTAGTGAATCTAATGTAACACACACCCATACAATGCGCACCACCCCGTGATGTTTTTCTCACTGCTACTAGTGAATCTAATGTAACACACCCATACAATGCGCACCACCCCGTGATGTTTTTCTCACTCCTACTAGTGAATGTAATGTAACACACACCCATACAATGCGCACCACCCCTTGATGTATTTCTCACTCCTACTAGTGAATGTAATGTAACACACACCCATACAATGCACACCACCCCGTGATGTTTTTCTCACTGCTACTAGTGAATGTAATGTAACACACACCCATACAATGCGGACCACCCCGTGATGTTTTTCTCACTCCTACTAGTGAATGTAATGTAACACACACCCATACAATGCGCACCACCCCGTGATGTTTTTCTCACTGCTACTAGTGAATCTAATGTAACACACCCATACAATGCGCACCACCCCGTGATGTTTTTCTCACTCCTACTAGTGAATGTAATGTAACACACACCCATACAATGCGCACCACCCCGTGATGTTTTTCTCACTCCTACTAGTGAATCTAATGTAACACACACCCATACAATGCGCACCACCCCGTGATGTTTTTCTCACTCCTACTAGTGAATGTAATGTAACACACACCCATACAATGTGCACCACCCCGTGATGTTTTTCTCACTCCTACTAGTGAATCTAATGTAACAAACACGCATACAATGCGCACCACGCCGTGATGATTTTCTCACTCCTACTAGTGAATGTAATGTAACAAACACCCATACAATGCGCACCACCCCGTGATGTTTTGCTCACTCCTAATAGTGAATGTAATGTAACACACACCCATACAATGCGCACCACCCAGTGATGTTTTTCTCACTCCTACTAGTGAATGTAATGTAACACACACCCATACAATGCGCACCACCGCGTGATGATTTTCTCACTCCTACTAGTGAATCTAATGTAACAAACACCCATACAATGTGCACCACCCCGTGATGTTTTTCTCACTCCTACTAGTGAATGTAATGTAACAAACACCCATACAATGCGCACCACCCCGTGATGTTTTTCTCACTCCTACTAGTGAATGTAATGTAACAAACACCCATACAATGCGCACCACCCCGTGATGTTTTTCTCACTCCTACTAGTGAATCTAATGTAACACACACCCATACAATGCGCACCACCCCGTGATGTTTTTCTCACTCCTACTAGTGAATCTGATGTAACACACACCCATACAATGCGCACCACCCCCTGATGTTTTTCTCACTCCTACTAGTGAATGTAATGTAACACACACCCATACCATGCGCACCACTGCGTGATGATTTTCTCACTCCTAGTAGTGAATCTAATGTAACAAACACCCATACAATGCGCACCACCCCGTGATGTTTTTCTCACTCCTGCTAGTGAATGTAATGTAACACACACCCATACCATGCCCACCACCCCGTGATGATTTTCTCACTCCTACTAGTGAATCTAATGTAACAAACACCCATACCATGCGCACCACCCCGTGATGTTTTTCTCACTCCTACTAGTGAATGTAATGTAACACACACCCATACAATGCGCACCACCCCGTGATGTTTTTCTCACTCCTACTAGTGAATGTAATGTGACACACACCCATACAATGCGCACCACCCCGTGATGTTTTTCTCACTCCTACTAGTGAATGTAATGTAACACACACCCATAAAATGCGCACCACCGCGTGATGATTTTCTCACTCCTACTAGTGAATCTAATGTAACAAACACCCATACAATGCGCACCACCCCGTGATGTTTTTCTCACTCCTACTAGTGAATGTAAAATAAAAAACACCCATACAATGCGCACCACCCCGTGATGTTTTTCTCACTCCTACTAGTGAATGTAATGTAACAAACACCCATACAATGCGCACCACCCTGTGATGTTTTTCTCACTCCTACTAGTGAATGTAATGTAACACACACCCATACAATGCGCACCACCCCGTGATGTTTTTCTCACTCCTACTAGTGAATCTGATGTAACACACACCCATACAATGCGCACCACCCCCTGATGTTTTTCTCACTCCTACTAGTGAATGTAATGTAACACACACCATACCATGCGCACCACTGCGTGATAATTTTCTCACTCCTAGTAGTGAATCTAATGTAACAAACACCCATACAATGCGCACCACCCCGTGATGTTTTTCTCACTCCTGCTAGTGAATGTAATGTAACACACACCCATACAATGCGCACCACCCCGTGATGATTTTCTCACTCCTACTAGTGAATCTAATGTAACAAACACCCATACAATGCGCACCACCCCGTGATGTTTTTCTCACTCCTACTAGTGAATGTAATGTAACACACACCCATACAATGCGCACCACCCCGTGATGTTTTTCTCACTCCTACTAGTGAATCTAATGTAACACACACCCATACAATGCGCACCACCCCGTGATGTTTTTCTCACTGCTACTAGTGAATCTAATGTAACACGCACCCATACAATGCGCACCACCCCGTGATGTTTTTCTCACTCCTACTAGTGAATGTAACGTAACACACACCCATACAATGCGCACCACCCCTTGATGTATTTCTCACTCCTACTAGTGAATGTAATGTAACACACACCCATACAATGCACACCACCCCGTGATGTTTTTCTCACTGCTACTAGTGAATGTAATGTAACACACACCCATACAATGCGGACCACCCCGTGATGTTTTTCTCACTCCTACTAGTGAATGTAATGTAACACACACCCATACAATGCGAACCACCCCGTGATGTTTTTCTCACTGCTACTAGTGAATCTAATGTAACACACCCATACAATGCGCACCACCCCGTGATGTTTTTCTCACTCCTACTAGTGAATGTAATGTAACACACACCCATACAATGCGCACCACCCCGTGATGTTTTTCTCACTCCTACTAGTGAATCTAATGTAACACACACCCATACAATGCGCACCACCCCGTGATGTTTTTCTCACTCCTACTAGTGAATGTAATGTAACACACACCCATACAATGTGCACCACCCCGTGATGTTTTTCTCACTCCTACTAGTGAATCTAATGTAACAAACACGCATACAATGCGCACCACGCCGTGATGATTTTCTCACTCCTACTAGTGAATGTAATGTAACAAACACCCATACAATGAGCACCACCCCGTGATGTTTTGCTCACTCCTAATAGTGAATGTAATGTAACACACACCCATACAATGCGCACCACCCAGTGATGTTTTTCTCACTCCTACTAGTGAATGTAATGTAACACAAACCCATACAATGCGCACCACCGCGTGATGATTTTCTCACTCCTACTAGTGAATCTAATGTAACAAACACCCATACAATGTGCACCACCCCGTGATGTTTTTCTCACTCCTACTAGTGAATGTAATGTAACAAACACCCATACAATGCGCACCACCCCGTGATGTTTTTCTCACTCCTACTAGTGAATGTAATGTAACAAACAGCCATACAATGCGCACCACCCCGTGATGTTTTTCTCACTCCTACTAGTGAATCTAATGTAACACACACCCATACAATGCGCACCACCCCGTGATGTTTTTCTCACTCCTACTAGTGAATCTGATGTAACACACACCCATACAATGCGCACCACCCCCTGATGTTTTTCTCACTCCTACTAGTGAATGTAATGTAACACACACCCATACCATGCGCACCACTGCGTGATGATTTTCTCACTCCTAGTAGTGAATCTAATGTAACAAACACCCATACAATGCGCACCACCCCGTGATGTTTTTCTCACTCCTGCTAGTGAATGTAATGTAACACACACCCATACCATGCCCACCACCCCGTGATGATTTTCTCACTCCTACTAGTGAATCTAATGTAACAAACACCCATACCATGCGCACCACCCCGTGATGTTTTTCTCACTCCTACTAGTGAATGTAATGTAACACACACCCATACAATGCGCACCACCCCGTGATGTTTTTCTCACTCCTACTAGTGAATGTAATGTAACACACACCCTTACAATGCGCACCACCCCGTGATGTTTTTCTCACTCCTACTAGTGAATCTAATGTAACACACACCCATACAATGCGCACCACCCCTTGATGTTTTTCTCACTGCTACTAGTGAATCTAATGTAACACACCCATACAATGCGCACCACCCCGTGATGTTTTTCTCACTCCTACTAGTGAATGAAATGTAACACACACCCATACAATGCGCACCACCCCGTGATGTTTTTCTCACTCCTACTAGTGAATGTAATGTAACAAACACCCATACAATGCGCACCACCCCCTGATGTTTTTCTCACTCCTACTAGTGAATGTAATGTAACACACACCCATACCATGCGCACCACTGCGTGATGATTTTCTCACTCCTAGTAGTGAATCTAATGTAACAAACACCCATACAATGCGCACCACCCCGTGATGTTTTTCTCACTCCTGCTAGTGAATGTAATGTAACACACACCCATACAATGCGCACCACCCCGTGATGATTTTCTCACTCCTACTAGTGAATCTAATGTAACAAACACCCATACAATGCGCACCACCCCGTGATGTTTTTCTCACTCCTACTAGTGAATGTAATGTAACAAACACCCATACAATGCGCACCACCCCGTGATGTTTTTCTCACTCTTACTAGTGAATCTAATGTAACACACACCCATACAATGCGCACCACCCCGTGATGTTTTTCTCACTCCTACTAGTGAATCTAATGTAACACACACCCATACAATGCGCACCACCCCGTGATGTTTTTCTCACTCCTACTATTGAATGTAATTTAACACACACCCATACCATGCCCACCACCCCGTGATGATTTTCTCACTCCTACTAGTGAATCTAATGTAACAAACACCCATACCATGCGCACCACCCCGTGATGTTTTTCTCACTCCTACTAGTGAATGTAATGTAACACACACCCATACAATGCGCACCACCCCGTGATGTTTTTCTCACTCCTACTAGTGAATGTAATGTAACACACAACCATACAATGCGCACCACCCCGTGATGTTTTTCTCACTCCTACTAGTGAATCTAATTTAACACACACCCATACAATGCGCACCACCCCGTGATGTTTTTCTCACTCCTACTAGTGAATGTAATGTAATACACACCCATACAATGTGCACCACCCCGTGATGATTTTCTCACTCCTACTAGTGAATCTAATGTAACACACACCCATACAATGCGCACCACCCGTGATGTTTTTCTCACTCCTACTAGTGAATGTAATGTAATACGCACCCATACAATGTGCACCACCCCGTGATGATTTTCTCACTCCTACTAGTGAATCTAATGTAACACACACCCATACAATGCGCACCACCCCGTGATGTTTTTCTCACTCCTACTAGTGAATGTAATGTAACACACAACCATACAATGCGCACCACCCCGTGATGTTTTTCTCACTCCTACTAGTGAATGTAATGTAACACACACCCATACAATGCGCACCACCCCGTGATGTTTTTCTCACTCCTACTAGTGAATCTAATGTAACACACACCCATACAATGCGCACCACCCCGTGATGTTTTTCTCACTCCTACTAGTGAATGTAATGTAGCACACACCCATACAATGCGCACCACCCCGTGATGTTTTTCTCACTCCTATTAGTGAATGTAATGTAACACACACCCATACAATGAGCACCACCCCCTGATGTGTTTCTAACTCCTATTAGTGAATGTAATGTAACACACACCCATACAATCCGCACCACACCGTGATGTTTTTCTCACTCCTACTAGTGAATGTAATGTAACACACACTCATAAAATGCGCACCACCCCGTGATGTTTTTCTCACTCCTACTAGTGAATGTAATGTAACACACACCCATACAATGCGCACCACCCCGTGATGTTTTTCTCACTCCTACTAGTGAATGTAATGTAACACACACCCATACAATGCGCACCACCCCGTGATGTTTCTCTCACTTCTACTAGTGAATGTAATTAAACCACACCCATAAAATGCGCACCACCCCGTGATGTTTCTCTCACTCGTACTAGTGAATGTAATGTAACACACACCCATACAATGCGCACAACCCCGTGATGTTTTTCTCACTCCTACTAGTGAATCTAATGTAACACACACCCATACAATGCGCACAACCCCGTGATGATTTTCCCACTCCTACTAGTGAATCTAATGTAACAAACACCCATACAATGCGCACCACCCCGTGATGTTTTTCTCACTCCTACTAGTGAATGTAATGTAACACACACCCATACAATGCACACCACCCCGTGATGTTTTTCTCACTCCTATTAGTGAATGTAATGTAACACACACCCATACAATGCGCACCACCCCGTGATGTTTTTCTCACTCCTACTAGTGAATGTAATGTAACACACACCCATACAATGCGCACCACCCCGTGATGATTTTCTCACTCCTACTAGTGAATCTAATGTAACAAACACCCATACAATGCGCACCACCCCGTGATGTTTTTCTCACTCCTACTAGTGAATGTAATGTAACACACACCCATACAATGCGCACCACCCCGTGATGATTTTCTCACTCCTACTAGTGAATGTAGTGTAACACACTCCCATACAATGCGCACCACCCCGTGATGTTTTTCTCACTGCTAGTAGAGAATGTAGTGTAAAACACACCCATACAATGCGCACCACCCCGTGATGTTTTTCTCACTCCTACTAGTGAATGTAATGTAACACACACCCATACAATGCGCACCGCCCCGTGATGTTTTTCTCACTCCTACTCGTGAATGTAATGTAACACACACCCATACAATGCGCACCGCCCCGTGATGTTTTTCTCACTCCTACTAGTGAATGTAATGTAACACACACCCATACAATGCGCACCGCCCCGTGATGTTTTTCTCACTCCTACTAGTGAATGTAATGTAACACACACCCATACAATGCGCACCGCCCCGTGATGTTTTTCTCACTCCTACTAGTGAATGTAATGTAACACACACCCATACAATGCGAACCACCCCGTGATCTTTTTCTCACTCCTACTAGTGAATGTAATGTAACACACACCCATACAATGAGCACCACACCGTGATGTTTTTCTCACTCCTACTAGTGAATGTAATGTAACACACACCCATACAATGCGCACCACGCCGTGATGTTTTTCTCACTCCTACTAGTGAATGTAATGTAACACACACCCATACAATGCGCCCACCCCGTGATGTTTTTCTCACTCCTACTAGTGAATCTAACGTAACACACACCCATACAATGCGCACCACCCCGTTATGTTTTTCTCACTCCTACTAGTGAATGTAAGGTAACACACACCCATACAATGCGCACAACCCCGTGATGTTTTTCTCACTCCTACTAGTGAATGTAATGTAACACACACCCATACAATGCGCACAACCCCGTGATGTTTTTCTCACTCCTACTAGTGAATGTAATGTAACACACACCCATACAATGCGCACCGCCCCGTGATGTTTTTCTCACTCCTACTAGTGAAAGTAATGTAACACACACCCATACAATGCGCACCTCCCCGTGATGTTTTTCTCACTCCTACTAGTTAATGTAATGTAACACACACCCATACAATGCGCACCGCCCCGTGATGTTTTTCTCACTCCTAATAGTGAATGTAATGTAACACACACCCATACAATGCCCACCACCCCGTGATGATTTTCTCACTCCTACTAGTGAATATAATGTAACAAACACCCATACAATGCGCACCTCCCCGTGATGTTTTGCTCACTCCTACTAGTGAATCTAATGTAACAAACACCCATACAATGCGCACCACCCCGTGATGTTTTTCTCACTCCTACTAGTGAATCTAATGTAACAAACACCCATACAATGCGCACCACCCCGTGATGTTTTGCTCACTCCTAATAGTGAATGTAATGTAACACACACCCATACAATGCGCACCACCCTGTGATATTTTTCTCACTCCTACTATTGAATGTAATGTAACACACACCCATACAATGCGCACCACCCCGTGATGTTTTTCTCACTCCTACTAGTGTATCTAATGTAACACACACACATACAATGCGCACCACCCCGTGATGTTTTTCTCACTCCTACTAGTGAATGTAATGTAACACACACCCATACAATGCGCACCACCCCGTGATGTTTTTCTCACTCCTACTAGTGAATGTAATGTAACACACACCCATACAATGCGCACCACCCCGTGATTTTTTTCTCACTCCTACTAATGAATGTAATGTAACACACACCCATACAATGCGCACCACCCCGTGATGTTTTTCTCACTCCTACTAGTGAATGTAATGTAACACACACCCATACAATGCGCACCACCCCGTGATGTTTTTCTCACTGCTACTAGTGAATGTAATGTAGCACACACCCATACAAAGCGCACCACCCCGTGATGTTTTTGTCACTCCTACTAGTGAATGTAATGTAACACACACCCATACAATGCGCACCACCCCGTGATGTTTTTCTCACTCCTACTAGTGAATGTAATGTGACACACACCCATACAATGCGCACCACCCCGTGATGTTTTTCTCACTCCTACTAGTGAATGTAATGTAACACACACCCATAAAATGCGCACCACCGCGTGATGATTTTCTCACTCCTACTAGTGAATCTAATGTAACAAACACCCATACAATGCGCACCACCCCGTGATGTTTTTCTCACTCCTACTAGTGAATGTAATGTAACAAACACCCATACAATGCGCACCACCCCGTGATGTTTTTCTCACTCCTACTAGTGAATGTAATGTAACACACAACCATACAATGCGCACCACCCCGTGATGTTTTTCTCACTCCTACTAGTGAATGTAATGTAACACACACCCATACAATGCGCACCACCCCGTGATGTATTTCTCACTCCTACTAGTGAATGTAATGTAACACACACCCATAAAATGCGCACCACCCCGTGATGTTTTTCTCACTCCTACTAGTGAATCTAATGTAACACACACCCATACAATGCGCACCACCCCGTGATGTTTTTCTCACTCCTACTAGTGAATGTAATGTAACACACACCCATACAATGCGCACCACCCCGTGATGTTTTTCTCACTCCTATTAGTGAATGTAATGTAACACACACCCATACAATGCGCACCACCCCCTGATGTTTTTCTAACTCCTATTAGTTAATGTAATGTAACACACACCCATACAATCCGCACCACACCGTGATGTTTTTCTCACTCCTACTAGTGAATGTAATGTAACACACACTCATAAAATGCGCACCACCCCGTGATATTTTTCTCACTCCTACTAGTGAATGTAATGTAACACACACCCATACAATGCGCACCACCCCGTGAGGTTTTTCTCACTCCTACTAGTGAATGTAATGTAACACACACCCATACAATGCGCACCACCCCGTGATGTTTCTCTCACTTCTACTAGTGAATGTAATTAAACCACACCCATAAAATGCGCACCACCCCGTGATGTTTCTCTCACTCCTACTAGTGAATGTAATGTAACACACACCCATACAATGCGCACAACCCCGTGATGTTTTTCTCACTCCTACTAGTGAATCTAATGTAACACACACCCATACAATGCGCACAACCCCGTGATGATTTTCCCACTCCTACTAGTGAATCTAATGTAACAAACACCCATACAATGCGCACCACCCCGTGATGTTTTTCTCACTCCTACTAGTGAATGTAATGTAACACACACCCATACAATGCACACCACCCCGTGATGTTTTTCTCACTCCTATTAGTGAATGTAATGTAACACACACCCATACAATGCGCACCACCCCGTGATGTTTTTCTCACTCCTACTAGTGAATGTAATGTAACACACACCCATACAATGCGCACCACCCCGTGATGATTTTCTCACTACTACTAGTGAATCTAATGTAACAAACACCCATACAATGCGCACCACCCCGTGATGTTTTTCTCACTCCTACTAGTGAATGTAATGTAACACACACCCATACAATGCGCACCACCCAGTGATGATTTTCTCACTCCTACTAGTGAATGTAGTGTAACACACACCCATACAATGCGCACCACCCCGTGATGTTTTTCTCACTGCTAGTAGTGAATGTAGTGTAAAACACACCCATACAATGCGCACCACCCCGTGATGTTTTTCTCACTCCTACTAGTGAATGTAATGTAACACACACCCATACAATGCGCACCGCCCCGTGATGTTTTTCTCACTCCTACTCGTGAATGTAATGTAACACACACCCATACAATGCGAATCGCCCCGTGATGTTTTTCTCACTCCTACTAGTGAATGTAATGTAACACACACCCATACAATGCGCACCGCCCCGTGATGTTTTTCTCACTCCTACTAGTGAATGTAATGTAACACACACCCATACAATGCGAACCACCCCGTGATCTTTTTCTCACTCCTACTAGTGAATGTAATGTAACACACACCCATACAATGAGCACCACACCGTGATGTTTTTCTCACTCCTACTAGTGAATGTAATGTAACACACACCCATACAATGCGCACCACCCCGTGATGTTTTTCTCACTCCTACTAGTGAATGTAATGTAACACACACCCATACAATGCGCCCACCCCGTGATGTTTTTCTCACTCCTACTAGTGAATCTAACGTAACACACACCCATACAATGCGCACCACCCCGTTATGTTTTTCTCACTCCTACTAGTGAATGTAAGGTAACACACACCCATACAATGCGCACCACCCCGTGATGATTTTCTCACTACTACTAGTGAATCTAATGTAACAAACACCCATACAATGCGCACCACCCCGTGATGTTTTTCTCACTCCTACTAGTGAATGTAATGTAACACACACCCATACAATGCGCACCACCCCGTGATGATTTTCTCACTCCTACTAGTGAATGTAATGTAACACACACCCATACAATGCGCACCACCCCGTGATGTTTTTCTCACTCCTACTAGTGAATGTAATGTAACACACACCCATACAATGCGCACCACCCCGTGATGATTTTCTCACTCCTACTAGTGAATGTAGTGTAACACACACCCATACAATGCGCACCACCCCGTGATGTTTTTCTCACTGCTAGTAGTGAATGTAGTGTAAAACACACCCATACAATGCGCACCACCCCGTGATGTTTTTCTCACTCCTACTAGTGAATGTAATGTAACACACACCCATACAATGCGCACCGCCCCGTGATGTTTTTCTCACTCCTACTCGTGAATGTAATGTAACACACACCCATACAATGCGCACCGCCCCGTGATGTTTTTCTCACTCCTACTAGTGAATGTAATGTAACACACACCCATACAATGCGCACCGCCCCGTGATGTTTTTCTCACTCCTACTAGTGAATGTAATGTAACACACACCCATACAATGCGAACCACCCCGTGATCTTTTTCTCACTCCTACTAGTGAATGTAATGTAACACACACCCATACAATGAGCACCACACCGTGATGTTTTTCTCACTCCTACTAGTGAATGTAATGTAACACACACCCATACAATGCGCACCACCCCGTGATGTTTTTCTCACTCCTACTAGTGAATGTAATGTAACACACACCCATACAATGCGCCCACCCCGTGATGTTTTTCTCACTCCTACTAGTGAATCTAACGTAACACACACCCATACAATGCGCACCACCCCGTTATGTTTTTCTCACTCCTACTAGTGAATGTAAGGTAACACACACCCATACAATGCGCACAACCCCGTGATGTTTTTCTCACTCCTACTAGTGAATGTAATGTAACACACACCCATACAATGCGCACCGCCCCGTGATGTTTTTCTCACTCCTACTAGTGAATGTAATGTAACACACACCCATACAATGCGCACCGCCCCGTGATGTTTTTCTCACTCCTAATAGTGAATGTAATGTAACACACACCGATACAATGCCCACCACCCCGTGATGATTTTCTCACTCCTACTAGTGAATATAATGTAACAAACACCCATACAATGCGCACCTCCCCGTGATGTTTTGCTCACTCCTACTAGTGAATCTAATGTAACAAACACCCATACAATGCGCACCACCCCGTGATGTTTTTCTCACTCCTACTAGTGAATCTAATGTAACAAACACCCATACAATGCGCACCACCCCGTGATGTTTTGCTCACTCCTAATAGTGAATGTAATGTAACACACACCCATACAATGCGCACCACCCCGTGATATTTTTCTCACTCCTACTATTGAATGTAATGTAACACACACCCATACAATGCGCACCACCCCGTGATGTTTTTCTCACTCCTACTAGTGTATCTAATGTAACACACACACATACAATGCGCACCACCCCGTGATATTTTTCTCACTCCTACTAGTGAATGTAATGTAACACACACCCATACAATGCGCACCACCCCGTGATGTTTTTCTCACTCCTACTAGTGAATGTAATGTAACACACACCCATACAATGCGCACCACCCCGTGATTTTTTTCTCACTCCTACTAGTGAATGTAATGTAACACACACCCATACAATGCGCACCACCCCGTGATGTTTTTCTCACTCCTACTAGTGAATGTAATGTAACACACACCCATACAATGCGCACCACCCCGTGATGTTTTTCTCACTGCTACTAGTGAATGTAATGTAGCACACACCCATACAAAGCGCACCACCCCGTGATGTTTTTCTCACTCCTACTAGTGAATGTAATGTAACACACACCCATACAATGCGCACCACCCCGTGATGTTTTTCTCACTCCTACTAGTGAATGTAATGTGACACACACCCATACAATGCGCACCACCCCGTGATGTTTTTCTCACTCCTACTAGTGAATGTAATGTAACACACACCCATAAAATGCGCACTACCGCGTGATGATTTTCTCACTCCTACTAGTGAATCTAATGTAACAAACACCCATACAATGCGCACCACCCCGTGATGTTTTTCTCACTCCTACTAGTGAATCTAATGTAACAAACACCCATACAATGCGCACCACCCCGTGATGTTTTTCTCACTCCTGCTAGTGAATGTAATGTAACACACACCCATACAATGCGCACCACCCCGTGATGTTTTTCTCACTCCTATTAGTGAATGTAATGTAACACACACCCATACAATGCGCACCACCCCCTGATGTTTTTCTAACTCCTATTAGTGAATGTAATGTAACACACACCCATACAATCCGCACCACACCGTGATGTTTTTCTCACTCCTACTAGTGAATGTAATGTAACACACACTCATAAAATGCGCACCACCCCGTGATGTTTTTCTCACTCCTACTAGTGAATGTAATGTAACACACACCCATACAATGCGCACCACCCCGTGAGGTTTTTCTCACTCCTACTAGTGAATGTAATGTAACACACACCCATACAATGCGCACCACCCCGTGATGTTTCTCTCACTTCTACTAGTGAATGTAATTAAACCACACCCATAAAATGCACACCACCCCGTGATGTTTCTCTCACTCCTACTAGTGAATGTAATGTAACACACACCCATACAATGCGCACAACCCCGTGATGTTTTTCTCACTCCTACTAGTGAATCTAATGTAACACACACCCATACAATGCGCACAACCCCGTGATGATTTTCCCACTCCTACTAGTGAATCTAATGTAACAAACACCCATACAATGCGCACCACCCCGTGATGTTTTTCTCACTCCTACTAGTGAATGTAATGTAACACACACCCATACAATGCACACCACCCCGTGATGTTTTTCTCACTCCTATTAGTGAATGTAATGTAACACACACCCATACAATGCGCACCACCCCGTGATGTTTTTCTCACTCCTACTAGTGAATGTAATGTAACACACACCCATACAATGCGCACCACCCCGTGATGATTTTCTCACTACTACTAGTGAATCTAATGTAACAAACACCCATACAATGCGCACCACCCCGTGATGTTTTTCTCACTCCTACTAGTGAATGTAATGTAACACACACCCATACAATGCGCACCACCCCGTGATGATTTTCTCACTCCTACTAGTGAATGTAGTGTAACACACACCCATACAATGCGCACCACCCCGTGATGTTTTTCTCACTGCTAGTAGTGAATGTAGTGTAAAACACACCCATACAATGCGCACCACCCCGTGATGTTTTTCTCACTCCTACTAGTGAATGTAATGTAACACACACCCATACAATGCGCACCGCCCCGTGATGTTTTTCTCACTCCTACTCGTGAATGTAATGTAACACACACCCATACAATGCGCACCGCCCCGTGATGTTTTTCTCACTCCTACTAGTGAATGTAATGTAACACACACCCATACAATGCGCACCGCCCCGTGATGTTTTTCTCACTCCTACTAGTGAATGTAATGTAACACACACCCATACAATGCGAACCACCCCGTGATCTTTTTCTCACTCCTACTAGTGAATGTAATGTAACACACACCCATACAATGAGCACCACACCGTGATGTTTTTCTCACTCCTACTAGTGAATGTAATGTAACACACACCCATACAATGCGCACCACCCCGTGATGTTTTTCTCACTCCTACTAGTGAATGTAATGTAACACACACCCATACAATGCGCCCACCACGTGATGTTTTTCTCACTCCTACTAGTGAATCTAACGTAACACACACCCATACAATGCGCACCACCCCGTTATGTTTTTCTCACTCCTACTAGTGAATGTAAGGTAACACACACCCATACAATGCGCACCACCCCGTGATGATTTTCTCACTACTACTAGTGAATCTAATGTAACAAACACCCATACAATGCGCACCACCCCGTGATGTTTTTCTCACTCCTACTAGTGAATGTAATGTAACACACACCCATACAATGCGCACCACCCCGTGATGATTTTCTCACTCCTACTAGTGAATGTAATGTAACACACACCCATACAATGCGCACCACCCCGTGATGTTTTTCTCACTCCTACTAGTGAATGTAATGTAACACACACCTATACAATGCGCACCACCCCGTGATGATTTTCTCACTCCTACTAGTGAATGTAGTGTAACACACACCCATACAATGCGCACCACCCCGTGATGTTTTTCTCACTGCTAGTAGTGAATGTAGTGTAAAACACACCCATACAATGCGCACCACCCCGTGATGTTTTTCTCACTCCTACTAGTGAATGTAATGTAACACACACCCATACAATGCGCACCGCCCCGTGATGTTTTTCTCACTCCTACTCGTGAATGTAATGTAACACACACCCATACAATGCGCACCGCCCCGTGATGTTTTTCTCACTCCTACTAGTGAATGTAATGTAACACACACCCATACAATGCGCACCGCCCCGTGATGTTTTTCTCACTCCTACTAGTGAATGTAATGTAACACACACCCATACAATGCGAACCACCCCGTGATCTTTTTCTCACTCCTACTAGTGAATGTAATGTAACACACACCCATACAATGAGCACCACACCGTGATGTTTTTCTCACTCCTACTAGTGAATGTAATGTAACACACACCCATACAATGCGCACCACCCCGTGATGTTTTTCTCACTCCTACTAGTGAATGTAATGTAACACACACCCATACAATGCGCCCACCCCGTGATGTTTTTCTCACTCCTACTAGTGAATCTAACGTAACACACACCCATACAATGCGCACCACCCCGTTATGTTTTTCTCACTCCTACTAGTGAATGTAAGGTAACACACACCCATACAATGCGCACAACCCCGTGATGTTTTTCTCACTCCTACTAGTGAATGTAATGTAACACACACCCATACAATGCGCACCGCCCCGTGATGTTTTTCTCACTCCTACTAGTGAATGTAATGTAACACACACCCATACAATGCGCACCGCCCCGTGATGTTTTTCTCACTCCTAATAGTGAATGTAATGTAACACACACCGATACAATGCCCACCACCCCGTGATGATTTTCTCACTCCTACTAGTGAATATAATGTAACAAACACCCATACAATGCGCACCTCCCCGTGATGTTTTGCTCACTCCTACTAGTGAATCTAATGTAACAAACACCCATACAATGCGCACCACCCCGTGATGTTTTTCTCACTCCTACTAGTGAATCTAATGTAACAAACACCCATACAATGCGCACCACCCCGTGATGTTTTGCTCACTCCTAATAGTGAATGTAATGTAACACACACCCATACAATGCGCACCACCCCGTGATATTTTTCTCACTCCTACTATTGAATGTAATGTAACACACACCCATACAATGCGCACCACCCCGTGATGTTTTTCTCACTCCTACTAGTGTATCTAATGTAACACACACACATACAATGCGCACCACCCCGTGATATTTTTCTCACTCCTACTAGTGAATGTAATGTAACACACACCCATACAATGCGCACCACCCCGTGATGTTTTTCTCACTCCTACTAGTGAATGTAATGTAACACACACCCATACAATGCGCACCACCCCGTGATTTTTTTCTCACTCCTACTAGTGAATGTAATGTAACACACACCCATACAATGCGCACCACCCCGTGATGTTTTTCTCACTCCTACTAGTGAATGTAATGTAACACACACCCATACAATGCGCACCACCCCGTGATGTTTTTCTCACTGCTACTAGTGAATGTAATGTAGCACACACCCATACAAAGCGCACCACCCCGTGATGTTTTTCTCACTCCTACTAGTGAATGTAATGTAACACACACCCATACAATGCGCACCACCCCGTGATGTTTTTCTCACTCCTACTAGTGAATGTAATGTGACACACACCCATACAATGCGCACCACCCCGTGATGTTTTTCTCACTCCTACTAGTGAATGTAATGTAACACACACCCATAAAATGCGCACTACCGCGTGATGATTTTCTCACTCCTACTAGTGAATCTAATGTAACAAACACCCATACAATGCGCACCACCCCGTGATGTTTTTCTCACTCCTACTAGTGAATCTAATGTAACAAACACCCATACAATGCGCACCACCCCGTGATGTTTTTCTCACTCCTGCTAGTGAATGTAATGTAACACACACCCATACAATGCGCACCACCCCGTGATGATTTTCTCACTCCTACTAGTGAATCTAATGTAACAAACACCCATACAATGCGCACCACCCCGTGATGTTTTTCTCACTCCTACTAGTGAATGTAATGTAACACACACCCATACAATGCGCACCACCCCGTGATGTTTTTCTCACTCCTACTAGTGAATCTAATGTAACACACACCCATACAATGCGCACCACCCCGTGATGTTTTTCTCACTGCTACTAGTGAATCTAATGTAACACACCCATACAATGCGCACCACCCCGTGATGTTTTTCTCACTCCTACTAGTGAATGTAATGTAACACACACCCATACAATGCGCACCACCCCTTGATGTATTTCTCACTCCTACTAGTGAATGTAATGTAACACACACCCATACAATGCGCACCACCCCGTGATGTTTTTCTCACTGCTACTAGTGAATGTAATGTAACACACACCCATACAATGCGGACCACCCCGTGATGTTTTTCTCACTCCTACTAGTGAATGTAATGTAACACACACCCATACAATGCGCACCACCCCGTGATGTTTTTCTCACTGCTACTAGTGAATCTAATGTAACACACCCATACAATGCGCACCACCCCGTGATGTTTTTCTCACTCCTACTAGTGAATGTAATGTAACACACACCCATACAATGCGCACCACCCCGTGATGTTTTTCTCACTCCTACTAGTGAATCTAATGTAACACACACCCATACAATGCGCACCACCCCGTGATGTTTTTCTCACTCCTACTAGTGAATGTAATGTAACACACACCCATACAATGCGCACCACCCCGTGATGTTTTTCTCACTCCTACTAGTGAATGTAATGTAACACACACCCATACAATGCGCACCACCCCGTGATGTTTTTCTCACTCCTACTAGTGAATGTAATGTAACACACACCCATACAATGCGCACCACCCCGTGATGTTTTTCTCACTCCTACTAGTGAATGTAATGTAACACACACCCATAAAATGCGCACCACCCCGTGATGTTTTTCTCACTCCTACTAGTGAATCTAATGTAACACACACCCATACAATGCGCACCACCCCGTGATGTTTTTCTCACTCCTACTAGTGAATGTAATGTAACACACACCCATACAATGCGCACCACCCCGTGATGTTTTTCTCACTCCTATTAGTGAATGTAATGTAACACACACCCATACAATGCGCACCACCCCCTGATGTTTTTCTAACTCCTATTAGTGAATGTAATGTAACACACACCCATACAATCCGCACCACACCGTGATGTTTTTCTCACTCCTACTAGTGAATGTAATGTAACACACACTCATAAAATGCGCACCACCCCGTGATGTTTTTCTCACTCCTACTAGTGAATGTAATGTAACACACACCCATACAATGCGCACCACCCGGTGAGGTTTTTCTCACTCATACTAGTGAATGTAATGTAACACACACCCATACAATGCGCACCACCCCGTGATGTTTCTCTCACTTCTACTAGTGAATGTAATTAAACCACACCCATAAAATGCGCACCACCCCGTGATGTTTCTCTCACTCCTACTAGTGAATGTAATGTAACACACACCCATACAATGCGCACAACCCCGTGATGTTTTTCTCACTCCTACTAGTGAATCTAATGTAACACACACCCATACAATGCGCACAACCCCGTGATGATTTTCCCACTCCTACTAGTGAATCTAATGTAACAAACACCCATACAATGCGCACCACCCCGTGATGTTTTTCTCACTCCTACTAGTGAATGTAATGTAACACACACCCATACAATGCGCACCACCCCGTGATGTTTTTCTCACTCCTATTAGTGAATGTAATGTAACACACACCCATACAATGCGCACCACCCCGTGATGTTTTTCTCACTCCTACTAGTGAATGTAATGTAACACACACCCATACAATGCGCACCACCCCGTGATGATTTTCTCACTCCTACTAGTGAATCTAATGTAACAAACACCCATACAATGCGCACCACCCCGTGATGTTTTTCTCACTCCTACTAGTGAATGTAATGTAACACACACCCATACAATGCGCACCACCCCGTGATGATTTTCTCACTCCTACTAGTGAATGTAGTGTAACACACACCCATACAATGCGCACCACCCCGTGATGTTTTTCTCACTGCTAGTAGTGAATGTAGTGTAAAACACACCCATACAATGCGCACCACCCCGTGATGTTTTTCTCACTCCTACTAGTGAATGTAATGTAACACACACCCATACAATGCGCACCGCCCCGTGATGTTTTTCTCACTCCTACTCGTGAATGTAATGTAACACACACCCATACAATGCGCACCGCCCCGTGATGTTTTTCTCACTCCTACTAGTGAATGTAATGTAACACACACCCATACAATGCGCACCGCCCCGTGATGTTTTTCTCACTCCTACTAGTGAATGTAATGTAACACACACCCATACAATGCGCACCGCCCCGTGATGTTTTTCTCACTCCTACTAGTGAATGTAATGTAACACACACCCATACAATGCGAACCACCCCGTGATCTTTTTCTCACTCCTACTAGTGAATGTAATGTAACACACACCC
The DNA here is from genome assembly GCF_034190915.1 of Cavia porcellus. NCBI lineage: Eukaryota > Metazoa > Chordata > Mammalia > Rodentia > Caviidae > Cavia > Cavia porcellus. Next base: position 1,148,833 of record NW_026947582.1, on the reverse strand, counting down.
ATACAATGAGCACCACACCGTGATGTTTTTCTCACTCCTACTAGTGAATGTAATGTAACACACACCCATACAATGCGCACCACCCCGTGATGTTTTTCTCATTCCTACTAGTGAATGTAATGTAACACACACCCATACAATGCGCCCACCCCGTGATGTTTTTCTCACTCCTACTAGTGAATCTAACGTAACACACACCCATACAATGCGCACCACCCCGTTATGTTTTTCTCACTCCTACTAGTGAATTTAAGGTAACACACACCCATACAATGCGCACAACCCCGTGATGTTTTTCTCACTCCTACTAGTGAATGTAATGTAACACACACCCATACAATGCGCACCGCCCCGTGATGTTTTTCTCACTCCTACTAGTGAATGTAATGTAACACACACCCATACAATGCGCACCGCCCCGTGATGTTTTTCTCACTCCTAATAGTGAATGTAATGTAACACACACCCATACAATGCCCACCACCCCGTGATGATTTTCTCACTCCTACTAGTGAATATAATGTAACAAACACCCATACAATGCGCACCTCCCCGTGATGTTTTGCTCACTCCTACTAGTGAATCTAATGTAACAAACACCCATACAATGCGCACCACCCCGTGATGTTTTTCTCACTCCTACTAGTGAATCTAATGTAACAAACACCCATACAATGCGCACCACCCCGTGATGTTTTGCTCACTCCTAATAGTGAATGTAATGTAACACACACCCATACAATGCGCACCACCCCGTGATATTTTTCTCACTCCTACTATTGAATGTAATGTAACACACACCCATACAATGCGCACCACCCCGTGATGTTTTTCTCACTCCTACTAGTGTATCTAATGTAACACACACACATACAATGCGCACCACCCCGTGATGTTTTTCTCACTCCTACTAGTGAATGTAATGTAACACACACCCATACAATGCGCACCACCCCGTGATGTTTTTCTCACTCCTACTAGTGAATGTAATGTAACACACACCCATACAATGCGCACCACCCCGTGATTTTTTTCTCACTCCTACTAGTGAATGTAATGTAACACACACCCATACAATGCGCACCACCCCGTGATGTTTTTCTCACTCCTACTAGTGAATGTAATGTAACACACACCCATACAATGCGCACCACCCCGTGATGTTTTTCTCACTGCTACTAGTGAATGTAATGTAGCACACACCCATACAAAGCGCACCACCCCGTGATGTTTTTCTCACTCCTACTAGTGAATGTAATGTAACACACACCCATACAATGCGCACCACCCCGTGATGTTTTTCTCACTCCTACTAGTGAATGTAATGTGACACACACCCATACAATGCGCACCACCCCGTGATGTTTTTCTCACTCCTACTAGTGAATGTAATGTAACACACACCCATAAAATGCGCACCACCGCGTGATGATTTTCTCACTCCTACTAGTGAATCTAATGTAACAAACACCCATACAATGCGCACCACCCTGTGATGTTTTTCTCACTCCTACTAGTGAATGTAATGTAACACACACCCATACAATGCGCACCACCCCGTGATGTTTTTCTCACTCCTACTAGTGAATCTGATGTAACACACACCCATACAATGCGCACCACCCCCTGATGTTTTTCTCACTCCTACTAGTGAATGTAATGTAACACACACCATACCATGCGCACCACTGAGTGATGATTTTCTCACTCCTAGTAGTGAATCTAATGTAACAAACACCCATACAATGCGCACCACCCCGTGATGTTTTTCTCACTCCTGCTAGTGAATGTAATGTAACACACACCCATACAATGCGCACCACCCCGTGATGATTTTCTCACTACTACTAGTGAATCTAATGTAACAAACACCCATACAATGCGCACCACCCCGTGATGTTTTTCTCACTCCTACTAGTGAATGTAATGTAACACACACCCATACAATGCGCACCACCCCGTGATGATTTTCTCACTCCTACTAGTGAATGTAATGTAACACACACCCATACAATGCGCACCACCCCGTGATGTTTTTCTCACTCCTACTAGTGAATGTAATGTAACACACACCCATACAATGCGCACCACCCCGTGATGATTTTCTCACTCCTACTAGTGAATGTAGTGTAACACACACCCATACAATGCGCACCACCCCGTGATGTTTTTCTCACTGCTAGTAGTGAATGTAGTGTAAAACACACCCATACAATGCGCACCACCCCGTGATGTTTTTCTCACTCCTACTAGTGAATGTAATGTAACACACACCCATACAATGCGCACCGCCCCGTGATGTTTTTCTCACTCCTACTCGTGAATGTAATGTAACACACACCCATACAATGCGCACCGCCCCGTGATGTTTTTCTCACTCCTACTAGTGAATGTAATGTAACACACACCCATACAATGCGCACCGCCCCGTGATGTTTTTCTCACTCCTACTAGTGAATGTAATGTAACACACACCCATACAATGCGAACCACCCCGTGATCTTTTTCTCACTCCTACTAGTGAATGTAATGTAACACACACCCATACAATGAGCACCACACCGTGATGTTTTTCTCACTCCTACTAGTGAATGTAATGTAACACACACCCATACAATGCGCACCACCCCGTGATGTTTTTCTCACTCCTACTAGTGAATGTAATGTAACACACACCCATACAATGCGCCCACCCCGTGATGTTTTTCTCACTCCTACTAGTGAATCTAACGTAACACACACCCATACAATGCGCACCACCCCGTTATGTTTTTCTCACTCCTACTAGTGAATGTAAGGTAACACACACCCATACAATGCGCACAACCCCGTGATGTTTTTCTCACTCCTACTAGTGAATGTAATGTAACACACACCCATACAATGCGCACCGCCCCGTGATGTTTTTCTCACTCCTACTAGTGAATGTAATGTAACACACACCCATACAATGCGCACCGCCCCGTGATGTTTTTCTCACTCCTAATAGTGAATGTAATGTAACACACACCGATACAATGCCCACCACCCCGTGATGATTTTCTCACTCCTACTAGTGAATATAATGTAACAAACACCCATACAATGCGCACCTCCCCGTGATGTTTTGCTCACTCCTACTAGTGAATCTAATGTAACAAACACCCATACAATGCGCACCACCCCGTGATGTTTTTCTCACTCCTACTAGTGAATCTAATGTAACAAACACCCATACAATGCGCACCACCCCGTGATGTTTTGCTCACTCCTAATAGTGAATGTAATGTAACACACACCCATACAATGCGCACCACCCCGTGATATTTTTCTCACTCCTACTATTGAATGTAATGTAACACACACCCATACAATGCGCACCACCCCGTGATGTTTTTCTCACTCCTACTAGTGTATCTAATGTAACACACACACATACAATGCGCACCACCCCGTGATATTTTTCTCACTCCTACTAGTGAATGTAATGTAACACACACCCATACAATGCGCACCACCCCGTGATGTTTTTCTCACTCCTACTAGTGAATGTAATGTAACACACACCCATACAATGCGCACCACCCCGTGATTTTTTTCTCACTCCTACTAGTGAATGTAATGTAACACACACCCATACAATGCGCACCACCCCGTGATGTTTTTCTCACTCCTACTAGTGAATGTAATGTAACACACACCCATACAATGCGCACCACCCCGTGATGTTTTTCTCACTGCTACTAGTGAATGTAATGTAGCACACACCCATACAAAGCGCACCACCCCGTGATGTTTTTCTCACTCCTACTAGTGAATGTAATGTAACACACACCCATACAATGCGCACCACCCCGTGATGTTTTTCTCACTCCTACTAGTGAATGTAATGTGACACACACCCATACAATGCGCACCACCCCGTGATGTTTTTCTCACTCCTACTAGTGAATGTAATGTAACACACACCCATAAAATGCGCACTACCGCGTGATGATTTTCTCACTCCTACTAGTGAATCTAATGTAACAAACACCCATACAATGCGCACCACCCCGTGATGTTTTTCTCACTCCTACTAGTGAATCTAATGTAACAAACACCCATACAATGCGCACCACCCCGTGATGTTTTTCTCACTCCTGCTAGTGAATGTAATGTAACACACACCCATACAATGCGCACCACCCCGTGATGATTTTCTCACTCCTACTAGTGAATCTAATGTAACAAACACCCATACAATGCGCACCACCCCGTGATGTTTTTCTCACTCCTACTAGTGAATGTAATGTAACACACACCCATACAATGCGCACCACCCCGTGATGTTTTTCTCACTCCTACTAGTGAATCTAATGTAACACACACCCATACAATGCGCACCACCCCGTGATGTTTTTCTCACTGCTACTAGTGAATCTAATGTAACACACCCATACAATGCGCTCCACCCCGTGATGTTTTTCTCACTCCTACTAGTGAATGTAATGTAACACACACCCATACAATGCGCACCACCCCTTGATGTATTTCTCACTCCTACTAGTGAATGTAATGTAACACACACCCATACAATGCGCACCACCCCGTGATGTTTTTCTCACTGCTACTAGTGAATGTAATGTAACACACACCCATACAATGCGGACCACCCCGTGATGTTTTTCTCACTCCTACTAGTGAATGTAATGTAACACACACCCATACAATGCGCACCACCCCGTGATGTTTTTCTCACTGCTACTAGTGAATCTAATGTAACACACCCATACAATGCACACCACCCCGTGATGTTTTTCTCACTCCTACTAGTGAATGTAATGTAACACACACCCATACAATGCGCACCACCCCGTGATGTTTTTCTCACTCCTACTAGTGAATCTAATGTAACACACACCCATACAATGCGCACCACCCCGTGATGTTTTTCTCACTCCTACTAGTGAATGTAATGTAACACACACCCATACAATGCGCACCACCCCGTGATGTTTTTCTCACTCCTACTAGTGAATGTAATGTAACACACACCCATACAATGCGCACCACCCCGTGATGTTTTTCTCACTCCTACTAGTGAATGTAATGTAACACACACCCATACAATGCGCACCACCCCCTGATGTTTTTCTCACTCCTACTAGTGAATGTAATGTAACACACACCCATAAAATGCGCACCACCCCGTGATGTTTTTCTCACTCCTACTAGTGAATCTAATGTAACACACACCCATACAATGCGCACCACCCCGTGATGTTTTTCTCACTCCTACTAGTGAATGTAATGTAACACACACCCATACAATGCGCACCACCCCGTGATGTTTTTCTCACTCCTATTAGTGAATGTAATGTAACACACACCCATACAATGCGCACCACCCCCTGATGTTTTTCTAACTCCTATTAGTGAATGTAATGTAACACACACCCATACAATCCGCACCACACCGTGATGTTTTTCTCACTCCTACTAGTGAATGTAATGTAACACACACTCATAAAATGCGCACCACCCCGTGATGTTTTTCTCACTCCTACTAGTGAATGTAATGTAACACACACCCATACAATGCGCACCACCCGGTGAGGTTTTTCTCACTCCTACTAGTGAATGTAATGTAACACACACCCATACAATGCGCACCACCCCGTGATGTTTCTCTCACTTCTACTAGTGAATGTAATTAAACCACACCCATAAAATGCGCACCACCCCGTGATGTTTCTCTCACTCCTACTAGTGAATGTAATGTAACACACACCCATACAATGCGCACAACCCCGTGATGTTTTTCTCACTCCTACTAGTGAATCTAATGTAACACACACCCATACAATGCGCACAACCCCGTGATGATTTTCCCACTCCTACTAGTGAATCTAATGTAACAAACACCCATACAATGCGCACCACCCCGTGATGTTTTTCTCACTCCTACTAGTGAATGTAATGTAACACACACCCATACAATGCGCACCACCCCGTGATGTTTTTCTCACTCCTATTAGTGAATGTAATGTAACACACACCCATACAATGCGCACCACCCCGTGATGTTTTTCTCACTCCTACTAGTGAATGTAATGTAACACACACCCATACAATGCGCACCACCCCGTGATGATTTTCTCACTCCTACTAGTGAATCTAATGTAACAAACACCCATACAATGCGCACCACCCCGTGATGTTTTTCTCACTCCTACTAGTGAATGTAATGTAACACACACCCATACAATGCGCACCACCCCGTGATGATTTTCTCACTCCTACTAGTGAATGTAGTGTAACACACACCCATACAATGCGCACCACCCCGTGATGTTTTTCTCACTGCTAGTAGTGAATGTAGTGTAAAACACACCCATACAATGCGCACCACCCCGTGATGTTTTTCTCACTCCTACTAGTGAATGTAATGTAACACACACCCATACAATGCGCACCGCCCCGTGATGTTTTTCTCACTCCTACTCGTGAATGTAATGTAACACACACCCATACAATGCGCACCGCCCTGTGATGTTTTTCTCACTCCTACTAGTGAATGTAATGTAACACACACCCATACAATGCGCACCGCCCCGTGATGTTTTTCTCACTCCTACTAGTGAATGTAATGTAACACACACCCATACAATGCGCACCGCCCCGTGATGTTTTTCTCACCCCTACTAGTGAATGTAATGTAACACACACCCATACAATGCGAACCACCCCGTGATCTTTTTCTCACTCCTACTAGTGAATGTAATGTAACACACACCCATACAATGAGCACCACACCGTGATGTTTTTCTCACTCCTACTAGTGAATGTAATGTAACACACACCCATACAATGCGCACCACCCCGTGATGTTTTTCTCATTCCTACTAGTGAATGTAATGTAACACACACCCATACAATGCGCCCACCCCGTGATGTTTTTCTCACTCCTACTAGTGAATCTAACGTAACACACACCCATACAATGCGCACCACCCCGTTATGTTTTTCTCACTCCTACTAGTGAATTTAAGGTAACACACACCCATACAATGCGCACAACCCCGTGATGTTTTTCTCACTCCTACTAGTGAATGTAATGTAACACACACCCATACAATGCGCACCGCCCCGTGATGTTTTTCTCACTCCTACTAGTGAATGTAATGTAACACACACCCATACAATGCGCACCGCCCCGTGATGTTTTTCTCACTCCTAATAGTGAATGTAATGTAACACACACCCATACAATGCCCACCACCCCGTGATGATTTTCTCACTCCTACTAGTGAATATAATGTAACAAACACCCATACAATGCGCACCTCCCCGTGATGTTTTGCTCACTCCTACTAGTGAATCTAATGTAACAAACACCCATACAATGCGCACCACCCCGTGATGTTTTTCTCACTCCTACTAGTGAATCTAATGTAACAAACACCCATACAATGCGCACCACCCCGTGATGTTTTGCTCACTCCTAATAGTGAATGTAATGTAACACACACCCATACAATGCGCACCACCCCGTGATATTTTTCTCACTCCTACTATTGAATGTAATGTAACACACACCCATACAATGCGCACCACCCCGTGATGTTTTTCTCACTCCTACTAGTGTATCTAATGTAACACACACACATACAATGCGCACCACCCCGTGATGTTTTTCTCACTCCTACTAGTGAATGTAATGTAACACACACCCATACAATGCGCACCACCCCGTGATGTTTTTCTCACTCCTACTAGTGAATGTAATGTAACACACACCCATACAATGCGCACCACCCCGTGATTTTTTTCTCACTCCTACTAGTGAATGTAATGTAACACACACCCATACAATGCGCACCACCCCGTGATGTTTTTCTCACTCCTACTAGTGAATGTAATGTAACACACACCCATACAATGCGCACCACCCCGTGATGTTTTTCTCACTGCTACTAGTGAATGTAATGTAGCACACACCCATACAAAGCGCACCACCCCGTGATGTTTTTCTCACTCCTACTAGTGAATGTAATGTAACACACACCCATACAATGCGCACCACCCCGTGATGTTTTTCTCACTCCTACTAGTGAATGTAATGTGACACACACCCATACAATGCGCACCACCCCGTGATGTTTTTCTCACTCCTACTAGTGAATGTAATGTAACACACACCCATAAAATGCGCACCACCGCGTGATGATTTTCTCACTCCTACTAGTGAATCTAATGTAACAAACACCCATACAATGCGCACCACCCTGTGATGTTTTTCTCACTCCTACTAGTGAATGTAATGTAACACACACCCATACAATGCGCACCACCCCGTGATGTTTTTCTCACTCCTACTAGTGAATCTGATGTAACACACACCCATACAATGCGCACCACCCCCTGATGTTTTTCTCACTCCTACTAGTGAATGTAATGTAACACACACCATACCATGCGCACCACTGAGTGATGATTTTCTCACTCCTAGTAGTGAATCTAATGTAACAAACACCCATACAATGCGCACCACCCCGTGCTGTTTTTCTCACTCCTGCTAGTGAATGTAATGTAACACACACCCATACAATGCGCACCACCCCGTGATGATTTTCTCACTCCTACTAGTGAATCTAATGTAACAAACACCCATACAATGCGCACCACCCCGTGATGTTTTTCTCACTCCTACTAGTGAATGTAATGTAACACACACCCATACAATGCGCACCACCCCGTGATGTTTTTCTCACTCCTACTAGTGAATCTAATGTAACACACACCCATACAATGCGCACCACCCCGTGATGTTTTTCTCACTGCTACTAGTGAATCTAATGTAACACACCCATACAATGCGCACCACCCCGTGATGTTTTTCTCACTCCTACTAGTGAATGTAATGTAACACACACCCATACAATGCGCACCACCCCTTGATGTATTTCTCACTCCTACTAGTGAATGTAATGTAACACACACCCATACAATGCACACCACCCCGTGATGTTTTTCTCACTGCTACTAGTGAATGTAATGTAACACACACCCATACAATGCGGACCACCCCGTGATGTTTTTCTCACTCCTACTAGTGAATGTAATGTAACACACACCCATACAATGCGCACCACCCCGTGATGTTTTTCTCACTGCTACTAGTGAATCTAATGTAACACACCCATACAATGCGCACCACCCCGTGATGTTTTTCTCACTCCTACTAGTGAATGTAATGTAACACACACCCATACAATGCGCACCACCCCGTGATGTTTTTCTCACTCCTACTAGTGAATCTAATGTAACACACACCCATACAATGCGCACCACCCCGTGATGTTTTTCTCACTCCTACTAGTGAATGTAATGTAACACACACCCATACAATGTGCACCACCCCGTGATGTTTTTCTCACTCCTACTAGTGAATCTAATGTAACAAACTCGCATACAATGCGCACCACGCCGTGATGATTTTCTCACTCCTACTAGTGAATGTAATGTAACAAACACGCATACAATGCGCACCACCCCGTGATGTTTTTCTCACTCCTACTAGTGAATGTAATGTAACAAACACCCATACAATGTGCACCACCCCGTGAGGTTTTTCTCACTCTTACTAGTGAATCTAATGTGACACACACCCATACAATGCGCACCACCCCGTGATGTTTTTCTCACTCCTACTAGTGAATCTAATGTAACACACACCCATACAATGCGCACCACCCCCTGATGTTTTTCTCACTCCTACTAGTGAATGTAATGTAACACACACCCATACCATGCCCACCACCCCGTGATGATTTTCTCACTCCTACTAGTGAATCTAATGTAACACGCACCCATACAATGCGCACCACCCCGTGATGTTTTTCTCACTCCTACTAGTGAATGTAATGTAACACACACCCATACAATGCGCACCACCCCGTGATGTTTTTCTCACTCCTACTAGTGAATGTAATGTAACACACACCCTTACAATGCGCACCACCCCGTGATGTTTTTCTCACTCCTACTAGTGAATCTAATGTAACACACACCCATACAATGCGCACCACCCCTTGATGTTTTTCTCACTGCTACTAGTGAATCTAATGTAACACACCCATACAATGCGCACCACCCCGTGATGTTTTTCTCACTCCCACTAGTGAATGTAATGTAACACACACCCATACAATGCGCACCACCCTTGATGTATTTCTCACTCCTACTAGTGAATGTAATGTAACACACACCCATACAATGCGCACCACACCGTGATGTTTTTCTCACTCCTACTAGTGAATGTAATGTAACACACATCCATAAAATGCGCACCACCCCGTGATGTTTTTCTCACTCCTACTAGTGAATGTAATGTAACACACACCCATACAATGCGCACCACCCCGTGATGTTTTTCTCACTCCTACTAGTGAATGTAATGTAACACACACCCATACAATGCGCACCACCCCGTGATGTTTTTCTCACTCCTACTAGTGAATCTGATGTAACACACACCCATAAAATGCGCACCACGCCGTGATGTTTTTCTCACTCCTACTAGTGAATCTAATGTAACACACACCCATACAATGCGCACCACCCCCTGATGTTTTTCTCACTCCTACTAGTGAATGTAATGTAACACACACCATACCATGCGCACCACTGAGTGATGATTTTCTCACTCCTAGTAGTGAATCTAATGTAACAAACACCCATACAATGCGCACCACCCCGTGATGTTTTTCTCACTCCTGCTAGTGAATGTAATGTAACACACACCCATACAATGCGCACCACCCCGTGATGATTTTCTCACTCCTACTAGTGAATCTAATGTAACAAACACCCATACAATGCGCACCACCCCGTGATGTTTTTCTCACTCCTACTAGTGAATGTAATGTAACACACACCCATACAATGCGCACCACCCCGTGATGTTTTTCTCACTCCTACTAGTGAATCTAATGTAACACACACCCATACAATGCGCATCACCCCGTGATGTTTTTCTCACTGCTACTAGTGAATCTAATGTAACACACCCATACAATGCGCACCACCCCGTGATGTTTTTCTCACTCCTACTAGTGAATGTAATGTAACACACACCCATACAATGCGCACCACCCCTTGATGTATTTCTCACTCCTACTAGTGAATGTAATGTAACACACACCCATACAATGCACACCACCCCGTGATGTTTTTCTCACTGCTACTAGTGAATGTAATGTAACACACACCCATACAATGCGGACCACCCCGTGATGTTTTTCTCACTCCTACTAGTGAATGTAATGTAACACACACCCATACAATGCGCACCACCCCGTGATGTTTTTCTCACTGCTACTAGTGAATCTAATGTAACACACCCATACAATGCGCACCACCCCGTGATGTTTTTCTCACTCCTACTAGTGAATGTAATGTAACACACACCCATACAATGCGCACCACCCCGTGATGTTTTTCTCACTCCTACTAGTGAATCTAATGTAACACACACCCATACAATGCGCACCACCCCGTGATGTTTTTCTCACTCCTACTAGTGAATGTAATGTAACACACACCCATACAATGTGCACCACCCCGTGATGTTTTTCTCACTCCTACTAGTGAATCTAATGTAACAAACACGCATACAATGCGCACCACGCCGTGATGATTTTCTCACTCCTACTAGTGAATGTAATGTAACAAACACCCATACAATGCGCACCACCCCGTGATGTTTTGCTCACTCCTAATAGTGAATGTAATGTAACACACACCCATACAATGCGCACCACCCCGTGATGTTTTTCTCACTCCTACTAGTGAATGTAATGTAACACACACCCATACAATGCGCACCACCGCGTGATGATTTTCTCACTCCTACTAGTGAATCTAATGTAACAAACACCCATACAATGTGCACCACCCCGTGATGTTTTTCTCACTCCTACTAGTGAATGTAATGTAACAAACACCCATACAATGCGCACCACCCCGTGATGTTTTTCTCACTCCTACTAGTAAATGTAATGTAACAAACACCCATACAATGCGCACCACCCCGTGATGTTTTTCTCACTCCTACTAGTGAATCTAATGTAACACACACCCATACAATGCGCACCACCCCGTGATGTTTTTCTCACTCCTACTAGTGAATCTGATGTAACACACACCCATACAATGCGCACCACCCCCTGATGTTTTTCTCACTCCTACTAGTGAATGTAATGTAACACACACCCATACCATGCGCACCACTGCGTGATGATTTTCTCACTCCTAGTAGTGAATCTAATGTAACAAACACCCATACAATGCGCACCACCCCGTGATGTTTTTCTCACTCCTGCTAGTGAATGTAATGTAACACACACCCATACAATGCGCACCACCCCGTGATGATTTTCTCACTCCTACTAGTGAATCTAATGTAACAAACACCCATGCAATGCTCACCACCCCGTGATGTTTTTCTCACTCCTACTAGTGAATGTAATGTAACAAACACCCATACAATGTGCACCACCCCGTGAGGTTTTTCTCACTCTTACTAGTGAATCTAATGTGACACACACCCATACAATGCGCACCACCCCGTGATGTTTTTCTCACTCCTACTAGTGAATCTAATGTAACACACACCCATACAATGCGCACCACCCCCTGATGTTTTTCTCACTCCTACTAGTGAATGTAATGTAACACACACCCATACCATGCCCACCACCCCGTGATGATTTTCTCACTCCTACTAGTGAATCTAATGTAACAAACACCCATACAATGCGCACCACCCCGTGATGTTTTTCTCACTCCTACTAGTGAATGTAATGTAACACACACCCATACAATGCGCACCGCCCCGTGATGTTTTTCTCACTCCTACTCGTGAATGTAATGTAACACACACCCATACAATGCGCACCGCCCCGTGATGTTTTTCTCACTCCTACTAGTGAATGTAATGTAACACACACCCATACAATGCGCACCGCCCCGTGATGTTTTTCTCACTCCTACTAGTGAATGTAATGTAACACACACCCATACAATGCGAACCACCCCGTGATCTTTTTCTCACTCCTACTAGTGAATGTAATGTAACACACACCCATACAATGAGCACCACACCGTGATGTTTTTCTCACTCCTACTAGTGAATGTAATGTAACACACACCCATACAATGCGCACCACCCCGTGATGTTTTTCTCACTCCTACTAGTGAATGTAATGTAACACACACCCATAAAATGCGCACTACCGCGTGATGATTTTCTCACTCCTACTAGTGAATCTAATGTAACAAACACCCATACAATGCGCACCACCCCGTGATGTTTTTCTCACTCCTACTAGTGAATGTAATGTAACACACACCCATACAATGCGCACCACCCCGTGATGTTTTTCTCACTGCTACTAGTGAATCTAATGTAACACACCCATACAATGCGCACCACCCCGTGATGTTTTTCTCACTCCTACTAGTGAATGTAATGTAACACACACCCATACAATGCGCACCACCCCGTGATGTTTTTCTCACTCCTACTAGTGAATCTAATGTAACACACACCCATACAATGCGCACCACCCCGTGATGTTTTTCTCACTCCTACTAGTGAATGTAATGTAACACACACCCATACAATGTGCACCACCCCGTGATGTTTTTCTCACTCCTACTAGTGAATCTAATGTAACAAACACGCATACAATGCGCACCACGCCGTGATGATTTTCTCACTCCTACTAGTGAATGTAATGTAACAAACACCCATACAATGCGCACCACCCCGTGATGTTTTGCTCACTCCTAATAGTGAATGTAATGTAACACACACCCATACAATGCGCACCACCCCGTGATGTTTTTCTCACTCCTACTAGTGAATGTAATGTAACACACACCCATACAATGCGCACCACCGCGTGATGATTTTCTCACTCCTACTAGTGAATCTAATGTAACAAACACCCATACAATGTGCACCACCCCGTGATGTTTTTCTCACTCCTACTAGTGAATGTAATGTAACAAACACCCATACAATGCGCACCACCCCGTGATGTTTTTCTCACTCCTACTAGTAAATGTAATGTAACAAACACCCATACAATGCGCACCACCCCGTGATGTTTTTCTCACTCCTACTAGTGAATCTAATGTAACACACACCCATACAATGCGCACCACCCCGTGATGTTTTTCTCACTCCTACTAGTGAATCTGATGTAACACACACCCATACAATGCGCACCACCCCCTGATGTTTTTCTCACTCCTACTAGTGAATGTAATGTAACACACACCCATACCATGCGCACCACTGCGTGATGATTTTCTCACTCCTAGTAGTGAATCTAATGTAACAAACACCCATACAATGCGCACCACCCCGTGATGTTTTTCTCACTCCTGCTAGTGAATGTAATGTAACACACACCCATACAATGCGCACCACCCCGTGATGATTTTCTCACTCCTACTAGTGAATCTAATGTAACAAACACCCATGCAATGCTCACCACCCCGTGATGTTTTTCTCACTCCTACTAGTGAATGTAATGTAACAAACACCCATACAATGTGCACCACCCCGTGAGGTTTTTCTCACTCTTACTAGTGAATCTAATGTGACACACACCCATACAATGCGCACCACCCCGTGATGTTTTTCTCACTCCTACTAGTGAATCTAATGTAACACACACCCATACAATGCGCACCACCCCCTGATGTTTTTCTCACTCCTACTAGTGAATGTAATGTAACACACACCCATACCATGCCCACCACCCCGTGATGATTTTCTCACTCCTACTAGTGAATCTAATGTAACAAACACCCATACAATGCGCACCACCCCGTGATGTTTTTCTCACTCCTACTAGTGAATGTAATGTAACACACACCCATACAATGCGCACCGCCCCGTGATGTTTTTCTCACTCCTACTCGTGAATGTAATGTAACACACACCCATACAATGCGCACCGCCCCGTGATGTTTTTCTCACTCCTACTAGTGAATGTAATGTAACACACACCCATACAATGCGCACCGCCCCGTGATGTTTTTCTCACTCCTACTAGTGAATGTAATGTAACACACACCCATACAATGCGAACCACCCCGTGATCTTTTTCTCACTCCTACTAGTGAATGTAATGTAACACACACCCATACAATGAGCACCACACCGTGATGTTTTTCTCACTCCTACTAGTGAATGTAATGTAACACACACCCATACAATGCGCACCACCCCGTGATGTTTTTCTCACTCCTACTAGTGAATGTAATGTAACACACACCCATACAATGCGCCCACCCCGTGATGTTTTTCTCACTCCTACTAGTGAATCTAACGTAACACACACCCATACAATGCGCACCACCCCGTTATGTTTTTCTCACTCCTACTAGTGAATGTAAGGTAACACACACCCATACAATGCGCACAACCCCGTGATGTTTTTCTCACTCCTACTAGTGAATGTAATGTAACATACACCCATACAATGCGCACCGCCCCGTGATGTTTTTCTCACTCCTACTAGTGAATGTAATGTAACACACACCCATACAATGCGCACCGCCCCGTGATGTTTTTCTCACTCCTAATAGTGAATGTAATGTAACACACACCGATACAATGCCCACCACCCCGTGATGATTTTCTCACTCCTACTAGTGAATATAATGTAACAAACACCCATACAATGCGCACCTCCCCGTGATGTTTTGCTCACTCCTACTAGTGAATCTAATGTAACAAACACCCATACAATGCGCACCACCCCGTGATGTTTTTCTCACTCCTACTAGTGAATCTAATGTAACAAACACCCATACAATGCGCACCACCCCGTGATGTTTTGCTCACTCCTAATAGTGAATGTAATGTAACACACACCCATACAATGCGCACCACCCCGTGATATTTTTCTCACTCCTACTATTGAATGTAATGTAACACACACCCATACAATGCGCACCACCCCGTGATGTTTTTCTCACTCCTACTAGTGTATCTAATGTAACACACACACATACAATGCGCACCACCCCGTGATATTTTTCTCACTCCTACTAGTGAATGTAATGTAACACACACCCATACAATGCGCACCACCCCGTGATGTTTTTCTCACTCCTACTAGTGAATGTAATGTAACACACACCCATACAATGCGCACCACCCCGTGATTTTTTTCTCACTCCTACTAGTGAATGTAATGTAACACACACCCATACAATGCGCACCACCCCGTGATGTTTTTCTCACTCCTACTAGTGAATGTAATGTAACACACACCCATACAATGCGCACCACCCCGTGATGTTTTTCTCACTGCTACTAGTGAATGTAATGTAGCACACACCCATACAAAGCGCACCACCCCGTGATGTTTTTCTCACTCCTACTAGTGAATGTAATGTAACAC
Source organism: Cavia porcellus (assembly GCF_034190915.1). NCBI lineage: Eukaryota > Metazoa > Chordata > Mammalia > Rodentia > Caviidae > Cavia > Cavia porcellus. The sequence continues at coordinate 1,132,382 of NW_026947582.1, read as the reverse complement.
ACACCCATACAATGCGCACCACCCCGTGATGTTTTTCTCACTCCTACTAGTGAATGTAATGTGACACACACCCATACAATGCGCACCACCCCGTGATGTTTTTCTCACTCCTACTAGTGAATGTAATGTAACACACACCCATAAAATGCGCACTACCGCGTGATGATTTTCTCACTCCTACTAGTGAATCTAATGTAACAAACACCCATACAATGCGCACCACCCCGTGATGTTTTTCTCACTCCTACTAGTGAATCTAATGTAACAAACACCCATACAATGCGCACCACCCCGTGATGTTTTTCTCACTCCTGCTAGTGAATGTAATGTAACACACACCCATACAATGCGCACCACCCCGTGATGATTTTCTCACTCCTACTAGTGAATCTAATGTAACAAACACCCATACAATGCGCACCACCCCGTGATGTTTTTCTCACTCCTACTAGTGAATGTAATGTAACACACACCCATACAATGCGCACCACCCCGTGATGTTTTTCTCACTCCTACTAGTGAATCTAATGTAACACACACCCATACAATGCGCACCACCCCGTGATGTTTTTCTCACTGCTACTAGTGAATCTAATGTAACACACCCATACAATGCGCACCACCCCGTGATGTTTTTCTCACTCCTACTAGTGAATGTAATGTAACACACACCCATACAATGCGCACCACCCCTTGATGTATTTCTCACTCCTACTAGTGAATGTAATGTAACACACACCCATACAATGCGCACCACCCCGTGATGTTTTTCTCACTGCTACTAGTGAATGTAATGTAACACACACCCATACAATGCGGACCACCCCGTGATGTTTTTCTCACTCCTACTAGTGAATGTAATGTAACACACACCCATACAATGCGCACCACCCCGTGATGTTTTTCTCACTGCTACTAGTGAATCTAATGTAACACACCCATACAATGCGCACCACCCCGTGATGTTTTTCTCACTCCTACTAGTGAATGTAATGTAACACACACCCATACAATGCGCACCACCCCGTGATGTTTTTCTCACTCCTACTAGTGAATCTAATGTAACACACACCCATACAATGCGCACCACCCCGTGATGTTTTTCTCACTCCTACTAGTGAATGTAATGTAACACACACCCATACAATGCGCACCACCCCGTGATGTTTTTCTCACTCCTACTAGTGAATGTAATGTAACACACACCCATACAATGCGCACCACCCCGTGATGTTTTTCTCACTCCTACTAGTGAATGTAATGTAACACACACCCATACAATGCGCACCACCCCGTGATGTTTTTCTCACTCCTACTAGTGAATGTAATGTAACACACACCCATAAAATGCGCACCACCCCGTGATGTTTTTCTCACTCCTACTAGTGAATCTAATGTAACACACACCCATACAATGCGCACCACCCCGTGATGTTTTTCTCACTCCTACTAGTGAATGTAATGTAACACACACCCATACAATGCGCACCACCCCGTGATGTTTTTCTCACTCCTATTAGTGAATGTAATGTAACACACACCCATACAATGCGCACCACCCCCTGATGTTTTTCTAACTCCTATTAGTGAATGTAATGTAACACACACCCATACAATCCGCACCACACCGTGATGTTTTTCTCACTCCTACTAGTGAATGTAATGTAACACACACTCATAAAATGCGCACCACCCCGTGATGTTTTTCTCACTCCTACTAGTGAATGTAATGTAACACACACCCATACAATGCGCACCACCCGGTGAGGTTTTTCTCACTCCTACTAGTGAATGTAATGTAACACACACCCATACAATGCGCACCACCCCGTGATGTTTCTCTCACTTCTACTAGTGAATGTAATTAAACCACACCCATAAAATGCGCACCACCCCGTGATGTTTCTCTCACTCCTACTAGTGAATGTAATGTAACACACACCCATACAATGCGCACAACCCCGTGATGTTTTTCTCACTCCTACTAGTGAATCTAATGTAACACACACCCATACAATGCGCACAACCCCGTGATGATTTTCCCACTCCTACTAGTGAATCTAATGTAACAAACACCCATACAATGCGCACCACCCCGTGATGTTTTTCTCACTCCTACTAGTGAATGTAATGTAACACACACCCATACAATGCGCACCACCCCGTGATGTTTTTCTCACTCCTATTAGTGAATGTAATGTAACACACACCCATACAATGCGCACCACCCCGTGATGTTTTTCTCACTCCTACTAGTGAATGTAATGTAACACACACCCATACAATGCGCACCACCCCGTGATGATTTTCTCACTCCTACTAGTGAATCTAATGTAACAAACACCCATACAATGCGCACCACCCCGTGATGTTTTTCTCACTCCTACTAGTGAATGTAATGTAACACACACCCATACAATGCGCACCACCCCGTGATGATTTTCTCACTCCTACTAGTGAATGTAGTGTAACACACACCCATACAATGCGCACCACCCCGTGATGTTTTTCTCACTGCTAGTAGTGAATGTAGTGTAAAACACACCCATACAATGCGCACCACCCCGTGATGTTTTTCTCACTCCTACTAGTGAATGTAATGTAACACACACCCATACAATGCGCACCGCCCCGTGATGTTTTTCTCACTCCTACTCGTGAATGTAATGTAACACACACCCATACAATGCGCACCGCCCTGTGATGTTTTTCTCACTCCTACTAGTGAATGTAATGTAACACACACCCATACAATGCGCACCGCCCCGTGATGTTTTTCTCACTCCTACTAGTGAATGTAATGTAACACACACCCATACAATGCGCACCGCCCCGTGATGTTTTTCTCACCCCTACTAGTGAATGTAATGTAACACACACCCATACAATGCGAACCACCCCGTGATCTTTTTCTCACTCCTACTAGTGAATGTAATGTAACACACACCCATACAATGAGCACCACACCGTGATGTTTTTCTCACTCCTACTAGTGAATGTAATGTAACACACACCCATACAATGCGCACCACCCCGTGATGTTTTTCTCATTCCTACTAGTGAATGTAATGTAACACACACCCATACAATGCGCCCACCCCGTGATGTTTTTCTCACTCCTACTAGTGAATCTAACGTAACACACACCCATACAATGCGCACCACCCCGTTATGTTTTTCTCACTCCTACTAGTGAATTTAAGGTAACACACACCCATACAATGCGCACAACCCCGTGATGTTTTTCTCACTCCTACTAGTGAATGTAATGTAACACACACCCATACAATGCGCACCGCCCCGTGATGTTTTTCTCACTCCTACTAGTGAATGTAATGTAACACACACCCATACAATGCGCACCGCCCCGTGATGTTTTTCTCACTCCTAATAGTGAATGTAATGTAACACACACCCATACAATGCCCACCACCCCGTGATGATTTTCTCACTCCTACTAGTGAATATAATGTAACAAACACCCATACAATGCGCACCTCCCCGTGATGTTTTGCTCACTCCTACTAGTGAATCTAATGTAACAAACACCCATACAATGCGCACCACCCCGTGATGTTTTTCTCACTCCTACTAGTGAATCTAATGTAACAAACACCCATACAATGCGCACCACCCCGTGATGTTTTGCTCACTCCTAATAGTGAATGTAATGTAACACACACCCATACAATGCGCACCACCCCGTGATATTTTTCTCACTCCTACTATTGAATGTAATGTAACACACACCCATACAATGCGCACCACCCCGTGATGTTTTTCTCACTCCTACTAGTGTATCTAATGTAACACACACACATACAATGCGCACCACCCCGTGATGTTTTTCTCACTCCTACTAGTGAATGTAATGTAACACACACCCATACAATGCGCACCACCCCGTGATGTTTTTCTCACTCCTACTAGTGAATGTAATGTAACACACACCCATACAATGCGCACCACCCCGTGATTTTTTTCTCACTCCTACTAGTGAATGTAATGTAACACACACCCATACAATGCGCACCACCCCGTGATGTTTTTCTCACTCCTACTAGTGAATGTAATGTAACACACACCCATACAATGCGCACCACCCCGTGATGTTTTTCTCACTGCTACTAGTGAATGTAATGTAGCACACACCCATACAAAGCGCACCACCCCGTGATGTTTTTCTCACTCCTACTAGTGAATGTAATGTAACACACACCCATACAATGCGCACCACCCCGTGATGTTTTTCTCACTCCTACTAGTGAATGTAATGTGACACACACCCATACAATGCGCACCACCCCGTGATGTTTTTCTCACTCCTACTAGTGAATGTAATGTAACACACACCCATAAAATGCGCACCACCGCGTGATGATTTTCTCACTCCTACTAGTGAATCTAATGTAACAAACACCCATACAATGCGCACCACCCTGTGATGTTTTTCTCACTCCTACTAGTGAATGTAATGTAACACACACCCATACAATGCGCACCACCCCGTGATGTTTTTCTCACTCCTACTAGTGAATCTGATGTAACACACACCCATACAATGCGCACCACCCCCTGATGTTTTTCTCACTCCTACTAGTGAATGTAATGTAACACACACCATACCATGCGCACCACTGAGTGATGATTTTCTCACTCCTAGTAGTGAATCTAATGTAACAAACACCCATACAATGCGCACCACCCCGTGATGTTTTTCTCACTCCTGCTAGTGAATGTAATGTAACACACACCCATACAATGCGCACCACCCCGTGATGATTTTCTCACTCCTACTAGTGAATCTAATGTAACAAACACCCATACAATGCGCACCACCCCGTGATGTTTTTCTCACTCCTACTAGTGAATGTAATGTAACACACACCCATACAATGCGCACCACCCCGTGATGTTTTTCTCACTCCTACTAGTGAATCTAATGTAACACACACCCATACAATGCGCACCACCCCGTGATGTTTTTCTCACTGCTACTAGTGAATCTAATGTAACACACCCATACAATGCGCACCACCCCGTGATGTTTTTCTCACTCCTACTAGTGAATGTAATGTAACACACACCCATACAATGCGCACCACCCCTTGATGTATTTCTCACTCCTACTAGTGAATGTAATGTAACACACACCCATACAATGCACACCACCCCGTGATGTTTTTCTCACTGCTACTAGTGAATGTAATGTAACACACACCCATACAATGCGGACCACCCCGTGATTTTTTTCTCACTCCTACTAGTGAATGTAATGTAACACACACCCATACAATGCGCACCACCCCGTGATGTTTTTCTCACTGCTACTAGTGAATCTAATGTAACACACCCATACAATGCGCACCACCCCGTGATGTTTTTCTCACTCCTACTAGTGAATGTAATGTAACACACACCCATACAATGCGCACCACCCCGTGATGTTTTTCTCACTCCTACTAGTGAATCTAATGTAACACACACCCATACAATGCGCACCACCCCGTGATGTTTTTCTCACTCCTACTAGTGAATGTAATGTAACACACACCCATACAATGTGCACCACCCCGTGATGTTTTTCTCACTCCTACTAGTGAATCTAATGTAACAAACTCGCATACAATGCGCACCACGCCGTGATGATTTTCTCACTCCTAATAGTGAATGTAATGTAACAAACACGCATACAATGCGCACCACCCCGTGATGTTTTTCTCACTCCTACTAGTGAATGTAATGTAACAAACACCCATACAATGTGCACCACCCCGTGAGGTTTTTCTCACTCTTACTAGTGAATCTAATGTGACACACACCCATACAATGCGCACCACCCCGTGATGTTTTTCTCACTCCTACTAGTGAATCTAATGTAACACACACCCATACAATGCGCACCACCCCCTGATGTTTTTCTCACTCCTACTAGTGAATGTAATGTAACACACACCCATACCATGCCCACCACCCCGTGATGATTTTCTCACTCCTACTAGTGAATCTAATGTAACACGCACCCATACAATGCGCACCACCCCGTGATGTTTTTCTCACTCCTACTAGTGAATGTAATGTAACACACACCCATACAATGCGCACCACCCCGTGATGTTTTTCTCACTCCTACTAGTGAATGTAATGTAACACACACCCTTACAATGCGCACCACCCCGTGATGTTTTTCTCACTCCTACTAGTGAATCTAATGTAACACACACCCATACAATGCGCACCACCCCTTGATGTTTTTCTCACTGCTACTAGTGAATCTAATGTAACACACCCATACAATGCGCACCACCCCGTGATGTTTTTCTCACTCCCACTAGTGAATGTAATGTAACACACACCCATACAATGCGCACCACCCTTGATGTATTTCTCACTCCTACTAGTGAATGTAATGTAACACACACCCATACAATGCGCACCACACCGTGATGTTTTTCTCACTCCTACTAGTGAATGTAATGTAACACACATCCATAAAATGCGCACCACCCCGTGATGTTTTTCTCACTCCTACTAGTGAATGTAATGTAACACACACCCATACAATGCGCACCACCCCGTGATGTTTTTCTCACTCCTACTAGTGAATGTAATGTAACACACACCCATACAATGCGCACCACCCCGTGATGTTTTTCTCACTCCTACTAGTGAATCTGATGTAACACACACCCATAAAATGCGCACCACGCCGTGATGTTTTTCTCACTCCTACTAGTGAATCTAATGTAACACACACCCATACAATGCGCACCACCCCCTGATGTTTTTCTCACTCCTACTAGTGAATGTAATGTAACACACACCATACCATGCGCACCACTGAGTGATGATTTTCTCACTCCTAGTAGTGAATCTAATGTAACAAACACCCATACAATGCGCACCACCCCGTGATGTTTTTCTCACTCCTGCTAGTGAATGTAATGTAACACACACCCATACAATGCGCACCACCCCGTGATGATTTTCTCACTCCTACTAGTGAATCTAATGTAACAAACACCCATACAATGCGCACCACCCCGTGATGTTTTTCTCACTCCTACTAGTGAATGTAATGTAACACACACCCATACAATGCGCACCACCCCGTGATGTTTTTCTCACTCCTACTAGTGAATCTAATGTAACACACACCCATACAATGCGCATCACCCCGTGATGTTTTTCTCACTGCTACTAGTGAATCTAATGTAACACACCCATACAATGCGCACCACCCCGTGATGTTTTTCTCACTCCTACTAGTGAATGTAATGTAACACACACCCATACAATGCGCACCACCCCTTGATGTATTTCTCACTCCTACTAGTGAATGTAATGTAACACACACCCATACAATGCACACCACCCCGTGATGTTTTTCTCACTGCTACTAGTGAATGTAATGTAACACACACCCATACAATGCGGACCACCCCGTGATGTTTTTCTCACTACTACTAGTGAATGTAATGTAACACACACCCATACAATGCGCACCACCCCGTGATGTTTTTCTCACTGCTACTAGTGAATCTAATGTAACACACCCATACAATGCGCACCACCCCGTGATGTTTTTCTCACTCCTACTAGTGAATGTAATGTAACACACACCCATACAATGCGCACCACCCCGTGATGTTTTTCTCACTCCTACTAGTGAATCTAATGTAACACACACCCATACAATGCGCACCACCCCGTGATGTTTTTCTCACTCCTACTAGTGAATGTAATGTAACACACACCCATACAATGTGCACCACCCCGTGATGTTTTTCTCACTCCTACTAGTGAATCTAATGTAACAAACACGCATACAATGCGCACCACGCCGTGATGATTTTCTCACTCCTACTAGTGAATGTAATGTAACAAACACCCATACAATGCGCACCACCCCGTGATGTTTTGCTCACTCCTAATAGTGAATGTAATGTAACACACACCCATACAATGCGCACCACCCCGTGATGTTTTTCTCACTCCTACTAGTGAATGTAATGTAACACACACCCATACAATGCGCACCACCGCGTGATGATTTTCTCACTCCTACTAGTGAATCTAATGTAACAAACACCCATACAATGTGCACCACCCCGTGATGTTTTTCTCACTCCTACTAGTGAATGTAATGTAACAAACACCCATACAATGCGCACCACCCCGTGATGTTTTTCTCACTCCTACTAGTAAATGTAATGTAACAAACACCCATACAATGCGCACCACCCCGTGATGTTTTTCTCACTCCTACTAGTGAATCTAATGTAACACACACCCATACAATGCGCACCACCCCGTGATGTTTTTCTCACTCCTACTAGTGAATCTGATGTAACACACACCCATACAATGCGCACCACCCCCTGATGTTTTTCTCACTCCTACTAGTGAATGTAATGTAACACACACCCATACCATGCGCACCACTGCGTGATGATTTTCTCACTCCTAGTAGTGAATCTAATGTAACAAACACCCATACAATGCGCACCACCCCGTGATGTTTTTCTCACTCCTGCTAGTGAATGTAATGTAACACACACCCATACAATGCGCACCACCCCGTGATGATTTTCTCACTCCTACTAGTGAATCTAATGTAACAAACACCCATGCAATGCGCACCACCCCGTGATGTTTTTCTCACTCCTACTAGTGAATGTAATGTAACAAACACCCATACAATGTGCACCACCCCGTGAGGTTTTTCTCACTCTTACTAGTGAATCTAATGTGACACACACCCATACAATGCGCACCACCCCGTGATGTTTTTCTCACTCCTACTAGTGAATCTAATGTAACACACACCCATACAATGCGCACCACCCCCTGATGTTTTTCTCACTCCTACTAGTGAATGTAATGTAACACACACCCATACCATGCCCACCACCCCGTGATGATTTTCTCACTCCTACTAGTGAATCTAATGTAACAAACACCCATACCATGCGCACCACCCCGTGATGTTTTTCTCACTCCTACTAGTGAATGTAATGTAACACACACCCATACAATGCGCACCACCCCGTGATGTTTTTCTCATTCCTACTAGTGAATGTAATGTAACACACACCCTTACAATGCGCACCACCCCGTGATGTTTTTCTCACTCCTACTAGTGAATCTAATGTAACACACACCCATACAATGCGCACCACCCCTTGATGTTTTTCTCACTGCTACTAGTGAATCTAATGTAACACACCCATACAATGCGCACCACCCCGTGATGTTTTTCTCACTCCTACTAGTGAATGTAATGTAACACACACCCATACAATGCGCACCACCCCTTGATGTATTTCTCACTCCTACTAGTGAATGTAATGTAACACACACCCATACAATGCGCACCACCCCGTGATGTTTTTCTCACTGCTACTAGTGAATGTAATGTAACACACACCCATACAATGCGCACCACCCCGTGATGTTTTTCTCACTCCTACTAGTGAATGTAATGTAACACACACCCATACAATGCGCACCACCCCGTGATGTTTTTCTCACTGCTACTAGTGAATCTAATGTAACACACCCATACAATGCGCACCAACCCGTGATGTTTTTCTCACTCCTACTAGTGAATGTAATGTAACACACACCCATACAATGCGCACCACCCCTTGATGTTTTTCTCACTCCTACTAGTGAATGTAATGTAACACACACCCATACAATGCGCACCACACCGTGATGTTTTTCTCACTCCTACTAGTGAATGTAATGTAACACACACCCATAAAATGCGCACCACCCCGTGATGTTTTTCTCACTCCTACTAGTGAATGTAATGTAACACACACCCATACAATGCGCACCACCCCGTGATGTTTTTCTCACTCCTACTACTGAATGTAATGTACCACACACCCATACAATGCGCACCACCCCGTGATGTTTTTCTCACTCCTACTAGTGAATCTGATGTAACACACACCCATAAAATGCGCACCACGCCGTGATGTTTTTCTCACTCCTACTAGTGAATGTAATGTAACACACACCCATACAATGCGCACCACCCCGTGATGTTTTTCACACTCCTATTAGTGAATGTAATGTAACACACACCCATACAATGCGCAACACCCCGTGATGTTTCTCTCACTTCTACTAGTGAATGTAATTAAACCACACCCATAAAATGCGCACCACCCCGTGATGTTTCTCTCACTCCTACTAGTGAATGTAATGTAACACACACCCATACAATGTGCACCACCCCGTGATGTTTTTCTCACTCCTACTAGTGAATCTAATGTAACACACACCCATACAATGCGCACAACCCCGTGATGATTTTCCCACTCCTACTAGTGAATCTAATGTAACAAACACCCATACAATGCGCACCACCCCGTGATGTTTTTCTCACTCCTACTAGTGAATGTAATGTAACACACACCCATACAATGCGCACCACCCCGTGATGTTTTTCTCACTCCTATTAGTGAATGTAATGTAACACACACCCATACAATGCGCACCACCCCGTGATGTTTTTCTCACTCCTACTAGTGAATCTAATGTAACACACACCCATACAATGCGCACCACCCCGTGATGATTTTCTCACTCCTACTAGTGGATCTAATGTAACAAACACCCATACAATGCGCACCACCCCGTGATGTTTTTCTCACTCCTACTAGTGAATGTAATGTAACACACACCCATACAATGCGCACCACCCCGTGATGATTTTCTCACTCCTACTAGTGAATGTAGTGTAACACACACCCATACAATGCGCACCACCCCGTGATGTTTTTCTCACTGCTAGTAGTGAATGTAGTGTAAAACACACCCATACAATGCGCACCACCCCGTGATGTTTTTCTCACTCCTACTAGTGAATGTAATGTAACACACACCCATACAATGCGCACCGCCCCGTGATGTTTTTCTCACTCCTACTAGTGAAACTAATGTAACACACACCCATACAATGCGCACCACCCCGTGATGTTTTTCTCACTCTTACTAGTGAATGTAATGTAACACACACCCATACAATGCGCACCACCCCGTGATGTTTTTCTCACTGCTACTAGTGAATGTAATGTAACACACCCATACAATGCGCACCACCCAATGATGTTTTTCTCACTCCTACTAGTGAATGTAATGTAACACACACCCATACAATGCGCACCACCCCTTGATGTTTTTCTCACTCCTACTAGTGAATGTAATGTAACACACACCCATACAATGCGCACCACACCGTGATGTTTTTCTCACTCCTACTAGTGAATGTAATGTAACACACACCCATACAATGCGCACCACCCCGTGATGTTTTTCTCACTGCTACTAGTGAATGTAATGTAACACACACCCATACAATGCGCACCACCCCGTGATGTTTTTCTCACTCCTACTAGTGAATGTAATGTAACACACACCCATACAATGCGCACCACCCCGTGATGTTTTTCTCACTGCTACTAGTGAATGTAATGTAACACACACCCATACAATGCGCACCACCCCGTGATGTTTTTCTCACTCCTACTAGTGAATGTAATGTAACACACACCCATACAATGCGCACCACCCCGTGATGTTTTTCTCACTGCTACTAGTGAATCTAATGTAACACACCCATACAATGCGCACCAACCCGTGATGTTTTTTTCACTCCTACTAGTGAATGTAATGTAACACACACCCATACAATGCGCACCACCCCTTGATGTTTTTCTCACTCCTACTAGTGAATGTAATGTAACACACACCCATACAATGCGCACCACCCCGTGATGATTTTCTCACTCCTACTAGTGGATCTAATGTAACAAACACCCATACAATGCGCACCACCCCGTGATGTTTTTCTCACTCCTACTAGTGAATGTAATGTAACACACACCCATACAATGCGCACCACCCCGTGATGATTTTCTCACTCCTACTAGTGAATGTAGTGTAACACACACCCATACAATGCGCACCACCCCGTGATGTTTTTCTCACTGCTAGTAGTGAATGTAGTGTAAAACACACCCATACAATGCGCACCACCCCGTGATGTTTTTCTCACTCCTACTAGTGAATGTAATGTAACACACACCCATACAATGCGCACCGCCCCGTGATGTTTTTCTCACTCCTACTAGTGAAACTAATGTAACACACACCCATACAATGCGCACCACCCCGTGATGTTTTTCTCACTCTTACTAGTGAATGTAATGTAACACACACCCATACAATGCGCACCACCCCGTGATGTTTTTCTCACTGCTACTAGTGAATGTAATGTAACACACCCATACAATGCGCACCACCCAATGATGTTTTTCTCACTCCTACTAGTGAATGTAATGTAACACACACCCATACAATGCGCACCACCCCTTGATGTTTTTCTCACTCCTACTAGTGAATGTAATGTAACACACACCCATACAATGCGCACCACCCCGTGATGTTTTTTCACTCCTACTAGTGAATCTAATGTAACACACACCCATGCAAGGCGCACCACCCCGTGATGTTTTTCTCACTGCTACTAGTGAATGTAATGTAACACACACCCATACAATGTGCACCACCCCGTGATGTTTTTCTCACTCCTACTAGTGAATGTAATGTAACACACACCCATACAATGCGCACCACCCCGTGATGTTTTTCTCACTCCTACGAGTGAATCTAATGTACCACACACCCATACAATGCGCACCACCCCGTGATGTTTTTCTCACTCCTACTAGTGAATCTAATGTAACACACACCAATACAATGCGCACCACCCCGTGATGATTTTCTCACTCCTACTAGTGAATGTAATGTAACACACACCCATACAATGCGCACCACCCATGATGTTTTTCTCACTCCTACTAGTGAATGTAATGTAACACACACCCATACAATGCGCACCACCCCGTGATGATTTTCTCACTCCTACTAGTGAATCTAATGGAACACACACCCATACAATGCGCACCACCCCGTGATGTTTTTCTCACTCCTACTAGTGAATGTAATGTAACACACACCCATACAATGCGCACCACCCTGTGATGTTTTTCTCACACCTACTAGTGAATGTAATGTAACACACACCCATACAATGCGCACCACCCCGTGATGTTTTTCTCACTCCTACTAGTGAATCTAATGTAACACACACCCATACAATGCGCATCACCCCGTGATGTTTTTCTCACTCCTACTAGTGAATGTAATGTAACACACACCCATACAATGCGCACCACCCCGTGATGTTTTTCTCACTCCTATTAGTGAATGTAATGTAACACACACCCATACAATGCGCACCACCCCCTGATGTTTTTCTAACTCCTATTAGTGAATGTAATGTAACACACACCCATACAATGCGCACCACACCGTGATGATTTTCTCACTCCTACTAGTGAATGTAATGTAACACACACTCATAAAATGCGCACCACTCCGTGATGTTTTTCTCACTCCTACTAGTGAATGTAATGTAACACACACCCATACAATGCGCACCACCCCGTGATGTTTTTCACACTCCTACTAGTGAATGTAATGTAACACACACCCATACAATGCGCACCACCCCGTGATGTTTCTCTCACTTCTACTAGTGAATGTAATTAAACCACACCCATAAAATGCGCACCACCCCGTGATGTTTCTCTCACTCCTACTAGTGAATGTAATGTAACACACACCCATACAATGTGCACCACCCCGTGATGTTTTTCTCACTCCTACTAGTGAATCTAATGTAACACACACCCATACAATGCGCACAACCCCGTGATGATTTTCCCACTCCTACTAGTGAATCTAATGTAACAAACACCCATACAATGCGCACCACCGCGTGATGTTTTTCTCACTCCTACTAGTGAATGTAATGTAACACACACCCATACAATGCGCACCACCCCGTGATGTTTTTCTCACTCCTATTAGTGAATGTAATGTAGCACACACCCATACAATGCGCACCACCCCGTGATGTTTTTCTCACTCCTACTACTGAATCTAATGTAACACACACCCATACAATGCGCACCACCCCGTGATGATTTTTTCACTCCTACTACTGGATCTAATGTAACAAACACCCATACAATGCGCACCACCCCGTGATGTTTTTCTCACTCCTACTAGTGAATGTAATGTAACACACACCCATACAATGCGCACCACCCCGTGATGATTTTCTCACTCCTACTAGTGAATGTAGTGTAACACACACCCATACAATGCGCACCACCCCGTGATGTTTTTCTCACTGCTAGTAGTGAATGTAGTGTAAACACACCCATACAATGCGCACCACCCCGTGATGTTTTTCTCACTCCTACTAGTGAATGTAATGTAACACACACCCATACAATGCGCACCGCCCCGTGATGTTTTTCTCACTCCTACTAGTGAATCTAATGTAACACACACCCATACAATGCGCACCACCCCGTGATGTTTTTCTCACTCTTACTAGTGAATGTAATGTAACACACACCCATACAATGCGCACCACCCCGTGATGTTTTTCTCACTGCTACTAGTGAATGTAATGTAACACACCCATACAATGCGCACCACCCAATGATGTTTTTCTCACTCCTACTAGTGAATGTAATGTAACACACACCCATACAATGCGCACCACCCCGTGATGTTTTTCTCAATCCAACTAGTGAATGTAATGTAACACACACCCATACAATGCGCACCACCCCGTGATGTTTTTCTCACTCCTACTAGTGAATCTAATGTAACACACCCATACAATGCGCACCACCCCGTGATGTTTTTCTCACTCCTACTAGTGAATGTAATGTAACACACACCCATACAATGCGCACCACCTCGTGATGATTTTCTCACTCCTACTAGTGAATCTAATGTAACAAACACCCATACAATGCGCACCACCCCGTGATGTTTTTCTCATTCCTACTAGTGAATGTAATGTAACACACACCCATACAATGCGCACCACCCCGTGATGATTTTCTCACTCCTACTAGTGAATCTAATGTAACAAACACCCATACAATGCGCACCACCCCGTGATGTTTTTCTCACTCCTACTAGTGAATGTAATGTAACAAACACCAATACAATGCGCACCACCCCGTGATGTTTTTCTCACTCCTACTAGTGAATGTAATGTAACACACACCCATACCATGCGAACCACCGCGTGATGATTTTCTCACTCCTACTAGTGAATCTAATGTAACAAACACCCATACAATGCGCACCACCCCGTGATGTTTTTCTCACTCCTACTAGTGAATGTAATGTAACACACACCCATACAATGCGCAGCACCCCGTGATGATTTTCTCACTCCTACTAGTGAATGTAATGTAACAAACACCCATACAATGCGCACCACCCCGTGATGTTTTTCTCACTCCTACTAGTGAATCTAACGTAACACACACCCATACAATGCGCACCACCCCGTGATGTTTTTCTCACTCCTACTAGTGAATCTAATGTAACACACACCCATACAATGCGCACCACCCCCTGATGTTTTTCTCACTCCTACTAGTGAATGTAATGTAACACACACCCATACCATGCGCACCACCCCGTGATGATTTTCTCACTCCTACTAGTGAATCTAATGTAACAAACACCCATACCATGCGCACCACCTCGTGATGTTTTTCTCACTCCTACTAGTGAATGTAATGTAACACACACCCATACAATGCGCACCACCCCGTGATGTTTTTCTCACTCCTACAAGTGAATGTAATGTAACACACACCCATACAATGCGCACCACCCCGTGATGTTTTTCTCACTCCTACTAGTGAATCTAATGTAACACGCACCCATACAATGCGCACCACCCCGTGATGTTTTTCTCACTCCTGCTAGTGAATCTAATGTAACACACCCATACAATGCGCACCACCCGTGATGTTTTTCTCACTCCTACTAGTGAATGTAATGTAACACACACCCATACAATGCGCACCACCCCGTGATGTTTTTCTCACTGCTACTAGTGAATGTAATGTAACACACACCCATACAATGCGCACCACCCCGTGATGTTTTTCTCACTGCTACTAGTGAATGTAATGTAACACACACCCATACAATGCGCACCACCCCGTGATGTTTTTCTCACTCCTACTAGTGAATGTAATGTAACACACACCCATACAATGCGCACCACCCCGTGATGTTTTTCTCACTCCTACTAGTGAATCTAATGTACCACACACACATACAATGCGCACCACCCCGTGATGTATTTCTCACTGCTACTAGTGAATGTAACGTAACACACCAATACAATGCGCACCACCCCGTGATGTTTTTCTCACTCCTACTAGTGAATGTAATGTAACACACACCAATACAATGCGCACCACGCCGTGATGGTTTTCTCACTCCTACTAGTGAATGTAATGTAACACACACCCATACAATGCGCACCACCCCGTGATGTTTTTCTCACTCCTACTAGTGAATGTAATGTAACACACACCCATACAATGCGTACCACCCCGTGATGTTTTTCTCACTCCTACTAGTGAATCTAATGTAACACACACCCATACAATGCGCACCACCCCGTGATGTTTTTCTCACTGCTACTAGTGAATCTAATGTAACACACCCATACAATGCGCACCACCTCGTGATGTTTTTCTCACTCCTACTGGTGAATGTAATGTAACACACACCCATACAATGCGCACCACCCCTTGATGTATTTCTCACTCCTACTAGTGAATGTAATGTAACACACACCGATACAATGCACACCACCCCGTGATGTTTTTCTCACTGCTACTAGTGAATGTAATGTAACACACACCCATACAATGCGCACCACCCCGTGATGTTTTTCTCACTCCTACTAGTGAATGTAACACACACCCATACAATGCGCACCACCCCGTGATGTTTTTCTCACTGCTACTAGTGAATCTAATGTAACACACCCATACAATGCGCACCACCCCGTGATGTTTTTCTCACTCCTACTAGTGAATGTAATGTAACACACACCCATACAATGCGCACCACCCCGTGATGTTTTTCTCACTCCTACTAGTGAATCTAATGTAACACACACCCATACAATGCGCACCACCCCGTGATGTTTTTCTCACTCCTACTAGTGAATGTAATGTAACACACACCCATACAATGTGCACCACCCCGTGATGTTTTTCTCACTCCTACTAGTGAATCTAATGTAACAAACACGCATACAATGCGCACCACGCCGTGATGATTTTCTCACTCCTACTAGTGAATGTAATGTAACAAACACCCATACAATGCGCACCACCCCGTGATGTTTTGCTCACTCTTAATAGTGAATGTAATGTAACACACACCCATACAATGCGCACCACCCCGTGATGTTTTTCTCACTCCTACTAGTGAATGTAATGTAACACACACCCATACAATGCGCACCACCGCGTGATGATTTTCTCACTCCTACTAGTGAATCTAATGTAACAAACACCCATACAATGCGCACCACCCCGTGATGTTTTTCTCACTCCTACTAGTGAATGTAATGTAACAAACACCCATACAATGCGCACCACCCCGTGATGTTTTTCTCACTCCTACTAGTGAATGTAATGTAACAAACACCCATACAATGCGCACCACCCCAGGATGTTTTTCTCACTCCTACTAGTGAATCTGATGTAACACACACCCATAAAATGCGCACCACGCCGTGATGTTTTTCTCACTCCTACTAGTGAATCTAATGTAACACACACCCATACAATGCGCACCACCCCCTGATGTTTTTCTCACTCCTACTAGTGAATGTAATGTAACACACACCATACCATGCGCACCACTGAGTGATGATTTTCTCACTCCTAGTAGTGAATCTAATGTAACAAACACCCATACAATGCGCACCACCCCGTGATGTTTTTCTCACTCCTGCTAGTGAATGTAATGTAACACACACCCATACAATGCGCACCACCCCGTGATGATTTTCTCACTCCTACTAGTGAATCTAATGTAACAAACACCCATACAATGCGCACCACCCCGTGATGTTTTTCTCACTCCTACTAGTGAATGTAATGTAACACACACCCATACAATGCGCACCACCCCGTGATGTTTTTCTCACTCCTACTAGTGAATCTAATGTAACACACACCCATACAATGCGCATCACCCCGTGATGTTTTTCTCACTGCTACTAGTGAATCTAATGTAACACACCCATACAATGCGCACCACCCCGTGATGTTTTTCTCACTCCTACTAGTGAATGTAATGTAACACACACCCATACAATGCGCACCACCCCTTGATGTATTTCTCACTCCTACTAGTGAATGTAATGTAACACACACCCATACAATGCACACCACCCCGTGATGTTTTTCTCACTGCTACTAGTGAATGTAATGTAACACACACCCATACAATGCGGACCACCCCGTGATGTTTTTCTCACTCCTACTAGTGAATGTAATGTAACACACACCCATACAATGCGCACCACCCCGTGATGTTTTTCTCACTGCTACTAGTGAATCTAATGTAACACACCCATACAATGCGCACCACCCCGTGATGTTTTTCTCACTCCTACTAGTGAATGTAATGTAACACACACCCATACAATGCGCACCACCCCGTGATGTTTTTCTCACTCCTACTAGTGAATCTAATGTAACACACACCCATACAATGCGCACCACCCCGTGATGTTTTTCTCACTCCTACTAGTGAATCTAATGTAACACACACCCATACAATGTGCACCACCCCGTGATGTTTTTCTCACTCCTACTAGTGAATCTAATGTAACAAACACGCATACAATGCGCACCACGCCGTGATGATTTTCTCACTCCTACTAGTGAATGTAATGTAACAAACACCCATACAATGCGCACCACCCCGTGATGTTTTGCTCACTCCTAATAGTGAATGTAATGTAACACACACCCATACAATGCGCACCACCCCGTGATGTTTTTCTCACTCCTACTAGTGAATGTAATGTAACACACACCCATACAATGCGCACCACCGCGTGATGATTTTCTCACTCCTACTAGTGAATCTAATGTAACAAACACCCATACAATGTGCACCACCCCGTGATGTTTTTCTCACTCCTACTAGTGAATGTAATGTAACAAACACCCATACAATGCGCACCACCCCGTGATGTTTTTCTCACTCCTACTAGTGAATGTAATGTAACAAACACCCATACAATGCGCACCACCCCGTGATGTTTTTCTCACTCCTACTAGTGAATCTAATGTAACACACACCCATACAATGCGCACCACCACGTGATGTTATTCTCACTCCTACTAGTGAATCTGATGTAACACACACCCATACAATGCGCACCACCCCCTGATGTTTTTCTCACTCCTACTAGTGAATGTAATGTAACACACACCCATACCATGCGCACCACTGCGTGATGATTTTCTCACTCCTAGTAGTGAATCTAATGTAACAAACACCCATACAATGCGCACCACCCCGTGATGTTTTTCTCACTCCTGCTAGTGAATGTAATGTAACACACACCCATACAATGCGCACCACCCCGTGATGATTTTCTCACTCCTACTAGTGAATCTAATGTAACAAACACCCATGCAATGCGCACCACCCCGTGATGTTTTTCTCACTCCTACTAGTGAATGTAATGTAACAAACACCCATACAATGTGCACCACCCCGTGAGGTTTTTCTCACTCTTACTAGTGAATCTAATGTGACACACACCCATACAATGCGCACCACCCCGTGATGTTTTTCTCACTCCTACTAGTGAATCTAATGTAACACACACCCATACAATGCGCACCACCCCCTGATGTTTTTCTCACTCCTACTAGTGAATGTAATGTAACACACACCCATACCATGCCCACCACCCCGTGATGATTTTCTCACTCCTACTAGTGAATCTAATGTAACAAACACCCATACCATGCGCACCACCCCGTGATGTTTTTCTCACTCCTACTAGTGAATGTAATGTAACACACACCCATACAATGCGCACCACCCCGTGATGTTTTTCTCACTCCTACTAGTGAATGTAATGTAACACACACCCTTACAATGCGCACCACCCCGTGATGTTTTTCTCACTCCTACTAGTGAATCTAATGTAACACACACCCATACAATGCGCACCACCCCTTGATGTTTTTCTCACTGCTACTAGTGAATCTAATGTAACACACCCATACAATGCGCACCACCCCGTGATGTTTTTCTCACTCCTACTAGTGAATGTAATGTAACACACACCCATACAATGCGCACCACCCCTTGATGTATTTCTCACTCCTACTAGTGAATGTAATGTAACACACACCCATACAATGCGCACCACCCCGTGATGTTTTTCTCACTGCTACTAGTGAATGTAATGTAACACACACCCATACAATGCGCACCACCCCGTGATGTTTTTCTCACTCCTACTAGTGAATGTAATGTAACACACACCCATACAATGCGCACCACCCCGTGATGTTTTTCTCACTGCTACTAGTGAATCTAATGTAACACACCCATACAATGCGCACCAACCCGTGATGTTTTTCTCACTCCTACTAGTGAATGTAATGTAACACACACCCATACAATGCGCACCACCCCTTGATGTTTTTCTCACTCCTACTAGTGAATGTAATGTAACACACACCCATACAATGCGCACCACACCGTGATGTTTTTCTCACTCCTACTAGTGAATGTAATGTAACACACACCCATAAAATGCGCACCACCCCGTGATGTTTTTCTCACTCCTACTAGTGAATGTAATGTAACACACACCCATACAATGCGCACCACCCCGTGATGTTTTTCTCACTCCTACTACTGAATGTAATGTACCACACACCCATACAATGCGCACCACCCCGTGATGTTTTTCTCACTCCTACTAGTGAATCTGATGTAACACACACCCATAAAATGCGCACCACGCCGTGATGTTTTTCTCACTCCTACTAGTGAGTGTAATGTAACACACACCCATACAATGCGCACCACCCCGTGATGTTTTTCACACTCCTACTAGTGAATGTAATGTAACACACACCCATACAATGCGCACCACCCCGTGATGTTTCTCTCACTTCTACTAGTGAATGTAATTAAACCACACCCATAAAATGCGCACCACCCCGTGATGTTTCTCTCACTCCTACTAGTGAATGTAATGTAACACACACCCATACAATGTGCACCACCCCGTGATGTTTTTCTCACTCCTACTAGTGAATCTAATGTAACACACACCCATACAATGCGCACAACCCCGTGATGATTTTCCCACTCCTACTAGTGAATCTAATGTAACAAACACCCATACAATGCGCACCACCCCGTGATGTTTTTCTCACTCCTACTAGTGAATGTAATGTCACACACACCCATACAATGCGCACCACCCCGTGATGTTTTTCTCACTCCTATTAGTGAATGTAATGTAACACACACCCATACAATGCGCACCACCCCGTGATGTTTTTCTCACTCCTACTAGTGAATCTAATGTAACACACACCCATACAATGCGCACCACCCCGTGATGATTTTCTCACTCCTACTAGTGGATCTAATGTAACAAACACCCATACAATGCGCACCACCCCGTGATGTTTTTCTCACTCCTACTAGTGAATGTAATGTAACACACACCCATACAATGCGCACCACCCCGTGATGATTTTCTCACTCCTACTAGTGAATGTAGTGTAACACACACCCATACAATGCGCACCACCCCGTGATGTTTTTCTCACTGCTAGTAGTGAATGTAGTGTAAAACACACCCATACAATGCGCACCACCCCGTGATGTTTTTCTCACTCCTACTAGTGAATGTAATGTAACACACACCCATACAATGCGCACCGCCCCGTGATGTTTTTCTCACTCCTACTAGTGAAACTAATGTAACACACACCCATACAATGCGCACCACCCCGTGATGTTTTTCTCACTCTTACTAGTGAATGTAATGTAACACACACCCATACAATGCGCACCACCCCGTGATGTTTTTCTCACTGCTACTAGTGAATGTAATGTAACACACCCATACAATGCGCACCACCCAATGATGTTTTTCTCACTCCTACTAGTGAATGTAATGTAACACACACCCATACAATGCGCACCACCCCTTGATGTTTTTCTCACTCCTACTAGTGAATGTAATGTAACACACACCCATACAATGCGCACCACACCGTGATGTTTTTCTCACTCCTACTAGTGAATGTAATGTAACACACACTCATAAAATGCGCACCACCCCGTGATGTTTTTCTCACTCCTACTAGTGAATGTAATGTAACACACACCCATACAATGCGCACCACCCCGTGATGTTTTTCTCACTCCTACTACTGAATGTAATGTACCACACACCCATACAATGCGCACCACCCCGTGATGTTTTTCTCACTCCTACTACTGAATGTAATGTACCACACGCCCATACAATGCGCACCACCCCGTGATGTTTTTCTCACTCCTACTAGTGAATCTGATGTAACACACACCCATAAAATGCGCACCACGCCGTGTTGTTTTTTTCACTCCTACTAGTGAATGTAATGTAACACACACCCATACAATGCGCACCACCCCGTGATGTTTTTTCACTCCTACTAGTGAATCTAATGTAACACACACCCATGCAAGGCGCACCACCCCGTGATGTTTTTCTCACTGCTACTAGTGAATGTAATGTAACACACACCCATACAATGTGCACCACCCCGTGATGTTTTTCTCACTCCTACTAGTGAATGTAATGTAACACACACCCATACAATGCGCACCACCCCGTGATGTTTTTCTCACTCCTACGAGTGAATCTAATGTACCACACACCCATACAATGCGCACCACCCCGTGATGTTTTTCTCACTCCTACTAGTGAATGTAATGTAACACACACCAATACAATGCGCACCACCCCGTGATGATTTTCTCACTCCTACTAGCGAATGTAATGTAACACACACCCATACAATGCGCACCACCCGTGATGTTTTTCTCACTCCTACTAGTGAATGTAATGTAACACACACCCATACAATGCGCACCACCCCGTGATGATTTTCTCACTCCTACTAGTGAATCTAATGGAACACACACCCATACAATGCGCACCACCCCGTGATGTTTTTCTCACTCCTACTAGTGAATGTAATGTAACACACACCCATACAATGCGCACCACCCTGTGATGTTTTTCTCACACCTACTAGTGAATGTAATGTAACACACACCCATACAATGCGCACCACCCCGTGATGTTTTTCTCACTCCTACTAGTGAATCTAATGTAACAGACACCCATACAATGCGCATCACCCCGTGATGTTTTTCTCACTCCTACTAGTGAATGTAATGTAACACACACCCATACAATGCGCACCACCCCGTGATGTTTTTCTCACTCCTATTAGTGAATGTAATGTAACACACACCCATACAATGCGCACCACCCCCTGATGTTTTTCTAACTCCTATTAGTGAATGTAATGTAACACACACCCATACAATGCGCACCACACCGTGATGTTTTTCTCACTCCTACTAGTGAATGTAATGTAACACACACTCATAAAATGCGCACCACTCCGTGATGTTTTTCTCACTCCTACTAGTGAATGTAATGTAACACACACCCATACAATGCGCACCACCCCGTGATGTTTTTCACACTCCTACTAGTGAATGTAATGTAACACACACCCATACAATGCGCACCACCCCGTGATGTTTCTCTCACTTCTACTAGTGAATGTAATTAAACCACACCCATAAAATGCGCACCACCCCGTGATGTTTCTCTCACTCCTACTAGTGAATGTAATGTAACACACACCCATACAATGTGCACCACCCCGTGATGTTTTTCTCACTCCTACTAGTGAATCTAATGTAACACACACCCATACAATGCGCACAACCCCGTGATGATTTTCCCACTCCTACTAGTGAATCTAATGTAACAAACACCCATACAATGCGCACCACCGCGTGATGTTTTTCTCACTCCTACTAGTGAATGTAATGTAACACACACCCATACAATGCGCACCACCCCGTGATGTTTTTCTCACTCCTATTAGTGAATGTAATGTAGCACACACCCATACAATGCGCACCACCCCGTGATGTTTTTCTCACTCCTACTAGTGAATCTAATGTAACACACACCCATACAATGCGCACCACCCCGTGATGATTTTCTCACTCCTACTAGTGGATCTAATGTAACAAACACCCATACAATGCGCACCACCCCGTGATGTTTTTCTCACTCCTACTAGTGAATGTAATGTAACACACACCCATACAATGCGCACCACCCCGTGATGATTTTCTCACTCCTACTAGTGAATGTAGTGTAACACACACCCATACAATGCGCACCACCCCGTGATGTTTTTCTCACTGCTAGTAGTGAATGTAGTGTAAAACACACCCATACAATGCGCACCACCCCGTGATGTTTTTCTCACTCCTACTAGTGAATGTAATGTAACACACACCCATACAATGCGCACCGCCCCGTGATGTTTTTCTCACTCCTACTAGTGAATCTAATGTAACACACACCCATACAATGCGCACCACCCCGTGATGTTTTTCTCACTCTTACTAGTGAATGTAATGTAACACACACCCATACAATGCGCACCACCCCGTGATGTTTTTCTCACTGCTACTAGTGAATGTAATGTAACACACCCATACAATGCGCACCACCCAATGATGTTTTTCTCACTCCTACTAGTGAATGTAATGTAACACACACCCATACAATGCGCACCACCCCGTGATGTTTTTCTCAATCCAACTAGTGAATGTAATGTAACACACACCCATACAATGCGCACCACCCCGTGATGTTTTTCTCACTCCTACTAGTGAATCTAATGTAACACACCCATACAATGCGCACCACCCCGTGATGTTTTTCTCACTCCTACTAGTGAATGTAATGTAACACACACCCATACAATGCGCACCACCTCGTGATGATTTTCTCACTCCTACTAGTGAATCTAATGTAACAAACACCCATACAATGCGCACCACCCCGTGATGTTTTTCTCATTCCTACTAGTGAATGTAATGTAACACACACCCATACAATGCGCACCACCCCGTGATGATTTTCTCACTCCTACTAGTGAATCTAATGTAACAAACACCCATACAATGCGCACCACCCCGTGATGTTTTTCTCACTCCTACTAGTGAATGTAATGTAACAAACACCAATACAATGCGCACCACCCCGTGATGTTTTTCTCACTCCTACTAGTGAATGTAATGTAACACACACCCATACCATGCGAACCACCGCGTGATGATTTTCTCACTCCTACTAGTGAATCTAATGTAACAAACACCCATACAATGCGCACCACCCCGTGATGTTTTTCTCACTCCTACTAGTGAATGTAATGTAACACACACCCATACAATGCGCAGCACCCCGTGATGATTTTCTCACTCCTACTAGTGAATGTAATGTAACAAACACCCATACAATGCGCACCACCCCGTGATGTTTTTCTCACTCCTACTAGTGAATCTAACGTAACACACACCCATACAATGCGCACCACCCCGTGATGTTTTTCTCACTCCTACTAGTGAATCTAATGTAACACACACCCATACAATGCGCACCACCCCCTGATGTTTTTCTCACTCCTACTAGTGAATGTAATGTAACACACACCCATACCATGCGCACCACCCCGTGATGATTTTCTCACTCCTACTAGTGAATCTAATGTAACAAACACCCATACCATGCGCACCACCTCGTGATGTTTTTCTCACTCCTACTAGTGAATGTAATGTAACACACACCCATACAATGCGCACCACCCCGTGATGTTTTTCTCACTCCTACAAGTGAATGTAATGTAACACACACCCATACAATGCGCACCACCCCGTGATGTTTTTCTCACTCCTACTAGTGAATCTAATGTAACACGCACCCATACAATGCGCACCACCCCGTGATGTTTTTCTCACTCCTGCTAGTGAATCTAATGTAACACACCCATACAATGCGCACCACCCGTGATGTTTTTCTCACTCCTACTAGTGAATGTAATGTAACACACACCCATACAATGCGCACCACCCCGTGATGTTTTTCTCACTGCTACTAGTGAATGTAATGTAACACACACCCATACAATGCGCACCACCCCGTGATGTTTTTCTCACTGCTACTAGTGAATGTAATGTAACACACACCCATACAATGCGCACCACCCCGTGATGTTTTTCTCACTCCTACTAGTGAATGTAATGTAACACACACCCATACAATGCGCACCACCCCGTGATGTTTTTCTCACTCCTACTAGTGAATCTAATGTACCACACACACATACAATGCGCACCACCCCGTGATGTATTTCTCACTGCTACTAGTGAATGTAACGTAACACACCAATACAATGCGCACCACCCCGTGATGTTTTTCTCACTCCTACTAGTGAATGTAATGTAACACACACCAATACAATGCGCACCACGCCGTGATGGTTTTCTCACTCCTACTAGTGAATGTAATGTAACACACACCCATACAATGCGCACCACCCCGTGATGTTTTTCTCACTCCTACTAGTGAATGTAATGTAACACACACCCATACAATGCGTACCACCCCGTGATGTTTTTCTCACTCCTACTAGTGAATCTAATGTAACACACACCCATACAATGCGCACCACCCCGTGATGTTTTTCTCACTGCTACTAGTGAATCTAATGTAACACACCCATACAATGCGCACCACCTCGTGATGTTTTTCTCACTCCTACTGGTGAATGTAATGTAACACACACCCATACAATGCGCACCACCCCTTGATGTATTTCTCACTCCTACTAGTGAATGTAATGTAACACACACCCATACAATGCACACCACCCCGTGATGTTTTTCTCACTGCTACTAGTGAATGTAATGTAACACACACCCATACAATGCGCACCACCCCGTGATGTTTTTCTCACTCCTACTAGTGAATGTAACACACACCCATACAATGCGCACCACCCCGTGATGTTTTTCTCACTGCTACTAGTGAATCTAATGTAACACACCCATACAATGCGCACCACCCCGTGATGTTTTTCTCACTCCTACTAGTGAATGTAATGTAACACACACCCATACAATGCGCACCACCCCGTGATGTTTTTCTCACTCCTACTAGTGAATCTAATGTAACACACACCCATACAATGCGCACCACCCCGTGATGTTTTTCTCACTCCTACTAGTGAATGTAATGTAACACACACCCATACAATGTGCACCACCCCGTGATGTTTTTCTCACTCCTACTAGTGAATCTAATGTAACAAACACGCATACAATGCGCACCACGCCGTGATGATTTTCTCACTCCTACTAGTGAATGTAATGTAACAAACACCCATACAATGCGCACCACCCCGTGATGTTTTGCTCACTCTTAATAGTGAATGTAATGTAACACACACCCATACAATGCGCACCACCCCGTGATGTTTTTCTCACTCCTACTAGTGAATGTAATGTAACACACACCCATACAATGCGCACCACCGCGTGATGATTTTCTCACTCCTACTAGTGAATCTAATGTAACAAACACCCATACAATGCGCACCACCCCGTGATGTTTTTCTCACTCCTACTAGTGAATGTAATGTAACAAACACCCATACAATGCGCACCACCCCGTGATGTTTTTCTCACTCCTACTAGTGAATCTAATGTAACACACACCCATACAATGCGCACCACCCCGTGATGTTTTTCTCACTCCTACTAGTGAATCTGATGTAACACACACCCATACAATGCGCACCACCCCCTGATGTTTTTCTCACTCCTACTAGTGAATGTAATGTAACACACACCCATACCATGCGCACCACTGCGTGATGATTTTCTCACTCCTAGTAGTGAATCTAATGTAACAAACACCCATACAATGCGCACCACCCCGTGATGTTTTTCTCACTCCTGCTAGTGAATGTAATGTAACACACACCCATACAATGCGCACCACCCCGTGATGATTTTCTCACTCCTACTAGTGAATCTAATGTAACAAACACCCATTCAATGCGCACCACCCCGTGATGTTTTTCTCACTCCTACTAGTGAATGTAATGTAACAAAGACCCATACAATGCGCACCACCCCGTGAGGTTTTTCTCACTCTTACTAGTGAATCTAATGTGACACACACCCATACAATGCGCACCACCCCGTGATGTTTTTCTCACTCCTACTAGTGAATCTAATGTAACACACACCCATACAATGCGCACCACCCCCTGATGTTTTTCTCACTCCTACTAGTGAATGTAATGTAACACACACCCATACCATGCCCACCACCCCGTGATGATTTTCTCACTCCTACTAGTGAATCTAATGTAACAAACACCCATACCATGCGCACCACCCCGTGATGTTTTTCTCACTCCTACTAGTGAATGTAATGTAACACACACCCATACAATGCGCACCACCCCGTGATATTTTTCTCACTCCTACTAGTGAATGTAATGTAACACACACCCTTACAATGCGCACCACCCCGTGATGTTTTTCTCACTCCTACTAGTGAATCTAATGTAACACACACCCATACAATGCGCACCACCCCTTGATGTTTTTCTCACTGCTACTAGTGAATCTAATGTAACACACCCATACAATGCGCACCACCCCGTGATGTTTTTCTCACTCCTACTAGTGAATGTAATGTAACACACACCCATACAATGCGCACCACCCCTTGATGTATTTCTCACTCCTACTAGTGAATGTAATGTAACACACACCCATACAATGCGCACCACCCCGTGATGTTTTTCTCACTCCTACTAGTGAATGTAATGTAACACACACCCATACAATGCGCACCACCCCGTGATGTTTTTCTCACTCCTACTAGTGAATGTAATGTAACACACACCCATACAATGCGCACCACCCCGTGATGTTTTTCTCACTCCTACTAGTGAATGTAATGTAACACACACCCATACAATGCGCACCACCCCTTGATGTTTTTCTCACTCCTACTAGTGAATGTAATGTAACACACACCCATACAATGCGCACCACACCGTGATGTTTTTCTCACTCCTACTAGTGAATGTAATGTAACACACACTCATAAAATGCGCACCACCCCGTGATGTTTTTCTCACTCCTACTAGTGAATGTAATGTAACACACACCCATACAATGCGCACCACCCCGTGATGTTTTTCTCACTCCTACTACTGAATGTAATGTACCACACACCCATACAATGCGCACCACCCCGTGATGTTTTTCTCACTCCTACTAGTGAATGTAATGTAACACACACCCATAAAATGCGCACCACGCCGTGTTGTTCTTTTCACTCCTACTAGTGAATGTAATGTAACACACACCCATACAATGCGCACCACCCCGTGATGTTTTTTCACTCCTACTAGTGAATCTAATGTAACACACACCCATGCAAGGCGCACCACCCCGTGATGTTTTTCTCACTGCTACTAGTGAATGTAATGTAACACACACCCATACAATGCGCACCACCCCGTGATGTTTTTCTCACTCCTACTAGTGAATGTAATGTAACACACACCCATACAATGCGCACCACCCCGTGATGTTTTTCTCACTCCTACGAGTGAATCTAATGTACCACACACCCATACAATGCGCACCACCCCGTGATGTTTTTCTCACTCCTACTAGTGAATGTAATGTAACACACACCAATACAATGCGCACCACCCCGTGATGTTTTTCTCACTCCTACTAGTGAATGTAATGTAACACACACCCATACAATGCGCACCAGCAGTGATGTTTTTCTCACTCCTACTAGTGAATGTAATGTAACACACACCCATACAATGCGCACCACCCCGTGATGATTTTCTCACTCCTACTAGTGAATCTAATGGAACACACACCCATACAATGCGCACCACCCCGTGATGTTTTTCTCACTCCTACTAGTGAATGTAATGTAACACACACCCATACAATGCGCACCACCCTGTGATGTTTTTCTCACACCTACTAGTGAATGTAATGTAACACACACCCATACAATGCGCACCACCCCGTGATGTTTTTATCACTCCTACTAGTGAATCTAATGTAACACACACCCATACAATGCGCACAACCCCGTGATGATTTTCCCACTCCTACTAGTGAATCTAATGTAACAAACACCCATACAATGCGCACCACCCCGTGATGTTTTTCTCACTCCTACTAGTGAATGTAATGTAACACACACCCATACAATGCGCACCACCCCGTGATGTTTTTCTCACTCCTATTAGTGAATGTAATGTAACACACACCCATACAATGCGCACCACCCCGTGATGTTTTTCTCACTCCTACTAGTGAATGTAATGTAACACACACTCATAAAATGCGCACCACCCCGTGATGTTTTTCTCACTCCTACTAGTGAATGTAATGTAACACACACCCATACAATGCGCACCACCCCGTGATGTTTTTCTCACTCCTACTACTGAATGTAATGTACCACACACCCATACAATGCGCACCACCCCGTGATGTTTTTCTCACTCCTACTAGTGAATGTAATGTAACACACACCCATACAATGCGCACCACGCCGTGTTGTTTTTTTCACTCCTACTAGTGAATGTAATGTAACACACACCCATACAATGCGAACCACCCCGTGATGTTTTTTCACTCCTACTAGTGAATCTAATGTAACACACACCCATGCAAGGCGCACCACCCCGTGATGTTTTTCTCACTGCTACTAGTGAATGTAATGTAACACACACCCATACAATGCGCACCACCCCGTGATGTTTTTCTCACTCCTACTAGTGAATGTAATGTAACACACACCCATACAATGCGCACCACCCCGTGATGTTTTTCTCACTCCTACGAGTGAATCTAATGTACCACACACCCATACAATGCGCACCACCCCGTGATGTCTTTCTCACTCCTACTAGTGAATGTAATGTAACACACACCAATACAATGCGCACCACCCCGTGATGTTTTTCTCACTCCTACTAGTGAATGTAATGTAACACACACCCATACAATGCGCACCAACAGTGATGTTTTTCTCACTCCTACTAGTGAATGTAATGTAACACACACCCATACAATGCGCACCACCCCGTGATGATTTTCTCACTCCTACTAGTGAATCTAATGGAACACACACCCATACAATGCGCACCACCCCGTGATGTTTTTCTCACTCCTACTAGTGAATGTAATGTAACACACACCCATACAATGCGCACCACCCTGTGATGTTTTACTCACACCTACTAGTGAATGTAATGTAACACACACCCATACAATGCGCACCACCCCGTGATGTTTTTCTCACTCCTACTAGTGAATGTAATGTAACACACACCCATACAATGCGCACCACCCCGTGATGTTTTTCTCACTCCTATTAGTGAATGTAATGTAACACACACCCATACAATGCGCACCACCCCGTGATGTTTTTCTCACTCCTATTAGTGAATGTAATGTAACACACACCCATACAATGCGCACCACCCCCTGATGTTTTTCTAACTCCTATTAGTGAATGTAATGTAACACACACCCATACAATGCGCACCACACCGTGATGTTTTTCTCCCTCCTACTAGTGAATGTAATGTAACACACACCCATACAATGCGCACCACCCCGTGATGTTTTTCACACTCCTACTAGTGAATGTAATGTAACACACACCCATACAATGCGCACCACCCCGTGATGTTTCTCTTACTTCTACTAGTGAATGTAATTAAACCACACCCATAAAATGCGCACCACCCCGTGATGTTTCTCTCACTCCTACTAGTGAATGTAATGTAACACACCCCCATACAATGCGCACCACCCCGTGATGTTTTTCTCACTCCTACTAGTGAATCAAATGTAACACACACCCATACAATGCGCACAACCCCGTGATGATTTTCCCACTCCTACTAGTGAATCTAATGTAACAAACACCCATACAATGCGCACCACCCCGTGATGTTTTTCTCACTCCTACTAGTGAATGTAATGTAACACACACCCATACAATGCGCACCACCCCGTGATGTTTTTCTCACTCCTATTAGTGAATGTAATGTAACACACACCCATACAATGCGCACCACCCCGTGATGTTTTTCTCACTCCTACTAGTGAATCTAATGTAACACACACCCATACAATGCGCACCACCCTGTGATGATTTTCTCACTCCTACTAGTGGATCTAATGTAACAAACACCCATACAATGCGCACCACCCCGTGATGTTTTTCTCACTCCTACTAGTGAATGTAATGTAACACACACCCATACAATGCGCACCACCAGTGATGTTTTTCTCACTCCTACTAGTGAATGTAATGTAACACACACCCATACAATGCGCACCACCCCGTGATGATTTTCTCACTCCTACTAGTGAATCTAATGGAACACACACCCATACAATGCGCACCACCCCGTGATGTTTTTCTCACTCCTACTAGTGAATGTAATGTAACACACACCCATACAATGCGCACCACCCTGTGATGTTTTTCTCACACCTACTAGTGAATGTAATGTAACACACACCCATACAATGCGCACCACCCCGTGATGTTTTTCTCACTCCTACTAGTGAATCTAATGTAACACACACCCATACAATGCGCACCACCCCGTGATGTTTTTCTCACTCCTACTAGTGAATGTAATGTAACACACACCCATACAATGCGCACCACCCCGTGATGTTTTTCTCACTCCTATTAGTGAATGTAATGTAACACACACCCATACAATGCGCACCACCCCCTGATGTTTTTCTAACTCCTATTAGTGAATGTAATGTAACACACACCTATACAATGCGCACCACACCGTGATGTTTTTCTCACTCCTACTAGTGAATGTAATGTAACACACACTCATAAAATGCGCACCACCCCGTGATGTTTTTCTCACTCCTACTAGTGAATGTAATGTAACACACACCCATACAATGCGCACCACCCCGTGATGTTTTTCACACTCCTACTAGTGAATGTAATGTAACACACACCCATACAATGCGCACCACCCCGTGATGTTTCTCTCACTTCTACTAGTGAATGTAATTAAACCACACCCATAAAATGCGCACCACCCCGTGATGTTTCTCTCACTCCTACTAGTGAATGTAATGTAACACACACCCATACAATGCGCACAACCCCGTGATGATTTTCCCACTCCTACTAGTGAATCTAATGTAACAAACACCCATACAATGCGCACCACCCCGTGATGTTTTTCCCACTCCTACTAGTGAATCTAATGTAACAAACACCCATACAATGCGCACCACCCCGTGATGTTTTTCTCACTCCTACTAGTGAATGTAATGTAACACACACCCATACAATGCACACCACCCCGTGATGATTTTCTCACTCCTACTAGTGGATCTAATGTAACAAACACCAATACAATGCGCACCACCCCGTGATGTTTTTCTCACTCCTACTAGTGAATGTAATGTAACACACACCCATACAATGCGCACCACCCCGTGATGATTTTCTCACTCCTACTAGTGAATGTAGTGTAACACACACCCATACAATGCGCACCACCCCGTGATGTTTTTCTCACTGCTAGTAGTGAATGTAGTGTAAAACACACCCATACAATGCGCACCACCCCGTGATGTTTTTCTCACTCCTACTAGTGAATGTAATGTAACACACACCCATACAATGCGCACCGCCCCGTGATGTTTTTCTCACTCCTACTAGTGAATCTAATGTAACACACACCCATACAATGCGCACCACCCCGTGATGTTTTTCTCACTCTTACTAGTGAATGTAATGTAACACACACCCTTACAATGCGCACCACCCCGTGATGTTTTTCTCACTGCTACTAGTGAATGTAATGTAACACACCCATACAATGCGCACCACCGAATGATGTTTTTCTCACTCCTACTAGTGAATGTAATGTAACACACACCCATACAATGCGCACCACCCCGTGATGTTTTTCTCAATCCTACTAGTGAATGTAATGTAACACACACCCATACAATGCGCACCACCCCGTGATGTTTTTCTCACTCCTACTAGTGAATCTAATGTAACACACCCATACAATGCGCACCACCCCGTGATGTTTTTCTCACTCCTACTAGTGAATGTAATGTAACACACACCCATACAATGCGCACCACCTCGTGATGATTTTCTCAATCCTACTAGTGAATCTAATGTAACAAACACCCATACAATGCGCACCACCCCGTGATGTTTTTCTCATTCCTACTAGTGAATGTAATGTAACACACACCCATACAATGCGCACCACCCCGTGATGATTTTCTCACTCCTACTAGTGAATCTAATGTAACAAACACCCATACAATGCGCACCACCCCGTGATGTTTTTCTCACTCCTACTAGTGAATGTAATGTAACAAACACCAATACAATGCGCACCACCCCGTGATGTTTTTCTCACTCCTACTAGTGAATGTAATGTAACACACACCCATACCATGCGAACCACCGCGTGATGATTTTCTCACTCCTACTAGTGAATCTAATGTAACAAACACCCATACAATGCGCACCACCCCGTGATGTTTTTCTCACTCCTACTAGTGAATGTAATGTAACACACACCCATACAATGCGCAGCACCCCGTGATGATTTTCTCACTCCTACTATTGAATGTAATGTAACAAACACCCATACAATGCGCACCACCCCGTGATGTTTTTCTCACTCCTACTAGTGAATCTAACGTAACACACACCCATACAATGCGCACCACCCCGTGATGTTTTTCTCACTCCTACTAGTGAATCTAATGTAACACACACCCATACAATGCGCACCACCCCCTGATGTTTTTCTCACTCCTACTAGTGAATGTAATGTAACACACACCCATACCATGCGCACCACCCCGTGATGATTTTCTCACTCCTACTAGTGAATCTAATGTAACAAACACCCATACCATGCGCACCACCTCGTGATGTTTTTCTCACTCCTCCTAGTGAATGTAATGTAACACACACCCATACAATGCGCACCACCCCGTGATGTTTTTCTCACTCCTACAAGTGAATGTAATGTAACACACACCCATACAATGCGCACCACCCCGTGATGTTTTTCTCACTCCTACTAGTGAATCTAATGTAACACGCCCCCATACAATGCGCACCACCCCGTGATGTTTTTCTCACTCCTACTAGTGAATCTAATGTAACACACCCATACAATGCGCACCACCCGTGATGTTTTTCTCACTCCTACTAGTGAATGTAATGTAACACACACCCATACAATGCGCACCACCCCATGATGTTTTTCTCACTGCTACTAGTGAATGTAATGTAACACACACCCATACAATGCGCACCACCCCGTGATGTTTTTCTCACTGCTACTAGTGAATGTAATGTAACACACACCCATACAATGCGCACCACCCCGTGATGTTTTTCTCACTCCTACTAGTGAATCTAACGTAACACACACCCATACAATGCGCACCACCCCGTGATGTTTTTCTCACTCCTACTAGTGAATCTAATGTAACACACACCCATACAATGCGCACCACCCCCTGATGTTTTTCTCACTCCTACTAGTGAATGTAATGTAACACACACCCATACCATGCGCACCACCCCGTGATGATTTTCTCACTCCTACTAGTGAATCTAATGTAACAAACACCCATACCATGCGCACCACCTCGTGATGTTTTTCTCACTCCTACTAGTGAATGTAATGTAACACACACCCATACAATGCGCACCACCCCGTGATGTTTTTCTCACTCCTACAAGTGAATGTAATGTAACACACACCCATACAATGCGCACCACCCCGTGATGTTTTTCTCACTCCTACTAGTGAATCTAATGTAACACGCACCCATACAATGCGCACCACCCCGTGATGTTTTTCTCACTCCTACTAGTGAATCTAATGTAACATACCCATACAATGCGCACCACCCGTGATGTTTTTCTCACTCCTACTAGTGAATGTAATGTAACACACACCCATACAATGCGCACCACCCCGTGATGTTTTTCTCACTCCTACTAGTGAATCTAATGTACCACACACACATACAATGCGCACCACCCCGTGATGTATTTCTCACTGCTACTAGTGAATGTAACGTAACACACCAATACAATGCACACCACCCCGTGATGTTTTTCTCACTGCTACTAGTGAATGTAATGTAACACACACCCATACAATGCGCACCACCCCGTGATGTTTTTCTCACTCCTACTAGTGAATGTAATGTAACACACACCCATACAATGCGCACCACCCCGTGATGTTTTTCTCACTGCTACTAGTGAATCTAATGTAACACACCCATACAATGCGCACCACCCCGTGATGTTTTTCTCACTCCTACTAGTGAATGTAATGTAACACACACCCATACAATGCGCACCACCCCGTGATGTTTTTCTCACTCCTACTAGTGAATCTAATGTAACACACACCCATACAATGCGCACCACCCCGTGATGTTTTTCTCACTCCTACTAGTGAATGTAATGTAACACACACCCATACAATGTGCACCACCCCGTGATGTTTTTCTCACTCCTACTAGTGAATCTAATGTAACAAACACGCATACAATGCGCACCACGCCGTGATGATTTTCTCACTCCTACTAGTGAATGTAATGTAACAAACACCCATACAATGCGCACCACCCCGTGATGTTTTGCTCACTCCTTATAGTGAATGTAATGTAACACACACCTATACAATGCGCACCACCCCGTGATGTTTTTCTCACTC
This sequence comes from Cavia porcellus, assembly GCF_034190915.1. Lineage (NCBI taxonomy): Eukaryota > Metazoa > Chordata > Mammalia > Rodentia > Caviidae > Cavia > Cavia porcellus. Next base: position 1,095,396 of record NW_026947582.1, on the reverse strand, counting down.
CTACTAGTGAATGTAATGTAACACACACCCATACAATGCGCACAACCGCGTGATGATTTTCTCACTCCTACTAGTGAATCTAATGTAACAAACACCCATACAATGCGCACCACCCCGTGATGTTTTTCTCACTCCTACTAGTGAATGTAATGTAACAAACACCCATACAATGCGCACCACCCCGTGATGTTTTTCTCACTCCTACTAGTGAATGTAATGTAACAAACACCCATACAATGCGCACCACCCCGTGATGTTTTTCTCACTCCTACTAGTGAATCTAATGTAACACACACCCATACAATGCGCACCACCCCGTGATGTTTTTCTCACTCCTACTAGTGAATCTGATGTAACACACACCCATACAATGCGCACCACCCCCTGATGTTTTTCTCACTCCTACTAGTGAATGTAATGTAACACACACCCATACCATGCGCACCACTGCGTGATGATTTTCTCACTCCTAGTAGTGAATCTAATGTAACAAACACCCATACAATGCGCACCACCCCGTGATGTTTTTCTCACTCCTGCTAGTGAATGTAATGTAACACACACCCATACAATGCGCACCACCCCGTGATGATTTTCTCACTCCTACTAGTGAATCTAATGTAACAAACACCCATGCAATGCGCACCACCCCGTGATGTTTTTCTCACTCCTACTAGTGAATGTAATGTAACAAACACCCATACAATGCGCACCACCCCGTGAGGTTTTTCTCACTCTTACTAGTGAATCTAATGTGACACACACCCATACAATGCGCACCACCCCGTGATGTTTTTCTCACTCCTACTAGTGAATCTAATGTAACACACACCCATACAATGCGCACCACCCCCTGGTGTTTTTCTCACTCCTACTAGTGAATGTAATGTAACACACACCCATACCATGCCCACCACCCCGTGATGATTTTCTCACTCCTACTAGTGAATCTAATGTAACAAACACCCATACCATGCGCACCACCCCGTGATGTTTTTCTCACTCCTACTAGTGAATGTAATGTAACACACACCCATACAATGCGCACCACCCCGTGATGTTTTTCTCACTCCTACTAGTGAATGTAATGTAACACACACCCTTACAATGCGCACCACCCCGTGATGTTTTTCTCACTCCTACTAGTGAATCTAATGTAACACACACCCATACAATGCGCACCACCCCTTGATGTTTTTCTCACTGCTACTAGTGAATCTAATGTAACACACCCATACAATGCGCACCACCCCGTGATGTTTTTCTCACTCCTACTAGTGAATGTAATGTAACACACACCCATACAATGCGCACCACCCCTTGATGTATTTCTCACTCCTACTAGTGAATGTAATGTAACACACACCCATACAATGCGCACCACCCCGTGATGTTTTTCTCACTGCTACTAGTGAATGTAATGTAACACACACCCATACAATGCGCACCACCCCGTGATGTTTTTCTCACTCCTACTAGTGAATGTAATGTAACACACACCCATACAATGCGCACCACCCCGTGATGTTTTTCTCACTGCTACTAGTGAATCTAATGTAACACACCCATACAATGCGCACCACCCCGTGATGTTTTTCTCACTCCTACTAGTGAATGTAATGTAACACACACCCATACAATGCGCACCACCCCTTGATGTTTTTCTCACTCCTACTAGTGAATGTAATGTAACACACACCCATACAATGCGCACCACACCGTGATGTTTTTCTCACTCCTACTAGTGAATGTAATGTAACACACACTCATAAAATGCGCACCACCCCGTGATGTTTTTCTCACTCCTACTAGTGAATGTAATGTAACACACACCCATACAATGCGCACCACCCCGTGATGTTTTTCTCACTCCTACTACTGAATGTAATGTACCACACACCCATACAATGCGCACCACCCCGTGATATTTTTCTCACTCCTACTAGTGAATGTAATGTAACACACACCCATAAAATGCGCACCACGCCGTGTTGTTTTTTTCACTCCTACTAGTGAATGTAATGTAACACACACCCATACAATGCGCACCACACCGTGATGATTTTCTCACTCCTACTAGTGAATCTAATGGAACACACACCCATACAATGCGCACCACCCCGTGATGTTTTTCTCACTCCTACTAGTGAATGTAATGTAACACACACCCATACAATGCGCACCACCCTGTGATGTTTTTCTCACACCTACTAGTGAATGTAATGTAACACACACCCATACAATGCGCACCACCCCGTGATGTTTTTCTCACTCCTACTAGTGAATCTAATGTAACACACACCCATACAATGCGCACAACCCCGTGATGATTTTCCCACTCCTACTAGTGAATCTAATGTAACAAACACCCATACAATGCGCACCACCCCGTGATGTTTTTCTCACTCCTACTAGTGAATGTAATGTAACACACACCCATACAAGGCGCACCACCCCGTGATATTTTTCTCACTCCTATTAGTGAATGTAATGTAACACACACCCATACAATGGGCACCACCCCGTGATGTTTTTCTCACTCCTACTAGTGAATCTAATGTACCACACACACATACAATGCGCACCACCCCGTGATGTATTTCTCACTGCTACTAGTGAATGTAACGTAACACACCAATACAATGCACACCACCCCGTGATGTTTTTCTCACTGCTACTAGTGAATGTAATGTAACACACACCCATACAATGCGCACCACCCCGTGATGTTTTTCTCACTCCTACTAGTGAATGTAATGTAACACACACCCATACAATGCGCACCACCCCGTGATGTTTTTCTCACTGCTACTAGTGAATCTAATGTAACACACCCATACAATGCGCACCACCCCGTGATGTTTTTCTCACTCCTACTAGTGAATGTAATGTAACACACACCCATACAATGCGCACCACCCCGTGATGTTTTTCTCACTCCTACTAGTGAATCTAATGTAACACACACCCATACAATGCGCACCACCCCGTGATGTTTTTCTCACTCCTACTAGTGAATGTAATGTAACACACACCCATACAATGTGCACCACCCCGTGATGTTTTTCTCACTCCTACTAGTGAATCTAATGTAACAAACACGCATACAATGCGCACCACGCCGTGATGATTTTCTCACTCCTACTAGTGAATGTAATGTAACAAACACCCATACAATGCGCACCACCCCGTGATGTTTTGCTCACTCCTTATAGTGAATGTAATGTAACACACACCTATACAATGCGCACCACCCCGTGATGTTTTTCTCACTCCTACTAGTGAATGTAATGTAACACACACCCATACAATGCGCACAACCGCGTGATGATTTTCTCACTCCTACTAGTGAATCTAATGTAACAAACACCCATACAATGCGCACCACCCCGTGATGTTTTTCTCACTCCTACTAGTGAATGTAATGTAACAAACACCCATACAATGCGCACCACCCCGTGATGTTTTTCTCACTCCTACTAGTGAATGTAATGTAACAAACACCCATACAATGCGCACCACCCCGTGATGTTTTTCTCACTCCTACTAGTGAATCTAATGTAACACACACCCATACAATGCGCACCACCCCGTGATGTTTTTCTCACTCCTACTAGTGAATCTGATGTAACACACACCCATACAATGCGCACCACCCCCTGATGTTTTTCTCACTCCTACTAGTGAATGTAATGTAACACACACCCATACCATGCGCACCACTGCGTGATGATTTTCTCACTCCTAGTAGTGAATCTAATGTAACAAACACCCATACAATGCGCACCACCCCGTGATGTTTTTCTCACTCCTGCTAGTGAATGTAATGTAACACACACCCATACAATGCGCACCACCCCGTGATGATTTTCTCACTCCTACTAGTGAATCTAATGTAACAAACACCCATGCAATGCGCACCACCCCGTGATGTTTTTCTCACTCCTACTAGTGAATGTAATGTAACAAACACCCATACAATGCGCACCACCCCGTGAGGTTTTTCTCACTCTTACTAGTGAATCTAATGTGACACACACCCATACAATGCGCACCACCCCGTGATGTTTTTCTCACTCCTACTAGTGAATCTAATGTAACACACACCCATACAATGCGCACCACCCCCTGGTGTTTTTCTCACTCCTACTAGTGAATGTAATGTAACACACACCCATACCATGCCCACCACCCCGTGATGATTTTCTCACTCCTACTAGTGAATCTAATGTAACAAACACCCATACCATGCGCACCACCCCGTGATGTTTTTCTCACTCCTACTAGTGAATGTAATGTAACACACACCCATACAATGCGCACCACCCCGTGATGTTTTTCTCACTCCTACTAGTGAATGTAATGTAACACACACCCTTACAATGCGCACCACCCCGTGATGTTTTTCTCACTCCTACTAGTGAATCTAATGTAACACACACCCATACAATGCGCACCACCCCTTGATGTTTTTCTCACTGCTACTAGTGAATCTAATGTAACACACCCATACAATGCGCACCACCCCGTGATGTTTTTCTCACTCCTACTAGTGAATGTAATGTAACACACACCCATACAATGCGCACCACCCCTTGATGTATTTCTCACTCCTACTAGTGAATGTAATGTAACACACACCCATACAATGCGCACCACCCCGTGATGTTTTTCTCACTGCTACTAGTGAATGTAATGTAACACACACCCATACAATGCGCACCACCCCGTGATGTTTTTCTCACTCCTACTAGTGAATGTAATGTAACACACACCCATACAATGCGCACCACCCCGTGATGTTTTTCTCACTGCTACTAGTGAATCTAATGTAACACACCCATACAATGCGCACCACCCCGTGATGTTTTTCTCACTCCTACTAGTGAATGTAATGTAACACACACCCATACAATGCGCACCACCCCTTGATGTTTTTCTCACTCCTACTAGTGAATGTAATGTAACACACACCCATACAATGCGCACCACACCGTGATGTTTTTCTCACTCCTACTAGTGAATGTAATGTAACACACACTCATAAAATGCGCACCACCCCGTGATGTTTTTCTCACTCCTACTAGTGAATGTAATGTAACACACACCCATACAATGCGCACCACCCCGTGATGTTTTTCTCACTCCTACTACTGAATGTAATGTACCACACACCCATACAATGCGCACCACCCCGTGATATTTTTCTCACTCCTACTAGTGAATGTAATGTAACACACACCCATAAAATGCGCACCACGCCGTGTTGTTTTTTTCACTCCTACTAGTGAATGTAATGTAACACACACCCATACAATGCGCACCACACCGTGATGATTTTCTCACTCCTACTAGTGAATCTAATGGAACACACACCCATACAATGCGCACCACCCCGTGATGTTTTTCTCACTCCTACTAGTGAATGTAATGTAACACACACCCATACAATGCGCACCACCCTGTGATGTTTTTCTCACACCTACTAGTGAATGTAATGTAACACACACCCATACAATGCGCACCACCCCGTGATGTTTTTCTCACTCCTACTAGTGAATCTAATGTAACACACACCCATACAATGCGCACAACCCCGTGATGATTTTCCCACTCCTACTAGTGAATCTAATGTAACAAACACCCATACAATGCGCACCACCCCGTGATGTTTTTCTCACTCCTACTAGTGAATGTAATGTAACACACACCCATACAAGGCGCACCACCCCGTGATATTTTTCTCACTCCTATTAGTGAATGTAATGTAACACACACCCATACAATGCGCACCACCCCGTGATGTTTTTCTCACTCCTACTAGTGAATGTAATGTAACACACACTCATAAAATGCACACCACCCCGTGATGTTTTTCTCACTCCTACTAGTGAATGTAATGTAACACACACCCATGCAATGCGCACCACCCCGTGATGTTTTTCTCACTCCTACTACTGAATGTAATGTACCACACACCCATACAATGCGCACCACCCCGTGATGTTTTTCTCACTCCTACTAGTGAATGTAATGTAACACACACCCATAAAATGCGCACCACGCCGTGTTGTTTTTTTCACTCCTACTAGTGAATGTAATGTAACACACACCCATACAATGCGCACCACCCCGTGATGTTTTTTCACTCCTACTAGTGAATCTAATGTAACACACACCCATGCAAGGCGCACCACCCCGTGATGTTTTTCTCACTGCTACTAGTGAATGTAATGTAACACACACCCATACAATGCGCACCACCCCGTGATGTTTTTCTCACTCCTACTAGTGAATGTAATGTAACACACACCCATACAATGCGCACCACCCCGTGATGTTTTTCTCACTCCTACGAGTGAATCTAATGTACCACACACCCATACAATGCGCACCACCCCGTGATGTTTTTCTCACTCCTACTAGTGAATGTAATGTAACACACACCAATACAATGCGCACCACCCCGTGATGTTTTTCTCACTCCTACTAGTGAATGTAATGTAACACACACCCATACAATGCGCACCACCAGTGATGTTTTTCTCACTCCTACTAGTGAATGTAATGTAACACACACCCATACAATGCGCACCACCCTGTGATGATTTTCTCACTCCTACTAGTGAATCTAATGGAACACACACCCATACAATGCGCACCACCCCGTGATGTTTTTCTCACTCCTACTAGTGAATGTAATGTAACACACACCCATACAATGCGCACCACCCTGTGATGTTTTTCTCACACTTACTAGTGAATGTAATGTAACACACACCCATACAATGCGCACCACCCCGTGATGTTTTTCTCACTCCTACTAGTGAATGTAATGTAACACACACCCATACAATGCGCACCACCCCGTGATGTTTTTCTCACTCCTACTAGTGAATGTAATGTAACACACACCCATACAATGCGCACCACCCCGTGATGTTTTTCTCACTCCTATTAGTGAATGTAATGTAACACACACCCATACAATGCGCACCACCCCCTGATGTTTTTCTAACTCCTATTAGTGAATGTAATGTAACACACACCCATACAATGCGCACCACACCGTGATGTTTTTCTCACTCCTACTAGTGAATGTAATGTAACACACACTCATAAAATGCGCACCACCCCGTGATGTTTTTCTCACTCCTACTAGTGAATGTAATGTAACACACACCCATACAATGCGCACCACCCCGTGATGTTTTTCACACTCCTACTAGTGAATGTAATGTAACACACACCCATACAATGCGCACCACCCCGTGATGTTTCTCTCACTTCTACTAGTGAATGTAATTAAACCACACCCATAAAATGCGCACCACCCCGTGATGTTTCTCTCACTCCTACTAGTGAATGTAATGTAACACACACCCATACAATGCGCACCACCCCGTGATGTTTTTCTCACTCCTACTAGTGAATCAAATGTAACACACACCCATACAATGCGCACAACCCCGTGATGATTTTCCCACTCCTACTAGTGAATCTAATGTAACAAACACCTATACAATGCGCACCACCCCGTGATGTTTTTTTCACTCCTACTAGTGAATGTAATGTAACACACACCCATACAATGCGCACCACCCCGTGATGTTTTTCTCACTCCTATTAGTGAATGTAATGTAACACACACCCATACAATGCGCACCACCCCGTGATGTTTTTCTCACTCCTACTAGTGAATCTAATGTAACACACACCCATACAATGCGCACCACCCCGTGATGATTTTCTCACTCCTACTAGTGGATCTAATGTAACAAACACCCATACAATGCGCACCACCCCGTGATGTTTTTCTCACTCCTACTAGTGAATGTAATGTAACACACACCCATACAATGCGCACCACAAGTGATGTTTTTCTCACTCCTACTAGTGAATGTAATGTAACACACACCCATACAATGCGCACCACCCCGTGATGATTTTCTCACTCCTACTAGTGAATCTAATGGAACACACACCCATACAATGCGCACCACCCCGTGATGTTTTTCTCACTCCTACTAGTGAATGTAATGTAACACACACCCATACAATGCGCACCACCCTGTGATGTTTTTCTCACACCTACTAGTGAATGTAATGTAACACACACCCATACAATGCGCACCACCCCGTGATGTTTTTCTCACTCCTACTAGTGAATCTAATGTACCACACACCCATACAATGCGCACCACCCCGTGATGTTTTTCTCACTCCTACTAGTGAATGTAATGTAACACACACCCATACAATGCGCAACACCCCGTGATGTTTTTCTCACTCCTATTAGTGAATGTAATGTAACACACACCCATACAATGCGCACCACCCCCTGATGTTTTTCTAACTCCTATTAGTGAATGTAATGTAACACACACCCATACAATGCGCACCACACCGTGATGTTTTTCTCACTCCTACTAGTGAATGTAATGTAACACACACTCATAAAATGCGCACCACCCCGTGATGTTTTTCTCACTCCTACTAGTGAATGTAATGTAACACACACCCATACAATGCGCACCACCCCGTGATGTTTTTCACACTCCTACTAGTGAATGTAATGTAACACACACCCATACAATGCGCACCACCCCGTGATGTTTCTCTCACTTCTACTAGTGTATGTAATTAAACCACACCCATAAAATGCGCACCACCCCGTGATGTTTCTCTCACTCCTACTAGTGAATGTAATGTAACACACACCCATACAATGCGCACCACCCCGTGATGTTTTTCTCACTCCTACTAGTGAATCTAATGTAACACACACCCATACAATGCGCACAACCCCGTGATGATTTTCCCACTCCTACTAGTGAATCTAATGTAACAAACACCCATACAATGCGCACCACCCCGTGATGTTTTTCTCACTCCTACTAGTGAATGTAATGTAACACACACCCATACAATGCGCACCACACCGTGATGATTTTCTCACTCCTACTAGTGGATCTAATGTAACAAACACCCATACAATGCGCACCACCCCGTGATGTTTTTCTCACTCCTACTAGTGAATGTAATGTAACACACACCCATACAATGCGCACCACCCCGTGATGATTTTCTCACTCCTACTAGTGAATGTAGTGTAACACACACTCATACAATGCGCACCACCCCGTGATGTTTTTCTCACTGCTAGTAGTGAATGTAGTGTAAAACACACCCATACAATGCGCACCACCCCGTGATGTTTTTCTCACTCCTACTAGTGAATGTAATGTAACACACACCCATACAATGCGCACCGCCCCGTGATGTTTTTCTCACTCCTACTAGTGAATCTAATGTAACACACACCCATACAATGCGCACCACCCCGTGATGTTTTTCTCACTCTTACTAGTGAATGTAATGTAACACACACCCATAAAATGCGCACCACCCCGTGATGTTTTTCTCACTGCTACTAGTGAATGTAATGTAACACACCCATACAATGCGCACCACCCAATGATGTTTTTCTCACTCCTACTAGTGAATGTAATGTAACACACACCCATACCATGCGAACCACCGCGTGATGATTTTCTCACTCCTACTAGTGAATCTAATGTAACAAACACCCATACAATGCGCACCACCCCGTGATGTTTTTCTCACTCCTACTAGTGAATGTAATGTAACACACACCCATACAATGCGCACCACCCCGTGATGATTTTCTCACTCCTACTAGTGAATGTAATGTAACAAACACCCATACAATGCGCACCACCCCGGGATGTTTTTCTCACTCCTACTAGTGAATCTAACGTAACACACACCCATACAATGCGCACCACCCCGTGATGTTTTTCTCACTCCTACTAGTGAATCTAATGTAACACACACCCATACAATGCGCACCACCCCCTGATGTTTTTCTCACTCCTACTAGTGAATGTAATGTAACACACACCCATACCATGCGCACCACCCCGTGATGATTTTCTCACTCCTACTAGTGAATCTAATGTAACAAACACCCATACCATGCGCACCACCCCGTGATGTTTTTCTCACTCCTACTAGTGAATGTAATGTAACACACACCCATACAATGCGCACCACCCCGTGATGTTTTCCTCACTCCTACTAGTGAATCTAATGTAACACACACCCATACAATGCGCACCACCCCGTGATGTTTTTCTCACTCCTACTAGTGAATCTAATGTAACACGCACCCATACAATGCGCACCACCCCGTGATGTTTTTCTCACTCCTACTAGTGAATCTAATGTAACACACCCATACAATGCGCACCACCCCGTGATGTTTTTCTCACTCCTACTAGTGAATGTAATGTAACACACACCCATACAATGCGCACCACCCCATGATGTTTTTCTCACTGCTACTAGTGAATGTAATGTAACACACACCCATACAATGCGCACCACCCCGTGATGTTTTTCTCACTGCTACTAGTGAATGTAATGTAACACACACCCATACAATGCGCACCACCCCGTGATGTTTTTCTCACTCCTACTAGTGAATGTAATGTAACACACACCCATACAATGCGCACCACCCCGTGATGTCTTTCTCACTCCTACTAGTGAATCTAATGTACCACACACACATACAATGCGCACCACCCCGTGATGTATTTCTCACTGCTACTAGTGAATGTAACGTAACACACCAATACAATGCGCACCACCCTGTGATGTTTTTCTCACTCCTACTAGTGAATGTAATGTAACACACACCAATACAATGCGCACCACGCCGTGATGTTTTTCTCACTCCTACTAGTGAATGTAATGTAACACACACCCATACAATGCGCACCACCCCGTGATGTTTTTCTCACTGCTACTAGTGAATGTAATGTAACACACAACCATACAATGCGCACCACCCCGTGATGTTTTTCTCACTCCTACTAGTGAATCTAATGTAACACACCCATACAATGCGCACCACCCCGTGATGTTTTTCTCACTCCTACTAGTGAATGTAATGTAACACACACCCATACAATGCGCACCACCGCGTGATGATTTTCTCACTCCTACTAGTGAATCTAATGTAACAAACACCCATACAATGCGCACCACCCCGTGATGTTTTTCTCACTCCTACTAGTGCATGTAATGTAACACACACCCATACAATGCGCACCACCCCGTGATGATTTTCTCACTCCTACTAGTGAATCTAATGTAACAAACACCCATACAATGCGCACCACCCCGTGATGTTTTTCTCACTCCTACTAGTGAATGTAATGTAACACACACCCATACAATGCGCACCACCAGTGATGTTTTTCTCACTCCTACTAGTGAATGTAATGTAACACACACCCATACAATGCGCACCACCCCGTGATGATTTTCTCACTCCTACTAGTGAATCTAATGGAACACACACCCATACAATGCGCACCACCCCGTGATGTTTTTCTCACTCCTACTAGTGAATGTAATGTAACACACACCCATACAATGCGCATCACCCTGTGATGTTTTTCTCACACCTACTAGTGAATGTAATGTAACACACACCCATACAATGCGCACCACCCCGTGATGTTTTTCTCACTCCTACTAGTGAATCTAATGTAACACACACCCATACAATGCGCACCACCCCGTGATGCTTTTCTCACTCCTACTAGTGAATGTAATGTAACACACACCCATACAATGCGCACCACCCCGTGATGTTTTTCTCACTCCTATTAGTGAATGTAATGTAACACACACCCATACAATGTGCACCACCCCCTGATGTTTTTCTAACTCCTATTAGTGAATGTAATGTAACACACACCCATACAATGCGCACCACACCGTGATGTTTTTCTCACTCCTACTAGTGAATGTAATGTAACACACACTCATAAAATGCGCACCACCCCGTGATGTTTTTCTCACTCCTACTAGTGAATGTAATGTAACACACACCCATACAATGCGCACCACCCCGTGATGTTTTTCACACTCCTACTAGTGAATGTAATGTAACACACACCCATACAATGCGCACCACCCCGTGATGTTTCTCTCACTTCTACTAGTGAATGTAATTAAACCACACCCATAAAATGCGCACCACCCCGTGATGTTTCTCTCACTCCTACTAGTGAATGTAATGTAACACACACCCATACAATGCGCACCACCCCGTGATGTTTTTCTCACTCCTACTAGTGAATCTAATGTAACACACACCCATACAATGCGCACAACCCCGTGATGATTTTCCCACTCCTACTAGTGAATCTAATGTAACAAACACCCATACAATGCGCACCACCCCGTGATGTTTTTCTCACTCCTACTAGTGAATGTAATGTAACACACACCCATACAATGCGCACCACCCCGTGATGATTTTCTCACTCCTACTAGTGAATGTAGTGTAACACACACCCATACAATGCGCACCACCCCGTGATGTTTTTCTCACTGCTAGTAGTGAATGTAGTGTAAAACACACCCATACAATGCGCACCACCCCGTGATGTTTTTCTCACTCCTACTAGTGAATGTAATGTAACACACACCCATACAATGCGCACCGCCCCGTGATGTTTTTCTCACTCCTACTAGTGAATCTAATGTAACACACACCCATACAATGCGCACCACCCCGTGATGTTTTTCTCACTCTTACTAGTGAATGTAATGTAACACACACCCATACAATGCGCACCACCCCGTGATGTTATTCTCACTGCTACTAGTGAATGTAATGTAACACACCCATACAATGCACACCACCCAATGATGTTTTTCTCACTCCTACTAGTGAATGTAATGTAACACACACCCATACAATGCGCACCACCCCGTGATGTTTTTCTCAAGCCTACTAGTGAATGTAATGTAACACACACCCATACAATGCGCACCACCCCGTGATGTTTTTCTCACTCCTACTAGTGAATCTAATGTAACACACCCATACAATGCGCACCACCCCGTGATGTTTTTCTCACTCCTACTAGTGAATGTAATATAACACACACCCATACAATGCGCACCACCTCGTGATGATTTTCTCACTCCTACTAGTGAATCTAATGTAACAAACACCCATACAATGCGCACCACGCCGTGATGTTTTTCTCACTCCTACTAGTGAATGTAATGTAACAAACACCAATACAATGCGCACCACCCCGTGATGTTTTTCTCACTCCTACTAGTGAATGTAATGTAACACACACCCATACCATGCGAACCAATGCGTGATGATTTTCTCACTCCTACTAGTGAATCTAATGTAACAAACACCCATACAATGCGCACCACCCCGTGATGTTTTTCTCACTCCTACTAGTGAATGTAATGTAACACACACCCATACAATGCGCACCACCCCGTGATGATTTTCTCACTCCTACTAGTGAATGTAATGTAACAAACACCCATACAATGCGCACCACCCCGTGATGTTTTTCTCACTCCTACTAGTGAATCTAACGTAACACACACCCATACAATGCGCACCACCCCGTGATGTTTTTCTCACTCCTACTAGTGAATCTAATGTAACACACACCCATACAATGCGCACCACCCCCTGATGTTTTTCTCACTCCTACTAGTGAATGTAATGTAACACACACCCATACCATGCGCACCACCCCGTGATGATTTTCTCACTCCTACTAGTGAATCTAATGTAACAAACACCCATACCATGCGCACCACCCCGTGATGTTTTTCTCACTCCTACTAGTGAATGTAATGTAACACACACCCATACAATGCGCACCACCCCGTGATGTTTTTCTCACTCCTACAAGTGAATGTAATGTAACACACACCCATACAATGCGCACCACCCCGTGATGTTTTTCTCACTCCTACTAGTGAATCTAATGTAACACGCACCCATACAATGCGCACCACCCCGTGATGTTTTTCTCACTCCTACTAGTGAATCTAATGTAACACACCCATACAATGCGCACCACCCCGTGATGTTTTTCTCACTCCTACTAGTGAATGTAATGTAACACACACCCATACAATGCGCACCACCCCATGATGTTTTTCTCACTGCTACTAGTGAATGTAATGTAACACACACCCATACAATGCACACCACCCCGTGATGTTTTTCTCACTGCTACTAGTGAATGTAATGTAACACACACCCATACAATGCGCACCACCCCGTGATGTTTTTCTCACTCCTACTAGTGAATGTAATGTAACACACACCCATACAATGCGCACCACCCCGTGATGTCTTTCTCACTCCTACTAGTGAATCTAATGTACCACACACACATGCAATGCGCACCACCCCGTGATGTATTTCTCACTGCTACTAGTGAATGTAACGTAACACACCAATACAATGCGCACCACCCCGTGATGTTTTTCTCACTCCTACTAGTGAATGTAATGTAACACACACCAATACAATGCGCACCACGCCGTGATGTTTTTCTCACTCCTACTAGTGAATGTAATGTAACACACACCCATACAATGCGCACCACCCCGTGATGTTTTTCTCACTGCTACTAGTGAATGTAATGTAACACACAACCATACAATGCGCACCACCCCGTGATGTTTTTCTCACTCCTACTAGTGAATCTAATGTAACACACCCATACAATGCGCACCACCCCGTGATGTTTTTCTCACTCCTACTAGTGAATGTAATGTAACACACACCCATACAATGCGCACCACCGCGTGATGATTTTCTCACTCCTACTAGTGAATCTAATGTAACAAACACCCATACAATGCGCACCACCCCGTGATGTTTTTCTCACTCCTACTAGTGCATGTAATGTAACACACACCCATACAATGCGCACCACCCCGTGATGATTTTCTCACTCCTACTAGTGAATCTAATGTAACACACACCCATACAATGCGCACCACCACGTGATGATTTTCTCACTCCTACTAGTGAATCTAATGTAACAAACAACCATACAATGCGCACCACCCCGTGATGTTTTTCTCACTCCTACTAGTGAATGTAATGTAACAAACACCCATACAATGCGCACCACCCCGTGATGTTTTTCTCACTCCTACTAGTGAATGTAATGTAACACACACCCATACAATGCGCACCACCCCGTGAATTTTTTCTCACTCCTACTAGTGAATGTAATGTAACACACACCCATACAATGCGCACCACCCCCTGATGTTTTTCTCACTCCTACTAGTGAATGTAATGTAACACACACCCATACCATGCGCACCACCCCGTGATGATTTTCTCACTCTTACTAGTGAATCTAATGTAACAAACACCCATACAATGCGCACCACCCCGTGATGTTTTTCTCACTGCTACTAGTGAATCTAATGTAACAAACACCCATACAATGCGCACCACCCCGTGATGTTTTTCTCACTTCTACTAGTGAATCTAATGTAACAAACACCCATACAATGCGCACCACCCCGTGATATTTTTCTCACTCCTACTCGTGAATGTAATGTAACACACACCCATACAATGCGCACCGCCCCGTGATGTTTTTCTCACTCCTACTAGTGAATGTAATGTAACACACACCCATACAATGCGCACCGCCCCGTGATGTTTTTCTCACTCCTACTAGTGAATGTAATGTAACACACACCCATAAAATGCGCACCGCCCCGTGATATTTTTCTCACTCCTACTAGTGAATGTAATGTAACACACACCCATACAATGCGAACCACCACGTGATGTTTTTCTCACTCCTACTAGTGAATGTAATGTAACACACACCCATACAATGCGCACCACACCGTGATGTTTTTCTCACTCCTACTAGTGAATGTAATGTAACACACACCCATACAATGCGCACCACACCGTGATGTTTTTCTCACTCCTACTAGTGAATGTAATGTAACACACACCCATACAATGCGCCCACCCCGTGATGTTTTTCTCACTCCTACTAGTGAATCTAACGTAACACACACCCATACAATGCGCACCACCCCGTGATATTTTTCTCACTCCTACTAGTGAATGTAACGTAACACACACCCATACAATGCGCACAACCCCGTGTTTTTCTCACTCCTACTAGTGAATGTAATGTAACACACACCCATACAATGCGCACCGCCCCGTGATGTTTTTCTCACTCCTACTAGTGAATGTAATGTAACACACACCCATACAATGCGCACCGCCCCATGATGTTTTTCTCACTCCTACTAGTGAATGTAATGTAACACACACCCATACAATGCGCACCGCCCCGTGATGTTTTTCTGACTCCTATTAGTGAATGTAATGTAACACACACCCATACAATGCGCACCGCCCCGTGATGTTTTTCTCACTCCTACTAGTTAATGTAATGTAACACACACCCATACAATGCGCACCACCCCGTGATGTTTTTCTCACTCCTACTAGTGAATGTAATGTAACACACACCCATACAATGCGCACCACCCCGTGATGATTTTCTCACTCCTACTAGTGAATCTAATGTAACAAACACCCATACAATGCGCACCTCCCCGTGATGTTTTGCTCACTCCTACTAGTGAATGTAATGTAACACACACCCATACAATGCGCACCACCCCTTGATGTTTTTCTCACTCCTAGTAGTGAATCTAATGTAACACACACCCATACAATGCGCACCACCCCGTGATCTTTTTCTCACTGCTACTAGTGAATCTAATGTAACACACACCCATACAATGCGCACCACCCCGTGATGTTTTTCTCACTCCTACTAGTGAATGTAATGTAACACACACCCATACAATGCGCACCACCCCGTGATGTTTTTCTCACTCCTACTAGTGAATGTAATGTAACACACACCCATACAATGCGCACCACGCCGTGATGTTTTTCTCACTCCTACTAGTGAATGTAATGTAACACACACCCATACAATGCGCACCACCCCGTGATGTTTTTCTCACTCCTACTAGTGAATGTAATGTAACACACACCCATACAATGCGCACCACCCCGTGATGTTTTTCTCACACCTACTAGTGAATGTAATGTAACACACACCCATACAATGCACACCACACCGTGATGTTTTTCTCACTCCTACTAGTGAATGTAATGTAACACACACCCATACAATGCGCACCACCCCGTGATGTTTTTCTCACTCTTACTAGTGAATGTAATGTAACACACACCCATACAATGCGCACCACCCCGTGATGTGTTTCTCACTCCTACTAGTGAATGTAATGTAACACACACCCATACAATGCGCACCACCCCGTGATGTTTTTCTCACTCCTACTAGTGAATCTAATGTAACACACACCCATACAATGCGCAACACCCCGTGATGTTTTTCTCACTCCTACTAGTGAATCTAATGTAACACACACCCATACATTGCGAACCACCCCGTGATGTTTTTCTCACTCCTACTAGTGAATCTAATGTAACACACACCCATACAATGCGCACCACCACGTGATGTTTTTCTCACTCTTACTAGTGAATGTAATGTAACACACACCCATACAATGCGCACCACCCCGTGATGTTTTTCTCACTGCTACTAGTGAATGTAATGTAACACACCCATACAATGCGCACCACCCAATGATGTTTTTCTCACTCCTACTAGTGAATGTAATGTAACACACACCCATACAATGCGCACCACCCCGTGATGTTTTTCTCAATCCTACTAGTGAATGTAATGTAACACACACCCATACAATGCGCACCAACCCGTGATGTTTTTCTCACTCCTACTAGTGAATCTAATGTAACACACCCATACAATGCGCACCACCCCGTGATGTTTTTCTCACTCCTACTAGTGAATGTAATGTAACACACACCGATACAATGCGCACCACCTCGTGATGATTTTCTCACTCCTACTAGTGAATCTAATGTAACAAACACCCATACAATGCGCACCACCCCGTGATGTTTTTCTCATTCCTACTAGTGAATGTAATGTAACACACACCCATACAATGCGCACCACCCCGTGATGATTTTCTCACTCCTACTAGTGAATCTAATGTAACAAACACCCATACAATGCGCACCACCCCGTGATGTTTTTCTCACTCCTACTAGTGAATGTAATGTAACAAACACCCATACAATGCGCACCACCCCGTGATGTTTTTCTCACTCCTACTAGTGAATGTAATGTAACACACACCCATACCATGCGAACCACCGCGTGATGATTTTCTCACTCCTACTAGTGAATCTAATGTAACAAACACCCATACAATGCGCACCACCCCGTGATGTTTTTCTCACTCCTACTAGTGAATGTAATGTAACACACACCCATACTATGCGCACCACTCCGTGATGATTTTCTCACTCCTACTAGTGAATCTAATGTAACAAACACCCATACAATGCGCACCACCCCGTGATGTTTTTCTCACTCCTACTAGTGAATGTAATGTAACAAACACCCATACAATGCGCACCACCCCGTGATGTTTTTCTCACTCCTACTACTGAATCTAACGTAACACACACCCATACAATGCGCACCACCCCGTGATGTTTTTCTCACTCCTACTAGTGAATCTAATGTAACACACACCCATACAATGCGCACCACCCCCTGATGTTTTTCTCACTCCTACTAGTGAATGTAATGTAACACACACCCATACCATGCGCACCACCCCGTGATGATTTTCTCACTCCTACTAGTGAATCTAATGTAACAAACACCCATACCATGCGCACCACCCCGTGATGTTTTTCTCACTCCTACTAGTGAATGTAATGTAACACACACCCATACAATGCGCACCACCCCGTGATGTTTTTCTCACTCCTACAAGTGAATGTAATGTAACACACACCCATACAATGCGCACCACCCCGTGATGTTTTTCTCACTCCTACTAGTGAATCTAATGTAACACGCACCCATACAATTCGCACCACCCCGTGATGTTTTTCTCACTGCTACTAGTGAATCTAATGTAACACACCCATACAATGCGCACCACCCCGTGATGTTTTTCTCACTCCTACTAGTGAATGTAATGTAACACACACCCATACAATGCGCACCACCCCATGATGTTTTTCTCACTCCTACTAGTGAATGTAATGTAACACACACCCATACAATGCGCACCACCCCGTGATGTTTTTCTCACTGCTACTAGTGAATGTAATGTAACACACACCCATACAATGCGCACCACCCCGTGATGTTTTTCTCACTCCTACTAGTGAATGTAATGTAACACACACCCATACAATGCGCACCACCCCGTGATGTTTTTCTCACTCCTACTAGTGAATCTAATGTAACACACACCCATACAATGCGCACCACCCCGTGATGTATTTCTCACTGCTACTAGTGAATGTAACGCAACACACCAATACAATGCGCACCACCCCGTGATGTTTTTCTCACTCCTACTAGTGAATGTAATGTAACACACACCAATACAATGCGCACCACGCCGTGATGTTTTTCTCACTCCTACTAGTGAATGTAATGTAACACACACCCATACAATGCGCACCACCCCGTGATGTTTTTCTCACTGATACTAGTGAATGTAATGTAACACACACCCATACAATGCGCACCACCCCGTGATGTTTTTCTCACTCCTACTAGTGAATCTAATGTAACACACCCATACAATGCGCACCACCCCGTGATGTTTTTCTCACTCCTACTAGTGAATGTAATGTAACACACACCCATACAATGCGCACCACCGCGTGATGATTTTCTCACTCCTACTAGTGAATCTAATGTAACAAACACCCATACAATGCGCACCACCCCGTGATGTTTTTCTCACTCCTACTAGTGCATGTAATGTAACACACACCCATACAATGCGCACCACCCCGTGATGATTTTCTCACTCCTACTAGTGAATCTAATGTAACAAACACCCATACAATGTGCACCACCCCGTGATGTTTTTCTCACTGCTACTAGTGAATCTAATGTAACACACCCATACAATGCGCACCACCCCGTGATGTTTTTCTCACTCCTACTAGTGAATGTAACGTAACACACCAATACAATGCGCACCACCCCGTGATGTTTTTCTCACTCCTACTAGTGAATGTAATGTAACACACACCAATACAATGCGCACCACGCCGTGATGTTTTTCTCACTCCTACTAGTGAATGTAATGTAACACACACCCATACAATGCGCACCACCCCGTGATGTTTTTCTCACTGCTACTAGTGAATGTAATGTAACACACACCCATACAATGCGCACCACCCCGTGATGATTTTCTCACTCCTACTAGTGAATCTAATGTAACAAACACCCATACAATGCGCACCACCCCGTGATGTTTTTCTCACTCCTATTAGTGCATGTAATGTAACACACACCCATACAATGCGCACCACCCCGTGATGATTTTCTCACTCCTACTAGTGAATCTAATGTAACAAACACCCATACAATGCGCACCACCCCGTGATGTTTTTCTCACTCCTACTAGTGAATGTAATGTAACAATCACCCATACAATGCGCACCACCCTGTGATGTTTTTCTCACTCCTACTAGTGAATCTAATGTAACACACACCCATACAATGCGCACCACCCCGTGATGTTTTTCTCACTCCTACTAGTGAATCTAATGTAACACACACCCATACAATGCGCACCACCCCCTGATGTTTTTCTCACTCCTACTAGTGAATGTAATGTAATACACACCCATACCATGCGCACCACTGCGTGATGATTTTCTCACTCCTACTAGTGAATCTAATGTAACAAACACCCATACAATGCGCACCACCCCGTGATGTTTTTCTCACTCCTACTAGTGAATGTAATGTAACACACACCCATACAATGCGCACCACCCCGTGATGATTTTCTCACTCCTACTAGTGAATCTAATGTAACAAACACCCATACAATGCGCACCACCCCGTGATGTTTTTCTCACTCCTACTAGTGAATCTAATGTAACAAACACCCATACAATGCGCACCACCCCGTGATGTTTTTCTCACTCCTACTAGTGAATCTAATGTAACACACCCATACAATGCGCACCACCCCGTGATGTTTTTCTCACTCCTACTAGTGAATGTAATGTAACACACACCCATACAATGCGCACCACCTCGTGATGATTTTCTCACTCCTACTAGTGAATCTAATGTAACAAACACCCATACAATGCGCACCACCCCGTGATGTTTTTCTCATTCCTACTAGTGAATGTAATGTAACACACACCCATACAATGCGCACCACCCCGTGATGATTTTCTCACTCCTACTAGTGAATCTAATGTAACAAACACCCATACAATGCGCACCACGCCGTGATGTTTTTCTCACTCCTACTAGTGAATGTAATGTAACAAACACCAATACAATGCGCACCACCCCGTGATGTTTTTCTCACTCCTACTAGTGAATGTAATGTAACACACACCCATACCATGCGAACCAATGCGTGATGATTTTCTCACTCCTACTAGTGAATCTAATGTAACAAACACCCATACAATGCGCACCACCCCGTGATGTTTTTCTCACTCCTACTAGTGAATGTAATGTAACACACACCCATACAATGCGCACCACCCCGTGATGATTTTCTCACTCCTACTAGTGAATGTAATGTAACAAACACCCATACAATGCGCACCACCCCGTGATGTTTTTCTCACTCCTACTAGTGAATCTAACGTAACACACACCCATACAATGCGCACCACCCCGTGATGTTTTTCTCACTCCTACTAGTGAATCTAATGTAACACACACCCATACAATGCGCACCACCCCCTGATGTTTTTCTCACTCCTACTAGTGAATGTAATGTAACACACACCCATACCATGCGCACCACCCCGTGATGATTTTCTCACTCCTACTAGTGAATCTAATGTAACAAACACCCATACCATGCGCACCACCCCGTGATGTTTTTCTCACTCCTACTAGTGAATGTAATGTAACACACACCCATACAATGCGCACCACCCCGTGATGTTTTTCTCACTCCTACAAGTTAATGTAATGTAACACACACCCATACAATGCGCACCACCCCGTGATGTTTTTCTCACTCCTACTAGTGAATCTAATGTAACACGCACCCATACAATGCGCACCACCCCGTGATGTTTTTCTCACTCCTACTAGTGAATTTAATGTAACACACCCATACAATGCGCACCACCCCGTGATGTTTTTCTCACTCCTACTAGTGAATGTAATGTAACACACACCCATACAATGCGCACCACCCCATGATGTTTTTCTCACTGCTACTAGTGAATGTAATGTAACACACACCCATACAATGCGCACCACCCCGTGATGTTTTTCTCACTGCTACTAGAGAATGTAATGTAACACACACCCATACAATGCGCACCACCCCGTGATGTTTTTCTCACTCCTACTAGTGAATGTAATGTAACACACACCCATACAATGCGCACCACCCCGTGATGTCTTTCTCACTCCTACTAGTGAATCTAATGTACCACACACACATACAATGCGCACCACCCCGTGATGTATTTCTCACTGCTACTAGTGAATGTAACGTAACACACCAATACAATGCGCACCACCCCGTGATGTTTTTCTCACTCCTACTAGTGAATGTAATGTAACACACACCAATACAATGCGCACCACGCCGTGATGTTTTTCTCACTCCTACTAGTGAATGTAATGTAACACACACCCATACAATGCGCACCACCCCGTGATGTTTTTCTCACTGCTACTAGTGAATGTAATGTAACACACAACCATACAATGCGCACCACCCCGTGATGTTTTTCTCACTCCTACTAGTGAATCTAATGTAACACACCCATACAATGCGCACCACCCCGTGATGTTTTTCTCACTCCTACTAGTGAATGTAATGTAACACACACCCATACAATGCGCACCACCGCGTGATGATTTTCTCACTCCTACTAGTGAATCTAATGTAACAAACACCCATACAATGCGCACCACCCCGTGATGTTTTTCTCACTCCTACTAGTGCATGTAATGTAACACACACCCATACAATGCGCACCACCCCGTGATGATTTTCTCACTCCTACTAGTGAATCTAATGTAACACACACCCATACAATGCGCACCACCACGTGATGATTTTCTCACTCCTACTAGTGAATCTAATGTAACAAACACCCATACAATGCGCACCACCCCGTGATGTTTTTCTCACTCCTACTAGTGAATGTAATGTAACAAACACCCATACAATGCGCACCACCCCGTGATGTTTTTCTCACTCCTACTAGTGAATGTAATGTAACACACACCCATACAATTCGCACCACCCCGTGAATTTTTTCTCACTCCTACTAGTGAATGTAATGTAACACACACCCATACAATGCGCACCACCCCCTGATGTTTTTCTCACTCCTACTAGTGAATGTAATGTAACACACACCCATACCATGCGCACCACCCCGTGATGATTTTCTCACTCTTACTAGTGAATCTAATGTAACAAACACCCATACAATGCGCACCACCCCTTGATGTTTTTCTCACTGCTACTAGTGAATCTAATGTAACAAACACCCATACAATGCGCACCACCCCGTGATGTTTTTCTCACTTCTACTAGTGAATCTAATGTAACAAACACCCATACAATGCGAACCACCCCGTGATATTTTTCTCACTCCTACTCGTGAATGTAATGTAACACACACCCATACAATGCGCACCGCCCCGTGATGTTTTTCTCACTCCTACTAGTGAATGTAATGTAACACACACCCATACAATGCGCACCGCCCCGTGATGTTTTTCTCACTCCTACTAGTGAATGTAATGTAACACACACCCATAAAATGCGCACCGCCCCGTGATATTTTTCTCACTCCTACTAGTGAATGTAATGTAACACACACCCATACAATGCGAACCACCACGTGATGTTTTTCTCACTCCTACTAGTGAATGTAATGTAACACACACCCATACAATGCGCACCACACCGTGATGTTTTTCTCACTCCTACTAGTGAATGTAATGTAACACACACCCATACAATGCGCACCACCCCGTGATGTTTTTCTCACTCCTACTAGTGAATGTAATGTAACACACACCCATACAATGCGCCCACCCCGTGATGTTTTTCTCACTCCTACTAGTGAATCTAACGTAACACACACCCATACAATGCGCACCACCCCGTGATATTTTTCTCACTCCTACTAGTGAATGTAACGTAACACACACCCATACAATGCGCACAACCCCGTGTTTTTCTCACTCCTACTAGTGAATGTAATGTAACACACACCCATACAATGCGCACCGCCCCGTGATGTTTTTCTCACTCCTACTAGTGAATGTAATGTAACACACACCCATACAATGCGCACCGCCCCATGATGTTTTTCTCACTCCTACTAGTGAATGTAATGTAACACACACCCATACAATGCGCACCGCCCCGTGATGTTTTTCTGACTCCTATTAGTGAATGTAATGTAACACACACCCATACAATGCGCACCGCCCCGTGATGTTTTTCTCACTCCTACTAGTTAATGTAATGTAACACACACCCATACAATGCGCACCACCCCGTGATGTTTTTCTCACTCCTACTAGTGAATGTAATGTAACACACACCCATACAATGCGCACCACCCCGTGATGATTTTCTCACTCCTACTAGTGAATCTAATGTAACAAACACCCATACAATGCGCACCTCCCCGTGATGTTTTGCTCACTCCTACTAGTGAATGTAATGTAACACACACCCATACAATGCGCACCACCCCGTGATGTTTTTCTCACTCCTACTAGTGAATGTAATGTAACACACACCCATACAATGCGCACCACGCCGTGATGTTTTTCTCACTCCTACTAGTGAATGTAATGTAACACACACCCATACAATGCGCACCACCCCGTGATGTTTTTCTCACTCCTACTCGTGAATGTAATGTAACACACACCCATACAATGCGCACCGCCCCGTGATGTTTTTCTCACTCCTACTAGTGAATGTAATGTAACACACACCCATACAATGCGCACCGCCCCGTGATGTTTTTCTCACTCCTACTAGTGAATGTAATGTAACACACACCCATAAAATGCGCACCGCCCCGTGATATTTTTCTCACTCCTACTAGTGAATGTAATGTAACACACACCCATACAATGCGAACCACCACGTGATGTTTTTCTCACTCCTACTAGTGAATGTAATGTAACACACACCCATACAATGCGCACCACACCGTGATGTTTTTCTCACTCCTACTAGTGAATGTAATGTAACACACACCCATACAATGCGCACCACCCCGTGATGTTTTTCTCACTCCTACTAGTGAATGTAATGTAACACACACCCATACAATGCGCCCACCCCGTGATGTTTTTCTCACTCCTACTAGTGAATCTAACGTAACACACACCCATACAATGCGCACCACCCCGTGATATTTTTCTCACTCCTACTAGTGAATGTAACGTAACACACACCCATACAATGCGCACAACCCCGTGTTTTTCTCACTCCTACTAGTGAATGTAATGTAACACACACCCATACAATGCGCACCGCCCCGTGATGTTTTTCTCACTCCTACTAGTGAATGTAATGTAACACACACCCATACAATGCGCACCGCCCCATGATGTTTTTCTCACTCCTACTAGTGAATGTAATGTAACACACACCCATACAATGCGCACCGCCCCGTGATGTTTTTCTGACTCCTATTAGTGAATGTAATGTAACACACACCCATACAATGCGCACCGCCCCGTGATGTTTTTCTCACTCCTACTAGTTAATGTAATGTAACACACACCCATACAATGCGCACCACCCCGTGATGTTTTTCTCACTCCTACTAGTGAATGTAATGTAACACACACCCATACAATGCGCACCACCCCGTGATGATTTTCTCACTCCTACTAGTGAATCTAATGTAACAAACACCCATACAATGCGCACCTCCCCGTGATGTTTTGCTCACTCCTACTAGTGAATGTAATGTAACACACACCCATACAATGCGCACCACCCCTTGATGTTTTTCTCACTCCTAGTAGTGAATCTAATGTAACACACACCCATACAATGCGCACCACCCCGTGATCTTTTTCTCACTGCTACTAGTGAATCTAATGTAACACACACCCATACAATGCGCACCACCCCGTGATGTTTTTCTCACTCCTACTAGTGAATGTAATGTAACACACACCCATACAATGCGCACCACCCCGTGATGTTTTTCTCACTCCTACTAGTGAATGTAATGTAACACACACCCATACAATGCGCACCACGCCGTGATGTTTTTCTCACTCCTACTAGTGAATGTAATGTAACACACACCCATACAATGCGCACCACCCCGTGATGTTTTTCTCACTCCTACTAGTGAATGTAATGTAACACACACCCATACAATGCGCACCACCCCGTGATGTTTTTCTCACACCTACTAGTGAATGTAATGTAACACACACCCATACAATGCGCACCACACCGTGATGTTTTTCTCACTCCTACTAGTGAATGTAATGTAACACACACCCATACAATGCGCACCACCCCGTGATGTTTTTCTCACTCTTACTAGTGAATGTAATGTAACACACACCCATACAATGCGCACCACCCCGTGATGTGTTTCTCACTCCTACTAGTGAATGTAATGTAACACACACCCATACAATGCGCACCACCCCGTGATGTGTTTCTCACTCCTACTAGTGAATGTAATGTAACACACACCCATACAATGCGCACCACCCCTTGATGTTTTTCTCACTCCTAGTAGTGAATCTAATGTAACACACACCCATACAATGCGCACCACCCCGTGATCTTTTTCTCACTGCTACTAGTGAATCTAATGTAACACACACCCATACAATGCGCACCACCCCGTGATGTTTTTCTCACTCCTACTAGTGAATGTAATGTAACACACACCCATACAATGCGCACCACCCCGTGATGTTTTTCTCACTCCTACCTGTGAATGTAATGTAACACACACCCATACAATGCGCACCACGCCGTGATGTTTTTCTCACTCCTACTAGTGAATGTAATGTAACACACACCCATACAATGCGCACCACCCCGTGATGTTTTTCTCACTCCTACTAGTGAATGTAATGTAACACACACCCATACAATGCGCACCACCCCGTGATGTTTTTCTCACACCTACTAGTGAATGTAATGTAACACACACCCATACAATGCGCACCACACCGTGATGTTTTTCTCACTCCTACTAGTGAATGTAATGTAACACACACCCATACAATGCGCACCACCCCGTGATGTTTTTCTCACTCTTACTAGTGAATGTAATGTAACACACACCCATACAATGCGCACCACCCCGTGATGTGTTTCTCACTCCTACTAGTGAATGTAATGTAACACACACCCATACAATGCGCACCACCCCGTGATGTTTTTCTCACTCCTACTAGTGAATCTAATGTAACACACACCCATACAATGCGCACCACCCCTTGATGTTTTTCTCACTCCTAGTAGTGAATCTAATGTAACACACACCCATACAATGCGCACCACCCCGTGATCTTTTTCTCACTGCTACTAGTGAATCTAATGTAACACACACCCATACAATGCGCACCACCCCGTGATGTTTTTCTCACTCCTACTAGTGAATGTAATGTAACACACACCCATACAATGCGCACCACCCCGTGATGTTTTTCTCACTCCTCCTAGTGAATCTAATGTAACAAACACCCATACAATGCGCACCACCCCGTGATGTTTTTCTCACTCCTACTAGTGAATGTAATGTAACACACCCATACAATGCGCACCACCCAATGATGTTTTTCTCACTCCTACTAGTGAATGTAATGTAACACACACCCATACAATGCGCACCACCCCGTGATGTTTTTCTCAATCCTACTAGTGAATGTAATGTAACACACACCCATACAATGCGCACCAACCCGTGATGTTTTTCTCACTCCTACTAGTGAATCTAATGTAACACACCCATACAATGCGCACCACCCCGTGATGTTTTTCTCACTCCTACTAGTGAATGTAATGTAACACACACCGATACAATGCGCACCACCTCGTGATGATTTTCTCACTCCTACTAGTGAATCTAATGTAACAAACACCCATACAATGCGCACCACCCCGTGATGTTTTTCTCATTCCTACTAGTGAATGTAATGTAACACACACCCATACAATGCGCACCACCCCGTGATGATTTTCTCACTCCTACTAGTGAATCTAATGTAACAAACACCCATACAATGCGCACCACCCCGTGATGTTTTTCTCACTCCTACTAGTGAATGTAATGTAACAAACACCCATACAATGCGCACCACCCCGTGATGTTTTTCTCACTCCTACTAGTGAATGTAATGTAACACACACCCATACCATGCGAACCACCGCGTGATGATTTTCTCACTCCTACTAGTGAATCTAATGTAACAAACACCCATACAATGCGCACCACCCCGTGATGTTTTTCTCACTCCTACTAGTGAATGTAATGTAACACACACCCATACTATGCGCACCACTCCGTGATGATTTTCTCACTCCTACTAGTGAATCTAATGTAACAAACACCCATACAATGCGCACCACCCCGTGATGTTTTTCTCACTCCTACTAGTGAATGTAATGTAACAAACACCCATACAATGCGCACCACCCCGTGATGTTTTTCTCACTCCTACTACTGAATCTAACGTAACACACACCCATACAATGCGCACCACCCCGTGATGTTTTTCTCACTCCTACTAGTGAATCTAATGTAACACACACCCATACAATGCGCACCACCCCCTGATGTTTTTCTCACTCCTACTAGTGAATGTAATGTAACACACACCCATACAATGCGCACCACCCCGTGATGATTTTCTCACTCCTACTAGTGAATCTAATGTAACAAACACCCATACAATGCGCACCTCCCCGTGATGTTTTGCTCACTCCTACTAGTGAATGTAATGTAACACACACCCATACAATGCGCACCACCCCGTGATGTTTTTCTCACTCCTACTAGTGAATGTAATGTAACACACACCCATACAATGCGCACCACGCCGTGATGTTTTTCTCACTCCTACTAGTGAATGTAATGTAACACACACCCATACAATGCGCACCACCCCGTGATGTTTTTCTCACTCCTACTCGTGAATGTAATGTAACACACACCCATACAATGCGCACCGCCCCGTGATGTTTTTCTCACTCCTACTAGTGAATGTAATGTAACACACACCCATACAATGCGCACCGCCCCGTGATGTTTTTCTCACTCCTACTAGTGAATGTAATGTAACACACACCCATAAAATGCGCACCGCCCCGTGATATTTTTCTCACTCCTACTAGTGAATGTAATGTAACACACACCCATACAATGCGAACCACCACGTGATGTTTTTCTCACTCCTACTAGTGAATGTAATGTAACACACACCCATACAATGCGCACCACACCGTGATGTTTTTCTCACTCCTACTAGTGAATGTAATGTAACACACACCCATACAATGCGCACCACCCCGTGATGTTTTTCTCACTCCTACTAGTGAATGTAATGTAACACACACCCATACAATGCGCCCACCCCGTGATGTTTTTCTCACTCCTACTAGTGAATCTAACGTAACACACACCCATACAATGCGCACCACCCCGTGATATTTTTCTCACTCCTACTAGTGAATGTAACGTAACACACACCCATACAATGCGCACAACCCCGTGTTTTTCTCACTCCTACTAGTGAATGTAATGTAACACACACCCATACAATGCGCACCGCCCCGTGATGTTTTTCTCACTCCTACTAGTGAATGTAATGTAACACACACCCATACAATGCGCACCGCCCCATGATGTTTTTCTCACTCCTACTAGTGAATGTAATGTAACACACACCCATACAATGCGCACCGCCCCGTGATGTTTTTCTGACTCCTATTAGTGAATGTAATGTAACACACACCCATACAATGCGCACCGCCCCGTGATGTTTTTCTCACTCCTACTAGTTAATGTAATGTAACACACACCCATACAATGCGCACCACCCCGTGATGTTTTTCTCACTCCTACTAGTGAATGTAATGTAACACACACCCATACAATGCGCACCACCCCGTGATGATTTTCTCACTCCTACTAGTGAATCTAATGTAACAAACACCCATACAATGCGCACCTCCACGTGATGTTTTGCTCACTCCTACTAGTGAATGTAATGTAACACACACCCATACAATGCGCACCACCCCTTGATGTTTTTCTCACTCCTAGTAGTGAATCTAATGTAACACACACCCATACAATGCGCACCACCCCGTGATCTTTTTCTCACTGCTACTAGTGAATCTAATGTAACACACACCCATACAATGCGCACCACCCCGTGATGTTTTTCTCACTCCTACTAGTGAATGTAATGTAACACACACCCATACAATGCGCACCACCCCGTGATGTTTTTCTCACTCCTACTAGTGAATGTAATGTAACACACACCCATACAATGCGCACCACGCCGTGATGTTTTTCTCACTCCTACTAGTGAATGTAATGTAACACACACCCATACAATGCGCACCACCCCGTGATGTTTTTCTCACTCCTACTAGTGAATGTAATGTAACACACACCCATACAATGCGCACCACCCCGTGATGTTTTTCTCACACCTACTAGTGAATGTAATGTAACACACACCCATACAATGCGCACCACACCGTGATGTTTTTCTCACTCCTACTAGTGAATGTAATGTAACACACACCCATACAATGCGCACCACCCCGTGATGTTTTTCTCACTCTTACTAGTGAATGTAATGTAACACACACCCATACAATGCGCACCACCCCGTGATGTGTTTCTCACTCCTACTAGTGAATGTAATGTAACACACACCCATACAATGCGCACCACCCCGTGATGTGTTTCTCACTCCTACTAGTGAATGTAATGTAACACACACCCATACAATGCGCACCACCCCTTGATGTTTTTCTCACTCCTAGTAGTGAATCTAATGTAACACACACCCATACAATGCGCACCACCCCGTGATCTTTTTCTCACTGCTACTAGTGAATCTAATGTAACACACACCCATACAATGCGCACCACCCCGTGATGTTTTTCTCACTCCTACTAGTGAATGTAATGTAACACACACCCATACAATGCGCACCACCCCGTGATGTTTTTCTCACTCCTACCTGTGAATGTAATGTAACACACACCCATACAATGCGCACCACGCCGTGATGTTTTTCTCACTCCTACTAGTGAATGTAATGTAACACACACCCATACAATGCGCACCACCCCGTGATGTTTTTCTCACTCCTACTAGTGAATGTAATGTAACACACACCCATACAATGCGCACCACCCCGTGATGTTTTTCTCACACCTACTAGTGAATGTAATGTAACACACACCCATACAATGCGCACCACACCGTGATGTTTTTCTCACTCCTACTAGTGAATGTAATGTAACACACACCCATACAATGCGCACCACCCCGTGATGTTTTTCTCACTCTTACTAGTGAATGTAATGTAACACACACCCATACAATGCGCACCACCCCGTGATGTGTTTCTCACTCCTACTAGTGAATGTAATGTAACACACACCCATACAATGCGCACCACCCCGTGATGTTTTTCTCACTCCTACTAGTGAATCTAATGTAACACACACCCATACAATGCGCACCACCCCTTGATGTTTTTCTCACTCCTAGTAGTGAATCTAATGTAACACACACCCATACAATGCGCACCACCCCGTGATCTTTTTCTCACTGCTACTAGTGAATCTAATGTAACACACACCCATACAATGCGCACCACCCCGTGATGTTTTTCTCACTCCTACTAGTGAATGTAATGTAACACACACCCATACAATGCGCACCACCCCGTGATGTTTTTCTCACTCCTCCTAGTGAATCTAATGTAACAAACACCCATACAATGCGCACCACCCCGTGATGTTTTTCTCACTCCTACTAGTGAATGTAATGTAACACACCCATACAATGCGCACCACCCAATGATGTTTTTCTCACTCCTACTAGTGAATGTAATGTAACACACACCCATACAATGCGCACCACCCCGTGATGTTTTTCTCAATCCTACTAGTGAATGTAATGTAACACACACCCATACAATGCGCACCAACCCGTGATGTTTTTCTCACTCCTACTAGTGAATCTAATGTAACACACCCATACAATGCGCACCACCCCGTGATGTTTTTCTCACTCCTACTAGTGAATGTAATGTAACACACACCGATACAATGCGCACCACCTCGTGATGATTTTCTCACTCCTACTAGTGAATCTAATGTAACAAACACCCATACAATGCGCACCACCCCGTGATGTTTTTCTCATTCCTACTAGTGAATGTAATGTAACACACACCCATACAATGCGCACCACCCCGTGATGATTTTCTCACTCCTACTAGTGAATCTAATGTAACAAACACCCATACAATGCGCACCACCCCGTGATGTTTTTCTCACTCCTACTAGTGAATGTAATGTAACAAACACCCATACAATGCGCACCACCCCGTGATGTTTTTCTCACTCCTACTAGTGAATGTAATGTAACACACACCCATACCATGCGAACCACCGCGTGATGATTTTCTCACTCCTACTAGTGAATCTAATGTAACAAACACCCATACAATGCGCACCACCCCGTGATGTTTTTCTCACTCCTACTAGTGAATGTAATGTAACACACACCCATACTATGCGCACCACTCCGTGATGATTTTCTCACTCCTACTAGTGAATCTAATGTAACAAACACCCATACAATGCGCACCACCCCGTGATGTTTTTCTCACTCCTACTAGTGAATGTAATGTAACAAACACCCATACAATGCGCACCACCCCGTGATGTTTTTCTCACTCCTACTACTGAATCTAACGTAACACACACCCATACAATGCGCACCACCCCGTGATGTTTTTCTCACTCCTACTAGTGAATCTAATGTAACACACACCCATACAATGCGCACCACCCCCTGATGTTTTTCTCACTCCTACTAGTGAATGTAATGTAACACACACCCATACCATGCGCACCACCCCGTGATGATTTTCTCACTCCTACTAGTGAATCTAATGTAACAAACACCCATACCATGCGCACCACCCCGTGATGTTTTTCTCACTCCTACTAGTGAATGTAATGTAACACACACCCATACAATGCGCACCACCCCGTGATGTTTTTCTCACTCCTACAAGTGAATGTAATGTAACACACACCCATACAATGCGCACCACCCCGTGATGTTTTTCTCACTCCTACTAGTGAATCTAATGTAACACGCACCCATACAATGCGCACCACCCCGTGATGTTTTTCTCACTGCTACTAGTGAATCTAATGTAACACACCCATACAATGCGCACCACCCCGTGATGTTTTTCTCACTCCTACTAGTGAATGTAATGTAACACACACCCATACAATGCGCACCACCCCATGATGTTTTTCTCACTCCTACTAGTGAATGTAATGTAACACACACCCATACAATGCGCACCACCCCGTGATGTTTTTCTCACTGCTACTAGTGAATGTAATGTAACACACACCCATACAATGCGCACCACCCCGTGATGTTTTTCTCACTCCTACTAGTGAATGTAATGTAACACACACCCATACAATGCGCACCACCCCGTGATGTTTTTCTCACTCCTACTAGTGAATCTAATGTAACACACACCCATACAATGCGCACCACCCCGTGATGTATTTCTCACTGCTACTAGTGAATGTAACGCAACACACCAATACAATGCGCACCACCCCGTGATGTTTTTCTCACTCCTACTAGTGAATGTAATGTAACACACACCAATACAATGCGCACCACGCCGTGATGTTTTTCTCACTCCTACTAGTGAATGTAATGTAACACACACCCATACAATGCGCACCACCCCGTGATGTTTTTCTCACTGATACTAGTGAATGTAATGTAACACACACCCATACAATGCGCACCACCCCGTGATGTTTTTCTCACTCCTACTAGTGAATCTAATGTAACACACCCATACAATGCGCACCACCCCGTGATGTTTTTCTCACTCCTACTAGTGAATGTAATGTAACACACACCCATACAATGCGCACCACCGCGTGATGATTTTCTCACTCCTACTAGTGAATCTAATGTAACAAACACCCATACAATGCGCACCACCCCGTGATGTTTTTCTCACTCCTACTAGTGCATGTAATGTAACACACACCCATACAATGCGCACCACCCCGTGATGATTTTCTCACTCCTACTAGTGAATCTAATGTAACAAACACCCATACAATGTGCACCACCCCGTGATGTTTTTCTCACTGCTACTAGTGAATCTAATGTAACACACCCATACAATGCGCACCACCCCGTGATGTTTTTCTCACTCCTACTAGTGAATGTAACGTAACACACCAATACAATGCGCACCACCCCGTGATGTTTTTCTCACTCCTACTAGTGAATGTAATGTAACACACACCAATACAATGCGCACCACGCCGTGATGTTTTTCTCACTCCTACTAGTGAATGTAATGTAACACACACCCATACAATGCGCACCACCCCGTGATGTTTTTCTCACTGCTACTAGTGAATGTAATGTAACACACACCCATACAATGCGCACCACCCCGTGATGATTTTCTCACTCCTACTAGTGAATCTAATGTAACAAACACCCATACAATGCGCACCACCCCGTGATGTTTTTCTCACTCCTATTAGTGCATGTAATGTAACACACACCCATACAATGCGCACCACCCCGTGATGATTTTCTCACTCCTACTAGTGAATCTAATGTAACAAACACCCATACAATGCGCACCACCCCGTGATGTTTTTCTCACTCCTACTAGTGAATGTAATGTAACAATCACCCATACAATGCGCACCACCCTGTGATGTTTTTCTCACTCCTACTAGTGAATCTAATGTAACACACACCCATACAATGCGCACCACCCCGTGATGTTTTTCTCACTCCTACTAGTGAATCTAATGTAACACACACCCATACAATGCGCACCACCCCCTGATGTTTTTCTCACTCCTACTAGTGAATGTAATGTAATACACACCCATACCATGCGCACCACTGCGTGATGATTTTCTCACTCCTACTAGTGAATCTAATGTAACAAACACCCATACAATGCGCACCACCCCGTGATGTTTTTCTCACTCCTACTAGTGAATGTAATGTAACACACACCCATAAAATGCGCACCGCCCCGTGATATTTTTCTCACTCCTACTAGTGAATGTAATGTAACACACACCCATACAATGCGAACCACCACGTGATGTTTTTCTCACTCCTACTAGTGAATGTAATGTAACACACACCCATACAATGCGCACCACACCGTGATGTTTTTCTCACTCCTACTAGTGAATGTAATGTAACACACACCCATACAATGCGCACCACCCCGTGATGTTTTTCTCACTCCTACTAGTGAATGTAATGTAACACACACCCATACAATGCGCCCACCCCGTGATGTTTTTCTCACTCCTACTAGTGAATCTAACGTAACACACACCCATACAATGCGCACCACCCCGTGATATTTTTCTCACTCCTACTAGTGAATGTAACGTAACACACACCCATACAATGCGCACAACCCCGTGTTTTTCTCACTCCTACTAGTGAATGTAATGTAACACACACCCATACAATGCGCACCGCCCCGTGATGTTTTTCTCACTCCTACTAGTGAATGTAATGTAACACACACCCATACAATGCGCACCGCCCCATGATGTTTTTCTCACTCCTACTAGTGAATGTAATGTAACACACACCCATACAATGCGCACCGCCCCGTGATGTTTTTCTGACTCCTATTAGTGAATGTAATGTAACACACACCCATACAATGCGCACCGGCCCGTGATGTTTTTCTCACTCCTACTAGTTAATGTAATGTAACACACACCCTTACAATGCGCACCACCCCGTGATGTTTTTCTCACTCCTACTAGTGAATGTAATGTAACACACAACCATACAATGCGCACCACCCCGTGATGATTTTCTCACTCCTACTAGTGAATCTAATGTAACAAACACCCATACAATGCGCACCTCCCCGTGATGTTTTGCTCACTCCTACTAGTGAATGTAATGTAACACACACCCATACAATGCGCACCACCCCTTGATGTTTTTCTCACTCCTAGTAGTGAATCTAATGTAACACACACCCATACAATGCGCACCACCCCGTGATGTTTTTCTCACTGCTACTAGTGAATCTAATGTAACACACACCCATACAATGCGCACCACCCCGTGATGTTTTTCTCACTCCTACTAGTGAATGTAATGTAACACACACCCATACAATGCGCACCACCCCGTGATGTTTTTCTCACTCCTACTAGTGAATGTAATGTAACACACACCCATACAATGCGCACCACGCCGTGATGTTTTTCTCACTCCTACTAGTGAATGTAATGTAACACACACCCATACAATGCGCACCACCCCGTGATGTTTTTCTCACTCCTACTAGTGAATGTAATGTAACACACACCCATACAATGCGCACCACCCCGTGATGTTTTTCTCACACCTACTAGTGAATGTAATGTAACACACACCCATACAATGCGCACCACACCGTGATGATTTTCTCACTCCTACTAGTGAATGTAATGTAACACACACCCATACAATGCGCACCACCCCGTGATGTTTTTCTCACTCTTACTAGTGAATGTAATGTAACACACACCCATACAATGCGCACCACCCCGTGATGTGTTTCTCACTCCTACTAGTGAATGTAATGTAACACACACCCATACAATGCGCACCACCCCGTGATGTTTTTCTCACTCCTACTAGTGAATCTAATGTAACACACACCCATACAATGCGCAACACCCCGTGATGTTTTTCTCACTCCTACTAGTGAATCTAATGTAACACACACCCATACATTGCGAACCACCCCGTGATGTATTTCTCACTCCTACTAGTGAATCTAATGTAACACACACCCATACAATGCGCACCACCCCGTGATGTTTTTCTCACTCTTACTAGTGAATGTAATGTAACACACACCCATACAATGCGCACCACCCCGTGATGTTTTTCTCACTGCTACTAGTGAATGTAATGTAACACACCCATACAATGCGCACCACCCAATGATGTTTTTCTCACTCCTACTAGTGAATGTAATGTAACACACACCCATACAATGCGCACCACCCCGTGATGTTTTTCTCAATCCTACTAGTGAATGTAATGTAACACACACCCATACAATGCGCACCAACCCGTGATGTTTTTCTCACTCCTACTAGTGAATCTAATGTAACACACCCATACAATGCGCACCACCCCGTGATGTTTTTCTCACTCCTACTAGTGAATCTAATGTAACACACACCGATACAATGCGCACCACCTCGTGATGATTTTCTCACTCCTACTAGTGAATCTAATGTAACAAACACCCATACAATGCGCACCACCCCGTGATGTTTTTCTCATTCCTACTAGTGAATGTAATGTAACACACACCCATACAATGCGCACCACCCCGTGATGATTTTCTCACTCCTACTAGTGAATCTAATGTAACAAACACCCATACAATGCGCACCACCCCGTGATGTTTTTCTCACTCCTACTAGTGAATGTAATGTAACAAACACCCATACAATGCGCACCACCCCGTGATGTTTTTCTCACTCCTACTAGTGAATGTAATGTAACACACACCCATACCATGCGAACCACCGCGTGATGATTTTCTCACTCCTACTAGTGAATCTAATGTAACAAACACCCATACAATGCGCACCACCCCGTGATGTTTTTCTCACTCCTACTAGTGAATGTAATGTAACACACACCCATACTATGCGCACCACTCCGTGATGATTTTCTCACTCCTACTAGTGAATCTAATGTAACAAACACCCATACAATGCGCACCACCCCGTGATGTTTTTCTCACTCCTACTAGTGAATGTAATGTAACAAACACCCATACAATGCGCACCACCCCGTGATGTTTTTCTCACTCCTACTACTGAATCTAACGTAACACACACCCATACAATGCGCACCACCCCGTGATGTTTTTCTCACTCCTACTAGTGAATCTAATGTAACACACACCCATACAATGCGCACCACCCCCTGATGTTTTTCTCACTCCTACTAGTGAATGTAATGTAACACACACCCATACCATGCGCACCACCCCGTGATGATTTTCTCACTCCTACTAGTGAATCTAATGTAACAAACACCCATACCATGCGCACCACCCCGTGATGTTTTTCTCACTCCTAC
This sequence comes from Cavia porcellus, assembly GCF_034190915.1. Taxonomy (NCBI): domain Eukaryota; kingdom Metazoa; phylum Chordata; class Mammalia; order Rodentia; family Caviidae; genus Cavia; species Cavia porcellus. The sequence continues at coordinate 1,056,901 of NW_026947582.1, read as the reverse complement.
TAGTGAATGTAATGTAACACACACCCATACAATGCGCACCACCCCGTGATGTTTTTCTCACTCCTACAAGTGAATGTAATGTAACACACACCCATACAATGCGCACCACCCCGTGATGTTTTTCTCACTCCTACTAGTGAATCTAATGTAACACGCACCCATACAATGCGCACCACCCCGTGATGTTTTTCTCACTGCTACTAGTGAATCTAATGTAACACACCCATACAATGCGCACCACCCCGTGATGTTTTTCTCACTCCTACTAGTGAATGTAATGTAACACACACCCATACAATGCGCACCACCCCATGATGTTTTTCTCACTCCTACTAGTGAATGTAATGTAACACACACCCATACAATGCGCACCACCCCGTGATGTTTTTCTCACTGCTACTAGTGAATGTAATGTAACACACACCCATACAATGCGCACCACCCCGTGATGTTTTTCTCACTCCTACTAGTGAATGTAATGTAACACACACCCATACAATGCGCACCACCCCGTGATGTTTTTCTCACTCCTACTAGTGAATCTAATGTAACACACACCCATACAATGCGCACCACCCCGTGATGTATTTCTCACTGCTACTAGTGAATGTAACGCAACACACCAATACAATGCGCACCACCCCGTGATGTTTTTCTCACTCCTACTAGTGAATGTAATGTAACACACACCAATACAATGCGCACCACGCCGTGATGTTTTTCTCACTCCTACTAGTGAATGTAATGTAACACACACCCATACAATGCGCACCACCCCGTGATGATTTTCTCACTGATACTAGTGAATGTAATGTAACACACACCCATACAATGCGCACCACCCCGTGATGTTTTTCTCACTCCTACTAGTGAATCTAATGTAACACACCCATACAATGCGCACCACCCCGTGATGTTTTTCTCACTCCTACTAGTGAATGTAATGTAACACACACCCATACAATGCGCACCACCGCGTGATGATTTTCTCACTCCTACTAGTGAATCTAATGTAACAAACACCCATACAATGCGCACCACCCCGTGATGTTTTTCTCACTCCTACTAGTGCATGTAATGTAACACACACCCATACAATGCGCACCACCCCGTGATGTTTTTCTCACTCCTACAAGTGAATGTAATGTAACACACACCCATACAATGCGCACCACCCCGTGATGTTTTTCTCACTCCTACTAGTGAATCTAATGTAACACGCACCCATACAATGCGCACCACCCCGTGATGTTTTTCTCACTGCTACTAGTGAATCTAATGTAACACACCCATACAATGCGCACCACCCCGTGATGTTTTTCTCACTCCTACTAGTGAATGTAATGTAACACACACCCATACAATGCGCACCACCCCATGATGTTTTTCTCACTCCTACTAGTGAATGTAATGTAACACACACCCATACAATGCGCACCACCCCGTGATGTTTTTCTCACTGCTACTAGTGAATGTAATGTAACACACACCCATACAATGCGCACCACCCCGTGATGTTTTTCTCACTCCTACTAGTGAATGTAATGTAACACACACCCATACAATGCGCACCACCCCGTGATGTTTTTCTCACTCCTACTAGTGAATCTAATGTAACACACACCCATACAATGCGCACCACCCCGTGATGTATTTCTCACTGCTACTAGTGAATGTAACGCAACACACCAATACAATGCGCACCACCCCGTGATGTTTTTCTCACTCCTACTAGTGAATGTAATGTAACACACACCAATACAATGCGCACCACGCCGTGATGTTTTTCTCACTCCTACTAGTGAATGTAATGTAACACACACCCATACAATGCGCACCACCCCGTGATGATTTTCTCACTGATACTAGTGAATGTAATGTAACACACACCCATACAATGCGCACCACCCCGTGATGTTTTTCTCACTCCTACTAGTGAATCTAATGTAACACACCCATACAATGCGCACCACCCCGTGATGTTTTTCTCACTCCTACTAGTGAATGTAATGTAACACACACCCATACAATGCGCACCACCGCGTGATGATTTTCTCACTCCTACTAGTGAATCTAATGTAACAAACACCCATACAATGCGCACCACCCCGTGATGTTTTTCTCACTCCTACTAGTGCATGTAATGTAACACACACCCATACAATGCGCACCACCCCGTGATGATTTTCTCACTCCTACTAGTGAATCTAATGTAACAAACACCCATACAATGTGCACCACCCCGTGATGTTTTTCTCACTGCTACTAGTGAATCTAATGTAACACACCCATACAATGCGCACCACCCCGTGATGTTTTTCTCACTCCTACTAGTGAATGTAACGTAACACACCAATACAATGCGCACCACCCCGTGATGTTTTTCTCACTCCTACTAGTGAATGTAATGTAACACACACCAATACAATGCGCACCACGCCGTGATGTTTTTCTCACTCCTACTAGTGAATGTAATGTAACACACACCCATACAATGCGCACCACCCCGTGATGTTTTTCTCACTGCTACTAGTGAATGTAATGTAACACACACCCATACAATGCGCACCACCCCGTGATGATTTTCTCACTCCTACTAGTGAATCTAATGTAACAAACACCCATACAATGCGCACCACCCCGTGATGTTTTTCTCACTCCTATTAGTGCATGTAATGTAACACACACCCATACAATGCGCACCACCCCGTGATGATTTTCTCACTCCTACTAGTGAATCTAATGTAACAAACACCCATACAATGCGCACCACCCCGTGATGTTTTTCTCACTCCTACTAGTGAATGTAATGTAACAATCACCCATACAATGCGCACCACCCTGTGATGTTTTTCTCACTCCTACTAGTGAATCTAATGTAACACACACCCATACAATGCGCACCACCCCGTGATGTTTTTCTCACTCCTACTAGTGAATCTAATGTAACACACACCCATACAATGCGCACCACCCCCTGATGTTTTTCTCACTCCTACTAGTGAATGTAATGTAATACACACCCATACCATGCGCACCACTGCGTGATGATTTTCTCACTCCTACTAGTGAATCTAATGTAACAATCACCCATACAATGCGCACCACCCCGTGATGTTTTTCTCACTCCTACTAGTGAATGTAATGTAACACACACCCATACAATGCGCACCACCCCGTGATGATTTTCTCACTCCTACTAGTGAATCTAATGTAACAAACACCCATACAATGCGCACCACCCCGTGATGTTTTTCTCACTCCTACTAGTGAATGTAATGTAACAAACACCCATACAATGCGCACCACCCCGTGATGTTTTTCTCACTCCTACTAGTGAATGTAATGTAACACACACCCATACAATGCGCACCACCCGTGAATTTTTTCTTACTCCTACTAGTGAATGTAATGTAACATACACCCATACAATGCGCACCACCCCCTGATGTTTTTCTCACTCCTACTAGTGAATGTAATGTAACACACACCCATACCATGCGCACCACCCCGTGATGATTTTCTCACTCTTACTTGAATCTAATGTAACAAACACCCATACAATGCGCACCACCCGTGATGTTTTTCTCACTGCTACTAGTGAATCTAATGTAACAAACACCCATACAATGCGCACCACCCCGTGATGTTTTTCTCACTGCTACTAGTGAATCTAATGTAACAAACACCCATACAATGCGCACCACCCCGTGATGTTTTTCTCACTCCTACTCGTGAATGTAATGTAACACACACCCATACAATGCGCACCGCCCCGTGATGTTTTTCTCACTCCTACTAGTGAATGTAATGTAACACACACCCATACAATGCGCACCGCCCCGTGATGTTTTTCTCACTCCTACTAGTGAATGTAATGTAACACACACCCATAAAATGCGCACCGCCCCGTGATGTTTTTCTCACTCCTACTAGTGAATGTAATGTAACACACACCCATACAATGCGAACCACCCCGTGATGTTTTTCTCACTCCTACTAGTGAATGTAATGTAACACACACCCATACAATGCGCACCACACCGTGATGTTTTTCTCACTCCTACTAGTGAATGTAATGTAACACACACCCATACAATGCGCACCACCCCGTGATGTTTTTCTCACTCCTACTAGTGAATGTAATGTAACACACACCCATACAATGCGCCCACCCCGTGATGTTTTTCTCACTCCTACTAGTGAATCTAACGTAACACACACCCATACAATGCGCACCACCCCGTGATATTTTTCTCACTCCTACTAGTGAATGTAACGTAACACACACCCATACAATGCGCACAACCCCGTGTTTTTCTCACTCCTACTAGTGAATGTAATGTAACACACACCCATACAATGCGCACCGCCCCGTGATGTTTTTCTCACTCCTACTAGTGAATGCAATGTAACACACACCCATACAATGCGCACCGCCCCATGATGTTTTTCTCACTCCTACTAGTGAATGTAATGTAACACACACCCATACAATGCGCACCGCCCCGTGATGTTTTTCTCACTGCTACTAGTGAATGTAATGTAACACACACCCATACAATGCGCACCGCCCCGTGATGTTTTTCTCACTCCTACTAGTTAATGTAATGTAACACACACCCATACAATGCGCACCACCCCGTGATGTTTTTCTCACTCCTACTAGTGAATGTAATGTAACACACACCCATACAATGCGCACCACCCCGTGATGATTTTCTCACTCCTACTATTGAATCTAATGTAACAAACACCCATACAATGCGCACCTCCCCGTGATGTTTTGCTCACTCCTACTAGTGAATGTAATGTAACACACACCCATACAATGCGCACCACCCCGTGATGTTTTTCTCACTCCTACTAGTGAATCTAATGTAACACACACCCATACAATGCGCACCACCCCGTGATCTTTTTCTCACTGCTACTAGTGAATCTAATGTAACACACACCCATACAATGCGCACCACCCCGTGATGTTTTTCTCACTCCTACTAGTGAATGTAATGTAACACACACCCATACAATGCGCACCACCCCGTGATGTTTTTCTCACTCCTACTAGTGAATGTAATGTAACACACACCCATACAATGCGCACTACGCCGTGATGTTTTTCTCACTCCTACTAGTGAATGTAATGTAACACACACCCATACAATGCGCACCACCCCGCGATGTTTTGCTCACTCCTACTAGTGAATGTAATGTAACACACACCCATACAATGCGAACCACCCCGTGATGTTTTTCTCACACCTACTAGTGAATGTAATGTAACACACACCCATACAATGCGCACCACACCGTGATGTTTTTCTCACTCCTACTAGTGAATGTAATGTAACACACACCCATACAATGCGCACAACCCCGTGATGTTTTTCTCACTCTTACTAGTGAATGTAATGTAACACACACCCATACAATGCGCACCACCCCGTGATGTGTTTCTCACTCCTACTAGTGAATGTAATGTAACACACACCCATACAATGCGCACCACCCCGTGATGTTTTTCTCACTCCTACTAATGAATCTAATGTAACACACACCCATACAATGCGCAACACCCCGTGATGTTTTTCTCACTCCTACTAGTGAACCTAAGGTAACACACACCCATACATTGCGCACCACCACGTGATTTTTTCTCACTCCTACTAGTGAATCTAATGTAACACACACCCATACAATGCGCACCACCCCGTGATGTTTTTCTCACTCTTACTAGTGAATGTAATGTAACACACACCCATACAATGCGCACCACCCCGTGATGTTTTTCTCACTGCTACTAGTGAATGTAATGTAACATACCCATACAATGCGCACCACCCAATGGTGTTTTTCTCACTCCTACTAGTGAATGTAATGTAACACACACCCATACAATGCGCACCACCCCGTGATGTTTTTCTCAATCCTACTAGTGAATGTAATGTAACACACACCCATACAATGCGCACCAACCCGTGATGTTTTTCTCACTCCTACTAGTGAATCTAATGTAACACACCCATACAATGCGCACCACCCCGTGATGTTTTTCTCACTCCTACTAGTGAATGTAATGTAACACACACCGATACAATGCGCACCACCTCGTGATGATTTTCTCACTCCTACTAGTGAATCTAATGTAACAAACACCCATACAATGCGCACCACCCCGTGATGTTTTTCTCATTCCTACTAGTGAATGTAATGTAACACACACCCATACAATGCGCACCACCCCGTGATGATTTTCTCACTCCTACTAGTGAATATAATGTAACAAACACCCGTACAATGCGCACCACCACGTGATGTTTTTCTCACTCCTACTAGTGAATGTAATGTAACAAACACCCATACAATGCGCACCACCCCGTGATGTTTTTCTCACTCCTACTAGTGAATGTAATGTAACACACACCCATACCATGCGAAACACCGCGTGATGATTTTCTCACTCCTACTAGTGAATCTAATGTAACAAACACCCATACAATGCGCACCACCCCGTGATGTTTTTCTCACTCCTACTAGTGAATGTAATGTAACACACACCCATACTATGCGCACCACTCCGTGATGATTTTCTCACTCCTACTAGTGAATCTAATGTAACAAACACCCATACAATGCGCACCACCCCGTGATGTTTTTCTCACTCCTACTAGTGAATGTAATGTAACAAACACCCATACAATGCGCACCACCCCGTGATGTTTTTCTCACTCCTACTAGTGAATCTAACGTAACACACACCCATACAATGCGCACCACCCCGTGATGTTTTTCTCACTCCTACTAGTGAATCTAATGTAACACACACCCATACAATGCGCACCACCCCCTGATGTTTTTCTCACTCCTACTAGTGAATGTAATGTAACACACACCCATACCATGCGCACAACCCCGTGATGATTTTCTCACTCCTACTAGTGAATCTAATGTAACAAACACCCATACCATGCGCACCACCCCGTGATGTTTTTCTCACTCCTACTAGTGAATGTAATGTAACACACACCCATACAATGCGCACCACCCCGTGATGTTTTTCTCACTCCTACAAGTGAATGTAATGTAACACACACCCATACAATGCGCACCACGCCGTGATGTTTTTCTCACTCCTACTAGTGAATCTAATGTAACACGCACCCATACAATGCGCACCACCCCGTGATGTTTTTCTCACTGCTACTAGTGAATCTAATGTAACACACCCATACAATGCGCACCACCCCGTGATGTTTTTCTCACTCCTACTAGTGAATGTAATGTAACACACACCCATACAATGCGCACCACCCCATGATGTTTTTCTCACTCCTACTAGTGAATGTAATGTAACACACACCCATACAATGCGCACCACCCCGTGATGTTTTTCTCACTGCTACTAGTGAATGTAATGTAACACACACCCATACAATGCGCACCACCCCGTGATGTTTTTCTCACTCCTACTAGTGAATGTAATGTAACACACACCCATACAATGCGCACCACCCCGTGATGTTTTTCTCACTCCTACTAGTGAATCTAATGTAACACACACCCATACAATGCGCACCACCCCGTGATGTATTTCTCACTGCTACTAGTGAATGTAACGTAACACACCAATACAATGCGCACCACCCCGTGATGTTTTTCTCACTCCTACTAGTGAATGTAATGTAACACACACCAATACAATGCGCACCACGCCGTGATGTTTTTCTCACTCCTACTAGTGAATGTAATGTAACACACACCCATACAATGCGCACCACCCCGTGATGTTTTTCTCACTGATACTAGTGAATGTAATGTAACACACACCCATACAATGCGCACCACCCCGTGATGTTTTTCTCACTCCTACTAGTGAATCTAATGTAACACACACCCATACAATGCGCAACACCCCCTGATGTTTTTCTCACTCCTACTAGTGAATGTAATGTAACACACACCCATACCATGCGCACCACCCCGTGATGATTTTCTCACTCCTACTAGTGAATCTAATGTAACACACACCCATACAATGCGCACCACCCCGTGATGTTTTTCTCACTCCTACTAGTGCATGTAATGTAACACACACCCATACAATGCGCACCACCCCGTGATGATTTTCTCACTCCTACTAGTGAATCTAATGTAACAAACACCCATACAATGTGCACCACCCCGTGATGTTTTTCTCACTGCTACTAGTGAATCTAATGTAACACACCCATACAATGCGCACCACCCCGTGATGTTTTTCTCACTCCTCCTAGTGAATGTAATGTAACACACACCCATACAATGCGCACCACCCCGTGATGTTTTTCTCACTGCTACTAGTGAATGTAATGTAACACACACCCATACAATGCGCACCACCCCGTGATGTTTTTCTCACTGCTACTAGTGAATGTAATGTAACACACACCCATACAATGCGCACCACCCCGTTATGTTTTTCTCACTCCTACTAGTGAATGTAATGTAACACACACCCATACAATGCGCACCACCCCGTGATGTTTTTCTCACTCCTACTAGTGAATCTAATGTAACACACACCCATACAATGCGCACCACCCCGTGATGTTTTTCTCACTGCTACTAGTGAATGTAACGTAACACACCAATACAATGCGCACCACCCCGTGATGTTTTTCTCACTCCTACTAGTGAATGTAATGTAACACACACCAATACAATGCGCACCACGCCGTGATGTTTTTCTCACTCCTACTAGTGAATGTAATGTAACACGCACCCATACAATGCGCACCACCCCGTGATGTTTTTCTCACTGCTACTAGTGAATGTAATGTAACACACACCCATACAATGCGCACCACCCCGTGATGTTTTTCTCACTCCTACTAGTGAATCTAATGTAACACACCCATACAATGCGCACCACCCCGTAATGTTTTTCTCACTCCTAATAGTGAATGTAATGTAACACACACCCATACAATGCGCACCACCGCGTGATGATTTTCTCACTCCTACTAGTGAATCTAATGTAACCAACACCCATACATTGCGCACCACCCCGTGATATTTTTCTCACTCCTACTAGTGCATGTAATGTAACACACACCCATACAATGCGCACCACCCCGTGATGATTTTCTCACTCCTACTAGTGAATCTAATGTAACAAACACCCATACAATGCGCACCACCCCGTGATGTTTTTCTCACTCCTACTAGTGAATGTAATGTAACAAACACACATACAATGCGCACCACCCCGTGATGTTTTTCTCACTTCTACTAGTGAATCTAATGTAACACACACCCATACAATTCGCACCACCCCGTGATGTTTTTCTCACTCCTAATAGTGAATCTAATGTAACACACACCCATACAATGCGCACCACCCCCTGATGTTTTTCTCACTCCTACTAGTGAATGTAATGTAACACACACCCATACCATGCGCACCACTGCGTGATGATTTTCTCACTCCTACTAGTGAATCTAATGTAACAAACACCCATACAATGCGCACCACCCCGTGATGTTTTTCTCACTCCTACTAGTGAATCTAATGTAACACACACCCATACAATGCGCACCACCCCCCGATGTTTTTCTCACTCCTACTAGTGAATGTAATGTAATACACACCCATACCATGCGCACCACTGCGTGATGATTTTCTCACTCCTACTAGTGAATCTAATGTTACAAACACCCATACAATGCGCACCACCCCGTGATGTTTTTCTCACTCCTACTAGTGAATGTAATGTAACACACACCCATACAATGCGCACCACCCCGTGATGATTTTCTCACTCCTACTAGTGAATCTAATGTAACAAACACCCATACAATGCGCACCACCCCGTGATGTTTTTCTCACTCCTTCTAGTGAATGTAATGTAACAAACACCCATACAATGCGCACCACCCCGTGATGTTTTTCTCACTCCTACTAGTGAATGTAATGTAACACACACCCATACAATGCGCACCACCCCGTGAATTTTTTTTCACTCCTACTAGTGAATGTAATGTAACACACACCCATACAATGCGCACCACCCCCTGATGTTTTTCTCATTCCTACTAGTGAATGTAATGTAACACACACCCATACCATGCGCACCACCCCGTGATGTTTTTCTCACTCCTACTAGTGAATGTAACGTAACACACCAATACAATGCGCACCACCCCGTGATGTTTTTCTCACTCCTACAAGTGAATGTAATGTAACATACACCCATAAAATGCGCACCACCCCGTGATGTTTTTCTCACTCCTACTAGTGAATCTAATGTAACACGCACCCATACAATGCGCACCACCCCGTGATGTTTTTCTCACTGCTACTAGTGAATCTAATGTAACACACCCATACAATGCGCACCAGCCCGTGATGTTTTTCTCACTCCTACTAGTGAATGTAATGTAACACACACCCATACAATGCGCACCACCCCATGATGTTTTTCTCACTCCTACTAATGAATGTAATGTAACACACACCCATACAATGCGCACCACCCCGTGATGTTTTTCTCACTGCTACTAGTGAATGTAATGTAACACACACCCATACAATGCGCACCACCCCGTGATGTTTTTCTCACTCCTACTAGTGAATGTAATGTAACACACACCCATACAATGCGCACCACCCCGTGATGTTTTTCTCACTCCTACTAGTGAATCTAATGTACCACACACCCATACAATGCGCACCACCCCGTGATGTATTTCTCACTGCTACTAGTGAATGTAACGTAACACACCAATACAATGCGCACCACCCCGTGATGTTTTTCTCACTCCTACTAGTGAATGTAATGTAACACACACCAATACAATGCGCACCACGCCGTGATGTTTTTCTCACTCCTACTAGTGAATGTAATGTAACACACACCCATACAATGCGCACCACCCCGTGATGTTTTTCTCACTGATACTAGTGAATGTAATGTAACACACACCCATACAATGCGCACCACCCCGTGATGTTTTTCTCACTCCTACTAGTGAATCTAATGTAACACACACCCATACAATGCGCACCACCCCCTGATGTTTTTCTCACTCCTACTAGTGAATGTAATGTAACACACACCCATACCATGCGCACCACCCCGTGATGATTTTCTCACTCCTACTAGTGAATCTAATGTAACAAACACCCATACAATGCGCACCACCCCGTGATGTTTTTCTCACTCCTACTAGTGCATGTAATGTAACACACACCCATACAATGCGCACCACCCCGTGATGATTTTCTCACTCCTACTAGTGAATCTAATGTAACAAACACCCATACAATGTGCACCACCCCGTGATGTTTTTCTCACTGCTACTAGTGAATCTAATGTAACACACCCATACAATGCGCACCACCCCGTGATGTTTTTCTCACTCTTACTAGTGAATGTAATGTAACACACACCCATACAATGCGCACCACCCCGTGATGTTTTTCTCACTCCTACTAGTGAATGTAATGTAACACACACCCATACAATGCGCACCACCCCGTGATGTTTTTCTCACTCCTACTAGTGAATCTAATGTAACACACACCCATACAATGCGCACCACCCCGTGATGTTTTTTACACTGCTACTAGTGAATGTAACGTAACACACCAATACAATGCGCACCACCCCGTGATGTTTTTCTCACTCCTACTAGTGAATGTAATGTAACAGACACCAATACAATGCGCACCACGCCGTGATGTTTTTCTCACTCCTACTAGTGAATGTAATGTAACACGCACCCATACAATGCACACCACCCCGTGATGTTTTTCTCACTGCTACTAGTGAATGTAATGTAACACACACCCATACAATGCGCACCACCCCGTGATGTTTTTCTCACTCCTACTAGTGAATCTAATGTAACACACCCATACAATGCGCACCACCCCGTAATGTTTTTCTCACTCCTACTAGTGAATGTAATGTAACACACACCCATACAATGCGCACCACCGCGTGATGATTTTCTCACTCCTACTAGTGAATCTAATGTAACAAACACCCATACAATGCGCACCACCCCGTGATATTTTTCTCACTCCTACTAGTGCATGTAATGTAACACACACCCATACAATGCGCACCACCCCGTGATGATTTTCTCACTCCTACTAGTGAATCTAATGTAACAAACACCCATACAATGCGCACCACCCCGTGATATTTTTCTCACTCCTACTAGTGAATGTAATGTAACAAACACACATACAATGCGCACCACCCCGTGATGTTTTTCTCACTTCTACTAGTGAATCTAATGTAACACACACCCATACAATTCGCACCACCCCGTGATGTTTTTCTCACTCCTAATAGTGAATCTAATGTAACACACACCCATACAATGCGCACCACCCCCTGATGTTTTTCTCACTCCTACTAGTGAATGTAATGTAACACAAACCCATAGCATGCGCACCACTGCGTGATGATTTTCTCACTCCTACTAGTGAATCTAATGTAACAAACACCCATACAATGCGCACCACCCCGTGATGTTTTTCTCACTCCTACTAGTGAATCTAATGTAACACACACCCATACAATGCGCACCACCCCCTGATGTTTTTCTCACTCCTACTAGTGAATGTAATGTAATACACACCCATACCATGCGCACCACTGCGTGATGATTTTCTCACTCCTACTAGTGAATCTAATGTAACAAACACCCATACAATGCGCACCACCCCGTGATGTTTTTCTCACTCCTACTAGTGAATGTAATGTAACACACACCCATACAATGCGCACCACCCCGTGATGATTTTCTCACTCCTACTAGTGAATCTAATGTAACAAACACCCATACAATTCGCACCACCCCGTGATGTTTTTCTCACTCCTTCTAGTGAATGTAATGTAACAAACACCCATACAATGCGCACCACCCCGTGATGTTTTTCTCACTCCTACTAGTGAATGTAATGTAACACACACCCATACAATGCGCACCACCCCGTGAATTATTTCTCACTCCTACTAGTGAATGTAATGTAACACACACCCATACAATGCGCACCACCCCCTGATGTTTTTCTCACTCCTACTAGTGAATGTAATGTAACACACACCCATACCATGCGCACCACCCCGTGATGATTTTCTCACTCTTACTAGTGAATCTAATGTAACAAACAACCATACAATGCGCACCACCCCGTGATGTTTTTCTCACTGCTACTAGTGAATCTAATGTAACACACCCATACAATGCGCACCACCCCGTGATGTTTTTCTCACTCCTACTACTGAATGTAATGTAACACACACCCATACAATGCGCACCACCCCGTGATGTTTTTCTCACTCCTACTAGTGAATGTAATGTAACACACACCCATACAATGCGCACCACCCCGTGATGTTTTTCTCACTGCTACTAGTGAATGTAATGTAACACACACCCATACAATGCGCACCACCCCGTGATGTTTTTCTCACTCCTACTAGTGAATGTAATGTAACACACACCCATACAATGCGCACCACCCCGTGATGTTTTTCTCACTCCTACTAGTGAATCTAATGTAACACACACCCATACAATGCGCACCGCCCCGTGATGTTTTTCTCACTCCTACTAGTGAATGTAATGTAACACACACCCATAAAATGCGCACCGCCCCGTGATATTTTTCTCACTCCTACTAGTGAATGTAATGTAACACACACCCATACAATGCGAACCACCACGTGATGTTTTTCTCACTCCTACTAGTGAATGTAATGTAACACACACCCATACAATGCGCACCACACCGTGATGTTTTTCTCACTCCTACTAGTGAATGTAATGTAACACACACCCATACAATGCGCACCACCCCGTGATGTTTTTCTCACTCCTACTAGTGAATGTAATGTAACACACACCCATACAATGCGCCCACCCCGTGATGTTTTTCTCACTCCTACTAGTGAATCTAACGTAACACACACCCATACAATGCGCACCACCCCGTGATATTTTTCTCACTCCTACTAGTGAATGTAACGTAACACACACCCATACAATGCGCACAACCCCGTGTTTTTCTCACTCCTACTAGTGAATGTAATGTAACACACACCCATACAATGCGCACCGCCCCGTGATGTTTTTCTCACTCCTACTAGTGAATGTAATGTAACACACACCCATACAATGCGCACCGCCCCATGATGTTTTTCTCACTCCTACTAGTGAATGTAATGTAACACACACCCATACAATGCGCACCGCCCCGTGATGTTTTTCTGACTCCTATTAGTGAATGTAATGTAACACACACCCATACAATGCGCACCGCCCCGTGATGTTTTTCTCACTCCTACTAGTTAATGTAATGTAACACACACCCATACAATGCGCACCACCCCGTGATGTTTTTCTCACTCCTACTAGTGAATGTAATGTAACACACACCCATACAATGCGCACCACCCCGTGATGATTTTCTCACTCCTACTAGTGAATCTAATGTAACAAACACCCATACAATGCGCACCTCCCCGTGATGTTTTGCTCACTCCTACTAGTGAATGTAATGTAACACACACCCATACAATGCGCACCACCCCTTGATGTTTTTCTCACTCCTAGTAGTGAATCTAATGTAACACACACCCATACAATGCGCACCACCCCGTGATCTTTTTCTCACTGCTACTAGTGAATCTAATGTAACACACACCCATACAATGCGCACCACCCCGTGATGTTTTTCTCACTCCTACTAGTGAATGTAATGTAACACACACCCAAACAATGCGCACCACCCCGTGATGTATTTCTCACTCCTACTAGTGAATGTAATGTAACACACACCCATACAATGCGCACCACGCCGTGATGTTTTTCTCACTCCTACTAGTGAATGTAATGTAACACACACCCATACAATGCGCACCACCCCGTGATGTTTTTCTCACTCCTACTAGTGAATGTAATGTAACACACACCCATACAATGAGCACCACCCCGTGATGTTTTTCTCACACCTACTAGTGAATGTAATGTAACACACACCCATACAATGCGCACCACCCCGTGATGTTTTTCTCACTCCTACTAGTGAATGTAATGTAACACACACCCATACAATGCGCACCACCCCGTGATGTTTTTCTCACTCTTACTAGTGAATGTAATGTAACACACACCCATACAATGCGCACCACCCCGTGATGTGTTTCTCACTCCTACTAGTGAATGTAATGTAACACACACCCATACAATGCGCACCACCCCGTGATGTTTTTCTCACTCCTACTAGTGAATCTAATGTAACACACACCCATACAATGCGCAACACCCCGTAATGTTTTTCTCACTCCTACTAGTGAATCTAATGTAACACACACCCATACATTGCGAACCACCCCGTGATGTTTTTCTCACTCCTACTAGTGAATCTAATGTAACACACACCCATACAATGCGCACCACCCCGTGATGTTTTTCTCACTCTTACTAGTGAATGTAATGTAACACACACCCATACAATGCGCACCACCCCGTGATGTTTTTCTCACTGCTACTAGTGAATGTAATGTAACACACCCATACAATGCGCACCACCCAATGATGTTTTTCTCACTCCTACTAGTGAATGTAATGTAACACACACCCATACAATGCGCACCACCCCGTGATGTTTTTCTCAATCCTACTAGTGAATGTAATGTAACACACACCCATACAATGCGCACCAACCCGTGATGTTTTTCTCACTCCTACTAGTGAATCTAATGTAACACACCCATACAATGCGCACCACCCCGTGATGTTTTTCTCACTCCTACTAGTGAATGTAATGTAACACACACCGATACAATGCGCACCACCTCGTGATGATTTTCTCACTCCTACTACTGAATCTAATGTAACAAACACCCATACAATGCGCACCACCCCGTGATGTTTTTCTCATTCCTACTAGTGAATGTAATGTAACACACACCCATACAATGCGCACCACCCCGTGATGATTTTCTCACTCCTACTAGTGAATCTAATGTAACAAACACCCATACAATGCGCACCACCCCGTGATGTTTTTCTCACTCCTACTAGTGAATGTAATGTAACAAACACCCATACAATGCGCACCACCCCGTGATGTTTTTCTCACTCCTACTAGTGAATGTAATGTAACACACACCCATACCATGCGAACCACCGCGTGATGATTTTCTCACTCCTACTAGTGAATCTAATGTAACAAACACCCATACAATGCGCACCACCCCGTGATGTTTTTCTCACTCCTACTAGTGAATGTAATGTAACACACACCCATACTATGCGCACCACTCCGTGATGATTTTCTCACTCCTACTAGTGAATCTAATGTAACAAACACCCATACAATGCGCACCACCCCGTGATGTTTTTCTCACTCCTACTAGTGAATGTAATGTAACAAACACCCATACAATGCGCACCACCCCGTGATGTTTTTCTCACTCCTACTACTGAATCTAACGTAACACACACCCATACAATGCGCACCACCCCGTGATGTTTTTCTCACTCCTACTAGTGAATCTAATGTAACACACACCCATACAATGCGCACCACCCCCTGATGTTTTTCTCACTCCTACTAGTGAATGTAATGTAACACACACCCATACCATGCGCACCACCCCGTGATGATTTTCTCACTCCTACTAGTGAATCTAATGTAACAAACACCCATACCATGCGCACCACCCCGTGATGTTTTTCTCACTCCTACTAGTGAATGTAATGTAACACACACCCATACAATGCGCACCACCCCGTGATGTTTTTCTCACTCCTACAAGTGAATGTAATGTAACACACACCCATACAATGCGCACCACCCCGTGATGTTTTTCTCACTCCTACTAGTGAATCTAATGTAACACGCACCCATACAATGCGCACCACCCCGTGATGTTTTTCTCACTGCTACTAGTGAATCTAATGTAACACACCCATACAATGCGCACCACCCCGTGATGTTTTTCTCACTCCTACTAGTGAATGTAATGTAACACACACCCATACAATGCGCACCACCCCGTGATGTTTTTCTCACTGATACTAGTGAATGTAATGTAACACACACCCATACAATGCGCACCACCCCGTGATGTTTTTCTCACTCCTACTAGTGAATCTAATGTAACACACCCATACAATGCGCACCACCCCGTGATGTTTTTCTCACTCCTACTAGTGAATGTAATGTAACACACACCCATACAATGCGCACCACCGCGTGATGATTTTCTCACTCCTACTAGTGAATCTAATGTAACAAACACCCATACAATGCGCACCACCCCGTGATGTTTTTCTCACTCCTACTAGTGCATGTAATGTAACACACACCCATACAATGCGCACCACCCCGTGATGATTTTCTCACTCCTACTAGTGAATCTAATGTAACAAACACCCATACAATGTGCACCACCCCGTGATGTTTTTCTCACTGCTACTAGTGAATCTAATGTAACACACCCATACAATGCGCACCACCCCGTGATGTTTTTCTCACTCCTACTAGTGAATGTAACGTAACACACCAATACAATGCGCACCACCCCGTGATGTTTTTCTCACTCCTACTAGTGAATGTAATGTAACACACACCAATACAATGCGCACCACGCCGTGATGTTTTTCTCACTCCTACTAGTGAATGTAATGTAACACACACCCATACAATGCGCACCACCCCGTGATGTTTTTCTCACTGCTACTAGTGAATGTAATGTAACACACACCCATACAATGCGCACCACCCCGTGATGATTTTCTCACTCCTACTAGTGAATCTAATGTAACAAACACCCATACAATGCGCACCACCCCGTGATGTTTTTCTCACTCCTATTAGTGCATGTAATGTAACACACACCCATACAATGCGCACCACCCCGTGATGATTTTCTCACTCCTACTAGTGAATCTAATGTAACAAACACCCATACAATGCGCACCACCCCGTGATGTTTTTCTCACTCCTACTAGTGAATGTAATGTAACAATCACCCATACAATGCGCACCACCCTGTGATGTTTTTCTCACTCCTACTAGTGAATCTAATGTAACACACACCCATACAATGCGCACCACCCCGTGATGTTTTTCTCACTCCTACTAGTGAATCTAATGTAACACACACCCATACAATGCGCACCACCCCCTGATGTTTTTCTCACTCCTACTAGTGAATGTAATGTAATACACACCCATACCATGCGCACCACTGCGTGATGATTTTCTCACTCCTACTAGTGAATCTAATGTAACAAACACCCATACAATGCGCACCACACCGTGATGTTTTTCTCACTCCTACTAGTGAATGTAATGTAACACACACCCATACAATGCGCACCACCCCGTGATGATTTTCTCACTCCTACTAGTGAATCTAATGTAACAAACACCCATACAATGCGCACCACCCCGTGATGTTTTTCTCACTCCTACTAGTGAATGTAATGTAACAAACACCCATACAATGCGCACCACCCCGTGATGTTTTTCTCACTCCTACTAGTGAATGTAATGTAACACACACCCATACAATGCGCACCACCCCGTGAATTTTTTCTCACTCCTACTAGTGAATGTAATGTAACACACACCCATACAATGCGCACCACCCCCTGATGTTTTTCTCACTCCTACTAGTGAATGTAATGTAACACACACCCATACCATGCGCACCACCCCGTGATGATTTTCTCACTCTTACTTGAATCTAATGTAACAAACACCCATACAATGCGCACCACCCCGTGATGTTTTTCTCACTGCTACTAGTGAATCTAATGTAACAAACACCCATACAATGCGCACCACCCCGTGATGTTTTTCTCACTCCTACTAGTGAATGTAATGTAACACACACCCATACAATGCGCACCACCCCGTGATGTTTTTCTCACTCCTACTAGTGAATGTAATGTAACACACACCCATACAATGCGCACCACCCCGTGATGTTTTTCTCACACCTACTAGTGAATGTAATGTAACACACACCCATACAATGCGCACCACACCGTGATGTTTTTCTCACTCCTACTAGTGAATGTAATGTAACACACACCCATACAATGCGCACCACCCCGTGATGTTTTTCTCACTCTTACTAGTGAATGTAATGTAACACACACCCATACAATGCGCACCACCCCGTGATGTGTTTCTCACTCCTACTAGTGAATGTAATGTAACACACACCCATACAATGCGCACCAACCCGTGATGTTTTTCTCACTCCTACTAGTGAATCTAATGTAACACACCCATACAATGCGCACCACCCCGTGATGTTTTTCTCACTCCTACTAGTGAATGTAATGTAACACACACCGATACAATGCGCACCACCTCGTGATGATTTTCTCACTCCTACTACTGAATCTAATGTAACAAACACCCATACAATGCGCACCACCCCGTGATGTTTTTCTCATTCCTACTAGTGAATGTAATGTAACACACACCCATACAATGCGCACCACCCCGTGATGATTTTCTCACTCCTACTAGTGAATCTAATGTAACAAACACCCATACAATGCGCACCACCCCGTGATGTTTTTCTCACTCCTACTAGTGAATGTAATGTAACAAACACCCATACAATGCGCACCACCCCGTGATGTTTTTCTCACTCCTACTAGTGAATGTAATGTAACACACACCCATACCATGCGAACCACCGCGTGATGATTTTCTCACTCCTACTAGTGAATCTAATGTAACAAACACCCATACAATGCGCACCACCCCGTGATGTTTTTCTCACTCCTACTAGTGAATGTAATGTAACACACACCCATACTATGCGCACCACTCCGTGATGATTTTCTCACTCCTACTAGTGAATCTAATGTAACAAACACCCATACAATGCGCACCACCCCGTGATGTTTTTCTCACTCCTACTAGTGAATGTAATGTAACAAACACCCATACAATGCGCACCACCCCGTGATGTTTTTCTCACTCCTACTACTGAATCTAACGTAACACACACCCATACAATGCGCACCACCCCGTGATGTTTTTCTCACTCCTACTAGTGAATCTAATGTAACACACACCCATACAATGCGCACCACCCCCTGATGTTTTTCTCACTCCTACTAGTGAATGTAATGTAACACACACCCATACCATGCGCACCACCCCGTGATGATTTTCTCACTCCTACTAGTGAATCTAATGTAACAAACACCCATACCATGCGCACCACCCCGTGATGTTTTTCTCACTCCTACTAGTGAATGTAATGTAACACACACCCATACAATGCGCACCACCCCGTGATGTTTTTCTCACTCCTACAAGTGAATGTAATGTAACACACACCCATACAATGCGCACCACCCCGTGATGTTTTTCTCACTCCTACTAGTGAATCTAATGTAACACGCACCCATACAATGCGCACCACCCCGTGATGTTTTTCTCACTGCTACTAGTGAATCTAATGTAACACACCCATACAATGCGCACCACCCCGTGATGTTTTTCTCACTCCTACTAGTGAATGTAATGTAACACACACCCATACAATGCGCACCACCCCATGATGTTTTTCTCACTCCTACTAGTGAATGTAATGTAACACACACCCATACAATGCGCACCACCCCGTGATGTTTTTCTCACTGCTACTAGTGAATGTAATGTAACACACACCCATACAATGCGCACCACCCCGTGATGTTTTTCTCACTCCTACTAGTGAATGTAATGTAACACACACCCATACAATGCGCACCACCCCGTGATGTTTTTCTCACTCCTACTAGTGAATCTAATGTAACACACACCCATACAATGCGCACCACCCCGTGATGTATTTCTCACTGCTACTAGTGAATGTAACGCAACACACCAATACAATGCGCACCACCCCGTGATGTTTTTCTCACTCCTACTAGTGAATGTAATGTAACACACACCAATACAATGCGCACCACGCCGTGATGTTTTTCTCACTCCTACTAGTGAATGTAATGTAACACACACCCATACAATGCGCACCACCCCGTGATGTTTTTCTCACTGATACTAGTGAATGTAATGTAACACACACCCATACAATGCGCACCACCCCGTGATGTTTTTCTCACTCCTACTAGTGATTAATGTAACACACCCATACAATGCGCACCACCCCGTGATGTTTTTCTCACTCCTACTAGTGAATGTAATGTAACACACACCCATACAATGCGCACCACCGCGTGATGATTTTCTCACTCCTACTAGTCAATCTAATGTAACAAACACCCATACAATGCGCACCACCCCGTGATGTTTTTCTCACTCCTACTAGTGCATGTAATGTAACACACACCCATACAATGCGCACCACCCCGTGATGATTTTCTCACTCCTACTAGTGAATCTAATGTAACAAACACCCATACAATGTGCACCACCCCGTGATGTTTTTCTCACTGCTACTAGTGAATCTAATGTAACACACCCATACAATGCGCACCACCCCGTGATGTTTTTCTCACTCCTACTAGTGAATGTAACGTAACACACCAATACAATGCACACCACCCCGTGATGTTTTTCTCA
Source organism: Cavia porcellus (assembly GCF_034190915.1). Taxonomy (NCBI): domain Eukaryota; kingdom Metazoa; phylum Chordata; class Mammalia; order Rodentia; family Caviidae; genus Cavia; species Cavia porcellus. Next base: position 1,035,285 of record NW_026947582.1, on the reverse strand, counting down.
CTCCTACTAGTGAATGTAATGTAACACACACCAATACAATGCGCACCACGCCGTGATGTTTTTCTCACTCCTACTAGTGAATGTAATGTAACACACACCCATACAATGCGCACCACCCCGTGATGTTTTTCTCACTGCTACTAGTGAATGTAATGTAACACACACCCATACAATGCGCACCACCCCGTGATGATTTTCTCACTCCTACTAGTGAATCTAATGTAACAAACACCCATACAATGCGCACCACCCCGTGATGTTTTTCTCACTCCTATTAGTGCATGTAATGTAACACACACCCATACAATGCGCACCACCCCGTGATGATTTTCTCACTCCTACTAGTGAATCTAATGTAACAAACACCCATACAATGCGCACCACCCCGTGATGTTTTTCTCACTCCTACTAGTGAATGTAATGTAACAATCACCCATACAATGCGCACCACCCTGTGATGTTTTTCTCACTCCTACTAGTGAATCTAATGTAACACACACCCATACAATGCGCACCACCCCGTGATGTTTTTCTCACTCCTACTAGTGAATCTAATGTAACACACACCCATACAATGCGCACCACCCCCTGATGTTTTTCTCACTCCTACTAGTGAATGTAATGTAATACACACCCATACCATGCGCACCACTGCGTGATGATTTTCTCACTCCTACTAGTGAATCTAATGTAACAAACACCCATACAATGCGCACCACCCCGTGATGTTTTTCTCACTCCTACTAGTGAATGTAATGTAACACACACCCATACAATGCGCACCACCCCGTGATGATTTTCTCACTCCTACTAGTGAATCTAATGTAACAAACACCCATACAATGCGCACCACCCCCTGATGTTTTTCTCACTCCTACTAGTGAATGTAATGTAATACACACCCATACCATGCGCACCACTGCGTGATGATTTTCTCACTCCTACTAGTGAATCTAATGTAACAAACACCCATACAATGCGCACCACCCCGTGATGTTTTTCTCACTCCTACTAGTGAATGTAATGTAACACACACCCATACAATGCGCACCACCCCGTGAATTTTTTCTCACTCCTACTAGTGAATGTAATGTAACACACACCCATACAATGCGCACCACCCCCTGATGTTTTTCTCACTCCTACTAGTGAATGTAATGTAACACACACCCATACCATGCGCACCACCCCGTGATGATTTTCTCACTCTTACTTGAATCTAATGTAACAAACACCCATACAATGCGCACCACCCCGTGATGTTTTTCTCACTGCTACTAGTGAATCTAATGTAACAAACACCCATACAATGCGCACCACCCCGTGATGTTTTTCTCACTCCTACTAGTGAATGTAATGTAACACACACCCATACAATGCGCACCACCCCGTGATGTTTTTCTCACTCCTACTAGTGAATGTAATGTAACACACACCCATACAATGCGCACCACCCCGTGATGTTTTTCTCACACCTACTAGTGAATGTAATGTAACACACACCCATACAATGCGCACCACACCGTGATGTTTTTCTCACTCCTACTAGTGAATGTAATGTAACACACAGCCATACAATGCGCACCACCCCGTGATGTTTTTCTCACTCTTACTAGTGAATGTAATGTAACACACACCCATACAATGCGCACCACCCCGTGATGTGTTTCTCACTCCTACTAGTGAATGTAATGTAACACACACCCATACAATGCGCACCACCCCGTGATGATTTTCTCACTCCTACTAGTGAATCTAATGTAACAAACACCCATACAATGCGCACCACCCCGTGATGTTTTTCTCACTCCTATTAGTGCATGTAATGTAACACACACCCATACAATGCGCACCACCCCGTGATGATTTTCTCACTCCTACTAGTGAATCTAATGTAACAAACACCCATACAATGCGCACCACCCCGTGATGTTTTTCTCACTCCTACTAGTGAATGTAATGTAACAATCACCCATACAATGCGCACCACCCTGTGATGTTTTTCTCACTCCTACTAGTGAATCTAATGTAACACACACCCATACAATGCGCACCACCCCGTGATGTTTTTCTCACTCCTACTAGTGAATCTAATGTAACACACACCCATACAATGCGCACCACCCCCTGATGTTTTTCTCACTCCTACTAGTGAATGTAATGTAATACACACCCATACCATGCGCACCACTGCGTGATGATTTTCTCACTCCTACTAGTGAATCTAATGTAACAAACACCCATACAATGCGCACCACCCCGTGATGTTTTTCTCACTCCTACTAGTGAATGTAATGTAACACACACCCATACAATGCGCACCACCCCGTGATGATTTTCTCACTCCTACTAGTGAATCTAATGTAACAAACACCCATACAATGCGCACCACCCCCTGATGTTTTTCTCACTCCTACTAGTGAATGTAATGTAATACACACCCATACCATGCGCACCACTGCGTGATGATTTTCTCACTCCTACTAGTGAATCTAATGTAACAAACACCCATACAATGCGCACCACCCCGTGATGTTTTTCTCACTCCTACTAGTGAATGTAATGTAACACACACCCATACAATGCGCACCACCCCGTGAATTTTTTCTCACTCCTACTAGTGAATGTAATGTAACACACACCCATACAATGCGCACCACCCCCTGATGTTTTTCTCACTCCTACTAGTGAATGTAATGTAACACACACCCATACCATGCGCACCACCCCGTGATGATTTTCTCACTCTTACTTGAATCTAATGTAACAAACACCCATACAATGCGCACCACCCCGTGATGTTTTTCTCACTGCTACTAGTGAATCTAATGTAACAAACACCCATACAATGCGCACCACCCCGTGATGTTTTTCTCACTCCTACTAGTGAATGTAATGTAACACACACCCATACAATGCGCACCACCCCGTGATGTTTTTCTCACTCCTACTAGTGAATGTAATGTAACACACACCCATACAATGCGCACCACCCCGTGATGTTTTTCTCACACCTACTAGTGAATGTAATGTAACACACACCCATACAATGCGCACCACACCGTGATGTTTTTCTCACTCCTACTAGTGAATGTAATGTAACACACAGCCATACAATGCGCACCACCCCGTGATGTTTTTCTCACTCTTACTAGTGAATGTAATGTAACACACACCCATACAATGCGCACCACCCCGTGATGTGTTTCTCACTCCTACTAGTGAATGTAATGTAACACACACCCATACAATGCGCACCACCCCGTGATGTTTTTCTCACTCCTACTAGTGAATCTAATGTAACACACACCCATACAATGCGCAACACCCCGTGATGTTTTTCTCACTCCTACTAGTGAATCTAATGTAACACACACCCATACATTGCGAACCACCCCGTGATGTTTTTCTCACTCCTACTAGTGAATCTAATGTAACACACACCCATACAATGCGCACCACCCCGTGATGTTTTTCTCACTCTTACTAGTGAATGTAATGTAACACACACCCATACAATGCGCACCACCCCGTGATGTTTTTCTCACTGCTACTAGTGAATGTAATGTAACACACCCATACAATGCGCACCACCCAATGATGTTTTTCTCACTCCTACTAGTGAATGTAATGTAACACACACCCATACAATGCGCACCACCCCGTGATGTTTTTCTCAATCCTACTAGTGAATGTAATGTAACACACACCCATACAATGCGCACCAACCCGTGATGTTTTTCTCACTCCTACTAGTGAATCTAATGTAACACACCCATACAATGCGCACCACCCCGTGATGTTTTTCTCACTCCTACTAGTGAATGTAATGTAACACACACCGATACAATGCGCACCACCTCGTGATGATTTTCTCACTCCTACTACTGAATCTAATGTAACAAACACCCATACAATGCGCACCACCCCGTGATGTTTTTCTCATTCCTACTAGTGAATGTAATGTAACACACACCCATACAATGCGCACCACCCCGTGATGATTTTCTCACTCCTACTAGTGAATCTAATGTAACAAACACCCATACAATGCGCACCACCCCGTGATGTTTTTCTCACTCCTACTAGTGAATGCAATGTAACAAACACCCATACAATGCGCACCACCCCGTGATGTTTTTCTCACTCCTACTAGTGAATGTAATGTAACACACACCCATACCATGCGAACCACCGCGTGATGATTTTCTCACTCCTACTAGTGAATCTAATGTAACAAACACCCATACAATGCGCACCACCCCGTGATGTTTTTCTCACTCCTCACCACCCCGTGATGTTTTTCCTCACTCCTACTAGTGAAATGTAATGTAACACACCACCCCCAAACTAATGCGCACCACTTCCGTGATGAATTTCTCACTCCTTACTAGTGAATCTAATGTAACAAACACCCATACAATGCGCACCCCTAGTGAATGTAATGTAACAAACACCCATACAATGCGCACCACCCCGTGATGTTTTCTCACTCCTACTACTGAATCTAACGTAACACACACCCATACAATGCGCACCACCCCGTGATGTTTTTCTCACTCCTACTAGTGAATCTAATGTAACACACACCCATACAATGCGCACCACCCCCTGATGTTTTTCTCACTCCTACTAGTGGAATGTAATGTAAACACACACCCATACCATGCGCACACCCCGTGATGATTTTCTCACTCCTACTAGTGAATCTAATGTAACAAACACCCATACCATGCGCACCACCCCGTGATGTTTTTCTCACTCCTACTAGTGAATGTAATGTAACACACACCCATACAATGCGCACCACCCCTTGATGTTTTTCTCACTCCTACAAGTGAATGTAATGTAACACACACCCATACAATGCGCACCACCCCGTGATGTTTTTCTCACTCCTACTAGTGAATCTAATGTAACACGCACCCATACAATGCGCACCACCCCGTGATGTTTTTCTCACTGCTACTAGTGAATCTAATGTAACACACCCATACAATGCGCACCACCCGTGATGTTTTTCTCACTCCTACTAGTGAATGTAATGTAACACACACCCATACAATGCGCACCACCCCATGATGTTTTTCTCACTCCTACTAGTGAATGTATGTAACACACACCCATACAATGCGCACCACCCCGTGATGTTTTTCTCACTGCTACTAGTGAATGTAATGTAACACACACCCATACAATGCGCACCACCCCGTGATGTTTTTCTCACTCCTACTAGTGAATGTAATGTAACACACACCCATACAATGCGCACCACCCGTGATGTTTTTCTCACTCCTACTAGTGAATCTAATGTAACACACACCCATACAATGCGCACCACCCCGTGATGTATTTCTCACTGCTACTAGTGAATGTAACGCAACACACCAATACAATGCGCACCACCCCGTGATGTTTTTCTCACTCCTACTAGTGAATGTAATGTAACACACCACCAATACAATGCGCACCACGCCGTGATGTTTTTCTCACTCCTACTAGTGAATGTAATGTAACACACACCCATACATGCGCAACACCCCGTGATGTTTTTCTCACTGATACTAGTGAATGTAATGTAACACACACCCATACAATGCGCACCACCCCCGTGATGTTTTTCTCACTCCTACTAGTGAATCTAATGTAACACACCCATACAATGCGCACCACCCCGTGATGTTTTTCTCACTCCTACTAGTGAATGTAATGTAACACACACCCATACAATGCGCACACCGCGTGATGATTTTCTCACTCCTACTAGTGAATCTAATGTAACAAACACCCATACAATGCGCACCACCCCGTGATGTTTTTCTCACTCCTACTAGTGCATGTAATGTAACACACACCCATACAATGCGCACCACCCCGTGATGATTTTCTCACTCCTACTAGTGAATCTAATGTAACAAACACCCATACAATGTGCACCACCCCGTGATGTTTTTCTCACTGCTACTAGTGAATCTAATGTAACACACCCATACAATGCGCACCACCCCGTGATGTTTTTCTCTACTCCTACTAGTGAATGTAACGTAACACACCAATACAATGCGCACCACCCCGTGATGTTTTTCTCACTCCTACTAGTGAATGTAATGTAACACACCAATACAATGCGCACCACGCCGTGATGTTTTTCTCACTCCTACTAGTGAATGTAATGTAACACACACCCATACAATGCGCACCACCCCGTGATGTTTTTCTCACTGCTACTAGTGAATGTAATGTAACACACACCCATACAAACGCGCACACACCCGTGATGATTTTCTCACTCCTACTAGTGAATCTAATGTAACAAACACCCATACAATGCGCACCACCCCGTGATGTTTTTCTCACTCCTATTAGTGCATGTAATGTAACACACACCATACAATGCGCACCACCCCGTGATGATTTTCTCACTCCTACTAGTGAATCTAATGTAACAAACACCCATACAATGCGCACCACCCCGTGATGTTTTTCTCACTCCTACTAGTGAATGTAATGTAACAATCACCCATACAATGCGCACCTCCCTGTGATGTTTTTCTCACTCCTACTAGTGAATCTAATGTAACACACACCCATACAATGCGCACCACCCCGTGATGTTTTTCTCACTCCTACTAGTGAATCTAATGTAACACACACCCATACAATGCGCACCACCCCCTGATGTTTTTCTCACTCCTACTAGTGAATGTAATGTAATACACACCCATACCCTGCGCACCACTGCGTGATGATTTTCTCACTCCTACTAGTGAATCTAATGTAACAAACACCCATACAATGCGCACCACCCCGTGATGTTTTTCTCACTCCTACTAGTGAATGTAATGTACACACACCCATACAATGCGCACCACCCCGTGATGATTTTCTCACTCCTACTAGTGAATCTAATGTAACAAACACCCATACAATGCCCACCACCCCGTGATGTTTTTCTCACTCCTACTAGTGAATGTAATGTAACAAACACCCATACAATGCGCACCACCCCGTGATGTTTTTCTCACTCCTACTAGTGAATGTAATGTAACACACACCCATACAATGCGCACCACCCCGTGAATTTTTCTCACTCCTACTAGTGAATGTAATGTAACACACACCCATACAATGCGCACCACCCCCTGATGTTTTTCTCACTCCTACTAGTGAATGTAATGTAAACACACACCCATACCATGCGCACCACCCCGTGATGATTTTCTCACTCTTACTTGAATCTAATGTAACAAACACCCATACAATGCGCACCACCCCGTGATGTTTTTCTCACTGCTACTAGTGAATCTAATGTAACAAACACCCATACAATGCGCACCACCCCGTGATGTTTTCTCACTGCTACTAGTGAATCTAATGTAACAAACACCCATACAATGCGCACCACCCCGTGATGTTTTTCTCACTCCTACTCGTGAATGGTAATGTAACACACACCCATACAATGCGCACCGCCCCGTGATGTTTTCTCACTCCTACTAGTGAATGTAATGTAACACACACCCATACAATGCGCACCGCCCCGTGAGTTTTTCTCACTCCTACTAGTGAATGTAATGTAACACACACCCATAAAATGCGCACCGCCCCGTGATGTTTTTCTCACTCCTACTAGTGAATGTAATGTAACACACACCCATACAATGCGGAACCACCCCGTGATGTTTTTCTCACTCCTACTAGTGAATGTAATGTAACACACACCCATACAATGCGCACCACACCGTGATGTTTTTCTCACTCCTACTAGTGAATGTAATGTAACACACACCCATACAATGCGCACCACCCCGTGATGTTTTTCTCACTCCTACTAGTGAATGTAATGTAACACACACCATACAATGCGCCCACCCCGTGCTGTTTTTCTCACTCCTACTAGTGAATCTAACGTAACACACACCCATACAATGCGCACCACCCCGTGATATTTTCTCACTCCTACTAGTGAATGTAACGTAACACACACCCATACAAAGCGCACAACCCCGTGTTTTTCTCACTCCTACTAGTGAATGTAATGTAACACACACCCATACATGCGCACCGCCCCGTGATGTTTTTCTCACTCCTACTAGTGAATGTAATGTACACACACCCATACAATGCGCACCGCCCCATGATGTTTTTCTCACTCCTACTAGTGAATGTAATGTAACACACACCCATACAATGCGCACCGCCCCGTGATGTTTTTCTCACTGCTACTAGTGAATGTAATGTAACACACACCCATACAATGGCGCACCGCCCCGTGATGTTTTTCTCACTCCTACTAGTTAATGTAATGTAACACACACCCATACAATGCGCACCACCCCGTGATGTTTTTCTCACTCCTACTAGTGAATGTAATGTACACACACCCATACAATGCGCACCACCCCGTGATGATTTTCTCACTCCTACTATTGAATCTAATGTAACAAACACCCATACAATGCGCACCTCCCCGTGATGTTTTGCTCACTCCTACTAGTGAATGTAATGTAACACACACCCATACAATGCGCACCACCCCGTGATGTTTTTCTCACTCCTACTAGTGAATCTAATGTAACACACACCCATACAATGCGCACCACCCCGTGATCTTTTTCTCACTGCTACTAGTGAATCTAATGTAACACACACCCATACAATGCACACCACCCCGTGATGTTTTTCTCACTCCTACTAGTGAATGTAATGTAACACACACCCATACAATGCGCACCACCCCGTGATGTTTTTCTCACTCCTACTAGTGAATGTAATGTAACACACACCCATACAATGCGCACTACGCCGTGATGTTTTTCTCACTCCTACTAGTGAATGTAATGTAACACACACCCATACAATGCGCACCACCCCGCGATGTTTTTCTCACTCCTACTAGTGAATGTAATGTAACACACACCCATACAATGCGAACCACCCCGTGATGTTTTTTCTCACACCTACTAGTGAATGTAATGTAACACACACCCATACAATGCGCACCACACCGTGATGTTTTTCTCACTCCTACTAGTGAATGTAATGTAACACACACCCATACAATGCGCACAACCCCGTGATGTTTTTCTCACACTTACTAGTGAATGTAATGTAACACACACCCATACAATGCGCACCACACCGTGATGTGTTTCTCACTCCTACTAGTGAATGTAATGTAACACACACCCATACAATGCGCACCACCCCGAGATGTTTTTCTCACTCCTACTAATGAATCTAATGTAACACACACCCATACAATGCGCAACACCCCGTGATGTTTTTCTCACCTCCTACTAGTGAATCTAATGTAACACACACCCATACATTGCGCACCACCCCGTGATGTTTTTCTCACTCCTACTAGTGAATCTAATGTAACACACACCCATACATGCGCACCACCCCGTGATGTTTTTCTCACTCTTACTAGTGATGTAATGTAACACACACCCATACAATGCGCACCACCCCGTGATGTTTTTCTCACTGCTACTAGTGAATGTAATGTAACATACCCATACAATGCGCACCACCAATGGTGTTTGTCTCACTCCTACTAGTGAATGTAATGTAACACACACCCATACAATGCGCACCACCCCGTGATGTTTTTCTCAATCCTACTAGTGAATGTAATGTAACAACACCCATACAATGCGCACCAACCCGTGATGTTTTCTCACTCCTACTAGTGAATCTAATGTAACACACCCATACAATGCGCACCACCCCGTGATGTTTTTCTCACTCCTACTAGTGAATGTAATGTAACACACACCGATACAATGCGCACCACCTCGTGATGATTTTCTCACTCCTACTAGTGAATCTAATGTAACAAACACCCATACAATGCGCACCACCCCGTGATGTTTTTCTCATTCCTACTAGTGATTAAATGTAACAAACACCCGTACAATGCGCACCACCACGTGATGTTTTCTCACTCCTACTAGTGAATGTAATGTAACAAACACCCATACAATGCGCACCACCCTGTGATGTTTTTCTCACTCCTACTAGTGAATGTAATGTAACACACACCCATACCATGCGAAACACCGCGTGATGATTTTCTCACTCCTACTAGTGAATCTAATGTAACAAACACCCATACAATGCGCACCACCCCGTGATGTTTTTCTCACTCCTACTAGTGAATGTAATGTAACACACACCCATACTATGCGCACCACTCCGTGATGATTTTCTCACTCCTACTAGTGAATCTAATGTAACAAACACCCATACAATGCGCACCACCCCGTGATGTTTTTCTCACTCCTACTAGTGAATGTAATGTAACAAACACCCATACAATGCGCACCACCCCGTGATGTTTTTCTCACTCCTACTAGTGAATCTAACGTAACACACACCCATACAATGCGCACCACCCCGTGATGTTTTTCTCACTCCTACTAGTGAATCTAATGTAACACACACCCATACAATGCGCACCACCCCCTGATGTTTTTCTCACTCCTACTAGTGAATGTAATGTAACACACACCCATACCATGCGCACCACCCCGTGATGATTTTCTCACTCCTACTAGTGAATCTAATGTAACAAACACCCATACCATGCGCACCACCCCGTGATGTTTTTCTCACTCCTACTAGTGAATGTAATGTAACACACACCCATACAATGCGCACCACCCCGTGATGTTTTTCTCACTCCTACAAGTGAATGTAATGTAACACACACCAATACAATGCGCACCACGCCGTGATGTTTTTCTCACTCCTACTAGTGAATCTAATGTAACACGCACCCATACAATGCGCACCACCCCGTGATGTTTTTCTCACTGCTACTAGTGAATCTAATGTAACACACCCATACAATGCGCACCACCCCGTGATGTTTTTCTCACTCCTACTAGTGAATGTAATGTAACACACACCCATACAATGCGCACCACCCCATGATGTTTTTCTCACTCCTACTAGTGAATGTAATGTAACACACACCCATACAATGCGCACCACGCCGTGATGTTTTTCTCACTGCTACTAGTGAATGTAATGTAACACACACCCATACAATGCGCACCACCCCGTGATGTTTTTCTCACTCCTACTAGTGAATGTAATGTAACACACACCCATACAATGCGCACCACCCCGTGATGTTTTTCTCACTCCTACTAGTGAATCTAATGTAACACACACCCATACAATGCGCACCACCCCGTGATGTATTTCTCACTGCTACTAGTGAATGTAACGTAACACACCAATACAATGCGCACCACCCCGTGATGTTTTTCTCACTCCTACTAGTGAATGTAATGTAACACACACCAATACAATGCGCACCACGCCGTGATGTTTTTCTCACTCCTACTAGTGAATGTAATGTAACACACACCCATACAATGCGCACCACCCCGTGATGTTTTTCTCACTGATACTAGTGAATGTAATGTAACACACACCCATACAATGCGCACCACCCCGTGATGTTTTTCTCACTCCTACTAGTGAATCTAATGTAACACACACCCATACAATGCGCAACACCCCCTGATGTTTTTCTCACTCCTACTAGTGAATGTAATGTAACACACACCCATACCATGCGCACCACCCCGTGATGATTTTCTCACTCCTACTAGTGAATCTAATGTAACAAACACCCATACAATGCGCACCACCCCGTGATGTTTTTCTCACTCCTACTAGTGCATGTAATGTAACACACACCCATACAATGCGCACCACCCCGTGATGATTTTCTCACTCCTACTAGTGAATCTAATGTAACAAACACCCATACAATGTGCACCACCCCGTGATGTTTTTCTCACTGCTACTAGTGAATCTAATGTAACACACCCATACAATGCGCACCACCCCGTGATGTTTTTCTCACTCCTACTAGTGAATGTAATGTAACACACACCCATACAATGCGCACCACCCCGTGATGTTTTTCTCACTGCTACTAGTGAATGTAATGTAACACACACCCATACAATGCGCACCACCCCGTGATGTTTTTCTCACTGCTACTAGTGAATGTAATGTAACACACACCCATACAATGCGCACCACCCCGTTATGTTTTTCTCACTCCTACTAGTGAATGTAATGTAACACACACCCATACAATGCGCACCACCCCGTGATGTTTTTCTCACTCCTACTAGTGAATCTAATGTAACACACACCCATACAATGCGCACCACCCCGTGATGTTTTTCTCACTGCTACTAGTGAATGTAACGTAACACACCAATACAATGCGCACCACCCCGTGATGTTTTTCTCACTCCTACTAGTGAATGTAATGTAACACACACCAATACAATGCGCACCACGCCGTGATGTTTTTCTCACTCCTACTAGTGAATGTAATGTAACACGCACCCATACAATGCGCACCACCCCGTGATGTTTTTCTCACTGCTACTAGTGAATGTAATGTAACACACACCCATACAATGCGCACCACCCCGTGATGTTTTTCTCACTCCTACTAGTGAATCTAATGTAACACACCCATACAATGCGCACCACCCCGTAATGTTTTTCTCACTCCTAATAGTGAATGTAATGTAACACACACCCATACAATGCGCACCACCGCGTGATGATTTTCTCACTCCTACTAGTGAATCTAATGTAACCAACACCCATACATTGCGCACCACCCCGTGATATTTTTCTCACTCCTACTAGTGCATGTAATGTAACACACACCCATACAATGCGCACCACCCCGTGATGATTTTCTCACTCCTACTAGTGAATCTAATGTAACAAACACCCATACAATGCGCACCACCCCGTGATGTTTTTCTCACTCCTACTAGTGAATGTAATGTAACAAACACACATACAATGCGCACCACCCCGTGATGTTTTTCTCACTTCTACTAGTGAATCTAATGTAACACACACCCATACAATTCGCACCACCCCGTGATGTTTTTCTCACTCCTAATAGTGAATCTAATGTAACACACACCCATACAATGCGCACCACCCCCTGATGTTTTTCTCACTCCTACTAGTGAATGTAATGTAACACACACCCATACCATGCGCACCACTGCGTGATGATTTTCTCACTCCTACTAGTGAATCTAATGTAACAAACACCCATACAATGCGCACCACCCCGTGATGTTTTTCTCACTCCTACTAGTGAATCTAATGTAACACACACCCATACAATGCGCACCACCCCCTGATGTTTTTCTCACTCCTACTAGTGAATGTAATGTAATACACACCCATACCATGCGCACCACTGCGTGATGATTTTCTCACTCCTACTAGTGAATCTAATGTAACAAACACCCATACAATGCGCACCACCCCGTGATGTTTTTCTCACTCCTACTAGTGAATGTAATGTAACACACACCCATACAATGCGCACCACCCCGTGATGATTTTCTCACTCCTACTAGTGAATCTAATGTAACAAACACCCATACAATGCGCACCACCCCGTGATGTTTTTCTCACTCCTTCTAGTGAATGTAATGTAACAAACACCCATACAATGCGCACCACCCCGTGATGTTTTTCTCACTCCTACTAGTGAATGCAATGTAACACACACCCATACAATGCGCACCACCCCGTGAATTTTTTTTCACTCCTACTAGTGAATGTAATGTAACACACACCCATACAATGCGCACCACCCCCTGATGTTTTTCTCATTCCTACTAGTGAATGTAATGTAACACACACCCATACCATGCGCACCAGCCCGTGATGTTTTTCTCACTCCTACTAGTGAATGTAACGTAACACACCAATACAATGCGCACCACCCCGTGATGTTTTTCTCACTCCTACAAGTGAATGTAATGTAACATACACCCATACAATGCGCACCACCCCGTGATGTTTTTCTCACTCCTACTAGTGAATCTAATGTAACACGCACCCATACAATGCGCACCACCCCGTGATGTTTTTCTCACTGCTACTAGTGAATCTAATGTAACACACCCATACAATGCGCACAAACCCGTGATGTTTTTCTCACTCCTACTAGTGAATGTAATGTAACACACACCCATACAATGCGCACCACCCCATGATGTTTTTCTCACTCCTACTAGTGAATGTAATGTAACACACACCCATACAATGCGCACCACCCCGTGATGTTTTTCTCACTGCTACTAGTGAATGTAATGTAACACACACCCATACAATGCGCACCACCCCGTGATGTTTTTCTCACTCCTACTAGTGAATGTAATGTAACACACACCCATACAATGCGCACCACCCCGTGATGTTTTCTCACTCCTACTAGTGAATCTAATGTAACACACACCCATACAATGCGCACCACCCCGTGATGTATTTCTCAAAGCTACTAGTGAATGTAACGTAACACACCAATACAATGCGCACCACCCCGTGATGTTTTTCTCACTCCTACTAGTGAATGTAATGTAACACACACCAATACAATGCGCACCACGCCGTGATGTTTTTCTCACTCCTACTAGTGAATGTAATGTAACACACACCCATACAATGCGCACCACCCCGTGATGTTTTTCTCACTGATACTAGTGAATGTAATGTAACACACACCCATACAATGCGCACCACCCCGTGATGTTTTTCTCACTCCTACTAGTGAATCTAATGTAACACACCCATACAATGCGCACCACCCCGTAATGTTTTTCTCACTCCTAATAGTGAATGTAATGTAACACACACCCATACAATGCGCACCACCGCGTGATGATTTTCTCACTCCTACTAGTGAATCTAATGTAACCAACACCCATACATTGCGCACCACCCCGTGATATTTTTCTCACTCCTACTAGTGCATGTAATGTAACACACACCCATACAATGCGCACCACCCCGTGATGATTTTCTCACTCCTACTAGTGAATCTAATGTAACAAACACCCATACAATGCGCACCACCCCGTGATGTTTTTCTCACTCCTACTAGTGAATGTAATGTAACAAACACACATACAATGCGCACCACCCCGTGATGTTTTTCTCACTTCTACTAGTGAATCTAATGTAACACACACCCATACAATTCGCACCACCCCGTGATGTTTTTCTCACTCCTAATAGTGAATCTAATGTAACACACACCCATACAATGCGCACCACCCCCTGATGTTTTTCTCACTCCTACTAGTGAATGTAATGTAACACACACCCATACCATGCGCACCACTGCGTGATGATTTTCTCACTCCTACTAGTGAATCTAATGTAACAAACACCCATACAATGCGCACCACCCCGTGATGTTTTTCTCACTCCTACTAGTGAATCTAATGTAACACACACCCATACAATGCGCACCACCCCCTGATGTTTTTCTCACTCCTACTAGTGAATGTAATGTAATACACACCCATACCATGCGCACCACTGCGTGATGATTTTCTCACTCCTACTAGTGAATCTAATGTAACAAACACCCATACAATGCGCACCACCCCGTGATGTTTTTCTCACTCCTACTAGTGAATGTAATGTAACACACACCCATACAATGCGCACCACCCCGTGATGATTTTCTCACTCCTACTAGTGAATCTAATGTAACAAACACCCATACAATGCGCACTACCCCGTGATGTTTTTCTCACTCCTTCTAGTGAATGTAATGTAACAAACACCCATACAATGCGCACCACACCGTGATGTTTTTCTCACTCCTACTAGTGAATGTAATGTAACACACACCCATACAATGCGCACCACCCCGTGAATTTTTTTTCACTCCTACTAGTGAATGTAATGTAACACACACCCATACAATGCGCACCACCCCCTGATGTTTTTCTCATTCCTACTAGTGAATGTAATGTAACACACACCCATACCATGCGCACCAGCCCGTGATGTTTTTCTCACTCCTACTAGTGAATGTAACGTAACACACCAATACAATGCGCACCACCCCGTGATGTTTTTCTCACTCCTACAAGTGAATGTAATGTAACATACACCCATACAATGCGCACCACCCCGTGATGTTTTTCTCACTCCTACTAGTGAATCTAATGTAACACGCACCCATACAATGCGCACCACCCCGTGATGTTTTTCTCACTGCTACTAGTGAATCTAATGTAACACACCCATACAATGCGCACCAACCCGTGATGTTTTTCTCACTCCTACTAGTGAATGTAATGTAACACACACCCATACAATGCGCACCACCCCATGATGTTTTTCTCACTCCTACTAGTGAATGTAATGTAACACACACCCATACAATGCGCACCACCCCGTGATGTTTTTCTCACTGCTACTAGTGAATGTAATGTAACACACACCCATACAATGCGCACCACCCCGTGATGTTTTTCTCACTCCTACTAGTGAATGTAATGTAACACACACCCATACAATGCGCACCACCCCGTGATGTTTTTCTCACTCCTACTAGTGAATCTAATGTAACACACACCCATACAATGCGCACCACCCCGTGATGTATTTCTCACTGCTACTAGTGAATGTAACGTAACACACCAATACAATGCGCACCACCCCGTGATGTTTTTCTCACTCCTACTAGTGAATGTAATGTAACACACACCAATACAATGCGCACCACGCCGTGATGTTTTTCTCACTCCTACTAGTGAATGTAATGTAACACACACCCATACAATGCGCACCACCCCGTGATGTTTTTCTCACTGATACTAGTGAATGTAATGTAACACACACCCATACAATGCGCACCACCCCGTGATGTTTTTCTCACTCCTACTAGTGAATCTAATGTAACACACACCCATACAATGCGCACCACCCCCTGATGTTTTTCTCACTCCTACTAGTGAATGTAATGTAACACACACCCATACCATGCGCACCACCCCGTGATGATTTTCTCACTCCTACTAGTGAATCTAATGTAACAAACACCCATACAATGCGCACCACCCCGTGATGTTTTTCTCACTCCTACTAGTGCATGTAATGTAACACACACCCATACAATGCGCACCACCCCGTGATGATTTTCTCACTCCTACTAGTGAATCTAATGTAACAAACACCCATACAATGTGCACCACCCCGTGATGTTTTTCTCACTGCTACTAGTGAATCTAATGTAACACACCCATACAATGCGCACCACCCCGTGATGTTTTTCTCACTCTTACTAGTGAATGTAATGTAACACACACCCATACAATGCGCACCACCCCGTGATGTTTTTCTCACTCCTACTAGTGAATGTAATGTAACACACACCCATACAATGCGCACCACCCCGTGATGTTTTTCTCACTCCTACTAGTGAATCTAATGTAACACACACCCATACAATGCGCACCACCCCGTGATGTTTTTACACTGCTACTAGTGAATGTAACGTAACACACCAATACAATGCGCACCACCCCGTGATGTTTTTCTCACTCCTACTAGTGAATGTAATGTAACAAACACCAATACAATGCGCACCACGCCGTGATGTTTTTCTCACTCCTACTAGTGAATGTAATGTAACACGCACCCATACAATGCGCACCACCCCGTGATGTTTTTCTCACTGCTACTAGTGAATGTAATGTAACACACACCCATACAATGCGCACCACCCCGTGATGTTTTTCTCACTCCTACTAGTGAATCTAATGTAACACACCCATACAATGCGCACCACCCCGTAATGTTTTTCTCACTCCTACTAGTGAATGTAATGTAACACACACCCATACAATGCGCACCACCGCGTGATGATTTTCTCACTCCTACTAGTGAATCTAATGTAACAAACACCCATACAATGCGCACCACCCCGTGATATTTTTCTCACTCCTACTAGTGCATGTAATGTAACACACACCCATACAATGCGCACCACCCCGTGATGATTTTCTCACTCCTACTAGTGAATCTAATGTAACAAACACCCATACAATGCGCACCACCCCGTGATATTTTTCTCACTCCTACTAGTGAATGTAATGTAACAAACACACATACAATGCGCACCACCCCGTGATGTTTTTCTCACTTCTACTAGTGAATCTAATGTAACACACACCCATACAATTCGCACCACCCCGTGATGTTTTTCTCACTCCTAATAGTGAATCTAATGTAACACACACCCATACAATGCGCACCACCCCCTGATGTTTTTCTCACTCCTACTAGTGAATGTAATGTAACACACACCCATAGCATGCGCACCACTGCGTGATGATTTTCTCACTCCTACTAGTGAATCTAATGTAACAAACACCCATACAATGCGCACCACCCCGTGATGTTTTTCTCACTCCTACTAGTGAATCTAATGTAACACACACCCATACAATGCGCACCACCCCCTGATGTTTTTCTCACTCCTACTAGTGAATGTAATGTAATACACACCCATACCATGCGCACCACTGCGTGATGATTTTCTCACTCCTACTAGTGAATCTAATGTAACAAACACCCATACAATGCGCACCACCCCGTGATGTTTTTCTCACTCCTACTAGTGAATGTAATGTAACACACACCCATACAATGCGCACCACCCCGTGATGATTTTCTCACTCCTACTAGTGAATCTAATGTAACAAACACCCATACAATTCGCACCACCCCGTGATGTTTTTCTCACTCCTTCTAGTGAATGTAATGTAACAAACACCCATACAATGCGCACCACCCCGTGATGTTTTTCTCACTCCTACTAGTGAATGTAATGTAACACACACCCATACAATGCGCACCACCCCGTGAATTATTTCTCACTCCTACTAGTGAATGTAATGTAACACACACCCATACAATGCGAACCACCCCCTGATGTTTTTCTCACTCCTACTAGTGAATGTAATGTAACACACACCCATACCATGCGCACCACCCCGTGATGATTTTCTCACTCTTACTAGTGAATCTAATGTAACAAACAACCATACAATGCGCACCACCCCGTGATGTTTTTCTCACTGCTACTAGTGAATCTAATGTAACACACCCATACAATGCGCACCACCCCGTGATGTTTTTCTCACTCCTACTACTGAATGTAATGTAACACACACCCATACAATGCGCACCACCCCGTGATGTTTTTCTCACTCCTACTAGTGAATGTAATGTAACACACACCCATACAATGCGCACCACCCCGTGATGTTTTTCTCACTGCTACTAGTGAATGTAATGTAACACACACCCATACAATGCGCACCACCCCGTGATGTTTTTCTCACTCCTACTAGTGAATGTAATGTAACACACACCCATACAATGCGCACCACCCCGTGATGTTTTTCTCACTCCTACTAGTGAATCTAATGTAACACACACCCATACAATGCGCACCACCCCGTGATGTTTTTCTCACTGCTACTAGTGAATGTAACGTAACACACCAATACAATGCGCACCTCCCCGTGATGTTTTTCTCACTCCTACTAGTGAATGTAATGTACCACACACCAATACAATGCGCACCACGCCGTGATGTTTTTCTCACTCCTACTAGTGAATGTAATGTAACACACACCCATACAATGCGCACTACCCCGTGATGTTTTTCTCACTCCTACTAGTGAATGTAATGTAACACACACCCATACAATGCGCACCACCCCGTGATGAGTTTCTCACTCCTACTAGTGAATGTAATGTAACACACACCCATACAATGCGCACCACCCCGTGATGTTTTTCTCACTCCTACTAGTGAATCTAATGTAACACACACCCATACAATGCGCACCACCCCGTGATGTTTTTCTCACTGCTACTAGTGAATGTAACGTAACACACCAATACAATGCGCACCACCCCGTGATGTTTTTCTCACTCCTACTAGTGAATGTAATGTAACACACACCAATACAATGCGCACCACGCCGTGATGTTTTTCTCACTCCTACTAGTGAATGTAATGTAACACACACCCATACAATGCGCACCACCCCGTGATGTTTTTCTCACTGCTACTAGTGAATGTAATGTAACACACACCCATACGATGCGCACCACCCCGTGATGTTTTTCTCACTCCTACTAGTGAATCTAATGTAACAAACACCCATACAATGCGCACCACCCCGTGATGTTTTTCTCACTCCTACTAGTGAATGTAATGTAACAAACACACATACAATGCGCACCACCCCGTGATGTTTTTTCTCACTTCTACTAGTGAATCTAATGTAACACACACCCATACGATTCGCACCACCCCGTGATGTTTTTCTCACTCCTAATAGTGAATCTAATGTAACACACACCCATACAATGCGCACCACCCCCTGATGTTTTTCTCACTCCTACTAGTGAATGTAATGTAACACACACCCATACCATGCGCACCACTGCGTGATGATTTTCTCACTCCTACTAGTGAATCTAATGTAACAAACACCCATACAATGCGCACCACCCCGTGATGTTTTTCTCACTCCTACTAGTGAATCTAATGTAACACACACCCATACAATGTGCACCACCCCCTGATGTTTTTCTCACTCTTACTAGTGAATGTAATGTAATACACACCCATACCATGCGCACCACTGCGTGATGATTTTCTCACTCCTACTAGTGAATCTAATGTAACAAACACCCATACAATGCGCACCACCCCGTGATGTTTTTCTCACTCCTACTAGTGAATGTAATGTAACACACACCCATACAATGCGCACCACCCCGTGATGATTTTCTCACTCCTACTAGTGAATCTAATGTAACAAACACCCATACAATGCGCACCACCCCGTGATGTTTTTCTCACTCCTACTAGTGAATGTAATGTAACAAACACCCATACAATGCGCACCACCCCGTGATGTTTTTCTCACTCCTACTAGTGAATGTAATGTAACACACACCCATACAATGCGCACCACCCCGTGAATTTTTTCTCACTCCTACTAGTGAATGTAATGTAACACACACCCATACAATGCGCACCACCCCCTGATGTTTTTCTCACTCCTACTAGTGAATGTAATGTAACACACACCCATACCATGCGCACCACCCCGTGATGATTTTCTCACTCTTACTAGTGAATCTAATGTAACAAACACCCATACAATGCGCACCACCCCGTGATGTTTTTCTCACTGCTACTAGTGAATCTAATGTAACACACCCATACAATGCGCACCACCCCGTGATGTTTTTCTCACTCCTACTAGTGAATGTAATGTAACACACACCCATACAATGCGCACCACACCGTGATGTTTTTCTCACTCCTACTAGTGAATGTAATGTAACACACACCCATACAATGCGCACCACCCCGTGATGTTTTTCTCACTGCTACTAGTGAATGTAATGTAACACACACCCATACAATGCGCACCACCCCGTGATGTTTTTCTCACTCCTACTAGTGAATGTAATGTAACACACACCCATACAATGCGCACCACCCCGTGATGTTTTTCTCACTCCTACTAGTGAATCTAATGTAACACACACCCATACAATGCGCACCACCCCGTGATGTTTTTCTCACTGCTACTAGAGAATGTAACGTAACACACCAATACAATGCGCACCACCCCGTGATGTTTTTCTCACTCCTACTAGTGAATGTAATGTAACACACACCAATACAATGCCCACCACGCCGTGATGTTTTTCTCACTCCTACTAGTGAATGTAATGTAACACACACCCATACAATGCACACCACTCCGTGATGTTTTTCTCACTGCTACTAGTGAATGTAATGTAACACACACCCATACAATGCGCACCACCCCGTGATGTTTTTCTCACTCCTACTAGTGAATCTAATGTAACACACCCATACAATGCGCACCACCCCGTAATGTTTTTCTCACTCCTACTAGAGAATGTAATGTAACACACACCCATACAATGCGCACCACCCCGTGATGATTTTCTCACTCCTACTAGTGAATCTAATGTAACAAACACCCATACAATGCGCACCACCCCGTGATGTTTTTCTCACTCCTACTAGTGCATGTAATGTAACACACACCCATACAATGCGCACCACCCCGTGATGATTTTATCACTCCTACTAGTGAATCTAATGTAACAAACACCCATACAATGCGCAACACCCCGTGATGTTTTTCTCACTCCTACTAGTGAATGTAATGTAACAAACACCCATACAATGCGCACCACCCCGTGATGTTTTTCTCACTTCTACTAGCGAATCTAATGTAACACACACCCATACAATTCGCACCACCCCGTGATGTTTTTCTCACTCCTAATAGTGAATCTAATGTAACACACACCCATACAATGCGCACCACCCCCTGATGTTTTTCTCACTCCTACTAGTGAATGTAATGTATCACACACCCATACCATGCGCACCACTGCGTGATGATTTTCTCACTCCTACTAGTGAATCTAATGTAACAAACACCCATACAATGCGCACCACCCCGTGATGTTTTTCTCACTCCTACTAGTGAATGTAATGTAACACACACCCATACAATGCGCACCACCCCGTGATGATTTTCTCTCTCCTACTAGTGAATCTAATGTAACAAACACCCATACAATGCGCACCACCCCGTGATGTTTTTCTCACTCTTACTAGTGAATGTAATGTAACAAACACCCATACAATGCGCACCACCCCGTGATGTTTTTCTCACTCCTACTAGTGAATGTAATGTAACACACACCCATACAATGCGCACCACCCCGTGAATTTTTTCTCACTCCTACTAGTGAATGTAATGTAACACACACCCATACAATGCGCACCACCCCCTGATGTTTTTCTCAGTCCTACTAGTGAATGTAATGTAACGCACACCCATACCATGCGCACCACCCCGTGATGATTTTCTCACTCCTACTAGTGAATGTAATGTAACACACACCCATACAATGCGCACCACCCCGTGATGTTTTTCTCACTCCTACTAGTGAATGTAATGTAACACACACCCATACAATGCGCACCACCCCGTGATGTTTTTCTCACTCCTACTAGTGAATGTAATGTAACACACACCCATACAATGCGCACCACCCCGTAATGTTTTTCTCACTCCTACTAGTGAATCTAATGTAACACACACCCATAAAATGCGCACCACCCCGTGATGTTTTTCTCACTGCTACTAGTGAATCTAATGTAACACACACCCATACAATGCGCACCACCCCGTGATGTTTTTCTCACTCCTACTAGTGAATGTAATGTAACACACACCCATACAATGCGCACCACCCCGTGATGTTTTTCTCACTCCTACTAGTGAATGTAATGTAACACACACCCATACAATGCGCACCACCCCGTGATGTTTTTCTCACTCCTACTAGTGAATGTAATGTAACACACACCCATACAATGCGCACCACCCCGTGATGTTTTTCTCACTCCTACTAGTGAATGTAATGTAACACACACCCATACAATGCGCACCACCCCGTGATGTTTTTCTCACTCCTACTAGTGAATGTAATGTAACACACACCCATACAATGCGCACCACCCCGTGATGTTTTTCTCACTCCTACTAGTGAATGTAATGTAACACACACACATACAATGCGCACCACACCGTGATGTTTTTCTCACTCCTACTAGTGAATCTAATGTAACACACACACATACAATGCGCACCACCCCGTGATGTTTTTCTCACTGCTACTAGTGAATCTAATGTAACACACACCCATACAATGCGCACCACCCCGTGATGTTTTTCTCACTCCTACTAGTGAATGTAATGTAACACACACCCATACAATGCGCACCACCCCGTGATGTTTTTCTCACTCCTACTAGTGAATGTAATGTAACACACACCCATACAATGCGCACCACCCCGTGATGTTTTTCTCACTCCTACTAGTGAATGTAATGTAACACACACCCATACAATGCGCACCACCCCGTGATGTTTTTCTCACTCCTACTAGTGAATGTAATGTAACACACACCCATACAATGCGCACCACCCAGTGATGTTTTTCTCACTCCTACTAGTGAATCTAATGTAACACACACCCATACAATGCGCACCACCCCGTGATGTTTTTCTCACTCCTACTAGTGAATCTAATGTAACACACACCCATACAATGCGCACCACCCCGTGATGTTTTTCTCACTGCTACTAGTGAATCTAATGTAACACACACCCATACAATGCGCACCACCCCGTGATGTTTTTCTCACTCCTACTAGTGAATCTAATGTAACACACACCCATACAATGCTCACCACCCCCTGATGTTTTTCTCACTCCTACTAGTGAATGTAATGTAACACACACCCATACCATGCGCACCACTGCGTGATGATTTTCTCACTCCTACTAGTGAATCTAATGTAACAAACAACCATACAATGCGCACCACCCCGTGATGATTTTCTCACTCCTACTAGTGAATCTAATGTAACAAACACCCATACAATGCGCACCACCCCGTGATGTTTTTCTCACTCCTACTAGTGAATGTAATGTAACAAACACCCATACAATGCGCACCACCCCGTGATGTTTTTCTCACTCCTACTAGTGAATGTAATGTAACACACACCCATACAATGCGCACCACCCCGTGAATTTTTTCTCACTCCTACTAGTGAATGTAATGTAACACACACCCATACAATGCGCACCACCCCGTGATGTTTTTCTCACTCCTACTAGTGAATCTAATGTAACACACACCCATAAAATGCGCACCACCCCGTGATGTTTTTCTCACTGCTACTAGTGAATCTAATGTAACACACACCCATACAATGCGCACCACCCCGTGATGTTTTTCTCACTCCTACTAGTGAATGTAATGTAACACACACCCATACAATGCGCACCACCCCGTGATGTTTTTCTCACTCCTACTAGTGAATGTAATGTAACACACACCCATACAATGCGCACCACCCCGTGATGTTTTTCTCACTCCTACTAGTGAATGTAATGTAACACACACCCATACAATGCGCACCACCCCGTGATGTTTTTCTCACTCCTACTAGTGAATGTAATGTAACACACACCCATACAATGCGCACCACCCCGTGATGTTTTTCTCACTCCTACTAGTGAATGTAATGTAACACACACCCATACAATGCGCACCACCCCGTGATGTTTTTCTCACTCCTACTAGTGAATGTAATGTAACACACACACATACAATGCGCACCACACCGTGATGTTTTTCTCACTCCTACTAGTGAATCTAATGTAACACACACACATACAATGCGCACCACCCCGTGATGTTTTTCTCACTGCTACTAGTGAATCTAATGTAACACACACCCATACAATGCGCACCACCCCGTGATGTTTTTCTCACTCCTACTAGTGAATGTAATGTAACACACACCCATACAATGCGCACCACCCCGTGATGTTTTTCTCACTCCTACTAGTGAATGTAATGTAACACACACCCATACAATGCGCACCACCCCGTGATGTTTTTCTCACTCCTACTAGTGAATGTAATGTAACACACACCCATACAATGCGCACCACCCCGTGATGTTTTTCTCACTCCTACTAGTGAATGTAATGTAACACACACCCATACAATGCGCACCACCCAGTGATGTTTTTCTCACTCCTACTAGTGAATCTAATGTAACACACACCCATACAATGCGCACCACCCCGTGATGTTTTTCTCACTCCTACTAGTGAATCTAATGTAACACACACCCATACAATGCGCACCACCCCGTGATGTTTTTCTCACTGCTACTAGTGAATCTAATGTAACACACACCCATACAATGCGCACCACCCCGTGATGTTTTTCTCACTCCTACTAGTGAATCTAATGTAACACACACCCATACAATGCTCACCACCCCCTGATGTTTTTCTCACTCCTACTAGTGAATGTAATGTAACACACACCCATACCATGCGCACCACTGCGTGATGATTTTCTCACTCCTACTAGTGAATCTAATGTAACAAACACCCATACAATGCGCACCACCCCGTGATGATTTTCTCACTCCTACTAGTGAATCTAATGTAACAAACACCCATACAATGCGCACCACCCCGTGATGTTTTTCTCACTCCTACTA
The DNA here is from genome assembly GCF_034190915.1 of Cavia porcellus. NCBI lineage: Eukaryota > Metazoa > Chordata > Mammalia > Rodentia > Caviidae > Cavia > Cavia porcellus. Next base: position 1,009,220 of record NW_026947582.1, on the reverse strand, counting down.
GTGAATGTAATGTAACAAACACCCATACAATGCGCACCACCCCGTGATGTTTTTCTCACTCCTACTAGTGAATGTAATGTAACACACACCCATACAATGCGCACCACCCCGTGAATTTTTTCTCACTCCTACTAGTGAATGTAATGTAACACACACCCATACAATGCGCACCACCCCCTGATGTTTTTCTCACTCCTACTAGTGAATGTAATGTAACACACACCCATACCATGCGCACAATCCCGTGATGATTTTCTCACTCCTACTAGTGAATCTAATGTAACAAACACCCATACCATGCGCACCACCCCGTGATGTTTTTCTCACTCCTACTAGTTAATGTAATGTAACACACACCCATACAATGCGCACCACCCCGTGATGTTTCTCACTCCTACTAGTGAATGTAATGTAACACACACCAATACAATGCGCACCACGCCGTGATGTTTTTCTCACTCCTACTAGTGAATGTAATGTAACACACACCCATACAATGCGCACCACCCCGTGATGTTTTTCTCACTGCTACTAGTGAATGTAATGTAACACACACCCATACAATGCGCACCACCCCGTGATGTTTTTCTCAATCCTACTAGTGAATCTAATGTAACACACACCCATACAATGCGCACCACCCCCTGATGTTTTTCTCACTCCTACTAGTGAATGTAATGTAATTCACACCCATACCATGCGCACCACTGCGTGATGATTTTCTCACTCCTACTAGTGAATCTAATGTAACAAACACCCATACAATGCGCACCACCCCGTGATGTTTTTCTCACTCCTACTAGTGAATGTAATGTAACACACACCCATACAATGCGCACCACCCCGTGATGATTTTCTCACTCCTACTAGTGAATCTAATGTAACAAACACCCATACAATGCGCACCACCCCGTGATGTTTTTCTCTCTCCTACTAGTGAATGTAATGTAACAAACACCCATACAATGCGCACCACCCCGTGATGTTTTTCTCACTCCTACTAGTGAATGTAATGTAACACACACCCATACAATGCGCACCACCCCGTGAATTTTTTCTCACTACTACTACTGAATGTAATGTAACACACACCCATACAATGCGCACCACCCCCTGATGTTTTTCTCACTCCTACTAGTGAATGTAATGTAACACACACCCATACCATGCGCACCACCCCGTGATGATTTTCTCACTCTTACTAGTGAATCTAATGTAACAAACACCCATACAATGCGCACCACCCCGTGATGTTTTTCTCACTGCTACTAGTGAATCTAATGTAACACACCCATACAATGCGCACCACCCCGTGATGTTTTTCTCACTCCTACTAGTGAATGTAATGTAACACACACCCATACAATGCGCACCACACCGTGATGTTTTTCTCACTCCTACTAGTGAATGTAATGTAACACACACCCATACAATGCGCACCACCCCGTGATGTTTTTCTCACTGCTACTAGTGAATGTAATGTAACACACACCCATACAATGCGCACCACCCCGTGATGTTTTTCTCACTCCTACTAGTGAATGTAATGTAACACACACCCATACAATGCGCACCACCCCGTGATGTTTTTCTCACTCCTACTAGTGAATCTAATGTAACACACACCCATACAATGCGCACCACCCCGTGATGTTTTTCTCACTGCTACTAGTGAATGTAACGTAACACACCAATACAATGCGCACCACCCCGTGATGTTTTTCTCACTCCTACTAGTGAATGTAATGTAACAAACACCCTTACAATGCGCACCAGCCCGTGATGTTTTTCTCACTTCTACTAGTGAATCTAATGTAACACACACCCATACAATTCGCACCACCCCGTGATGTTTTTCTCACTCCTAATAGTGAATCTAATGTAACACACACCCATACAATGCGCACCACCCCCTGATGTTTTTCTCACTCCTACTAGTGAATGTAATGTAACACACACCCATACCATGCGCACCACTGCGTGATGATTTTCTCACTCCTACTAGTGAATCTAATGTAACAAACACCCATACAATGCGCACCACCCCGTGATGTTTTTCTCACTCCTACTAGTGAATGTAATGTAACACACATCCATACAATGCGCACCACCCCGTGATGATTTTCTCTCTCCTACTAGTGAATCTAATGTAACAAACACCCATACCATGCGCACCACCCCGTGATGTTTTTCTCACTCCTACTAGTGAATGTAATGTAACACACACCCATACAATGCGCACCACCACGTGATGTTTTTCTCACTCCTACTAGTGAATGTAATGTAACACACACCCATACAATGCGCACCACCCCGTGATGTTTTTCTCACTCCTACTAGTGAATCTAATGTAACACACACCCATAAAATGCGCACCACCCCGTGATGTTTTTCTCACTGCTACTAGTGAATCTAATGTAACACACACCCATACAATGCGCACCACCCCGTGATGTTTTTCTCACTCCTACTAGTGAATGTAATGTAACACACACCCATACAATGCGCACCACCCCGTGATGTTTTTCTCACTCCTACTAGTGAATGTAATGTAACACACACCCATACAATGCGCACCACCCCGTGATGTTTTTCTCACTCCTACTAGTGAATGTAATGTAACACACACCCATACAATGCGCACCACCCCGTGATGTTTTTCTCACTCCTACTAGTGAATGTAATGTAACACAGACCCATACAATGCGCACCACCCCGTGATGTTTTTCTCACTCCTACTAGTGAATGTAATGTAACACACACCCATACAATGCGCACCACCCCGTGATGTTTTTCTCACTCCTACTAGTGAATGTAATGTAACAAACACACATACAATGCGCACCACACCGTGATGTTTTTCTCACTCCTACTAGTGAATCTAATGTAACACACACACATACAATGCGCACCACCCCGTGATGTTTTTCTCACTGCTACTAGTGAATCTAATGTAACACACACCCATACAATGCGCACCACCCCGTGATGTTTTTCTCACTCCTACTAGTGAATGTAATGTAACACACACCCATACAATGCGCACCACCCCGTGATGTTTTTCTCACTCCTACTAGTGAATGTAATGTAACACACACCCATACAATGCGCACCACCCCGTGATGTTTTTCTCACTCCTACTAGTGAATGTAATGTAACACACACCCATACAATGCGCACCACCCCGTGATGTTTTTCTCACTCCTACTAGTGAATGTAATGTAACACACACCCATACAATGCGCACCACCCAGTGATGTTTTTCTCACTCCTACTAGTGAATCTAATGTAACACACACCCATACAATGCGCACCACCCCGTGATGTTTTTCTCACTCCTACTAGTGAATCTAATGTAACACACACCCATACAATGCGCACCACCCCGTGATGTTTTTCTCACTGCTACTAGTGAATCTAATGTAACACACACCCATACAATGCGCACCACCCCGTGATGTTTTTCTCACTCCTACTAGTGAATCTAATGTAACACACACCCATACAATGCGCACCACCCCGTGATGTTTTTCTCACTGCTACTAGTGAATCTAATGTAACACACACCCATACAATGCGCACCACCCCGTGATGTTTTTCTCACTCCTACTAGTGAATGTAATGTAACACACACCCATACAATGCGCACCACCCCGTGATGTTTTTCTCACTCCTACTAGTGAATGTAATGTAACACACACCCATACAATGCGCACCACCCCGTGATGTTTTTCTCACTCCTACTAGTGAATGTAATGTAACACACACCCATACAATGCGCACCACCCCGTGATGTTTTTCTCACTCCTACTAGTGAATGTAATGTAACACAGACCCATACAATGCGCACCACCCCGTGATGTTTTTCTCACTCCTACTAGTGAATGTAATGTAACACACACCCATACAATGCGCACCACCCCGTGATGTTTTTCTCACTCCTACTAGTGAATGTAATGTAACACACACACATACAATGCGCACCACACCATGATGTTTTTCTCACTCCTACTAGTGAATCTAATGTAACACACACACATACAATGCGCACCACCCCGTGATGTTTTTCTCACTGCTACTAGTGAATCTAATGTAACACACACCCATACAATGCGCACCACCCCGTGATGTTTTTCTCACTCCTACTAGTGAATGTAATGTAACACACACCCATACAATGCGCACCACCCCGTGATGTTTTTCTCACTCCTACTAGTGAATGTAATGTAACACACACCCATACAATGCGCACCACCCCGTGATGTTTTTCTCACTCCTACTAGTGAATGTAATGTAACACACACCCATACAATGCGAACCACCCCGTGATGTTTTTCTCACTCCTACTAGTGAATGTAATGTAACACACACCCATACAATGCGCACCACCCCGTGATGTTTTTCTCACTCATACTAGTGAATGTAATGTAACACACACCCATACAATGCGCACCACCCAGTGATGTTTTTCTCACTCCTACTAGTGAATCTAATGTAACACACACCCATACAATGCGCACCACCCCGTGATGTTTTTCTCACTCCTACTAGTGAATCTAATGTAACACACACCCATACAATGCGCACCACCCCGTGATGTTTTTCTCACTGCTACTAGTGAATCTAATGTAACACACACCCATACAATGCGCACCATCCCGTGATGTTTTTCTCACTCCTACTAGTGAATCTAATTTAACACACACCCATACAATGCGCACCACCCCCTGATGTTTTTCTCACTCCTACTAGTGAATGTAATGTAACACACACCCATACCATGCGCACCACTGCGTGATGATTTTCTCACTCCTACTAGTGAATCTAATGTAACAAACACCCATACAATGCGCACCACTCCGTGATGATTTTCTCACTCCTACTAGTGAATCTAATGTAACAAACACCCATACAATGCGCACCACCCCGTGATGTTTTTCTCACTCCTACTAGTGAATGTAATGTAACAAACACCCATACAATGCGCACCACCCCGTGATGTTTTTCTCACTCCTACTAGTGAATGTAATGTAACACATACCCATACAATGCGCACCACCCCGTGAATTTTTTCTCACTCCTACTAGTGAATGTAATGTAACACACACCCATACAATGCGCACCACCCCCTGATGTTTTTCTCACTCCTACTAATGAATGTAATGTAACACACACCTATACCATGCGCACCACCCCGTGATGATTTTCTCACTCCTACTAGTGAATCTAATGTAACAAACACCCATACGATGCGCACCACCCCGTGATGTTTTTCTCACTCCTACTAGTTAATGTAATGTAACACACACCCATACAATGCGCACCACCCCGTGATGTTTTTCTCACTCCTACTAGTGAATGTAATGTAACACACACCCATACAATGCGCACCACCCCGTGATGTTTTTCTCACTCCTACTAGTGAATGTAATGTAACACACACCCATACAATGCGCACCACCCCGTGATGTTTTTCTCACTCCTACTAGTGAATGTAATGTAACACACACCCATACAATGCGCACCACCCCGTGATGTTTTTCTCACTCCTACTAGTGAATGTAATGTAACACAGACCCATACAATGCGCACCACCCCGTGATGTTTTTCTCACTCCTACTAGTGAATGTAATGTAACACACACCCATACAATGCGCACCACCCCGTGATGTTTTTCTCACTCCTACTAGTGAATGTAATGTAACACACACACATACAATGCGCACCACACCGTGATGTTTTTCTCACTCCTACTAGTGAATCTAATGTAACACACACACATACAATGCGCACCACCCCGTGATGTTTTTCTCACTGCTACTAGTGAATCTAATGTAACACACACCCATACAATGCGCACCACCCCGTGATGTTTTTCTCACTCCTACTAGTGAATGTAATGTAACACACACCCATACAATGCGCACCACCCCGTGATGTTTTTCTCACTCCTACTAGTGAATGTAATGTAACACACACCCATACAATGCGCACCACCCCGTGATGTTTTTCTCACTCCTACTAGTGAATGTAATGTAACACACACCCATACAATGCGCACCACCCCGTGATGTTTTTCTCACTCCTACTAGTGAATGTAATGTAACACACACCCATACAATGCGCACCACCCCGTGATGTTTTTCTCACTCCTACTAGTGAATGTAATGTAACACACACCCATACAATGCGCACCACCCCGTGATGTTTTTCTCACTGCTACTAGTGAATCTAATGTAACACACACCCATACAATGCGCACCACCCCGTGATGTTTTTCTCACTCCTACTAGTGAATGTAATGTAACACACACCCATACAATGCGCACCACCCCGTGATGTTTTTCTCACTCCTACTAGTGAATGTAATGTAACACACACCCATACAATGCGCACCACCCCGTGATGTTTTTCTCACTCCTACTAGTGAATGTAATGTAACACACACCCATACAATGCGCACCACCCCGTGATGTTTTTCTCACTCCTACTAGTGAATGTAATGTAACACAGACCCATACAATGCGCACCACCCCGTGATGTTTTTCTCGATCCTACTAGTGAATGTAATGTAACACACACCCATACAATGCGCACCACCCCGTGATGTTTTTCTCACTCCTACTAGTGAATGTAATGTAACACACACACATACAATGCGCACCACACCGTGATGTTTTTCTCACTCCTACTAGTGAATCTAATGTAACACACACACATACAATGCGCACCACCCCGTGATGTTTTTCTCACTGCTACTAGTGAATCTAATGTAACACACACCCATACAATGCGCACCACCCCGTGATGTTTTTCTCACTCCTACTAATGAATGTAATGTAACACACACCCATACAATGCGCACCACCCCGTGATGTTTTTCTCACTCCTACTAGTGAATGTAATGTAACACACACCCATACAATGCGCACCACCCCGTGATGTTTTTCTCACTCCTACTAGTGAATGTAATGTAACACACACCCATACAATGCGCACCACCCCGTGATGTTTTTCTCACTCCTACTAGTGAATGTAATGTAACACACACCCATACAATGCGCACCACCCCGTGATGTTTTTCTCACTCCTACTAGTGAATGTAATGTAACACACACCCATACAATGTGCACCACCCAGTGATGTTTTTCTCACTCCTACTAGTGAATCTAATGTAACACACACCCATACAATGCGCACCACCCCGTGATGTTTTTCTCACTCCTACTAGTGAATCTAATGTAACACACACCCATACAATGCGCACCACCCCGTGATGTTTTTCTCACTGCTACTAGTGAATCTAATGTAACACACACCCATACAATGCGCACCACCCCGTGATGTTTTTCTCACTCCTACTAGTGAATCTAATGTAACACACACCCATACAATGCGCACCACCCCCTGATGTTTTTCTCACTCCTACTAGTGAATGTAATGTAACACACACCCATACCATGCGCACCACTGCGTGATGATTTTCTCACTCCTACTAGTGAATCTAATGTAACAAACACCCATACAATGCGCACCACTCCGTGATGATTTTCTCACTCCTACTAGTGAATCTAATGTAACAAACACCCATACAATGCGCACCACCCCGTGATGTTTTTCTCACTCCTACTAGTGAATGTAATGTAACAAACACCCATACAATGCGCACCACCCCGTGATGTTTTTCTCACTCCTACTAGTGAATGTAATGTAACACATACCCATACAATGCGCACCACCCCGTGAATTTTTTCTCACTCCTACTAGTGAATGTAATGTAACACACACCCATACAATGCGCACCACCCCCTGATGTTTTTTCTCACTCCTACTAATGAATGTAATGTAACACACACCCATACCATGCGCACCACCCCGTGATGATTTTCTCACTCCTACTAGTGAATCTAATGTAACAAACACCCATACGATGCGCACCACCCCGTGATGTTTTTCTCACTCCTACTAGTTAATGTAATGTAACACACACCCATACAATGCGCACCACCCCTTGATGTTTTTGTCACTCCTACTAGTGAATGTAATGTAACACACACCCATAAAATGCGCACCACCCCGTGATGTTTTTCTCACTCCTACTAGTGAATGTAATGTAACACACACCCATACAATGCGCACCACCCCGTGATGTTTTTCTCACTCCTACTAGTGAATCTAATGTAACACACACCCATACAATGCGCACCACCCCGTGATGTTTTTCTCACTCCTACTAGTGAATGTAATGTAACACAGACCCATACAATGCGCACCACCCCGTGATGTTTTTCTCACTCCTACTAGTGAATGTAATGTAACACACACCCATACAATGCGCACCACCCCGTGATGTTTTTCTCACTCCTACTAGTGAATGTAATGTAACACACACACATACAATGCGCACCACACCGTGATGTTTTTCTCACTCCTACTAGTGAATCTAATGTAACACACACACATACAATGCGCACCACCCCGTGATGTTTTTCTCACTGCTACTAGTGAATCTAATGTAACACACACCCATACAATGCGCACCACCCCGTGATGTTTTTCTCACTCCTACTAGTGAATGTAATGTAACACACACCCATACAATGCGCACCACCCCGTGATGTTTTTCTCACTCCTACTAGTGAATGTAATGTAACACACACCCATACAATGCGCACCACCCCGTGATGTTTTTCTCACTCCTACTAGTGAATGTAATGTAACACACACCCATACAATGCGCACCACCCCGTGATGTTTTTCTCACTCCTACTAGTGAATGTAATGTAACACACACCCATACAATGCGCACCACCCAGTGATGTTTTTCTCACTCCTACTAGTGAATCTAATGTAACACACACCCATACAATGCGCACCACCCCGTGATGTTTTTCTCACTCCTACTAGTGAATCTAATGTAACACACACCCATACAATGCGCACCACCCCGTGATGTTTTTCTCACTGCTACTAGTGAATCTAATGTAACACACACCCATACAATGCGCACCACCCCGTGATGTTTTTCTCACTCCTACTAGTGAATCTAATGTAACACACACCCATACAATGCGCACCACCCCGTGATGTTTTTCTCACTGCTACTAGTGAATCTAATGTAACACACACCCATACAATGCGCACCACCCCGTGATGTTTTTCTCACTCCTACTAGTGAATGTAATGTAACACACACCCATACAATGCGCACCACCCCGTGATGTTTTTCTCACTCCTACTAGTGAATGTAATGTAACACACACCCATACAATGCGCACCACCCCGTGATGTTTTTCTCACTCCTACTAGTGAATGTAATGTAACACACACCCATACAATGCGCACCACCCCGTGATGTTTTTCTCACTCCTACTAGTGAATGTAATGTAACACAGACCCATACAATGCGCACCACCCCGTGATGTTTTTCTCACTCCTACTAGTGAATGTAATGTAACACACACCCATACAATGCGCACCACCCCGTGATGTTTTTCTCACTCCTACTAGTGAATGTAATGTAACACACACACATACAATGTGCACCACACCGTGATGTTTTTCTCACTCCTACTAGTGAATCTAATGTAACACACACACATACAATGCGCACCACCCCGTGATGTTTTTCTCACTGCTACTAGTGAATCTAATGTAACACACACCCATACAATGCGCACCACCCCGTGATGTTTTTCTCACTCCTACTAGTGAATGTAATGTAACACACACCCATACAATGCGCACCACCCCGTGATGTTTTTCTCACTCCTACTAGTGAATGTAATGTAACACACACCCATACAATGCGCACCACCCCGTGACGTTTTTCTCACTCCTACTAGTGAATGTAATGTAACACACACCCATACAATGCGCACCACCCCGTGATGTTTTTCTCACTCCTACTAGTGAATGTAATGTAACACACACCCATACAATGCGCACCACCCAGTGATGTTTTTCTCACTCCTACTAGTGAATGTAATGTAACACACACCCATACAATGTGCACCACCCAGTGATGATTTTCTCACTCCTACTAGTGAATCTAATGTAACACACACCCATACAATGCGCACCACCCCGTGATGTTTTTCTCACTCCTACTAGTGAATCTAATGTAACACACACCCATACAATGCGCACCACCCCGTGATGTTTTTCTCACTGCTACTAGTGAATCTAATGTAACACACACCCATACAATGCGCACCACCCCGTGATGTTTTTCTCACTCCTACTAGTGAATCTAATGTAACACACACCCATACAATGCGCACCACCCCCTGATGTTTTTCTCACTCCTACTAGTGAATGTAATGTAACACACACCCATACCATGCGCACCACTGCGTGATGATTTTCTCACTCCTACTAGTGAATCTAATGTAACAAACACCCATACAATGCGCACCACTCCGTGATGATTTTCTCACTCCTACTAGTGAATCTAATGTAACAAACACCCATACAATGCGCACCACCCCGTGATGTTTTTCTCACTCCTACTAGTGAATGTAATGTAACAAACACCCATACAATGCGCACCACCCCGTGATGTTTTTCTCACTCCTACTAGTGAATGTAATGTAACACATACCCATACAATGCGCACCACCCCGTGAATTTTTTCTCACTCCTACTAGTGAATGTAATGTAACACACACCCATACAATGCGCACCACCCCCTGATGTTTTTCTCACTCCTACTAATGAATGTAATGTAACACACACCCATACCATGCGCACCACCCCGTGATGATTTTCTCACTCCTACTAGTGAATCTAATGTAACAAACACCCATACGATGCGCACCACCCCGTGATGTTTTTCTCACTCCTACTAGTTAATGTAATGTAACACACACCCATACAATGCGCACCACCCCGTGATGTTTTTCTCACTCCTACTAGTGAATGTAATGTAACACACACCAATACAATGCGCACCACGCCGTGATGTTTTTCTCACTCCTACTAGTGAATGTAATGTAACACACACCCATACAATGCGCACCACCCCGTGATGTTTTTCTCACTGCTACTAGTGAATGTAATGTAACACACACCCATACAATGCGCACCACCCCGTGATGTTTTTCTCACTCCTACTAGTGAATGTAATGTAACACACCAATACAATGCGCACCACCCCGTGATGTTTTTCTCACTCCTACTAGTGAATGTAATGTAACAATCACCCATACAATGCGCACCACCCCGTGATGTTTTTCTCACTCCTACTAGTGAATCTAATGTAACACACACCCATACAATGCGCACCAACCCGTGATGTTTTTCTCACTCCTACTAGTGAATCTAATGTAACACACACCCATACAATGCGCACCACCCCCTGATGTTTTTCTCACTCCTAGTAGTGAATGTAATGTAACACACACCCATACCATGCGCACCACTGCGTAATGATTTTCTCACTCCTACTAGTGAATCTAATGTAACAAACACCCATACAATGCGCACCACCCCGTGATGTTTTTCTCACTCCTACTAGTGAATGTAATGTAACACACACCCATACAATGCGCACCACCCCGTGATGATTTTCTCACTCCTACTAGTGAATCTAATGTAACAAACACCCATACAATGCGCACCACCCCGTGATGTTTTTCTCACTCCTACTAGTGAATGTAATGTAACAAACACCCATACAATGCGCACCACCCCGTGATGTTTTTCTCACTCCTACTCGTGAATGTAATGTAACACACACCCATACAATGCGCACCACCGCGTGAATTTTTTCTCACTCCTACTAGTGAATGTAATGTAACACACACCCATACAATGCGCACCACCCCCTGATGTTTTTCTCACTCCTACTAGTGAATGTAATGTAACACACACCCATACCATGCGCACCACCCCGTGATGATTTTCTCACTCTTACTAGAGAATCTAATGTAACAAACACCCATACAATGCGCACCACCCCGTGATGTTTTTCTCACTGCTACTAGTGAATCTAATGTAACACACACCCATACAATGCGCACCACCCCGTGATGTTTTTCTCACTCCTACTAGTGAATCTAATGTAACAAACACCCATACAATGCGCACCACCCCGTGATGATTTTCTCACTCCTACTAGTGAATCTAATGTAACACACACCCATACAATGCGCACCACCCCGTGATGTTTTTCTCACTGCTACTAGTGAATCTAATGTAACACACCCATACAATGCGCACCACCCCGTGATGTTTTTCTCACTCCTACTAGTGAATGTAATGTAACACACACCCATACAATGCGCACCACCCCGTGATGTTTTTCTCACTCCTACTAGTGAATGTAATGTAACACACACCCATACAATGCGCACCACCCCGTGATGTTTTTCTCACTCCTACTAGTGAATGTAATGTAACACACACCCATACAATGCGCACCACCCCGTGATGTTTTTCTCACTCCTACTAGTGAATGTAATGTAACACACACCCATACAATGCGCACCACCCCGTGATGTTTTTCTCACTCCTACTAGTGAATCTAATGTAACACACACCCATACAATGCGCACCAACCCGTGATGTTTTTCTCACTCCTACTAGTGAATCTAATGTAACACACACCCATACAATGCGCACCACCCCCTGATGTTTTTCTCACTCCTACTAGTGAATGTAATGTAACACACACCCATACCATGTGCACCACTGCGTAATGATTTTCTCACTCCTACTAGTGAATCTAATGTAACAAACACCCATACAATGCGCACCACCCCGTGATGTTTTTCTCACTCCTACTAGTGAATGTAATGTAACACACACCCATACAATGCGCACCACCCCGTGATGATTTTCTCACTCCTACTAGTGAATCTAATGTAACAAACACCCATACAATGCGCACCACCCCGTGATGTTTTTCTCACTCCTACTCGTGAATGTAATGTAACACACACCCATACAATGCGCACCACCGCGTGAATTTTTTCTCACTCCTACTAGTGAATGTAATGTAACACACACCCATACAATGCGCACCACCCCCTGATGTTTTTCTCACTCCTACTAGTGAATGTAATGTAACACACACCCATACCATGCGCACCACCCCGTGATGATTTTCTCACTCTTACTAGTGAATCTAATGTAACAAACACCCATACAATGCGCACCACCCCGTGATGTTTTTCTCACTGCTACTAGTGAATCTAATGTAACACACCCATACAATGCACACCACCCCGTGATGTTTTTCTCACTCCTACTAGTGAATGTAATGTAACACACACCCATACAATGCGCACCACCCCGTGATGTTTTTCTCACTCCTACTAGTGAATGTAATGTAACACACACCCATACAATGCGCACCACCCCGTGATGTTTTTCTCACTGCTACTAGTGAATGTAAGGTAACACACACCCATACAATGCGCACCACCCCGTGATGTTTTTCTCAGTGCTACTAGTGAATGTAACGTAACACAACAATACAATGCGCACCACCCCGTGATGTTTTTCTCACTCCTACTAGTGAATGTAATGTAACACACACCAATACAATGCGCACCACGCCGTGATGTTTTTCTCACTCCTACTAGTGAATGTAATGTAACACACACCCATACAATGCGCACCACCCCGTGATGTTTTCTCACTGCTACTAGTGAATGTAATGTAACACACACCCATACAATGCGCACCACCCCGTGATGTTTTTCTCACTCCTACTAGTGAATCTAATGTAACAAACACCCATACAATGCGCACCACCCCGTGATGTTTTTCTCACTCCTACTAGTGAATGTAATGTAACAAACACCCATATAATGCCCACCACCCCGTGATGTTTTTCTCACTCCTACTAGTGAATCTAATGTAACACACACCCATACAATGCGCACCACCCCGTGATGTTTTTCTCACTCCTACTAGTGAATCTAATGTAACACACACCCATACAATGCGCACCACCACCTGATGTTTTTCTCACTCCTACTAGTGAATGTAATGTAACACACACCCATACCATGCGCACCACTGCGTGATGATTTTCTCACTCCTACTAGTGAATCTAATGTAACACACACCCATACAATGCGCACCACCCCGTGATGTTTTTCTCACTGCTACTAGTGAATGTAATGTAACACACACCCATACAATGCGCACCACCCCGTGATGTTTTTCTCACTCCTACTAGTGAATGTAATGTAACACACACCCATACCATGCGCACCACCGCGTGATGATTTTCTCACTCCTACTAGTGAATCTAATGTAACAAACACCCATACAATGCGCACCACCCCGTGATGTTTTTCTCACTCCTACTAGTGAATGTAATGTAACACACACCCATACCATGCGCACCACTGCGTGATGATTTTCTCACTCCTACTAGTGAAACTAATGTAACAAACACCCATACAATGCGCACCACCCGTGATGTTTTTCTCACTCCTACTAGTGAATGTAATGTAACACACACCCATACAATGCGCACCACCCCGTGATGATTTTCTCACTCCTACTAGTGAATCTAATGTAACACACACCCATACAATGCGCACCACCCCGTGATGTTTTTCTCACTCCTACTAGTGAATGTAATGTAACAAACACCCATACAATGCGCACCACCCCGTGATGTTTTTCTCACTCCTACTAGTGAATGTAATGTAACACACACCCATACAATGCGCACCACCCCGTGAATTTTTTCTCACTCCTACTAGTGAATGTAATGTAACACACACCCATACAATGCGCACCACCCCGTGATGATTTTCTCACTCTTACTAGTGAATCTAATGTAACAAACACCCATACAATGCGCACCACCCCGTGATGTTTTTCTCACTGCTACTAGTGAATCTAATGTAACACACCCATACAATGCGCACCACCCCGTGATGTTTTTCTCACTCCTACTAGTGAATGTAATGTAACACACACCCATACAATGCGCACCACCCCGTGATGTTTTTCTCACTCCTACTAGTGAATGTAATGTAACACACACCCATACAATGCGCACCACCCCGTGATGTTTTTTCTCACTGCTACTAGTGAATGTAATGTAACACACACCCATACAATGCGCACCACCCCGTGATGTTTTTCTCACTCCTACTAGTGAATGTAATGTAACACACACCCATACAATGCGCACGACCCCGTGATGTTTTTCTCACTCCTACTAGTGAATCTAATGTAACACACACCCATACAATGCGCACCACCCCGTGATGTTTTTCTCACTGCTACTAGTGAATGTAACGTAACACACCAATACAATTTGCACCACCCCGTGATGTTTTTCTCACTCCTACTAGTGAATGTAATGTAACACACACCAATACAATGCGCACCACGCCGTGATGTTTTTCTCACTCCTACTAGTGAATGTAATGTAACACTCACCCATACAATGCGCACCACCCCGTGATGTTTTTCTCACTGCTACTAGTGAATGTAATGTAACACACACCCATACAATGCGCACCACCCCGTGATGTTTTTCTCACTCCTACTAGTGAATCTAATGTAACAAACACCCATACAATGCGCACCACCCCGTGATGTTTTTCTCACTCCTACTAGTGAATGTAATGTAACAAACACCCATACAATGCGCACCACCCCGTGATGTTTTTCTCACTCCTACTAGTGAATCTAATGTAACACACACCCATACAATGCGCACCACCCCGTGATGTTTTTCTCACTCCTACTAGTGAATCTAATGTAACACACACCCATACAATGCGCACCACCCCCTGATGTTTTTCTCACTCCTACTATTGAATGTAATGTAACACACACCCATACCATGCGCACCACTGCGTGATGATTTTCTCACTCCTACTAGTGAATCTAATGTAACAAACACCCATACAATGCGCACCACCCCGTGATGTTTCTCTCACTCCTACTAGTGAATGTAATGTAACACACACCCATACAATGCGCACCACCCCGTGATGATTTTCTCACTCCTACTAGTGAATCTAATGTAACAAACACCCATACAATGCGCACCACCCCGTGATGTTTTTCTCACTCCTACTAGTGAATGTAATGTAACAAACACCCATACAATGCGCACCACCCCGTGATGTTTTTCTCACTCCTACTAGTGAATATAATGTAACACACACCCATACAATGCGCACCAAAACGTGAATTTTTTCTCACTCCTACTAGTGAATGTAATGTAACACACACCCATACAATGCGCACCACCCCCTGATGTTTTTCTCACTCCTACTAGTGAATGTAATGTAACACACACCCATACCATGCGCACCACCCCGTGATGATTTTCTCACTCCTACTAGTGAATCTAATGTAACAAACACCCATACCTTGCGCACCACCCCGTGATGATTTTCTCACTCCTACTAGTGAATGTAATGTAACACACACCCATACAATGCGCACCACCCCGTGATGTTTTTCTCACTCCTACTAGTGAATGTAATGTAACACACACCCATACAATGCGCACCACCCCGTGATGTTTTTCTCACTCCTACTAGTGAATCTAATGTAACACACACCCATACAATGCGCAACACCCCGTGATGTTTTTCTCACTGCTACTAGTGAATCTAATGTAACACACACCCATACAATGCGCACCACCACGTGATGTTTTTCTCACTCCTACTAGTGAATGTAATGTAACACACACCCATACAATGCGCACCACCCCGTGATGTTTTTCTCACTCCTACTAGTGAATGTAATGTAACACACACCCATACAATGCGCACCACCACGTGATGTTTTTCTCACTCCTACTAGTGAATGTAATGTAACACACACCCATACAATGCGCACCACCCCGTGATGTTTTTCTCACTCCTACTAGTGAATGTAATGTAACACACACCAATACAATGCGCACCACGCCCGTGATGTTTTTCTCACTCCTACTAGTGAATGTAATGTAACACACACCCATACAATGCGCACCACCCCGGGATGTTTTTCTCACTGCTACTAGTGAATGTAATGTAACACACACCCATACAATGCGCACCACCCCGTGATGTTTTTCTCACTCCTACTAGTGAATCTAATGTAACACACCCATACAATGCGCACCACCCCGTGATGTTTTTCTCACTCCTACTAGTGAATGTAATGTAACACACACCCATACAATGCGCACCACCGCGTGATGATTTTCTCACTCCTACTAGTGAATCTAATGTAACAAACACCCATACAATGCGCACCACCCCGTGATGATTTTCTCACTCCTACTAGTGAATCTAATATAACAAACACCCATACAATGCGCACCACCCCGTGATGTTTTTCTCACTCCTACTAGTGAATGTAATGTAACACACACCCATACAATGCGCACCACCCCATGATGATTTTCTCACTCCTACTAGTGAATCTAATATAACAAACACCCATACAATGCGCACCACCCCGTGATGTTTTTCTCACTCCTACTAGTGAATGTAATGTAACAAACACCCATACAATGCGCACCACCCCGTGATGTTTTTCTCACTCCTACTAGTGAATGTAATGTAACACACTCCCATACAATGCGCACCACCCCGTGAATTTTTTCTCACTCCTACTAGTGAATGTAATGTAACACACACCCATACCATGCGCACCACCCCGTGATGTTTTTCTCACTCCTACTAGTGAATGTAATGTAACACACACCCATACAATGCGCACCACCCCGTGATGTTTTTCTCACTCCTACTAGTGAATGTAATGTAACACACACCCATACAATGCGCACCACCCCGTGATGTTTTTCTCACTCCTACTAGTGAATCTAATGTAACACACACCCATACAATGCGCAACACCCCGTGATGTTTTTCTCACTGCTACTAGTGAATCTAATGTAACACACACCCATACAATGCGCACCACCACGTGATGTTTTTCTCACTCCTACTAGTGAATGTAATGTAACACACACCCATACAATGCGCACCGCCCCGTGATGTTTTACTCACTCCTACTAGTGAATGTAATGTAACACACACCCATACAATGCGCACCACCACGTGATGTTTTTCTCACTCCTACTAGTGAATGTAATGTAACACACACCCATACAATGCGCACCACCCCGTGATGTTTTTCTCACTCCTACTAGTGAATGTAATGTAACCCCACACCAATACAATGCGCACCACGCCGTGATGTTTTTCTCACTCCTACTAGTGAATGTAATGTAACACACAGCCATACAATGCGCACCACCCCGGGATGTTTTTCTCACTGCTACTAGTGAATGTAATGTAACACACACCCATACAATGCGCACCACCCCGTGATGTTTTTCTCACTCCTACTAGTGAATCTAATGTAACACACCCATACAATGCGCACCACCCCGTGATGTTTTTCTCACTCCTACTAGTGAATGTAATGTAACACACACCCATACAATGCGCACCACCGCGTGATGATTTTCTCACTCCTACTAGTGAATCTAATGTAACAAACACCCATACAATGCGCACCACCCCGTGATGATTTTCTCACTCCTACTAGTGAATCTAATATAACAAACACCCATACAATGCGCACCACCCCGTGATGTTTTTCTCACTCCTACTAGTGCATGTAATGTAACACACACCCATACAATGCGCACCACCCCGTGATGATTTTCTCACTCCTACTAGTGAATCTAATATAACAAACACCCATACAATGCGCACCACCCCGTGATGTTTTTCTCACTCCTACTAGTGAATGTAATGTAACAAACACCCATACAATGCGCACCACCCCGTGATGTTTTTCTCACTCCTACTAGTGAATGTAATGTAACACACACCCATACAATGCGCACCACCCCGTGAATTTTTTCTCACTCCTACTAGTGAATGTAATGTAACACACACCCATACAATGCGCACCACCCGCTGATGTTTTTCTCACTCCTACTAGTGAATGTAATGTAACACACACCCATACCATGCGCACCACCCCGTGATGATTTTCTCACTCTTACTAGTGAATCTAATGTAACAAACACCCATACAATGCGCACCACCCCGTGATGTTTTTTCTCACTGCTACTAGTGAATCTAATGTAACACACCCATACAATGCGCACCACCCCGTGATGTTTTTCTCACTCCTACTAGTGAATGTAATGTAACACACACCCATACAATGCGCACCACCCCGTGATGTTTTTCTCACTCCTACTAGTGAATGTAATGTAACACACACCCATACAATGCGCACCACCCCGTGATGTTTTTCTCACTGCTACTAGTGAATGTAATGTAACACACACCCATACAATGCGCACCACCCCGTGATGTTTTTCTCACTCCTACTAGTGAATGTAATGTAACACACACCCATACAATGCGCACCACCCCGTGATGTTTTTCTCACTCCTACTAGTGAATGTAATGTAACACACACCCATACAATGCGCACCACCCCGTGATGTTTTTCTCACTGCTACTAGTGAATGTAATGTAACACACACCCATACAATGCGCACCACCCCGTGATGTTTTTCTCACTCCTACTAGTGAATGTAATGTAACACACACCAATACAATGAGCACCACGCCGTGATGTTTTTCTCACTCCTACTAGTGAATGTAATGTAACACACACCCATACAATGCGCACCACCCCGTGATGTTTTTCTCACTGCTACTAGTGAATGTAATGTAACACACACCCATACAATGCGCACCACCCCGTGATGTTTTTCTCACTCCTACTAGTGAATCTAATGTAACACACACATACAATGCGCACCACCCCGTGATGTTTTTCTCACTCCTACTAGTGAATGTAATGTAACACACACCCATACAATGCGCACCACCGCGTGATGATTTTCTCACTCCTACTAGTGAATCTAATGTAACAAACACCCATACAATGTGCACCACCCCGTGATGTTTTTCTCACTCCTACTAGTGCATGTAATGTAACACACACCCATACAATGCGCACCACCCCGTGATGATTTTCTCACTCCTACTAGTGAATCTAATGTAACAAACACCCATACAATGCGCACCACCCTGTGATGTTTTTCTCACTCCTACTAGTGAATATAATGTAACACACACCCATACAATGCGCACCACCCCGTGATGATTTTCTCACTCCTACTAGTGAATCTAATGTAACAAACACCGATACAATGCGCACAACCCCGTGATGTTTTTCTCACTCCTACTAGTGAATGTAATGTAACAAACACCCATACAATGCGCACCACCCCGTGATGTTTTTCTCACTCCTACTAGTGCATGTAATGTAACACACACCCATACAATGCGCACCACCCCGTGATGATTTTCTCACTCCTACTAGTGAATCTAATATAACAAACACCCATACAATGCGCACCACCCCGTGATGTTTTTCTCACTCCTACTAGTGAATGTAATGTAACACACACCCATACAATGCGCACCACCGCGTGATGATTTTCTCACTCCTACTAGTGAATCTAATGTAACAAACACCCATACAATGTGCACCACCCCGTGATGTTTTTCTCACTCCTACTAGTGCATGTAATGTAACACACACCCATACAATGCGCACCACCCCGTGATGATTTTCTCACTCCTACTAGTGAATCTAATGTAACAAACACCCATACAATGCGCACCACCCTGTGATGTTTTTCTCACTCCTACTAGTGAATATAATGTAACACACACCCATACAATGCGCACCACCGCGTGATGATTTTCTCACTCCTACTAGTGAATCTAATGTAACAAACACCCATACAATGCGCACCACCCCGTGATGATTTTCTCACTCCTACTAGTGAATCTAATATAACAAACACCCATACAATGCGCACCACCCCGTGATGTTTTTCTCACTCCTACTAGTGCATGTAATGTAACACACACCCATACAATGCGCACCACCCCGTGATGATTTTCTCACTCCTACTAGTGAATCTAATATAACAAACACCCATACAATGCGCACCACCCCGTGATGTTTTTCTCACTCCTACTAGTGAATGTAATGTAACAAACACCCATACAATGCGCACCACCCCGTGATGTTTTTCTCACTCCTACTAGTGAATGTAATGTAACACACTCCCATACAATGCGCACCACCCCGTGAATTTTTTCTCACTCCTACTAGTGAATGTAATGTAACACACACCCATACCATGCGCACCACCCCGTGATGTTTTTCTCACTCCTACTAGTGAATGTAATGTAACACACACCCATACAATGCGCACCACCCCGTGATGTTTTTCTCACTCCTACTAGTGAATGTAATGTAACACACACCCATACAATGCGCACCACCCCGTGATGTTTTTCTCACTCCTACTAGTGAATCTAATGTAACACACACCCATACAATGCGCAACACCCCGTGATGTTTTTCTCACTGCTACTAGTGAATCTAATGTAACACACACCCATACAATGCGCACCACCACGTGATGTTTTTCTCACTCCTACTAGTGAATGTAATGTAACACACACCCATACAATGCGCACCGCCCCGTGATGTTTTACTCACTCCTACTAGTGAATGTAATGTAACACACACCCATACAATGCGCACCACCACGTGATGTTTTTCTCACTCCTACTAGTGAATGTAATGTAACACACACCCATACAATGCGCACCACCCCGTGATGTTTTTCTCACTCCTACTAGTGAATGTAATGTAACACACACCAATACAATGCGCACCACGCCGTGATGTTTTTCTCACTCCTACTAGTGAATGTAATGTAACACACACCCATACAATGCGCACCACCCCGGGATGTTTTTCTCACTGCTACTAGTGAATGTAATGTAACACACACCCATACAATGCGCACCACCCCGTGATGTTTTTCTCACTCCTACTAGTGAATCTAATGTAACACACCCATACAATGCGCACCACCCCGTGATGTTTTTCTCACTCCTACTAGTGAATGTAATGTAACACACACCCATACAATGCGCACCACCGCGTGATGATTTTCTCACTCCTACTAGTGAATCTAATGTAACAAACACCCATACAATGCGCACCACCCCGTGATGATTTTCTCACTCCTACTAGTGAATCTAATATAACAAACACCCATACAATGCGCACCACCCCGTGATGTTTTTCTCACTCCTACTAGTGCATGTAATGTAACACACACCCATACAATGCGCACCACCCCGTGATGATTTTCTCACTCCTACTAGTGAATCTAATATAACAAACACCCATACAATGCGCACCACCCCGTGATGTTTTTCTCACTCCTACTAGTGAATGTAATGTAACAAACACCCATACAATGCGCACCACCCCGTGATGTTTTTCTCACTCCTACTAGTGAATGTAATGTAACACACACCCATACAATGCGCACCACCCCGTGAATTTTTTCTCACTCCTACTAGTGAATGTAATGTAACACACACCCATACAATGCGCACCACCCGCTGATGTTTTTCTCACTCCTACTAGTGAATGTAATGTAACACACACCCATACAATGCGCACCACCCCGTGATGATTTTCTCACTCTTACTAGTGAATCTAATGTAACAAACACCCATACAATGCGCACCACCCCGTGATGTTTTTCTCACTGCTACTAGTGAATCTAATGTAACACACCCATACAATGCGCACCACCCCGTGATGTTTTTCTCACTCCTACTAGTGAATGTAATGTAACACACACCCATACAATGCGCACCACCCCGTGATGTTTTTCTCACTCCTACTAGTGAATGTAATGTAACACACACCCATACAATGCGCACCACCCCGTGATGTTTTTCTCACTGCTACTAGTGAATGTAATGTAACACACACCCATACAATGCGCACCACCCCGTGATGTTTTTCTCACTCCTACTAGTGAATGTAATGTAACACACACCCATACAATGCGCACCACCCCGTGATGTTTTTCTCACTCCTACTAGTGAATGTAATGTAACACACACCCATACAATGCGCACCACCCCGTGATGTTTTTCTCACTGCTACTAGTGAATGTAATGTAACACACACCCATACAATGCGCACCACCCCGTGATGTTTTTCTCACTCCTACTAGTGAATGTAATGTAACACACACCAATACAATGAGCACCACGCCGTGATGTTTTTCTCACTCCTACTAGTGAATGTAATGTAACACACACCCATACAATGCGCACCACCCCGTGATGTTTTTCTCACTGCTACTAGTGAATGTAATGTAACACACACCCATACAATGCGCACCACCCCGTGATGTTTTTCTCACTCCTACTAGTGAATCTAATGTAACACACACATACAATGCGCACCACCCCGTGATGTTTTTCTCACTCCTACTAGTGAATGTAATGTAACACACACCCATACAATGCGCACCACCGCGTGATGATTTTCTCACTCCTACTAGTGAATCTAATGTAACAAACACCCATACAATGTGCACCACCCCGTGATGTTTTTCTCACTCCTACTAGTGCATGTAATGTAACACACACCCATACAATGCGCACCACCCCGTGATGTTTTTCTCACTCCTACTAGTGAATGTAATGTAACAAACACCCATACAATGCGCACCACCCCGTGATGTTTTTCTCACTCCTACTCGTGAATGTAATGTAACACACACCCACACAATGCGCACCACCCCCTGATGTTTTTCTCACTCCTACTAGTGAATGTAATGTAACACACACCCATAACATGCGCACCACCCCGTGATGATTTTCTCACTCTTACTAGTGAATCTAATGTAACAAACACCCATACAATGCGCACCACCCCGTGATGTTTTTCTCACTGCTACTAGTGAATCTAATGTAACACACCCATACAATGCATACCACCCCGTGATGTTTTTCTCACTCCTACTAGTGAATGTAATGTAACACACACCCATACAATGCGCACCACCCCGTGATGTTTTTCTCACTCCTACTAGTGAATGTAATGTAACACACACCCATACAATGCGCACCACCCCGTGATGTTTTTCTCACTGCTACTAGTGAATGTAATGTAACACACACCCATACAATGCGCACCACCCCGTGATGTTTTTCTCAGTGCTACTAGTGAATGTAACGTAACACAACAATACAATGCGCACCACCCCGTGATGTTTTTCTCACTCCTACTAGTGAATGTAATGTAACACACACCAATACAATGCGCACCACGCCGTGATGTTTTTCTCACTCCTACTAGTGAATGTAATGTAACACACACCCATACAATGCGCACCACCCCGTGATGTTTTTCTCACTGCTACTAGTGAATGTAATGTAACACACACCCATACAATGCGCACCACCCCGTGATGTTTTTCTCACTCCTACTAGTGAATCTAATGTAACAAACACCCATACAATGCGCACCACCCCGTGATGTTTTTCTCACTCCTACTAGTGAATGTAATGTAACAAACACCCATATAATGCCCACCACCCCGTGATGTTTTTCTCACTCCTACTAGTGAATCTAATGTAACACACACCCATACAATGCGCACCACCCCGTGATGTTTTTCTCACTCCTACTAGTGAATCTAATGTAACACACACCCATACAATGCGCACCACCACCTGATGTTTTTCTCACTCCTACTAGTGAATGTAATGTAACACACACCCATACCATGCGCACCACTGCGTGATGATTTTCTCACTCCTAATAGTGAATCTAATGTAACACACACCCATACAATGCGCACCACCCCGTGATGTTTTTCTCACTGCTACTAGTGAATGTAATGTAACACACACCCATACAATGCGCACCACCCCGTGATGTTTTTCTCACTCCTACTAGTGAATGTAATGTAACACACACCCATACCATGCGCACCACTGCGTGATGATTTTCTCACTCCTACTAGTGAATCTAATGTAACAAACACCCATACAATGCGCACCACCCCGTGATGTTTTTCTCACTCCTACTAGTGAATGTAATGTAACACACACCCATACCATGCGCACCACTGCGTGATGATTTTCTCACTCCTACTAGTGAAACTAATGTAACAAACACCCATACAATGCGCACCACCCCGTGATGTTTTTCTCACTCCTACTAGTGAATGTAATGTAACACACACCCATACAATGCGCACCACCCCGTGATGATTTTCTCACTCCTACTAGTGAATCTAATGTAACACACACCCATACAATGCGCACCACCCCGTGATGTTTTTCTCACTCCTACTAGTGAATGTAATGTAACAAACACCCATACAATGCGCACCACCCCGTGATGTTTTTCTCACTCCTACTAGTGAATGTAATGTAACACACACCCATACAATGCGCACCACCCCGTGAATTTTTTCTCACTCCTACTAGTGAATGTAATGTAACACACACCCATACAATGTGCACCACCCCGTGATGATTTTCTCACTCTTACTAGTGAATCTAATGTAACAAACACCCATACAATGCGCACCACCCCGTGATGTTTTTCTCACTGCTACTAGTGAATGTAATGTAACACACACCCATACAATGCGCACCACCCCGTGATGTTTTTCTCACTCCTACTAGTGAATGTAATGTAACACACACCAATACAATGCGCACCATGCCGTGATGTTTTTCTCACTCCTACTAGTGAATGTAATGTAACACACACCCATACAATGCGCACCACCCCGTGATGTTTTTCTCACTGCTACTAGTGAATGTAATGTAACACACACCCATACAATGCGCACCACCCCGTGATGTTTTTCTCACTCCTACTAGTGAATGTAATGTAACACACACCCATACAATGCGCACCACCCCGTGATGTTTTTCTCACTCCTACTAGTGAATCTAATGTAACACACACCCATACAATGCGCACAACCCCGTGATGTTTTTCTCACTGCTACTAGTGAATGTAACGTAACACACCAATACAATTCGCACCACCCCGTGATGTTTTTCTCACTCCTACTAGTGAATGTAATGTAACACACACCAATACAATGCGCACCACGCCGTGATGTTTTTCTCACTCCTACTAGTGAATGTAATGTAACACTCACCCATACAATGCGCACCACCCCGTGATGTTTTTCTCACTGCTACTAGTGAATGTAATGTAACACACACCCATACAATGCGCACCACCCCGTGATGTTTTTCTCACTCCTACTAGTGAATCTAATGTAACAAACACCCATACAATGCGCACCACCCCGTGATGTTTTTCTCACTCCTACTAGTGAATGTAATGTAACAAACACCCATACAATGCGCACCACCCCGTGATGTTTTTCTCACTCCTACTAGTGAATCTAATGTAACACACACCCATACAATGCGCACCACCCCGTGATGTTTTTCTCACTCCTACTAGTGAATCTAATGTAACACACACCCATACAATGCGCACCACCCCCTAATGTTTTTCTCACTCCTACTATTGAATGTAATGTAACACACACCCATAACATGCGCACCACTGCGTGATGATTTTCTCACTCCTACTAGTGAATCTAATGTAACAAACACCCATACAATGCGCACCACCCCGTGATGTTTTTCTCACTCCTACTAGTGAATGTAATGTAACACACACGCATACAATGCGCACCACCCCGTGATGATTTTCTCACTCCTACTAGTGAATCTAATGTAACAAACACCCATACAATGCGCACCACCCCGTGATGTTTTTCTCACTCCTACTAGTGAATGTAATGTAACAAACACCCATACAATGCGCACCACCCCGTGATGTTTTTCTCACTCCTACTAGTGAATGTAATGTAACACACACCCATACAATGCGCACCAACACGTGAATTTTTTCTCACTCCTACTAGTGAATGTAATGTAACACACACCCATACAATGCGCACCACCCCCTGATGTTTTTCTCACTCCTACTAGTGAATGTAATGTAACACACACCCATACCATGCGCACCACCCCGTGATGATTTTCTCACTCCTACTAGTGAATCTAATGTAACAAACACCCATACCATGCGCACCACCCCGTGATGTTTTTCTCACTCCTACTAGTGAATGTAATGTAACACACACCCATACAATGCGCACCACCCCGTGATGTTTTTCTCACTCCTACTAGTGAATGTAATGTAACACACACCCATACAATGCGCACCACCGCGTGAATTTTTTCTCACTCCTACTAGTGAATCTAATGTAACACACACCCATACAATGCGCAACACCCCGTGATGTTTTTCTCACTGCTACTAGTGAATCTAATGTAACACACACCCATACAATGCGCACCACCACGTGATGTTTTTCTCACTCCTACTAGTGAATGTAATGTAACACACACCCATACAATGCGCACCACCCCGTGATGTTTTTCTCACTCCTACTAGTGAATGTAATGTAACACACACCCATACAATGCGCACCACCACGTGATGTTTTTCTCACTCCTACTAGTGAATGTAATGTAACACACACCCATACAATGCGCACCACCCCGTGATGTTTTTCTCACTCCTACTAGTGAATGTAATGTAACACACACCAAGACAATGCGCACCACGCCGTGATGTTTTTCTCACTCCTACTAGTGAATGTAATGTAACACACACCCATACAATGCGCACCACCCCGTGATGTTTTTCTCACTGCTACTAGTGAATGTAATGTAACACACACCCATACAATGCGCACCACCCCGTGATGTTTTTCTCACTCCTACTAGTGAATCTAATGTAACACACCCATACAATGCGCACCACCCCGTGATGTTTTTCTCACTCCTACTAGTGAATGTAATGTAACACACACCCATACAATGCGCACCACCGCGTGATTATTTTCTCACTCCTACTAGTGAATCTAATGTAACAAACACCCATACAATGCGCACCACCCCGTGATGTTTTTCTCACTCCTACTAGTGCATGTAATGTAACACACACCCATACAATGCGCACCACCCCGTGATGATTTTGTCACTCCTACTAGTGAATCTAATGTAACAAACACCCATACAATGCGCACCACCCCGTGATGTTTTTCTCACTCCTACTAGTGAATCTAATGTAACAAACACCCATACAATGCGCACCACCCCATGATGTTTTTCTCACTCCTACTAGTGAATCTAATGTAACACACACCGATACAATGCGCACCACCCCGTGATGTTTTTCTCACTCCTACTAGTGAATCTAATGTAACACACACCCATACAATGCGCACCACCCCCTGATGTTTTTCTCACTCCTACTAGTGAATGTAATGTAACACACACCCATACCATGCGCACCACTGCGTGATGATTTTCTCACTCCTACTAGTGAATCTAATGTAACAAACACCCATACAATGCGCACCACCCCGTGATGTTTTTCTCTCTCCTACTAGTGAATGTAATGTAACACACACCCATACAATGCGCACCACCCCGTGATGATTTTCTCACTCCTACTAGTGAATGTAATGTAACAAACACCCATACAATGCGCACCACCCCGTGATGTTTTTCTCACTCCTACTAGTGAATGTAATGTAACAAACACCCATACAATGCGCACCACCCAGTGATGTTTTTCTCACTCCTACTAGTGAATGTAATGTAACACACACCCATACAATGCGCACCACCCCGTGAATTTTTTCTCACTCCTACTAGTGAAGGTAATGTAACACACACCCATGCAATGCGCACCACCACCTGATGTTTTTCTCACTCCTACTATTGAATGTAATGTAACACACACCCATACCATGCGCACCACCCCGTGATGATTTTCTCACTCCTACTAGTGAATCTAATGTAACAAACACCCATACCATGCGCACCACCCCGTGATGTTTTTCTCACTCCTACTAGTGAATGTAATGTAACACACACCCATACAATGCG
Organism: Cavia porcellus; assembly: GCF_034190915.1. Classification (NCBI taxonomy): domain Eukaryota; kingdom Metazoa; phylum Chordata; class Mammalia; order Rodentia; family Caviidae; genus Cavia; species Cavia porcellus. The sequence continues at coordinate 980,346 of NW_026947582.1, read as the reverse complement.
CACCACCCCGTGATGTTTTTCTCACTCCTACTAGTGAATGTAATGTAACACACACCCATACAATGCGCACCACCCCGTGATGTTTTTCTCACTCCTACTAGTGAATCTAATGTAACACACACCCATACAATGCGCACCACCCCGTGATGTTTTTCTCACTGCTACTAGTGAATCTAACGTAACACACACCCATACAATGCGCACCACCCCGTGATGTTTTTCTCACTCCTACTAGTGAATGTAATGTAACACACACCCATACAATGCGCACCACCCCGTGATGTTTTTCTCACTCCTACTAGTGAATGTAATGTAACACACACCCATACAATGCGCACCACCCCGTGATGTTTTTCTCACTCCTACTAGTGAATGTAATGTAACACACACCCATACAATGCGCACCACCCCGTGATGTTTTTCTCACTCCTACTAGTGAATGTAATGTAACACACACCCATACAATGCGCACCACCCCGTGATGTTTTTCTCACTCCTACTAGTGAATGTAATGTAACACACACCCATACAATGTGCACCACCCCGTGATGTTTTTCTCACTCCTACTAGTGAATGTAATGTAACACACACCCATACAATGCGCACCACCCCGTGATATTTTTCTCACTCCTACTAGTGAATGTAATGTAACACACACCCATACAATGCGCACCACCCCGTGATGTTTTTCTCACTCCTACTAGTGAATGTAATGTAACACACACCCATACAATGCGCACCACCCCGTGATGTTTTTCTCACTGCTACTAGTGAATGTAATGTAACACACACCCATACAAGGCGCACCACCCCGTGATGTTTTTCTCACTCCTACTAGTGAATCTAATGTAACACACCCATACAATGCGCACCACCCCGTGATGTTTTTCTCACTCCTACTAGTGAATGTAATGTAACACACACCCATACAATGCGCACCACCGCGTGATGATTTTCTCACTCCTAATAGTGAATCTAATGTAACAAACACCCATACAATGCGCACCACCCCGTGATGATTTTCTCACTCCTACTAGTGAATCTAATATAACAAACACCCATACAATGCGCACCACCCCGTGATGTTTTTCTCACTCCTACTAGTGCATGTAATGTAACACACACCCATACAATGCGCACCACCCCGTGATGATTTTCTCACTCCTACTAGTGAATCTAATATAACAAACACCCATACAATGCGCACCACCCCGTGATGTTTTTCTCACTCCTACTAGTGAATGTAATGTAACAAACACCCATACAATGCGCACCACCCCGTGATGTTTTTCTCACTCCTACTAGTGAATGTAATGTAACACACACCCATACAATGCGCACCACCCCGTGAATTTTTTCTCACTCCTACTAGTGAATGTAATGTAACACACACCCATACAATGCGCACCACCCGCTGATGTTTTTCTCACTCCTACTAGTGAATGTAATGTAACACACACCCATACCATGCGCACCACCCCGTGATGATTTTCTCACTCTTACTAGTGAATCTAATGTAACAAACACCCATACAATGCGCACCACCCCGTGATGTTTTTCTCACTGCTACTAGTGAATCTAATGTAACACACCCATACAATGCGCACCACCCCGTGATGTTTTTCTCACTCCTACTAGTGAATGTAATGTAACACACACCCATACAATGCGCACCACCCCGTGATGTTTTTCTCACTCCTACTAGTGAATGTAATGTAACACACACCCATACAATGCGCACCACCCCGTGATGTTTTTCTCACTGCTACTAGTGAATGTAATGTAACACACACCCATACAATGCGCACCACCCCGTGATGTTTTTCTCACTCCTACTAGTGAATGTAATGTAACACACACCCATACAATGCGCACCACCCCGTGATGTTTTTCTCACTCCTACTAGTGAATGTAATGTAACACACACCCATACAATGCACACCACCCCGTGATGTTTTTCTCACTGCTACTAGTGAATGTAATGTAACACACACCCATACAATGCGCACCACCCCGTGATGTTTTTCTCACTCCTACTAGTGAATGTAATGTAACACACACCAATACAATGAGCACCACGCCGTGATGTTTTTCTCACTCCTACTAGTGAATGTAATGTAACACACACCCATACAATGCGCACCACCCCGTGATGTTTTTCTCACTGCTACTAGTGAATGTAATGTAACACACACCCATACAATGCGCACCACCCAGTGATGTTTTTCTCACTCCTACTAGTGAATCTAATGTAACACACCCATACAATGCGCACCACCCCGTGATGTTTTTCTCACTCCTACTAGTGAATGTAATGTAACACACACCCATACAATGCGCACCACCGCGTGATTATTTTCTCACTCCTACTAGTGAATCTAATGTAACAAACACCCATACAATGCGCACCACCCCGTGATGTTTTTCTCACTCCTACTAGTGCATGTAATGTAACACACACCCATACAATGCGCACCACCCCGTGATGATTTTCTCACTCCTACTAGTGAATCTAATGTAACAAACACCCATACAATGCGCACCACACCGTGATGTTTTTCTCACTCCTACTAGTGAATCTAATGTAACAAACACCCATACAATGCGCACCACCCCATGATGTTTTTCTCACTCCTACTAGTGAATCTAATGTAACACACACCGATACAATGCGCACCACCCCGTGATGTTTTTCTCACTCCTACTAGTGAATCTAATGTAACACACACCCATACAATGCGCACCACCCCCTGATGTTTTTCTCACTCCTACTAGTGAATGTAATGTAACACACACCCATACAATGCGCACCACTGCGTGATGATTTTCTCACTCCTACTAGTGAATCTAATGTAACAAACACCCATACAATGCGCACCACCCCGTGATGTTTTTCTCTCTCCTACTAGTGAATGTAATGTAACACACACCCATACAATGCGCACCACCCCGTGATGATTTTCTCACTCCTACTAGTGAATGTAATGTAACAAACACCCATACAATGCGCACCACCCCGTGATGTTTTTCTCACTCCTACTAGTGAATGTAATGTAACAAACACCCATACAATGCGCACCACCCCGTGATGTTTTTCTCACTCCTACTAGTGAATGTAATGTAACACACACCCATACAATGCGCACCACCCCGTGAATTTTTTCTCACTCCTACTAGTGAAGGTAATGTAACACACACCCATGCAATGCGCACCACCCCCTGATGTTTTTCTCACTCCTACTATTGAATGTAATGTAACACACACCCATACCATGCGCACCACCCCGTGATGATTTTCTCACTCCTACTAGTGAATCTAATGTAACAAACACCCATACCATGCGCACCACCCCGTGATGTTTTTCTCACTCCTACTAGTGAATGTAATGTAACACACACCCATACAATGCGCACCACCCCGTGATGTTTTTCTCACTCCTACTAGTGAATGTAATGTAACACACACCCATACAATGCGCACCACCCCGTGATGTTTTTCTCACTCCTACTAGTGAATCTAATGTAACACACACCCATACAATGCGCACCACCCCGTGATGTTTTTCTCACTGCTACTAGTGAATCTAACGTAACACACACCCATACAATGCGCACCACCCCGTGATGTTTTTCTCACTCCTACTAGTGAATGTAATGTAACACACACCCATACAATGCGCACCACCCCGTGATGTTTTTCTCACTCCTACTAGTGAATGTAATGTAACACACACCCATACAATGCGCACCACCCCGTGATGTTTTTCTCACTCCTACTAGTGAATGTAATGTAACACACACCCATACAATGCGCACCACCCCGTGATGTTTTTCTCACTCCTACTAGTGAATGTAATGTAACACACACCCATACAATGTGCACCACCCCGTGATGTTTTTCTCACTCCTACTAGTGAATGTAATGTAACACACACCCATACAATGCGCACCACCCCGTGATGTTTTTCTCACTCCTACTAGTGAATGTAATGTAACACACACCCATACAATGCGCACCACCCCGTGATGTTTTTCTCACTGCTACTAGTGAATCTAATGTAACACACACCCATACAATGCGCACCACCCCGTGATGTTTTTCTCACTCCTACTAGTGAATGTAATGTAACACACACCCATACAATGCGCACCACCCCGTGATGTTTTTCTCACTCCTACTAGTGAATCTAATGTAACACACACCCATACAATGCGCACCACCCCGTGATGTTTTTCTCACTGCTACTAGTGAATCTAATGTAACACACACCCATACAATGCGCACCACCCCGTGATGTTTTTCTCACTCCTACTAGTGAATCTAATGTAACACACACCCATACAATGCGCACCACCCCCTGATGTTTTTCTCACTCCTACTAGTGAATGTAATGTAACACACACCCATACCATGCGCACCACTGCGTGATGATTTTCTCACTCCTACTAGTGAATCTAATGTAACAAACACCCATACAATGCGCACCACCCCGAGATGTTTTTCTCACTCCTACTAGTGAATGTAATGTAACACACACCCATACAATGCGCACCACCCCGTGATGATTTTTTCACTGCTACTAGTGAATCTAATGTAACAAACACCCATACAATGCGCACCACCCCGTGATGTTTTTCTCACTCCTACTAGTGAATGTAATGTAACAAACACCCATACAATGCGCACCACCCCGTGATGTTTTTCTCACTCCTACTAGTGAATGTAATGTAACACACACCCATACAATGCGCACCACCCCGTGAATTTTTTCTCACTCCTACTAGTGAATGTAATGTAACACACACCCATACAATGCGCACCACCCCCTGATGTTTTTCTCACTCCTACTAGTGAATCTAATGTAACAAACACCCATGCCATGCGCACCACCCCGTGATGTTTTTCTCACTCCTACTAGTGAATGTAATGTAACACACACCCATACAATGCGCACCACCCCGTGATGTTTTTCTCACTCCTACTAATGAATGTAATGTAACACACACCAATACAATGCGCACCATGCCGTGATGTTTTTCTCACTCCTACTAGTGAATGTAATGTAACACACACCCATACAATGCGCACCACACCGTGATGTCTTTCTCACTGCTACTAGTGAATGTAATGTAACACATACCCATACAATGCGCACCAGCCCGTGATGTTTTTCTCACTCCTACTAGTGAATCTAATGTAACACACCCATACAATGCGCACCACCCCGTGATGTTTTTCTCACTCCTACTAGTGAATGTAATGTAACACACACCCATACAATGCGCACCACCCCGTGATGATTTTCTCACTCCTACTAGTGAATCTAATGTAACAAACACCCATACAATGCGCACCACCCCGTGATGTTTTTCTCACTCCTACTAGTGAATGTAATGTAACACACACCCATACAATGCGCACCACCCCGTGATGTCTTTCTCACTGCTACTAGTGAATGTAATGTAACACACACCCATACAATGCGCACCACCCCGTGATGTTTTTCTCACTCCTACTAGTGAATCTAATGTAACACACCCATACAATGCGCACCACCCCGTGATGTTTTTCTCACTCCTACTAGTGAATGTAATGTAACACACACCCATACAATGCCCACCACTGCGTGATGATTTTCTCACTCCTACTAGTGAATCTAATGTAACAAACACCCATACAATGCGCACCACCCCGTGATGTTTTTCTCACTCCTACTAGTGCATGTAATGTAACACACATCCATACAATGCGCACCACCCCGTGATGATTTTCTCACTCCTACTAGTGAATGTAATGTAACAAACACCCATACAATGCGCACCACCCCGTGATGTTTTTCTCACTCCTACTAGTGAATGTAATGTAACACACACCCATACCATGCGCACCACTGCGTGATGATTTTCTCATTCCTACTAGTGAATCTAATGTAACAAACACCCATACAATGCGCACCACCCCGTGATGTTTTTCTCACTCCTACTAGTGAATGTAATGTAACAAACACCCATACAATGCGCACCACCCCGTGATGTTTTTCTCACTCCTACTAGTGAATGTAATGTAACACACACCCATACCATGCGCACCACTGGGTGATGATTTTCTCACTCCTACTAGTGAATCTAATGTAACAAACACCCATACAATGCGCACCACCCCGTGATGTTTTTCTCACTCCTACTAGTGAATGTAATGTAACACACACCCATACAATGCGCACCACCCCGTGATGATTTTTTCACTCCTACTAGTGAATCTAATGTAACACACACCCATACCATGCGCACCACCCCGTGATGTTTTTCTCACTCCTATTAGTGAATGTAATGTAGCAAACACCCACACAATGCGCACCACCCCGTGATGTTTTTCTCACTCCTACTAGTGAATGTAATGTAACACACACCCATACAATGCGCACCACCCCGTGAATTTTTTCTCACTCCTACTAGTGAATGTAATGTAACACACACCCATACAATGCGCACCACCCCCTGATGTTTTTCTCACTCCTACTAGTGAATGTAATGTAACACACACGCATACCATGCGCACCACCCCGTGATGATTTTCTCACTCTTACTAGTGAATGTAATGTAACACACACCCATACAATGCGCACCACGCCGTGATGTTTTTCTCACTCCTACTAGTGAATGTAATGTAACACACACCCATACAATGCGCACCACCGCGTGATGATTTTCTCACTCCTACTAGTGAATCTAATGTAACAAACACCCATACAATGCGCACCACCCCGTGATGTTTTTCTCACTCCTACTAGTGCATGTAATGTAACACACACCCATACAATGCGCACCACCGCGTGATGATTTTCTCACTCCTACTAGTGAATCTAATGTAACAAACACCCATACAATGCGCACCACCCCGTGATGTTTTTCTCACTCCTACTAGTGCATGTAATGTAACACACACCCATACAATGTGCACCACCCCGTGATGATTTTCTCACTCCTACTAGTGAATCTAATGTAACAAACACCCATACAATGCGCACCACCCCGTGATGTTTTTCTCACTCCTACTAGTGAATGTAATGTAACACACACCCATACAATGCGCACCACCCCGTGATGTTTTTGTCACTGCTACTAGTGAATGTAATGTAACACACACCCATACAATCCGCACCACCCCGTGATGTTTTTCTCACTCCTACTAGTGAATGTAATGTAACACACACCCATACAATGCGCACCACCCCGTGATGTTTTTCTCACTCCTACTAGTGAATCTAATGTAACACACACCCATACAATGCGCACCACCCCGTGATGTTTTTCTAACTGCTACTAGTGAATGTAACGTAGCACACCAATACAATGCGCACCACCCCGTGATGTTTTTCTCACTCCTACTAGTGAATGTAATGTAACACACACCAATACAATGCGCACCACGCCGTGATGTTTTTCTCACTCCTACTAGTGAATGTAATGTAACACACACCCATACAATGCGCACCACCCCGTGGTGTTTTTCTCACTGCTACTACTGAATGTAATGTAACACACACCCATACAATGCGCACCACCCCGTGATGTTTTTCTCACTCCTACTAGTGAATCTAATGTAACACACCCATACAATGCGCACCACCCCGTGATGTTTTTCTCACTCCTACTAGTGAATGTAATGTAACACACACCCATACAATGCGCACCACCGCGTGATGATTTTCTCACTCCTACTAGTGAATCTAATGTAACAAACACCCATACAATGCGCACCACCCCGTGATGTTTTTCTCACTCCTACTAGTGCATGTAATGTAACACACACCCATACAATGCGCACCACCCCGTGATGATTTTCTCACTCCTACTAGTGAATCTAATGTAACAAACACCCATACAATGCGCACCACCCCGTGATGTTTTTCTCACTCCTACTAGTGAATGTAATGTAACAAACACCCATACAATGCGCACCACCCCGTGATGTTTTTCTCACTCCTACTAGTGAATCTAATGTAACACACACCCATACAATGTGCACCACCCCGTGATGTTTTTCTCACTCCTACTAGTGAATCTAATGTAACACACACCCATACAATGCGCACCACCCCCTGATGTTTTTCTCACTCGTACTAGTGCATGTAATGTAACACACACCCATACCATGCGCACCACCCCGTGATGATTTTCTCACTCCTACTAGTGAATCTAATGTAACAAACAACCATACAATGCGCACCACCCCGTGATGTTTTTCTCACACCTACTAGTGAATGTAATGTAACACACACCCATACAATGCGCACCACCCCGTGATGATTTTCTCACTCCTACTAGTGAATCTAATGTAACACACACCCATACAATGCGCACCACCCCGTGATGTTTTTCTCACTCCTACTAGTGAATGTAATGTAACACACACCCATACAATGCGCACCACCCCCTGATGTTTTTCTCACTCCTACTAGTGAATGTAATGTAACACACACCCATACCATGCGCACCACTGCGTGATGATTTTCTCACTCCTACTAGTGAATCTAATGTAACAAACACCCATACAATGCGCACCACCCCGTGATGTTTTTCTCTCTCCTACTAGTGAATGTAATGTAACACACACCCATACAATGCGCACCACCCCGTGATGATTTTCTCACTCCTACTAGTGAATGTAATGTAACAAACACCCATACAATGCGCACCACCCCGTGATGTTTTTCTCACTCCTACTAGTGAATGTAATGTAACAAACACCCATACAATGCGCACCACCCCGTGATGTTTTTCTCACTCCTACTAGTGAATGTAATGTAACACACACCCATACAATGCGCACCACCCCGTGAATTTTTTCTCACTCCTACTAGTGAAGGTAATGTAACACACACCCATGCAATGCGCACCACCCCCTGATGTTTTTCTCACTCCTACTATTGAATGTAATGTAACACACACCCATACCATGCGCACCACCCCGTGATGATTTTCTCACTCCTACTAGTGAATCTAATGTAACAAACACCCATACCATGCGCACCACCCCGTGATGTTTTTCTCACTCCTACTAGTGAATGTAATGTAACACACACCCATACAATGCGCACCACCCCGTGATGTTTTTCTCACTCCTACTAGTGAATGTAATGTAACACACACCCATACAATGCGCACCACCCCGTGATGTTTTTCTCACTCCTATTAGTGAATCTAATGTAACACACACCCATACAATGCGCACCACCCCGTGATGTTTTTCTCACTGCTACTAGTGAATCTAACGTAACACACACCCATACAATGCGCACCACCCCGTGATGTTTTTCTCACTCCTACTAGTGAATGTAATGTAACACACACCCATACAATGCGCACCACCCCGTGATGTTTTTCTCACTCCTACTAGTGAATGTAATGTAACACACACCCATACAATGCGCACCACCCCGTGATGTTTTTCTCACTCCTACTAGTGAATGTAATGTAACACACACCCATACAATGCGCACCACCCCGTGATGTTTTTCTCACTCCTACTTGTGAATGTAATGTAACACACACCCATACAATGCGCACCACCCCGTGATGTTTTTCTCACTCCTACTAGTGAATGTAATGTAACACACACCCATACAATGCGCACCACCCCGTGATGTTTTTCTCACTCCTACTAGTGAATCTAATGTAACACACACCCATACAATGCGCACCACCCCCTGATGTTTTTCTCACTCCTACTAGTGAATGTAATGTAACACACACCCATACCATGCGCACCACTGCGTGATGATTTTCTCACTCCTACTAGTGAATCTAATGTAACAAACACCCATACAATGCGCACCACCCCGAGATGTTTTTCTCACTCCTACTAGTGAATGTAATGTAACACACACCCATACAATGCGCACCACCCCGTGATGATTTTCTCACTGCTACTAGTGAATCTAATGTAACAAACACCCATACAATGCGCACCACCCCGTGATGTTTTTCTCACTCCTACTAGTGAATGTAATGTAACAAACACCCATACAATGCGCACCACCCCGTGATGTTTTTCTCACTCCTACTAGTGAATGTAATGTAACACACACCCATACAATGCGCACCACCCCGTGAATTTTTTCTCACTCCTACTAGTGAATGTAATGTAACACACACCCATACAATGCGCACCACCCCCTGATGTTTTTCTCACTCCTACTAGTGAATGTAATGTAACACACACCCATACCATGCGCACCACCCCGTGATGATTTTCTCACTCCTACTAGTGAATCTAATGTAACAAACACCCATACCATGCGCACCACCCCGTGATGTTTTTCTCACTCCTACTAGTGAATGTAATGTAACACACACCCATACAATGCGCACCACCCCGTGATGTTTTTCTCACTCCTACTAATGAATGTAATGTAACACACACCAATACAATGCGCACCATGCCGTGATGTTTTTCTCACTCCTACTAGTGAATGTAATGTAACACACACCCATACAATGCGCACCACCCCGTGATGTCTTTCTCACTGCTACGAGTGAATGTAATGTAACACATACCCATACAATGCGCACCAGCCCGTGATGTTTTTCTCACTCCTACTAGTGAATCTAATGTAACACACCCATACAATGCGCACCACCCCGTGATGTTTTTCTCACTCCTACTAGTGAATGTAATGTAACACACACCCATACAATGCGCACCACCCCGTGATGATTTTCTCACTCCTACTAGTGAATCTAATGTAACAAACACCCATACAATGCGCACCACCCCGTGATGTTTTTCTCACTCCTACTAGTGAATGTAATGTAACACACACCCATACAATGCGCACCACCCCGTGATGTTTTTCTCACTCCTACTAGTGAATGTAATGTAACACACACCCATACAATGCGCACCACCCCGTGATGTTTTTCTCACTCCTACTAGTGAATCTAATGTAACACACCCATACAATGCGCACCACCCCGTGATGTTTTTCTCACTCCTACTAGTGAATGTAATGTAACACACACCCATACAATGCCCACCACTGCGTGATGATTTTCTCACTCCTACTAGTGAATCTAATGTAACAAACACCCATACAATGCGCACCACCCCGTGATGTTTTTCTCACTCCTACTAGTGCATGTAATGTAACACACATCCATACAATGCGCACCACCCCGTGATGATTTTCTCACTCCTACTAGTGAATGTAATGTAACAAACACCCATACAATGCGCACCACCCCGTGATGTTTTTCTCACTCCTACTAGTGAATGTAATGTAACACACACCCATACCATGCGCACCACTGCGTGATGATTTTCTCATTCCTACTAGTGAATCTAATGTAACAAACACCCATACAATGCGCACCACCCCGTGATGTTTTTCTCACTCCTACTAGTGAATGTAATGTAACAAACACCCATACAATGCGCACCACCCCGTGATGTTTTTCTCACTCCTACTAGTGAATGTAATGTAACACACACCCATACCATGCGCACCACTGCGTGATGATTTTCTCACTCCTACTAGTGAATCTAATGTAACAAACACCCATACAATGCGCACCACCACGTGATGTTTTTCTCACTCCTACTAGTGAATGTAATGTAACACACACCCATACAATGCGCACCACCCCGTGATGATTTTCTCACTCCTACTAGTGAATCTAATGTAACACACACCCATACCATGCGCACCACCCCGTGATGTTTTTCTCACTCCTATTAGTGAATGTAATGTAACAAACACCCACACAATGCGCACCACCCCGTGATGTTTTTCTCACTCCTACTAGTGAATGTAATGTAACACACACCCATACAATGCGCACCACCCCGTGATGTTTTTCTCACTCCTACTAGTGAATGTAATGTAACACACACCCATACAATGCGCACCACCCCCTGATGTTTTTCTCACTCCTACTAGTGAATGTAATGTAACACACACCCATACCATGCGCACCACCCCGTGATGATTTTCTCACTCTTACTAGTGAATGTAATGTAACACACACCCATACAATGCGCACCACGCCGTGATGTTTTTCTCACTCCTACTAGTGAATGTAATGTAACACACACCCATACAATGCGCACCACCGCGTGATGATTTTCTCACTCCTACTAGTGAATCTAATGTAACAAACACCCATACAATGCGCACCACCCCGTGATGTTTTTCTCACTCCTACTAGTGCATGTAATGTAACACACACCCATACAATGCGCACCACCGCGTGATGATTTTCTCACTCCTACTAGTGAATCTAATGTAACAAACACCCATACAATGCGCACCACCCCGTGATGTTTTTCTCACTCCTACTAGTGCATGTAATGTAACACACACCCATACAATGCGCACCACCCCGTGATGATTTTCTCACTCCTACTAGTGAATCTAATGTAACAAACACCCATACAATGCGCACCACCCCGTGATGTTTTTCTCACTCCTACTAGTGAATGTAATGTAACACACACCCATACAATGCGCACCACCCCGTGATGTTTTTGTCACTGCTACTAGTGAATGTAATGTAACACACACCCATACAATCCGCACCACCCCGTGATGTTTTTCTCACTCCTACTAGTGAATGTAATGTAACACACACCCATACAATGCGCACCACCCCGTGATGTTTTTCTCACTCCTACTAGTGAATCTAATGTAACACACACCCATACAATGCGCACCACCCCGTGATGTTTTTCTAACTGCTACTAGTGAATGTAACGTAACACACCAATACAATGCGCACCACCCCGTGATGTTTTTCTCACTCCTACTAGTGAATGTAATGTAACACACACCAATACAATGCGCACCACGCCGTGATGTTTTTCTCACTCCTACTAGTGAATGTAATGTAACACACACCCATACAATGCGCACCACCCCGTGGTGTTTTTCTCACTGCTACTAGTGAATGTAATGTAACACACACCCATACAATGCGCACCACCCCGTGATGTTTTTCTCACTCCTACTAGTGAATCTAATGTAACACACCCATACAATGCGCACCACCCCGTGATGTTTTTCTCACTCCTACTAGTGAATGTAATGTAACACACACCCATACAATGCGCACCACCGCGTGATGATTTTCTCACTCCTACTAGTGAATCTAATGTAACAAACACCCATACAATGCGCACCACCCCGTGATGTTTTTCTCACTCCTACTAGTGCATGTAATGTAACACACACCCATACAATGCGCACCACCCCGTGATGATTTTCTCACTCCTACTAGTGAATCTAATGTAACAAACACCCATACAATGCGCACCACCCCGTGATGTTCTTCTCACTCCTACTAGTGAATGTAATGTAACAAACACCCATACAATGCGCACCACCCCGTGATGTTTTTCTCACTCCTACTAGTGAATCTAATGTAACACACACCCATACAATGTGCACCACCCCGTGAATTTTTTCTCACTCCTACTAGTGAATCTAATGTAACACACACCCATACAATGCGCACCACCCCCTGATGTTTTTCTCACTCGTACTAGTGCATGTAATGTAACACACACCCATACCATGCGCACCACCCCGTGATGATTTTCTCACTCCTACTAGTGAATCTAATGTAACAAACAACCATACAATGCGCACCACCCCGTGATGTTTTTCTCACACCTACTAGTGAATGTAATGTAACACACACCCATACAATGCGCACCACCCCGTGATGATTTTCTCACTCCTACTAGTGAATCTAATGTAACACACACCCATACAATGCGCACCACCCCGTGATGTTTTTCTCACTCCTACTAGTGAATGTAATGTAACACACACCCATACAATGCGCACCACCCCCTGATGTTTTTCTCACTCCTACTAGTGAATGTAATGTAACACACACCCATACCATGCGCACCACTGCGTGATGATTTTCTCACTCCTACTAGTGAATCTAATGTAACAAACACCCATACAATGCGCACCACCCCGTGATGTTTTTCTCTCTCCTACTAGTGAATGTAATGTAACACACACCCATACAATGCGCACCACCCCGTGATGATTTTCTCACTCCTACTAGTGAATGTAATGTAACAAACACCCATACAATACGCACCACCCCGTGATGTTTTTCTCACTCCTACTAGTGAATGTAATGTAACAAACACCCATACAATGCGCACCACCCCGTGATGTTTTTCTCACTCCTACTAGTGAATGTAATGTAACACACACCCATACAATGCGCACCACCCCGTGAATTTTTTCTCACTCCTACTAGTGAAGGTAATGTAACACACACCCATGCAATGCGCACCACCCCCTGATGTTTTTCTCACTCCTACTATTGAATGTAATGTAACACACACCCATACCATGCGCACCACCCCGTGATGATTTTCTCACTCCTACTAGTGAATCTAATGTAACAAACACCCATACCATGCGCACCACCCCGTGATGTTTTTCTCACTCCTACTAGTGATTGTAATGTAACACACACCCATACAATGCGCACCACCCCGTGATGTTTTTCTCACTCCTACTAGTGAATGTAATGTAACACACACCCATACAATGCGAACCACCCCGTGATGTTTTTCTCACTCCTACTAGTGAATCTAATGTAACACACACCCATACAATGCGCACCACCCCGTGATGTTTTTCTCACTGCTACTAGTGAATCTAACGTAACACACACCCATACAATGCGCACCACCCCGTGATGTTTTTCTCACTCCTACTAGTGAATGTAATGTAACACACACCCATACAATGCGCACCACCCCGTGATGTTTTTCTCACTCCTACTAGTGAATCTAATGTCACACACCCATACAATGCGCACCACCCCGTGATGTTTTTCTCACTCCTACTAGTGAATGTAATGTAACACACACCCATACAATGCGCACCACACCGTGATGTTTTTCTCACTCCTACTAGTGAATGTAATGTAACACACACCCATACAATGCGCACCACCCCGTGATGTTTTTCTCACTCCTACTAGTGAATGTAATGTAACACACACCCATACAATGCGCACCACCCCGTGATGTTTTTCTCACTCCTACTAGTGAATGTAATGTAACACACACCCATACAATGCGCACCACCCCGTGATGTTTTTCTCACTCCTACTAGTGAATGTAATGTAACACACACCCATACAATGCGCACCACCCCGTGATGTTTTTCTCACTGCTACTAGTGAATCTAATGTAACACACACCCATACAATGCGCAACACCCCGTGATGTTTTTCTCACTCCTACTAGTGAATGTAATGTAACACACACCCATACAATGCGCACCACCCCGTGATGTTTTTCTCACTAATACTAGTGAATCTAATGTAACACACACCCATACAATGCGCACCACCCCGTGATGTTTTTCTCACTGCTACTAGTGAATCTAATGTAACACACACCCATACAATGCGCACCACCCCGTGATGTTTTTCTCACTCCTACTAGTGAATCTAATGTAACACACACCCATACAATGCGCACCACCCCCTGATGTTTTTCTCACTCCTACTAGTGAATGTAATGTAACACACACCCATACCATGCGCACCACTGCGTGATGATTTTCTCACTCCTACTAGTGAATCTAATGTAACAAACACCCATACAATGCGCACCACCCCGAGATGTTTTTCTCACTCCTACTAGTGAATGTAATGTAACACACACCCATACAATGCGCACCACCCCGTGATGATTTTCTCACTGCTACTAGTGAATCTAATGTAACAAACACCCATACAATGCGCACCACCCCGTGATGTTTTTCTCACTCCTACTAGTGAATGTAATGTAACAAACACCCATACAATGCGCACCACCCCGTGATGTTTTTCTCACTCCTACTAGTGAATGTAATGTAACACACACCCATACAATGCGAACCCCGTGAATTTTTTCTCACTCCTACTAGTGAATGTAATGTAACACACACCCATACAATGCGCACCACCCCCTGATGTTTTTCTCACTCCTACTAGTGAATGTAATGTAACACACACCCATACCATGCGCACCACCCCGTGATGATTTTCTCACTCCTACTAGTGAATCTAATGTAACAAACACGCATACCATGCGCACCACCCCGTGATGTTTTTCTCACTCCTACTAGTGAATGTAATGTAACACACACCCATACAATGCGCACCACCCCGTGATGTTTTTCTCACTCCTACTAGTGAATGTAATGTAACACACACCAATACAATGCGCACCATGCCGTGATGTTTTTCTCACTCCTACTAGTGAATGTAATGTAACACACACCCATACAATGCGCACCACCCCGTGATGTCTTTCTCACTGCTACTAGTGAATGTAATGTAACACATACCCATACAATGCGCACCAGCCCGTGATGTTTTTCTCACTCCTACTAGTGAATCTAATGTAACACACCCATACAATGCGCACCACCCCGTGATGTTTTTCTCACTCCTACTAGTGAATGTAATGTAACACACACCCATACAATGCGCACCACCCCGTGATGATTTTCTCACTCCTACTAGTGAATCTAATGTAACAAACACCCATACAATGCGCACCACCCCGTGATGTTTTTCTCACTCCTACTAGTGAATGTAATGTAACACACACCCATACAATGCACACCACCCCGTGATGTCTTTCTCACTGCTACTAGTGAATGTAATGTAACACACACCCATACAATGCGCACCACCCCGTGATGTTTTTCTCACTCCTACTAGTGAATCTAATGTAACACACCCATACAATGCGCACCACCCCGTGATGTTTTTCTCACTCCTACTAGTGAATGTAATGTAACACACACCCATACAATGCCCACCACCGCGTGATGATTTTCTCACTCCTACTAGTGAATCTAATGTAACAAACACCCATACAATGCGCACCACCCCGTGATGTTTTTCTCACTCCTACTAGTGCATGTAATGTAACACACACCCATACAATGCGCACCACCCCGTGATGATTTTCTCACTCCTACTAGTGAATGTAATGTAACAAACACCCATACAATGCGCACCACCCCGTGATGTTTTTCTCACTCCTACTAGTGAATGTAATGTAACACACACCCATACCATGCGCACCACCCCGTGATGATTTTCTCACTCCTACTAGTGAATCTAATGTAACAAACACCCATACAATGCGCACCACCCCGTGATGTTTTTCTCACTTCTACTAGTGAATGTAATGTAACAAACACCCATACAATGCGCACCACCCCGTGATGTATTTCTCACTCCTACTAGTGAATGTAATGTAACACACACCCATACCATGCGCACCACTGCGTGATGATTTTCTCACTCCTACTAGTGAATCTAATGTAACAAACACCCATACAATGCGCACCACCCCGTGATGTTTTTCTCACTCCTACTAGTGAATGTAATGTAACACACACCCATACAATGCGCACCACCCCGTGATGATTTTCTCACTCCTACTAGTGAATCTAATGTAACACACACCCATACCATGCGCACCACCCCGTGATGTTTTTCTCACTCCTACTAGTGAATGTAATGTAACAAACACCCATACAATGCGCACCACCCCGTGATGTTTTTCTCACTCCTACTAGTGAATGTAATGTAACACACACCCATACAATGCGCACCACCCCGTGAATTTTTTCTCACTCCTACTAGTGAATGTAATGTAACACACACCCATACAATGCGCACCACCCCCTGATGTTTTTCTCACTCCTACTATTGAATGTAATGTAACACACACCCATACCATGCGCACCACCCCGTGATGATTTTCTCACTCCTACTAGTGAATCTAATGTAACAAACACCCATACCATGCGCACCACCCCGTGATGTTTTTCTCACTCCTACTAGTGATTGTAATGTAACACACACCCATACAATGCGCACCACCCCGTGATGTTTTTCTCACTCCTACTAGTGAATGTAATGTAACACACACCCATACAATGCGAACCACCCCGTGATGTTTTTCTCACTCCTACTAGTGAATCTAATGTAACACACACCCATACAATGCGCACCACCCCGTGATGTTTTTCTCACTGCTACTAGTGAATCTAACGTAACACACACCCATACAATGCGCACCACCCCGTGATGTTTTTCTCACTCCTACTAGTGCATGTAATGTAACACACACCCATACAATGCGCACCACCCCGTGATGATTTTCTCACTCCTACTAGTGAATCTAATGTAACAAACACCCATACAATGCGCACCACCCCGTGATGTTTTTCTCACTCCTACTAGTGAATGTAATGTAACACACACCCATACAATGCGCACCACCCCGTGATGTTTTTCTCACTGCTACTAGTGAATGTAATGTAACACACACCCATACAATGCGCACCACCCCGTGATGTTTTTCTCACTCCTAGTAGTGAATGTAATGTAACACACACCCATACAATGCGCACCACCCCGTGATGTTTTTCTCACTCCTACTAGTGAATCTAATGTAACACACACCCATACAATGCGCACCACACCGTGATGTTTTTCTAACTGCTACTAGTGAATGTAACGTAACACACCAATACAATGCGCACCACCCCGTGATGTTTTTCTCACTCCTACTAGTGAATGTAATGTAACACACACCAATACAATGCGCACCACGCCGTGATGTTTTTCTCACTCCTACTAGTGAATGTAATGTAACACACACCCATACAATGCGCACCACCCCGTGGTGTTTTTCTCACTGCTACTAGTGAATGTAATGTAACACACACCCATACAATGCGCACCACCCCGTGATGTTTTTCTCACTCCTACTAGTGAATCTAATGTAACACACCCATACAATGCGCACCACCCCGTGATGTTTTTCTCACTCCTACTAGTGAATGTAATGTAACACACACCCATACAATGCGCACCACCGCGTGATGATTTTCTCACTCCTACTAGTGAATCTAATGTAACAAACACCCATACAATGCGCACCACCCCGTGATGTTTTTCTCACTCCTACTAGTGCATGTAATGTAACACACACCCATACAATGCGCACCACCCCGTGATGATTTTCTCACTCCTACTAGTGAATCTAATGTAACAAACACCCATACAATGCGCACCACCCCGTGATGTTTTTCTCACTCCTACTAGTGAATGTAATGTAACAAACACCCATACAATGTGCACCACCCCGTGATGTTTTTCTCACTCCTACTAGTGAATCTAATGTAACACACACCCATACAATGCGCACCACCCCCTGATGTTTTTCTCACTCCTACTAGTGCATGTAATGTAACACACACCCATACCATGCGCACCACCCCGTGATGATTTTCTCACTCCTACTAGTGAATCTAATGTAACAAACACCCATACAATGCGCACCACCCCGTGATGTTTTTCTCACACCTACTAGTGAATGTAATGTAACACACACCCATACAATGCGCACCACCCCGTGATGATTTTCTCACTCCTACTAGTGAATCTAATGTAACAAACACCCATACAATGCGCACCACCCCGTGATGTTTTTCTCACTCCTACTAGTGAATGTAATGTAACACACACCCATACAATGCGCACCACCCTGTGATGTTTTTCTCACTCCTACTAGTGAATGTAATGTAACACACACCCATACAATGCGCACCACCCCGTGAATTTTTTCTCACTCCTACTAGTGAATGTAATGTAACACACACCCATACAATGCGCACCACCCCCTGATGTTTTTCTCACTCCTACTAGTGCATGTAATGTAACACACACCCATACAATGCGCACCACCCCGTGATGATTTTCTCACTCCTACTAGTGAATCTAATGTAACAAACACCCATACAATGCGCACCACCCCGTGATGATTTTCTCACTCCTACTAGTGAATCTAATGTAACAAACACCCATACAATGCGCACCACCCCGTGATGTTTTTCTCACTCCTACTAGTGAATGTAATGTAACAAACACCCATACAATGCGCACCACCCCGTGATGTTTTTCTCACTCCTACTAGTGAATCTAATGTAACACACACCCATACAATGCACACCACCCCGTGATGTTTTTCTCACTCCTACTAGTGAATGTAATGTAACAAACACCCATACAATGCGCACCACCCCGTGATGTTTTTCTCACTCCTACTAGTGAATCTAATGTAACACACACCCATACAATGTGCACCACCCCGTGATGTTTTTCTCACTCCTACTAGTGAATCTAATGTAACACACACCCATACAATGCGCACCACCCCCTGATGTTTTTCTCACTCCTACTAGTGAATGTAATGTAACACACACCCATACCATGCGAACCACTGCGTGATGATTTTCTCACTCCTACTAGTGAATCTAATGTAACAAACACCCATACAATGCGCACCACCCCGTGATGTTTTTCTCACACCTAGTAGTGAATGTAATGTAACACACACCCATACAATGCGCACCACCCTGTGATGATTTTCTCACTCCTACTAGTGAATCTAATGTAACAAACACCCATACAATGCGCACCACCCCGTGATGTTTTTCTCACTCCTACTAGTGAATGTAATGTAACACACACCCATACAATGCGCACCACCCCGTGATGTTTTTCTCACTCCTACGAGTGAATGTAATGTAACACACACCCATACAATGCGCACCACCACGTGAATTTTTTCTCACTCCTACTAGTGAATGTAATGTAACACACACCCATACAATGCGCACCACCCCCTGATGTTTTTCTCACTCCTACTAGTGAATGTAATGTAACACACACCCATACCATGCGCACCACCCCGTGATGATTTTCTCACTCCTACTAGTGAATCTAATGTAACAAACACCCATACCATGCGCACCACCCCGTGATGTTTTTCTCACTACTACTAGTGAATGTAATGTAACACACACCCATACAATGGGCACCACCCCGTGATGTTTTTCTCACTCCTACTAGTGAATGTAATGTAACACACACCCATACAATGCGCACCACCGCGTGATGATTTTCTCACTCCTACTAGTGAATCTAATGTAACAAACACCCATACAATGCCCACCACCCCGTGATGTTTTTCTCACTCCTACTAGTGCATGTAATGTAACACACACCCATACAATGCGCACCACCCCGTGATGATTTTCTCACTCCTACTAGTGAATCTAATGTAACAAACACCCATACAATGCGCATCACCCCGTGATGTTTTTCTCACTCCTACTAGTGAATGTAATGTAACAAACACCCATACAATGCGCACCACCCCGTGATGTTTTTCTCACTCCTACTAGTGAATCTAATGTAACACACACCCATACAATGTGCACCACCCCGTGATGTTTTTCTCACTCCTACTAGTGAATCTAATGTAACACACACCCATACAATGCGCACCACCCCCTGATGTTTTTCTCACTCCTACTAGTGAATGTAGTGTAACACACACCCATACAATGGGCACCACCCCGTGATGTTTTTCTCACTCCTACTAGTGAATGTAATGTAACACACACCCATACAATGCGCACCACCCCGTGATGTTTTTCTCACTGCTACTAGTGAATCTAATGTAACACACACCCATACAATGCGCACCACCCCGTGATGTTTTTCTCACTCCTACTAGTGAATGTAATGTAACACACACCCATACAATGCGCACCACCCCGTTATGTTTTTCTCACTCCTACTAGTGAATGTAATGTAACACACACCCATACAATGCGCACCACCCCGTGATGTTTTTCTCACTCCTACTAGTGAATGTAATGTAACACACACCCATACAATGCGCACCACCCCGTGATGTTTTTCTCACTCCTACTAGTGAATGTAATGTAGCACACACCAATACAATGCGCCCCACCCCGTGATGTTTTTCTCACTCCTACTAGTGAATGTAATGTAACACACACCCATACAATGCGCACCACCCCGTGATGTTTTTCTCACTCCTACTAGTGAATGTAATGTAACACACACCCATACAATGCGCACCACCCCGTGATGTTTTTCTCACTGCTACTAGTGAATCTAATGTAACACACACCCATACAATGCGCACCACCCCGTGATGTTTTTCTCACTCCTACTAGTGAATCTAATGTAACACACACCCATACAATGCGCACCACCCCCTGATGTTTTTCTCACTCCTACTAGTGAATGTAATATAACACACACCCATACCATGCGCACCACTGCGTGATGATTTTTTCACTCCTACTAGTGAATCTAATGTAACAAACACCCATACAATGCGCACCACCCAGTGATGTTTTTCTCACTCCTACTAGTGAATGTAATGTAACACACACCCATACAATGCGCACCACCCCGTGATGATTTTCTCACTCCTACTAGTGAATCTAATGTAACAAACACCCATACAATGCGCACCACCCCGTGATGTTTTTCTCACTCCTACTAGTGAATGTAATGTAACACACACCCATACAATGCGCACCACCCCGTGATGTTTTTCTCACTCCTACTAGTGAATGTAATGTAACACACACCCATACAATGCGCACCACCCCGTGAATTTTTTCTCACTCCTACTAGTGAATGTAATGTAACACACACCCATACAATGCGCACCACCCCCTGATGTTTTTCTCACTCCTACTAGTGAATGTAATGTAACACACACCCATACCATGCGCACCACCCCGTGATGATTTTCTCACTCCTACTAGTGAATCTAATGTAACAAACACCCATACCATGCGCACCACCCCGTGATGTTTTTCTCACTACTACTAGTGAATGTAATGTAACACACACCCATACAATGGGCACCACCCCGTGATGTTTTTCTCACTCCTACTAGTGAATGTAATGTAACACACACCCATACAATGCGCACCACCGCGTGATGATTTTCTCACTCCTACTAGTGAATCTAATGTAACAAACACCCATACAATGCGCACCACCCCGTGATGTTTTTCTCACTCCTACTAGTGCATGTAATGTAACACACACCCATACAATGCGCACCACCCCGTGATGATTTTCTCACTCCTACTAGTGAATCTAACGTAACAAACACCCATACAATGCGCATCACCCCGTGATGTTTTTCTCACTCCTACTAGTGAATGTAATGTAACAAACACCCATACAATGCGCACCACCCCGTTATGTTTTTCTCACTCCTACTAGTGAATGTAATGTAACACACACCCATACAATGCGCACCACCCCGTTATGTTTTTCTCACTCCTACTAGTGAATGTAATGTAACACACACCCATACAATGCGCACCACCCCGTGATGTTTTTCTCACTCCTACTAGTGAATGTAATGTAACACACACCCATACAATGCGCACCAATCCGTGATGTTTTTCTCACTCCTACTAGTGAATGTAATGTAGCACACACCAATACAATGCGCCCCACCCCGTGATGTTTTTCTCACTCCTACTAGTGAATGTAATGTAACACACACCCATACAATGCGCACCACCCCGTGATGTTTTTCTCACTCCTACTAGTGAATGTAATGTAACACACACCCATACAATGCGCACCACCCCGTGATGTATTTCTCACTGCTACTAGTGAATCTAATGTAACACACACCCATACAATGCGCACCACCCCGTGATGTTTTTCTCACTCCTACTAGTGAATCTAATGTAACACACACCCATACAATGCGCACCACCCCCTGATGTTTTTCTCACTCCTACTAGTGAATGTAATGTAACACACACCCATACCATGCGCACCACTGCGTGATGATTTTTTCACTCCTACTAGTGAATCTAATGTAACAAACACCCATATAATGCGCACCACCCAGTGATGTTTTTCTCACTCCTACTAGTGAATGTAATGTAACACACACCCATACAATGCGCACCACCCCGTGATGATTTTCTCACTCCTACTAGTGAATCTAATGTAACAAACACCCATACAATGCGCACCACCCCGTGATGTTTTTCTCACTCCTACTAGTCAATGTAATGTAACAAACACCCATAC
Source organism: Cavia porcellus (assembly GCF_034190915.1). Classification (NCBI taxonomy): domain Eukaryota; kingdom Metazoa; phylum Chordata; class Mammalia; order Rodentia; family Caviidae; genus Cavia; species Cavia porcellus. The sequence goes on along the minus strand of NW_026947582.1, from coordinate 956,334 downwards.
AATGCGCACCACCCCGTGATGATTTTCTCACTCCTACTAGTGAATGTAATGTAACACACACCCATACAATGCGCACCACCCCGTGATGTTTTTCTCACTCCTACTAGTGAATGTAATGTAACACACACCCATACAATGCGCACCACCCCGTGATGTTTTTCTCACTCCTACTAGTGAATGTAATGTAACAAACACCCATACAATGCGCACCACCCCGTGATGTTTTTCTCACTCCTACTAGTGAATCTAATGTAACACACACCCATACAATGCGCACCACCCCGTGATGTTTTTCTCACTCCTACTAGTGAATCTAATGTAACACACACCGATACAAGGCGCACCACCCCCTGATGTTTTTCACACTCCTACTAGTGAATGTAATGTAACACACACCCATACCATGCGCACCACTGCGTGATGATTTTCTCACTCCTACTAGTGAATGTAATGTAACACACACCCATACAATGCGCACCACCCCGTGATGATTTTCTCACTCCTACTAGTGAATGTAATGTAACACACACCCATACAATGCGCACCACCCCGTGATGATTTTCTCACTCCCACTAGTGAATCTAATGTAACAAACACCCATACAATGCGCACCACGCCGTGATGTTTTTCTCACTCCTACTAGTGAATGTAATGTAACAAACACCCATACAATGCGCACCACCCCGTGATGTTTTTCTCACTCCTACTAGTGAATGTAGTGTAACACACACCCATACAATGCGCACCACCCCGTGATGTTTTTCTCACTCCTACTAGTGAATGTAATGTAACACACACCCATACAATGCGCACCACCCCGTGATGTTTTTCTCACTGCTACTAGTGAATCTAATGTAACACACACCCATACAATGCGCACCACCCCGTGATGTTTTTCTCACTCCTACTAGTGAATGTAATGTAACACACACCCATACAATGCGCACCACCCCGTGAATTTTTTCTCACTCCTACTAGTGAATGTAATGTAACACACACCCATACAATGCGCACTACCCCGTGATGTTTTTCTCACTCCTACTAGTGAATGTAACGTAACACACCCATACAATGCGCACCACCCCCTGATGTTTTTCTCACTCCTACTAGTGAATGTAATGTAACACACACCCATACCATGCGCACCACCCCGTGATGATTTTCTCACTCCTACTAGTGAATCTAATATAACAAACACCCATACCATGCGCACCACCCCGTGATGTTTTTCTCACTACTACTAGTGAATGTAATGTAACACACACCCATACAATGGGCACCACCCCCTGATGTTTTTCTCACTCCTACTAGTGAATGTAGTGTAACACACACCCATACAATGGGCACCACCCCGTGATGTTTTTCTCACTCCTACTAGTGAATGTAATGTAACACACACCCATACAATGCGCACCACCCCGTGATGTTTTTCTCACTGCTACTAGTGAATCTAATGTAACACACACCCATACAATGCGCACCACCCCGTGATGTTTTTCTCACTCCTACTAGTGAATGTAATGTAACACACACCCATACAATGCGCACCACCCCGTTATGTTTTTCTCACTCCTACTAGTGAATGTAATGTAACACACACCCATACAATGCGCACCACCCCGTGATGTTTTTCTCACTCCTACTAGTGAATGTAATGTAACACACACCCATACAATGCGCACCACCCCGTGATGTTTTTCTCACTCCTACTAGTGAATGTAATGTAGCACACACCAATACAATGCGCCCCACCCCGTGATGTTTTTCTCACTCCTACTAGTGAATGTAATGTAACACACACCCATACAATGCGCACCACCCCGTGATGTTTTTCTCACTCCTACTAGTGAATGTAATGTAACACACACCCATACAATGCGCACCACCCCGTGATGTTTTTCTCACTGCTACTAGTGAATCTAATGTAACACACACCCATACAATGCGCACCACCCCGTGATGTTTTTCTCACTCCTACTAGTGAATCTAATGTAACACACACCCATACAATGCGCACCACCCCCTGATGTTTTTCTCACTCCTACTAGTGAATGTAATGTAACACACACCCATACCATGCGCACCACTGCGTGATGATTTTTTCACTCCTACTAGTGAATCTAATGTAACAAACACCCATACAATGCGCACCACCCAGTGATGTTTTTCTCACTCCTACTAGTGAATGTAATGTAACACACACCCATACAATGCGCACCACCCCGTGATGATTTTCTCACTCCTACTAGTGAATCTAATGTAACAAACACCCATACAATGCGCACCACCCCGTGATGTTTTTCTCACTCCTACTAGTGAATGTAATGTAACACACACCCATACAATGCGCACCACCCCGTGATGTTTTTCTCACTCCTACTAGTGAATGTAATGTAACACACACCCATACAATGCGCACCACCCCGTGAATTTTTTCTCACTCCTACTAGTGAATGTAATGTAACACACACCCATACAATGCGCACCACCCCCTGATGTTTTTCTCACTCCTACTAGTGAATGTAATGTAACACACACCCATACCATGCGCACCACCCCGTGATGATTTTCTCACTCCTACTAGTGAATCTAATGTAACAAACACCCATACCATGCGCACCACCCCGTGATGTTTTTCTCACTACTACTAGTGAATGTAATGTAACACACACCCATACAATGGGCACCACCCCGTGATGTTTTTCTCACTCCTACTAGTGAATGTAATGTAACACACACCCATACAATGCGCACCACCCCGTGATGTTTTTCTCACTCCTACTAGTGAATGTAATGTAACAAACACCCATACAATGCGCACCACCCCGTGATGTTTTTCTCACTCCTACTAGTGAATCTAATGTAACACACACCCATACAATGTGCACCACCCCGTGATGTTTTTCTCACTCCTACTAGTGAATCTAATGTAACACACACCCATACAATGCGCACCACCCCCTGATGTTTTTCTCACTCCTACTAGTGAATGTAGTGTAACACACACCCATACAATGGGCACCACCCCGTGATGTTTTTCTCACTCCTACTAGTGAATGTAATGTAACACACACCCATACAATGCGCACCACCCCGTGATGTTTTTCTCACTGCTACTAGTGAATCTAATGTAACACACACCCATACAATGCGCACCACCCCGTGATGTTTTTCTCACTCCTACTAGTGAATGTAATGTAACACACACCCATACAATGCGCACCACCCCGTTATGTTTTTCTCACTCCTACTAGTGAATGTAATGTAACACACACCCATACAATGCGCACCACCCCGTGATGTTTTTCTCACTCCTACTAGTGAATGTAATGTAACACACACCCATACAATGCGCACCAATCCGTGATGTTTTTCTCACTCCTACTAGTGAATGTAATGTAGCACACACCAATACAATGCGCCCCACCCCGTGATGTTTTTCTCACTCCTACTAGTGAATGTAATGTAACACACACCCATACAATGCGCACCACCCCGTGATGTTTTTCTCACTCCTACTAGTGAATGTAATGTAACACACACCCATACAATGCGCACCACCCCGTGATGTATTTCTCACTGCTACTAGTGAATCTAATGTAACACACACCCATACAATGCGCACCACCCCGTGATGTTTTTCTCACTCCTACTAGTGAATCTAATGTAACACACACCCATACAATGCGCACCACCCCCTGATGTTTTTCTCACTCCTACTAGTGAATGTAATGTAACACACACCCATACCATGCGCACCACTGCGTGATGATTTTTTCACTCCTACTAGTGAATCTAATGTAACAAACACCCATACAATGCGCACCACCCAGTGATGTTTTTCTCACTCCTACTAGTGAATGTAATGTAACACACACCCATACAATGCGCACCACCCCGTGATGATTTTCTCACTCCTACTAGTGAATCTAATGTAACAAACACCCATACAATGCGCACCACCCCGTGATGTTTTTCTCACTCCTACTAGTCAATGTAATGTAACAAACACCCATACAATGCGCACCACCCCGTGATGATTTTCTCACTCCTACTAGTGAATGTAATGTAACACACACCCATACAATGCGCACCACCCCGTGATGTTTTTCTCACTCCTACTAGTGAATGTAATGTAACACACACCCATACAATGCGCACCACCCCGTGATGTTTTTCTCACTCCTACTAGTGAATGTAATGTAACAAACACCCATACAATGCGCACCACCCCGTGATGTTTTTCTCACTCCTACTAGTGAATCTAATGTAACACACACCCATACAATGCGCACCACCCCGTGATGTTTTTCTCACTCCTACTAGTGAATCTAATGTAACACACACCGATACAAGGCGCACCACCCCCTGATGTTTTTCTCACTCCTACTAGTGAATGTAATGTAACACACACCCATACCATGCGCACCACTGCGTGATGATTTTCTCACTCCTACTAGTGAATGTAATGTAACACACACCCATACAATGCGCACCACCCCGTGATGATTTTCTCACTCCTACTAGTGAATGTAATGTAACACACACCCATACAATGCGCACCACCCCGTGATGATTTTCTCACTCCCACTAGTGAATCTAATGTAACAAACACCCATACAATGCGCACCACGCCGTGATGTTTTTCTCACTCCTACTAGTGAATGTAATGTAACAAACACCCATACAATGCGCACCACCCCGTGATGTTTTTCTCACTCCTACTAGTGAATGTAGTGTAACACACACCCATACAATGCGCACCACCCCGTGATGTTTTTCTCACTCCTACTAGTGAATGTAATGTAACACACACCCATACAATGCGCACCACCCCGTGATGTTTTTCTCACTGCTACTAGTGAATCTAATGTAACACACACCCATACAATGCGCACCACCCCGTGATGTTTTTCTCACTCCTACTAGTGAATGTAATGTAACACACACCCATACAATGCGCACCACCCCGTGAATTTTTTCTCACTCCTACTAGTGAATGTAATGTAACACACACCCATACAATGCGCACTACCCCGTGATGTTTTTCTCACTCCTACTAGTGAATGTAACGTAACACACCCATACAATGCGCACCACCCCCTGATGTTTTTCTCACTCCTACTAGTGAATGTAATGTAACACACACCCATACCATGCGCACCACCCCGTGATGATTTTCTCACTCCTACTAGTGAATCTAATATAACAAACACCCATACCATGCGCACCACCCCGTGATGTTTTTCTCACTACTACTAGTGAATGTAATGTAACACACACCCATACAATGGGCACCACCCCGTGATGTTTTTCTCACTCCTACTAGTGAATGTAATGTAACACACACCCATACAATGCGCACCACCGCGTGATGATTTTCTCACTCCTACTAGTGAATCTAATGTAACAAACACCCATACAATGCGCACCACGCCGTGATGTTTTTCTCACTCCTACTAGTGAATGTAATGTAACACACACCCATACAATGCGCACCACCCCGTGATGTTTTTCTCACTCCTACTAGTGAATGTAATGTAACACACACCAATACAATGCGCACCATGCCGTGATGTTTTTCTCACTCCTACTAGTGAATGTAATGTAACACACACCCATACAATGCGCACCACCCCGTGATGTCTTTCTCACTGCTACTAGTGAATGTAATGTAACACATACCCATACAATGCGCACCAGCCCGTGATGTTTTTCTCACTCCTACTAGTGAATCTAATGTAACAAACCCATACAATGCGCACCACCCCGTGATGTTTTTCTCACTCCTACTAGTGAATGTAATGTAACACACACCCATACAATGCGCACCACCCCGTGATGATTTTCTCACTCCTACTAGTGAATCTAATGTAACAAACACCCATACAATGCGCACTACCCCGTGATGTTTTTCTCACTCCTACTAGTGAATGTAATGTAACACACACCCATACAATGCGCACCACCCCGTGATGTCTTTCTCACTGCTACTAGTGAATGTAATGTAACACACACCCATACAATGCGCACCACCCCGTGATGTTTTTCTCACTCCTACTAGTGAATCTAATGTAACACACCCATACAATGCCCACCACCCCGTGATGTTTTTCTCACTCCTACTAGTGAATGTAATGTAACACACACCCATACAATGCCCACCACCGCGTGATGATTTTCTCACTCCTACTAGTGAATCTAATGTAACAAACCCATACAATGCGCACCACCCCGTGATGTTTTTCTCACTCCTACTAGTGCATGTAATGTAACACACACCCATACAATGCGCACCACCCCGTGATGATTTTCTCACTCCTACTAGTGAATGTAATGTAACAAACACCCATACAATGCGCACCACCCCGTGATGTTTTTCTCACTCCTACTAGTGAATGTAATGTAACACACACCCATACCATGCGCACCACTGCGTGATGATTTTCTCACTCCTACTAGTGAATCTAATGTAACAAACACCCATACAATGCGCACCACCCCGTGATGTTTTTCTCACTCCTACTAGTGAATGTAATGTAACAAACACCCATACAATGCGCACCACCCCGTGATGTATTTCTCACTCCTACTAGTGAATGTAATGTAACACACACCCATACCATGCGCACCACTGCGTGATGATTTTCTCACTCCTACTAGTGAATCTAATGTAACAAACACCCATACAATGCGCACCACCCCGTGATGTTTTTCTCACTCCTACTAGTGAATGTAATGTAACACACACCCATACAATGCGCACCACCCCGTGATGATTTTCTCACTCCTACTAGTGAATCTAATGTAACACACACCCATACCATGCGCACCACCCCGTGATGTTTTTCTCACTCCTACTAGTGAATGTAATGTAACAAACACCCATACAATGCGCACCACCCCGTGATGTTTTTCTCACTCCTACTAGTGAATGTAATGTAACACACACCCATACAATGCGCACCACCCCGTGAATTTTTTCTCACTCCTACTAGTGAATGTAATGTAACACACACCCATACAATGCGCACCACCCCCTGATGTTTTTCTCACTCCTACTAGTGAATGTAATGTAACACACACCCATACAATGCGCACCACCGCGTGATGATTTTCTCACTCCTACTAGTGAATCTAATGTAACAAACACCCATACAATGCGCACCACCCCGTGATGTTTTTCTCACTCCTACTAGTGCATGTAATGTAACACACACCCATACAATGCGCACCACCGCGTGATGATTTTCTCACTCCTACTAGTGAATCTAATGTAACAAACACCCATACAATGCGCACCACCCCGTGATGTTTTTCTCACTCCTACTAGTGCATGTAATGTAACACACACCCATACAATGCGCACCACCCTGTGATGATTTTCTCACTCCTACTAGTGAATCTAATGTAACAAACACCCATACAATGCGCACCACCCCGTGATGTTTTTCTCACTCCTACTAGTGAATGTAATGTAACACACACCCATACAATGCGCACCACCCCGTGATGTTTTTCTCACTGCTACTAGTGAATGTAATGTAACACACACCCATACAATGCGCACCACCCCGTGATGTTTTTCTCACTCCTACTAGTGAATGTAATGTAACACACACCCATACAATGCGCACCACCCCGTGATGTTTTTCTCACTCCTACTATTGAATCTAATGTAACACACACCCATACAATGCGCACCACACCGTGATGTTTTTCTAACTGTTACTAGTGAATGTAACGTAACACACCAATACAATGCGCACCACCCCGTGATGTTTTTCTCACTCCTACTAGTGAATGTAATGTAACACACACCAATACAATGCGCACCACGCCGTGATGTTTTTCTCACTCCTACTAGTGAATGTAATGTAACACACACCCATACAATGCGCACCACCCCGTGGTGTTTTTCTCACTGCTACTAGTGAATGTAATGTAACACACACCCATACAATGCGCACCACCCCGTGATGTTTTTCTCACTCCTACTAGTGAATCTAATGTAACACACCCATACAATGCGCACCACCCCGTGATGTTTTTCTCACTCCTACTAGTGAATGTAATGTAACACACACCCATACAATGCGCACCACCGCGTGATGATTTTCTCACTCCTACTAGTGAATCTAATATAACAAACACCCATACAATGCGCACCACCCCGTGATGTTTTTCTCACTCCTACTAGTGCATGTAATGTAACACACACCCATACAATGCGCACCACCCCGTGATGATTTTCTCACTCCTACTAGTGAATCTAATGTAACAAACACCCATACAATGCGCACCACCCCGTGATGTTTTTCTCACTCCTACTAGTGAATGTAATGTAACAAACACCCATACAATGCGCACCACCCCGTGATGTTTTTCTCACTCCTACTAGTGAATCTAATGTAACACACACCCATACAATGCGCACCACCCCCTGATGTTTTTCTCACTCCTACTAGTGCATGTAATGTAACACACACCCATACCATGCGCACCACCCCGTGATGATTTTCTCACTCCTACTAGTGAATCTAATGTAACAAACACCCATACAATGCGCACCACCCCGTGATGTTTTTCTCACACCTACTAGTGAATGTAATGTAACACACACCCATTCAATGCGCACCACCCCGTGATGATTTTCTCACTCCTACTAGTGAATCTAATGTAACAAACACCCATACAATGCGCACCACCCCGTGATGTTTTTCTCACTCCTACTAGTGAATGTAATGTAACACACACCCATACAATGCGCACCACCCTGTGATGTTTTTCTCACTCCTACTAGTGAATGTAATGTAACACACACCCATACAATGCGCACCACCCCGTGATGATTTTCTCACTCCTACTAGTGAATCTAATGTAACAAACCCATACAATGCGCACCACCCCGTGATGTTTTTCTCACTCCTACTAGTGAATGTAATGTAACACACACCCATACAATGCGCACCACCCCGTGATGATTTTCTCACTCCTACTAGTGAATCTAATGTAACAAACACCCATACAATGCGCACTACCCCGTGATGTTTTTCTCACTCCTACTAGTGAATGTAATGTAACACACACCCATACAATGCGCACCACCCCGTGATGTCTTTCTCACTGCTACTAGTGAATGTAATGTAACACACACCCATACAATGCGCACCACCCCGTGATGTTTTTCTCACTCCTACTAGTGAATCTAATGTAACACACCCATACAATGCCCACCACCCCGTGATGTATTTCTCACTCCTACTAGTGAATGTAATGTAACACACACCCATACAATGCCCACCACCGCGTGATGATTTTCTCACTCCTACTAGTGAATCTAATGTAACAAACACCCATACAATGCGCACCACCCCGTGATGTTTTTCTCACTCCTACTAGTGCATGTAATGTAACACACACCCATACAATGCGCACCACCCCGTGATGATTTTCTCACTCCTACTAGTGAATGTAATGTAACAAACACCCATACAATGCGCACCACCCCGTGATGTTTTTCTCACTCCTACTAGTGAATGTAATGTAACACACACCCATACCATGCGCACCACTGCGTGATGATTTTCTCACTCCTACTAGTGAATCTAATGTAACAAACACCCATACAATGCGCACCACCCCGTGATGTTTTTCTCACTCCTACTAGTGAATGTAATGTAACAAACACCCATACAATGCGCACCACCCCGTGATGTATTTCTCACTCCTACTAGTGAAAGTAATGTAACACACACCCATACCATGCGCACCACTGCGTGATGATTTTCTCACTCCTACTAGTGAATCTAATGTAACAAACACCCATACAATGCGCACCACCCCGTGATGTTTTTCTCACTCCTACTAGTGAATGTAATGTAACACACACCCATACAATGCGCACCACCCCGTGATGATTTTCTCACTCCTACTAGTGAATCTAATGTAACACACACCCATACCATGCGCACCACCCCGTGATGTTTTTCTCACTCCTACTAGTGAATGTAATGTAACAAACACCCATACAATGCGCACCACCCCGTGATGTTTTTCTCACTCCTACTAGTGAATGTAATGTAACACACACCCATACAATGCGCACCACCCCGTGAATTTTTTCTCACTCCTACTAGTGAATGTAATGTAACACACACCCATACAATGCGCACCACCCCCTGATGTTTTTCTCACTCCTACTAGTGAATGTAATGTAACACACACCCATACAATGCGCACCACCGCGTGATGATTTTCTCACTCCTACTAGTGAATCTAATGTAACAAACACCCATACAATGCGCACCACCCCGTGATGTTTTTCTCACTCCTACTAGTGCATGTAATGTAACACACACCCATACAATGCGCACCACCGCGTGATGATTTTCTCACACCTACTAGTGAATCTAATGTAACAAACACCCATACAATGCGCACCACCCCGTGATGTTTTTCTCACTCCTACTAGTGCATGTAATGTAACACACACCCATACAATGCGCACCACCCCGTGATGATTTTCTCACTCCTACTAGTGAATCTAATGTAACAAACACCCATACAATGCGCACCACCCCGTGATGTTTTTCTCACTCCTACTAGTGAATGTAATGTAACACACACCCATACAATGCGCACCACCCCGTGATGTTTTTTCTCACTGCTACTAGTGAATGTAATGTAACACACACCCATACAATGCGCACCACCCCGTGATGTTTTTCTCACTCCTACTAGTGAATGTAATGTAACACACACCCATACAATGCGCACCACCCCGTGATGTTTTTCTCACTCCTACTATTGAATCTAATGTAACACACACCCATACAATGCGCACCACACCGTGATGTTTTTCTAACTGTTACTAGTGAATGTAACGTAACACACCAATACAATGCGCACCACCCCGTGATGTTTTTCTCACTCCTACTAGTGAATGTAATGTAACACACACCAATACAATGCGCACCACGCCGTGATGTTTTTCTCACTCCTACTAGTGAATGTAATGTAACACACACCCATACAATGCGCACCACCCCGTGGTGTTTTTCTCACTGCTACTAGTGAATGTAATGTAACACACACCCATACAATGCGCACCACCCCGTGATGTTTTTCTCACTCCTACTAGTGAATCTAATGTAACACACCCATACAATGCGCACCACCCCGTGATGTTTTTCTCACTCCTACTAGTGAATCTAATGTAACACACACCCATACAATGCGCACCACCCCGTGATGTTTTTCTCACTCCTACTAGTGAATCTAATGTAACACACACCGATACAAGGCGCACCACCCCCTGATGTTTTTCTCACTCCTACTAGTGAATGTAATGTAACACACACCCATACCATGCGCACCACTGCGTGATGATTTTCTCACTCCTACTAGTGAATGTAATGTAACACACACCCATACAATGCGCACCACCCCGTGATGATTTTCTCACTCCTACTAGTGAATGTAATGTAACACACACCCATACAATGCGCACCACCCCGTGATGATTTTCTCACTCCCACTAGTGAATCTAATGTAACAAACACCCATACAATGCGCACCACGCCGTGATGTTTTTCTCACTCCTACTAGTGAATGTAATGTAACAAACACCCATACAATGCGCACCACCCCGTGATGTTTTTCTCACTCCTACTAGTGAATGTAGTGTAACACACACCCATACAATGCGCACCACCCCGTGATGTTTTTCTCACTCCTACTAGTGAATGTAATGTAACACACACCCATACAATGCGCACCACCCCGTGATGTTTTTCTCACTGCTACTAGTGAATCTAATGTAACACACACCCATACAATGCGCACCACCCCGTGATGTTTTTCTCACTCCTACTAGTGAATGTAATGTAACACACACCCATACAATGCGCACCACCCCGTGAATTTTTTCTCACTCCTACTAGTGAATGTAATGTAACACACACCCATACAATGCGCACTACCCCGTGATGTTTTTCTCACTCCTACTAGTGAATGTAACGTAACACACCCATACAATGCGCACCACCCCCTGATGTTTTTCTCACTCCTACTAGTGAATGTAATGTAACACACACCCATACCATGCGCACCACCCCGTGATGATTTTCTCACTCCTACTAGTGAATCTAATATAACAAACACCCATACCATGCGCACCACCCCGTGATGTTTTTCTCACTACTACTAGTGAATGTAATGTAACACACACCCATACAATGGGCACCACCCCCTGATGTTTTTCTCACTCCTACTAGTGAATGTAGTGTAACACACACCCATACAATGGGCACCACCCCGTGATGTTTTTCTCACTCCTACTAGTGAATGTAATGTAACACACACCCATACAATGCGCACCACCCCGTGATGTTTTTCTCACTGCTACTAGTGAATCTAATGTAACACACACCCATACAATGCGCACCACCCCGTGATGTTTTTCTCACTCCTACTAGTGAATGTAATGTAACACACACCCATACAATGCGCACCACCCCGTTATGTTTTTCTCACTCCTACTAGTGAATGTAATGTAACACACACCCATACAATGCGCACCACCCCGTGATGTTTTTCTCACTCCTACTAGTGAATGTAATGTAACACACACCCATACAATGCGCATCACCCCGTGATGTTTTTCTCACTCCTACTAGTGAATGTAATGTAGCACACACCAATACAATGCGCCCCACCCCGTGATGTTTTTCTCACTCCTACTAGTGAATGTAATGTAACACACACCCATACAATGCGCACCACCCCGTGATGTTTTTCTCACTCCTACTAGTGAATGTAATGTAACACACACCCATACAATGCGCACCACCCCGTGATGTTTTTCTCACTGCTACTAGTGAATCTAATGTAACACACACCCATACAATGCGCACCACCCCGTGATGTTTTTCTCACTCCTACTAGTGAATCTAATGTAACACACACCCATACAATGCGCACCACCCCCTGATGTTTTTCTCACTCCTACTAGTGAATGTAATGTAACACACACCCATACCATGCGCACCACTGCGTGATGATTTTTTCACTCCTACTAGTGAATCTAATGTAACAAACACCCATACAATGCGCACCACCCAGTGATGTTTTTCTCACTCCTACTAGTGAATGTAATGTAACACACACCCATACAATGCGCACCACCCCGTGATGATTTTCTCACTCCTACTAGTGAATCTAATGTAACAAACACCCATACAATGCGCACCACCCCGTGATGTTTTTCTCACTCCTACTAGTGAATGTAATGTAACACACACCCATACAATGCGCACCACCCCGTGATGTTTTTCTCACTCCTACTAGTGAATGTAATGTAACACACACCCATACAATGCGCACCACCCCGTGAATTTTTTCTCACTCCTACTAGTGAATGTAATGTAACACACACCCATACAATGCGCACCACCCCCTGATGTTTTTCTCACTCCTACTAGTGAATGTAATGTAACACACACCCATACCATGCGCACCACCCCGTGATGATTTTCTCACTCCTACTAGTGAATCTAATGTAACAAACACCCATACCATGCGCACCACCCCGTGATGTTTTTCTCACTACTACTAGTGAATGTAATGTAACACACACCCATACAATGGGCACCACCCCGTGATGTTTTTCTCACTCCTACTAGTGAATGTAATGTAACACACACCCATACAATGCGCACCACCGCGTGATGATTTTCTCACTCCTACTAGTGAATCTAATGTAACAAACACCCATACAATGCGCACCACCCCGTGATGTTTTTCTCACTCCTACTAGTGCATGTAATGTAACACACACCCATACAATGCGCACCACCCCGTGATGATTTTCTCACTCCTACTAGTGAATCTAACGTAACAAACACCCATACAATGCGCATCACCCCGTGATGTTTTTCTCACTCCTACTAGTGAATGTAATGTAACAAACACCCATACAATGCGCACCACCCCGTGATGTTTTTCTCACTCCTACTAGTGAATCTAATGTAACACACACCCATACAATGTGCACCACCCCGTGATGTTTTTCTCACTCCTACTAGTGAATCTAATGTAACACACACCCATACAATGCGCACCACCCCCTGATGTTTTTCTCACTCCTACTAGTGAATGTAGTGTAACACACACCCATACAATGGGCACCACCCCGTGATGTTTTTCTCACTCCTACTAGTGAATGTAATGTAACACACACCCATACAATGCGCACCACCCCGTGATGTTTTTCTCACTGCTACTAGTGAATCTAATGTAACACACACCCATACAATGCGCACCACCCCGTGATGTTTTTCTCACTCCTACTAGTGAATGTAATGTAACACACACCCATACAATGCGCACCACCCCGTTATGTTTTTCTCACTCCTACTAGTGAATGTAATGTAACACACACCCATACAATGCGCACCACCCCGTGATGTTTTTCTCACTCCTACTAGTGAATGTAATGTAACACACACCCATACAATGCGCACCAATCCGTGATGTTTTTCTCACTCCTACTAGTGAATGTAATGTAGCACACACCAATACAATGCGCCCCACCCCGTGATGTTTTTCTCACTCCTACTAGTGAATGTAATGTAACACACACCCATACAATGCGCACCACCCCGTGATGTTTTTCTCACTCCTACTAGTGAATGTAATGTAACACACACCCATACAATGCGCACCACCCCGTGATGTATTTCTCACTGCTACTAGTGAATCTAATGTAACACACACCCATACAATGCGCACCACCCCGTGATGTTTTTCTCACTCCTACTAGTGAATCTAATGTAACACACACCCATACAATGCGCACCACCCCCTGATGTTTTTCTCACTCCTACTAGTGAATGTAATGTAACACACACCCATACCATGCGCACCACTGCGTGATGATTTTTTCACTCCTACTAGTGAATCTAATGTAACAAACACCCATACAATGCGCACCACCCAGTGATGTTTTTCTCACTCCTACTAGTGAATGTAATGTAACACACACCCATACAATGCGCACCACCCCGTGATGATTTTCTCACTCCTACTAGTGAATCTAATGTAACAAACACCCATACAATGCGCACCACCCCGTGATGTTTTTCTCACTCCTACTAGTCAATGTAATGTAACAAACACCCATACAATGCGCACCACCCCGTGATGATTTTCTCACTCCTACTAGTGAATGTAATGTAACACACACCCATACAATGCGCACCACCCCGTGATGTTTTTCTCACTCCTACTAGTGAATGTAATGTAACACACACCCATACAATGCGCACCACCCCGTGATGTTTTTCTCACTCCTACTAGTGAATGTAATGTAACAAACACCCATACAATGCGCACCACCCCGTGATGTTTTTCTCACTCCTACTAGTGAATCTAATGTAACACACACCCATACAATGCGCACCACCCCGTGATGTTTTTCTCACTCCTACTAGTGAATCTAATGTAACACACACCGATACAAGGCGCACCACCCCCTGATGTTTTTCTCACTCCTACTAGTGAATGTAATGTAACACACACCCATACCATGCGCACCACTGCGTGATGATTTTCTCACTCCTACTAGTGAATGTAATGTAACACACACCCATACAATGCGCACCACCCCGTGATGATTTTCTCACTCCTACTAGTGAATGTAAGGTAACACACACCCATACAATGCGCACCACCCCGTGATGATTTTCTCACTCCCACTAGTGAATCTAATGTAACAAACACCCATACAATGCGCACCACGCCGTGATGTTTTTCTCACTCCTACTAGTGAATGTAATGTAACAAACACCCATACAATGCGCACCACCCCGTGATGTTTTTCTCACTCCTACTAGTGAATGTAGTGTAACACACACCCATACAATGCGCACCACCCCGTGATGTTTTTCTCACTCCTACTAGTGAATGTAATGTAACACACACCCATACAATGCGCACCACCCCGTGATGTTTTTCTCACTGCTACTAGTGAATCTAATGTAACACACACCCATACAATGCGCACCACCCCGTGATGTTTTTCTCACTCCTACTAGTGAATGTAATGTAACACACACCCATACAATGCGCACCACCCCGTGAATTTTTTCTCACTCCTACTAGTGAATGTAATGTAACACACACCCATACAATGCGCACTACCCCGTGATGTTTTTCTCACTCCTACTAGTGAATGTAACGTAACACACCCATACAATGCGCACCACCCCCTGATGTTTTTCTCACTCCTACTAGTGAATGTAATGTAACACACACCCATACCATGCGCACCACCCCGTGATGATTTTCTCACTCCTACTAGTGAATCTAATATAACAAACACCCATACCATGCGCACCACCCCGTGATGTTTTTCTCACTACTACTAGTGAATGTAATGTAACACACACCCATACAATGGGCACCACCCCGTGATGTTTTTCTCACTCCTACTAGTGAATGTAATGTAACACACACCCATACAATGCGCACCACCGCGTGATGATTTTCTCACTCCTACTAGTGAATCTAATGTAACAAACACCCATACAATGCGCACCACGCCGTGATGTTTTTCTCACTCCTACTAGTGAATGTAATGTAACACACACCCATACAATGCGCACCACCCCGTGATGTTTTTCTCACTCCTACTAGTGAATGTAATGTAACACACACCAATACAATGCGCACCATGCCGTGATGTTTTTCTCACTCCTACTAGTGAATGTAATGTAACACACACCCATACAATGCGCACCACCCCGTGATGTCTTTCTCACTGCTACTAGTGAATGTAATGTAACACATACCCATACAATGCGCACCAGCCCGTGATGTTTTTCTCACTCCTACTAGTGAATCTAATGTAACAAACCCATACAATGCGCACCACCCCGTGATGTTTTTCTCACTCCTACTAGTGAATGTAATGTAACACACACCCATACAATGCGCACCACCCCGTGATGATTTTCTCACTCCTACTAGTGAATCTAATGTAACAAACACCCATACAATGCGCACTACCCCGTGATGTTTTTCTCACTCCTACTAGTGAATGTAATGTAACACACACCCATACAATGCGCACCACCCCGTGATGTCTTTCTCACTGCTACTAGTGAATGTAATGTAACACACACCCATACAATGCGCACCACCCCGTGATGTTTTTCTCACTCCTACTAGTGAATCTAATGTAACACACCCATACAATGCCCACCACCCCGTGATGTTTTTCTCACTCCTACTAGTGAATGTAATGTAACACACACCCATACAATGCCCACCACCGCGTGATGATTTTCTCACTCCTACTAGTGAATCTAATGTAACAAACACCCATACAATGCGCACCACCCCGTGATGTTTTTCTCACTCCTACTAGTGCATGTAATGTAACACACACCCATACAATGCGCACCACCCCGTGATGATTTTCTCACTCCTACTAGTGAATGTAATGTAACAAACACCCATACAATGCGCACCACCCCGTGATGTTTTTCTCACTCCTACTAGTGAATGTAATGTAACACACACCCATACCATGCGCACCACTGCGTGATGATTTTCTCACTCCTACTAGTGAATCTAATGTAACAAACACCCATACAATGCGCACCACCCCGTGATGTTTTTCTCACTCCTACTAGTGAATGTAATGTAACAAACACCCATACAATGCGCACCACCCCGTGATGTATTTCTCACTCCTACTAGTGAATGTAATGTAACACACACCCATACCATGCGCACCACTGCGTGATGATTTTCTCACTCCTACTAGTGAATCTAATGTAACAAACACCCATACAATGCGCACCACCCCGTGATGTTTTTCTCACTCCTACTAGTGAATGTAATGTAACACACACCCATACAATGCGCACCACCCCGTGATGATTTTCTCACTCCTACTAGTGAATCTAATGTAACACACACCCATACCATGCGCACCACCCCGTGATGTTTTTCTCACTCCTACTAGTGAATGTAATGTAACAAACACCCATACAATGCGCACCACCCCGTGATGTTTTTCTCACTCCTACTAGTGAATGTAATGTAACACACACCCATACAATGCGCACCACCCCGTGAATTTTTTCTCACTCCTACTAGTGAATGTAATGTAACACACACCCATACAATGCGCACCACCCCCTGATGTTTTTCTCACTCCTACTCGTGAATGTAATGTAACACACACCCATACAATGCGCACCACCGCGTGATGATTTTCTCACTCCTACTAGTGAATCTAATGTAACAAACACCCATACAATGCGCACCACCCCGTGATGTTTTTCTCACTCCTACTAGTGCATGTAATGTAACACACACCCATACAATGCGCACCACCGCGTGATGATTTTCTCACTCCTACTAGTGAATCTAATGTAACAAACACCCATACAATGCGCACCACCCCGTGATGTTTTTCTCACTCCTACTAGTGCATGTAATGTAACACACACCCATACAATGCGCACCACCCTGTGATGATTTTCTCACTCCTACTAGTGAATCTAATGTAACAAACACCCATACAATGCGCACCACCCCGTGATGTTTTTCTCACTCCTACTAGTGAATGTAATGTAACACACACCCATACAATGCGCACCACCCCGTGATGTTTTTCTCACTGCTACTAGTGAATGTAATGTAACACACACCCATACAATGCGCACCACCCCGTGATGTTTTTCTCACTCCTACTAGTGAATGTAATGTAACACACACCCATACAATGCGCACCACCCCGTGATGTTTTTCTCACTCCTACTATTGAATCTAATGTAACACACACCCATACAATGCGCACCACACCGTGATGTTTTTCTAACTGTTACTAGTGAATGTAACGTAACACACCAATACAATGCGCACCACCCCGTGATGTTTTTCTCACTCCTACTAGTGAATGTAATGTAACACACACCAATACAATGCGCACCACGCCGTGATGTTTTTCTCACTCCTACTAGTGAATGTAATGTAACACACACCCATACAATGCGCACCACCCCGTGGTGTTTTTCTCACTGCTACTAGTGAATGTAATGTAACACACACCCATACAATGCGCACCACCCCGTGATGATTTTCTCACTCCTACTAGTGAATCTAATGTAACAAACACCCATACAATGCGCACCACCCCGTGATGTTTTTCTCACTCCTACTAGTGAATGTAATGTAACACACACCCATACAATGCGCACCACCCCGTGATGTTTTTCTCACTCCTACTAGTGAATGTAATGTAACACACACCCATACAATGCGCACCACCCCGTGAATTTTTTCTCACTCCTACTAGTGAATGTAATGTAACACACACCCATACAATGCGCACCACCCCCTGATGTTTTTCTCACTCCTACTAGTGAATGTAATGTAACACACACCCATACCATGCGCACCACCCCGTGATGATTTTCTCACTCCTACTAGTGAATCTAATGTAACAAACACCCATACCATGCGCACCACCCCGTGATGTTTTTCTCACTACTACTAGTGAATGTAATGTAACACACACCCATACAATGGGCACCACCCCGTGATGTTTTTCTCACTCCTACTAGTGAATGTAATGTAACACACACCCATACAATGCGCACCACCGCGTGATGATTTTCTCACTCCTACTAGTGAATCTAATGTAACAAACACCCATACAATGCGCACCACCCCGTGATGTTTTTCTCACTCCTACTAGTGCATGTAATGTAACACACACCCATACAATGCGCACCACCCCGTGATGATTTTCTCACTCCTACTAGTGAATCTAACGTAACAAACACCCATACAATGCGCATCACCCCGTGATGTTTTTCTCACTCCTACTAGTGAATGTAATGTAACAAACACCCATACAATGCGCACCACCCCGTGATGTTTTTCTCACTCCTACTAGTGAATCTAATGTAACACACACCCATACAATGTGCACCACCCCGTGATGTTTTTCTCACTCCTACTAGTGAATCTAATGTAACACACACCCATACAATGCGCACCACCCCCTGATGTTTTTCTCACTCCTACTAGTGAATGTAGTGTAACACACACCCATACAATGGGCACCACCCCGTGATGTTTTTCTCACTCCTACTAGTGAATGTAATGTAACACACACCCATACAATGCGCACCACCCCGTGATGTTTTTCTCACTGCTACTAGTGAATCTAATGTAACACACACCCATACAATGCGCACCACCCCGTGATGTTTTTCTCACTCCTACTAGTGAATGTAATGTAACACACACCCATACAATGCGCACCACCCCGTTATGTTTTTCTCACTCCTACTAGTGAATGTAATGTAACACACACCCATACAATGCGCACCACCCCGTGATGTTTTTCTCACTCCTACTAGTGAATGTAATGTAACACACACCCATACAATGCGCACCAATCCGTGATGTTTTTCTCACTCCTACTAGTGAATGTAATGTAGCACACACCAATACAATGCGCCCCACCCCGTGATGTTTTTCTCACTCCTACTAGTGAATGTAATGTAACACACACCCATACAATGCGCACCACCCCGTGATGTTTTTCTCACTCCTACTAGTGAATGTAATGTAACACACACCCATACAATGCGCACCACCCCGTGATGTATTTCTCACTGCTACTAGTGAATCTAATGTAACACACACCCATACAATGCGCACCACCCCGTGATGTTTTTCTCACTCCTACTAGTGAATCTAATGTAACACACACCCATACAATGCGCACCACCCCCTGATGTTTTTCTCACTCCTACTAGTGAATGTAATGTAACACACACCCATACCATGCGCACCACTGCGTGATGATTTTTTCACTCCTACTAGTGAATCTAATGTAACAAACACCCATACAATGCGCACCACCCAGTGATGTTTTTCTCACTCCTACTAGTGAATGTAATGTAACACACACCCATACAATGCGCACCACCCCGTGATGATTTTCTCACTCCTACTAGTGAATCTAATGTAACAAACACCCATACAATGCGCACCACCCCGTGATGTTTTTCTCACTCCTACTAGTCAATGTAATGTAACAAACACCCATACAATGCGCACCACCCCGTGATGATTTTCTCACTCCTACTAGTGAATGTAATGTAACACACACCCATACAATGCGCACCACCCCGTGATGTTTTTCTCACTCCTACTAGTGAATGTAATGTAACACACACCCATACAATGCGCACCACCCCGTGATGTTTTTCTCACTCCTACTAGTGAATGTAATGTAACAAACACCCATACAATGCGCACCACCCCGTGATGTTTTTCTCACTCCTACTAGTGAATCTAATGTAACACACACCCATACAATGCGCACCACCCCGTGATGTTTTTCTCACTCCTACTAGTGAATCTAATGTAACACACACCGATACAAGGCGCACCACCCCCTGATGTTTTTCTCACTCCTACTAGTGAATGTAATGTAACACACACCCATACCATGCGCACCACTGCGTGATGATTTTCTCACTCCTACTAGTGAATGTAATGTAACACACACCCATACAATGCGCACCACCCCGTGATGATTTTCTCACTCCTACTAGTGAATGTAAGGTAACACACACCCATACAATGCGCACCACCCCGTGATGATTTTCTCACTCCCACTAGTGAATCTAATGTAACAAACACCCATACAATGCGCACCACGCCGTGATGTTTTTCTCACTCCTACTAGTGAATGTAATGTAACAAACACCCATACAATGCGCACCACCCCGTGATGTTTTTCTCACTCCTACTAGTGAATGTAGTGTAACACACACCCATACAATGCGCACCACCCCGTGATGTTTTTCTCACTCCTACTAGTGAATGTAATGTAACACACACCCATACAATGCGCACCACCCCGTGATGTTTTTCTCACTGCTACTAGTGAATCTAATGTAACACACACCCATACAATGCGCACCACCCCGTGATGTTTTTCTCACTCCTACTAGTGAATGTAATGTAACACACACCCATACAATGCGCACCACCCCGTGAATTTTTTCTCACTCCTACTAGTGAATGTAATGTAACACACACCCATACAATGCGCACTACCCCGTGATGTTTTTCTCACTCCTACTAGTGAATGTAACGTAACACACCCATACAATGCGCACCACCCCCTGATGTTTTTCTCACTCCTACTAGTGAATGTAATGTAACACACACCCATACCATGCGCACCACCCCGTGATGATTTTCTCACTCCTACTAGTGAATCTAATATAACAAACACCCATACCATGCGCACCACCCCGTGATGTTTTTCTCACTACTACTAGTGAATGTAATGTAACACACACCCATACAATGGGCACCACCCCGTGATGTTTTTCTCACTCCTACTAGTGAATGTAATGTAACACACACCCATACAATGCGCACCACCGCGTGATGATTTTCTCACTCCTACTAGTGAATCTAATGTAACAAACACCCATACAATGCGCACCACGCCGTGATGTTTTTCTCACTCCTACTAGTGAATGTAATGTAACACACACCCATACAATGCGCACCACCCCGTGATGTTTTTCTCACTCCTACTAGTGAATGTAATGTAACACACACCAATACAATGCGCACCATGCCGTGATGTTTTTCTCACTCCTACTAGTGAATGTAATGTAACACACACCCATACAATGCGCACCACCCCGTGATGTCTTTCTCACTGCTACTAGTGAATGTAATGTAACACATACCCATACAATGCGCACCAGCCCGTGATGTTTTTCTCACTCCTACTAGTGAATCTAATGTAACAAACCCATACAATGCGCACCACCCCGTGATGTTTTTCTCACTCCTACTAGTGAATGTAATGTAACACACACCCATACAATGCGCACCACCCCGTGATGATTTTCTCACTCCTACTAGTGAATCTAATGTAACAAACACCCATACAATGCGCACTACCCCGTGATGTTTTTCTCACTCCTACTAGTGAATGTAATGTAACACACACCCATACAATGCGCACCACCCCGTGATGTCTTTCTCACTGCTACTAGTGAATGTAATGTAACACACACCCATACAATGCGCACCACCCCGTGATGTTTTTCTCACTCCTACTAGTGAATCTAATGTAACACACCCATACAATGCCCACCACCCCGTGATGTTTTTCTCACTCCTACTAGTGAATGTAATGTAACACACACCCATACAATGCCCACCACCGCGTGATGATTTTCTCACTCCTACTAGTGAATCTAATGTAACAAACACCCATACAATGCGCACCACCCCGTGATGTTTTTCTCACTCCTACTAGTGCATGTAATGTAACACACACCCATACAATGCGCACCACCCCGTGATGATTTTCTCACTCCTACTAGTGAATGTAATGTAACAAACACCCATACAATGCGCACCACCCCGTGATGTTTTTCTCACTCCTACTAGTGAATGTAATGTAACACACACCCATACCATGCGCACCACTGCGTGATGATTTTCTCACTCCTACTAGTGAATCTAATGTAACAAACACCCATACAATGCGCACCACCCCGTGATGTTTTTCTCACTCCTACTAGTGAATGTAATGTAACAAACACCCATACAATGCGCACCACCCCGTGATGTATTTCTCACTCCTACTAGTGAATGTAATGTAACACACACCCATACCATGCGCACCACTGCGTGATGATTTTCTCACTCCTACTAGTGAATCTAATGTAACAAACACCCATACAATGCGCACCACCCCGTGATGTTTTTCTCACTCCTACTAGTGAATGTAATGTAACACACACCCATACAATGCGCACCACCCCGTGATGATTTTCTCACTCCTACTAGTGAATCTAATGTAACACACACCCATACCATGCGCACCACCCCGTGATGTTTTTCTCACTCCTACTAGTGAATGTAATGTAACAAACACCCATACAATGCGCACCACCCCGTGATGTTTTTCTCACTCCTACTAGTGAATGTAATGTAACACACACCCATACAATGCGCACCACCCCGTGAATTTTTTCTCACTCCTACTAGTGAATGTAATGTAACACACACCCATACAATGCGCACCACCCCCTGATGTTTTTCTCACTCCTACTCGTGAATGTAATGTAACACACACCCATACAATGCGCACCACCGCGTGATGATTTTCTCACTCCTACTAGTGAATCTAATGTAACAAACACCCATACAATGCGCACCACCCCGTGATGTTTTTCTCACTCCTACTAGTGCATGTAATGTAACACACACCCATACAATGCGCACCACCGCGTGATGATTTTCTCACTCCTACTAGTGAATCTAATGTAACAAACACCCATACAATGCGCACCACCCCGTGATGTTTTTCTCACTCCTACTAGTGCATGTAATGTAACACACACCCATACAATGCGCACCACCCTGTGATGATTTTCTCACTCCTACTAGTGAATCTAATGTAACAAACACCCATACAATGCGCACCACCCCGTGATGTTTTTCTCACTCCTACTAGTGAATGTAATGTAACACACACCCATACAATGCGCACCACCCCGTGATGTTTTTCTCACTGCTACTAGTGAATGTAATGTAACACACACCCATACAATGCGCACCACCCCGTGATGTTTTTCTCACTCCTACTAGTGAATGTAATGTAACACACACCCATACAATGCGCACCACCCCGTGATGTTTTTCTCACTCCTACTATTGAATCTAATGTAACACACACCCATACAATGCGCACCACACCGTGATGTTTTTCTAACTGTTACTAGTGAATGTAACGTAACACACCAATACAATGCGCACCACCCCGTGATGTTTTTCTCACTCCTACTAGTGAATGTAATGTAACACACACCAATACAATGCGCACCACGCCGTGATGTTTTTCTCACTCCTACTAGTGAATGTAATGTAACACACACCCATACAATGCGCACCACCCCGTGGTGTTTTTCTCACTGCTACTAGTGAATGTAATGTAACACACACCCATACAATGCGCACCACCCCGTGATGTTTTTCTCACTCCTACTAGTGAATCTAATGTAACACACCCATACAATGCGCACCACCCCGTGATGTTTTTCTCACTCCTACTAGTGAATGTAATGTAACACACACCCATACAATGCGCACCACCGCGTGATGATTTTCTCACTCCTACTAGTGAATCTAATATAACAAACACCCATACAATGCGCACCACCCCGTGATGATTTTCTCACTCCTACTAGTGAATCTAATGTAACAAACACCCATACAATGCGCACCACCCCGTGATGTTTTTCTCACTCCTACTAGTGAATGTAATGTAACAAACACCCATACAATGCGCACCACCCCGTGATGTTTTTCTCACTCCTACTAGTGAATCTAATGTAACACACACCCATACAATGCGCACCACCCCCTGATGTTTTTCTCACTCCTACTAGTGCATGTAATGTAACACACACCCATACCATGCGCACCACCCCGTGATGATTTTCTCACTCCTACTAGTGAATCTAATGTAACAAACACCCATACAATGCGCACCACCCCGTGATGTTTTTCTCACACCTACTAGTGAATGTAATGTAACACACACCCATACAATGCGCACCACCCCGTGATGATTTTCTCACTCCTACTAGTGAATCTAATGTAACAAACACCCATACAATGCGCACCACCCCGTGATGTTTTTCTCACTCCTACTAGTGAATGTAATGTAACACACACCCATACAATGCGCACCACCCTGTGATGTTTTTCTCACTCCTACTAGTGAATGTAATGTAACACACACCCATACAATGCGCACCACCCCGTGATGATTTTCTCACTCCTACTAGTGAATCTAATGTAACAAACCCATACAATGCGCACCACCCCGTGATGTTTTTCTCACTCCTACTAGTGAATGTAATGTAACACACACCCATACAATGCGCACCACCCCGTGATGATTTTCTCACTCCTACTAGTGAATCTAATGTAACAAACACCCATACAATGCGCACTACCCCGTGATGTTTTTCTCACTCCTACTAGTGAATGTAATGTAACACACACCCATACAATGCGCACCACCCCGTGATGTCTTTCTCACTGCTACTAGTGAATGTAATGTAACACACACCCATACAATGCGCACCACCCCGTGATGTTTTTCTCACTCCTACTAGTGAATCTAATGTAACACACCCATACAATGCCCACCACCCCGTGATGTATTTCTCACTCCTACTAGTGAATGTAATGTAACACACACCCATACAATGCCCACCACCGCGTGATGATTTTCTCACTCCTACTAGTGAATCTAATGTAACAAACACCCATACAATGCGCACCACCCCGTGATGTTTTTCTCACTCCTACTAGTGCATGTAATGTAACACACACCCATACAATGCGCACCACCCCGTGATGATTTTCTCACTCCTACTAGTGAATGTAATGTAACAAACACCCATACAATGCGCACCACCCCGTGATGTTTTTCTCACTCCTACTAGTGAATGTAATGTAACACACACCCATACCATGCGCACCACTGCGTGATGATTTTCTCACTCCTACTAGTGAATCTAATGTAACAAACACCCATACAATGCGCACCACCCCGTGATGTTTTTCTCACTCCTACTAGTGAATGTAATGTAACAAACACCCATACAATGCGCACCACCCCGTGATGTATTTCTCACTCCTACTAGTGAATGTAATGTAACACACACCCATACCATGCGCACCACTGCGTGATGATTTTCTCACTCCTACTAGTGAATCTAATGTAACAAACACCCATACAATGCGCACCACCCCGTGATGTTTTTCTCACTCCTACTAGTGAATGTAATGTAACACACACCCATACAATGCGCACCACCCCGTGATGATTTTCTCACTCCTACTAGTGAATCTAATGTAACACACACCCATACCATGCGCACCACCCCGTGATGTTTTTCTCACTCCTACTAGTGAATGTAATGTAACAAACACCCATACAATGCGCACCACCCCGTGATGTTTTTCTCACTCCTACTAGTGAATGTAATGTAACACACACCCATACAATGCGCACCACCCCGTGAATTTTTTCTCACTCCTACTAGTGAATGTAATGTAACACACACCCATACAATGCGCACCACCCCCTGATGTTTTTCTCACTCCTACTAGTGAATGTAATGTAACACACACCCATACAATGCGCACCACCCCGTGATGTTTTTCTCACTCCTACTAGTGAATGTAATGTAACACACACCCATACAATGCGCACCACCCCGTGATGTTTTTCTCACTCCTACTATTGAATCTAATGTAACACACACCCATACAATGCGCACCACACCGTGATGTTTTTCTAACTGTTACTAGTGAATGTAACGTAACACACCAATACAATGCGCACCACCCCGTGATGTTTTTCTCACTCCTACTAGTGAATGTAATGTAACACACACCAATACAATGCGCACCACGCCGTGATGTTTTTCTCACTCCTACTAGTGAATGTAATGTAACACACACCCATACAATGCGCACCACCCCGTGGTGTTTTTCTCACTGCTACTAGTGAATGTAATGTAACACACACCCATACAATGCGCACCACCCCGTGATGTTTTTCTCACTCCTACTAGTGAATCTAATGTAACACACCCATACAATGCGCACCACCCCGTGATGTTTTTCTCACTCCTACTAGTGAATGTAATGTAACACACACCCATACAATGCGCACCACCGCGTGATGATTTTCTCACTCCTACTAGTGAATCTAATATAACAAACACCCATACAATGCGCACCACCCCGTGATGTTTTTCTCACTCCTACTAGTGCATGTAATGTAACACACACCCATACAATGCGCACCACCCCGTGATGATTTTCTCACTCCTACTAGTGAATCTAATGTAACAAACACCCATACAATGCGCACCACCCCGTGATGTTTTTCTCACTCCTACTAGTGAATGTAATGTAACAAACACCCATACAATGCGCACCACCCCGTGATGTTTTTCTCACTCCTACTAGTGAATCTAATGTAACACACACCCATACAATGCGCACCACCCCCTGATGTTTTTCTCACTCCTACTAGTGCATGTAATGTAACACACACCCATACCATGCGCACCACCCCGTGATGATTTTCTCACTCCTACTAGTGAATCTAATGTAACAAACACCCATACAATGCGCACCACCCCGTGATGTTTTTCTCACACCTACTAGTGAATGTAATGTAACACACACCCATACAATGCGCACCACCCCGTGATGATTTTCTCACTCCTACTAGTGAATCTAATGTAACAAACACCCATACAATGCGCACCACCCCGTGATGTTTTTCTCACTCCTACTAGTGAATGTAATGTAACACACACCCATACAATGCGCACCACCCTGTGATGTTTTTCTCACTCCTACTAGTGAATGTAATGTAACACACACCCATACAATGCGCACCACCCCGTGAATTTTTTCTCACTCCTACTAGTGAATGTAATGTAACACACACCCATACAATGCGCACCACCCCCTGATGTTTTTCTCACTCCTACTAGTGAATGTAATGTAACACACACCCATACCATGCGCACCACCCCGTGATGATTTTCTCACTCCTACTAGTGAATCTAATGTAACAAACACCCATACCATGCTCACCACCCCGTGATGTTTTTCTCACTACTACTAGTGAATGTAATGTAACACACACCCATACAATGGGCACCACCCCGTGATGTTTTTCTCACTCCTACTAGTGAATGTAATGTAACACACACCCATACAATGCGCACCACCGCGTGATGATTTTCTCACTCCTACTAGTGAATCTAATGTAACAAACACCCATACAATGCGCACCACCCCGTGATGTTTTTCTCACTCCTACTAGTGCATGTAATGTAACACACACCCATACAATGCGCACCACCCCGTGATGATTTTCTCACTCCTACTAGTGAATCTAATGTAACAAACACCCATACAATGCGCACCACCCCGTGATGATTTTCTCACTCCTACTAGTGAATCTAATGTAACAAACACCCATACAATGCGCACCACCCCGTGATGTTTTTCTCACTCCTACTAGTGAATGTAATGTAACAAACACCCATACAATGCGAACCACCCCGTGATGTTTTTCTCACTCCTACTAGTGAATCTAATGTAACACACACCCATACAATGCACACCACCCCGTGATGTTTTTCTCACTCCTACTAGTGAATGTAATGTAACAAACACCCATACAATGCGCACCACCCCGTGATGTTTTTCTCACTCCTACTAGTGAATCTAATGTAACACACACCCATACAATGTGCACCACCCCGTGATGTTTTTCTCACTCCTACTAGTGAATCTAATGTAACACACACCCATACAATGCGCACCACCCCCTGATGTTTTTCTCACTCCTACTAGTGAATGTAATGTAACACACACCCATACCATGCGCACCACTGCGTGATGATTTTCTCACTCCTACTAGTGAATCTAATGTAACAAACACCCATACAATGCGCACCACCCCGTGATGTTTTTCTCACACCTAGTAGTGAATGTAATGTAACACACACCCATACAATGCGCACCACCCCGTGATGATTTTCTCACTCCTACTAGTGAATCTAATGTAACAAACACCCATACAATGCGCACCACCCCGTGATGTTTTTCTCATTCCTACTAGTGAATGTAATGTAACACACACCCATACAATGCGCACCACCCCGTGATGTTTTTCTCACTCCTACGAGTGAATGTAATGTAACACACACCCATACAATGCGCACCACCCCGTGAATTTTTTCTCACTCCTACTAGTGAATGTAATGTAACACACACCCATACAATGCGCACCACCCCCTGATGTTTTTCTCACTCCTACTAGTGAATGTAATGTAACACACACCCATACCATGCGCACCACCCCGTGATGATTTTCTCACTCCTACTAGTGAATCTAATGTAACAAACACCCATACCATGCGCACCACCCCGTGATGTTTTTCTCACTACTACTAGTGAATGTAATGTAACACACACCCATACAATGGGCACCACCCCGTGATGTTTTTCTCACTCCTACTAGTGAATGTAATGTAACACACACCCATACAATGCGCACCACCGCGTGATGATTTTCTCACTCCTACTAGTGAATCTAATGTAACAAACACCCATACAATGCGCACCACCCCGTGATGTTTTTCTCACTCCTACTAGTGCATGTAATGTAACACACACCCATACAATGCGCACCACCCCGTGATGATTTTCTCACTCCTACTAGTGAATCTAATGTAACAAACACCCATACAATGCGCATCACCCCGTGATGTTTTTCTCACTCCTACTAGTGAATGTAATGTAACAAACACCCATACAATGCGCACCACCCCGTGATGTTTTTCTCACTCCTACTAGTGAATCTAATGTAACACACACCCATACAATGTGCACCACCCCGTGATGTTTTTCTCACTCCTACTAGTGAATCTAATGTAACACACACCCATACAATGCGCACCACCCCCTGATGTTTTTCTCACTCCTACTAGTGAATGTAGTGTAACACACACCCATACAATGGGCACCACCCCGTGATGTTTTTCTCACTCCTACTAGTGAATGTAATGTAACACACACCCATACAATGCGCACCACCCCGTGATGTTTTTCTCACTGCTACTAGTGAATCTAATGTAACACACACCCATACAATGCGCACCACCCCGTGATGTTTTTCTCACTCCTACTAGTGAATGTAATGTAACACACACCCATACAATGCGCACCACCCCGTTATGTTTTTCTCACTCCTACTAGTGAATGTAATGTAACACACACCCATACAATGCGCACCACCCCGTGATGTTTTTCTCACTCCTACTAGTGAATGTAATGTAACACACACCCATACAATGCGCACCACCCCGTGATGTTTTTCTCACTCCTAGTAGTGAATGTAATGTAGCACACACCAATACAATGCGCCCCACCCCGTGATGTTTTTCTCACTCCTACTAGTGAATGTAATGTAACACACACCCATACAATGCGCACCACCCCGTGATGTTTTTCTCACTCCTACTAGTGAATGTAATGTAACACACACCCATACAATGCGCACCACCCCGTGATGTTTTTCTCACTGCTACTAGTGAATCTAATGTAACACACACCCATACAATGCGCACCACCCCGTGATGATTTCTCACTCCTACTAGTGAATCTAATGTAACACACACCCATACAATGCGCACCACCACCTGATGTTTTTCTCACTCCTACTAGTGAATGTAATGTAACACACACCCATACCATGCGCACCACTGCGTGATGATTTTTTCACTCCTACTAGTGAATCTAATGTAACAAACACCCATACAATGCGCACCACCCAGTGATGTTTTTCTCACTCCTACTAGTGAATGTAATGTAACACACACCCATACAATGCGCACCACCCCGTGATGATTTTCTCACTCCTACTAGTGAATCTAATGTAACAAACACCCATACAATGCGCACCACCCCGTGATGTTTTTCTCACTCCTACTAGTGAATGTAATGTAACACACACCCATACAATGCGCACCACCCCGTGATGTTTTTCTCACTCCTACTAGTGAATGTAATGTAACACACACCCATACAATGCGCACCACCCCGTGAATTTTTTCTCACTCCTACTAGTGAATGTAATGTAACGCACACCCATACAATGCGCACCACCCCCTGATGTTTTTCTCACTCCTACTAGTGAATGTAATGTAACACACACCCATACCATGCGCACCACCCCGTGATGATTTTCTCACTCCTACTAGTGAATCTAATGTAACAAACACCCATACCATCCGCACCACCCCGTGATGTTTTTCTCACTACTACTAGTGAATGTAATGTAACACACACCCATACAATGGGCACCACCCCGTGATGTTTTTCTCACTCCTACTAGTGAATGTAATGTAACACACACCCATACAATGCGCACCACCGCGTGATGATTTTCTCACTCCTACTAGTGAATCTAATGTAACAAACACCCATACAATGCGCACCACCCCGTGATGTTTTTCTCACTCCTACTAGTGCATGTAATGTAACACACACCCATACAATGCGCACCACCCCGTGATGATTTTCTCACTCCTACTAGTGAATCTAACGTAACAAACACCCATACAATGCGCATCACCCCGTGATGTTTTTCTCACTCCTACTAGTGAATGTAATGTAACAAACACCCATACAATGCGCACCACCCCGTGATGTTTTTCTCACTCCTACTAGTGAATCTAATGTAACACACACCCATACAATGTGCACCACCCCGTGATGTTTTTCTCACTCCTACTAGTGAATCTAATGTAACACACACCCATACAATGCGCACCACCCCCTGATGTTTTTCTCACTCCTACTAGTGAATGTAGTGTAACACACACCCATACAATGGGCACCACCCCGTGATGTTTTTCTCACTCCTACTAGTGAATGTAATGTAACACACACCCATACAATGCGCACCACCCCGTGATGTTTTTCTCACTGCTACTAGTGAATCTAATGTAACACACACCCATACAATGCGCACCACCCCGTGATGTTTTTCTCACTCCTACTAGTGAATGTAATGTAACACACACCCATACAATGCGCACCACCCCGTTATGTTTTTCTCACTCCTACTAGTGAATGTAATGTAACACACACCCATACAATGCGCACCACCCCGTGATGTTTTTCTCACTCCTACTAGTGAATGTAATGTAACACACACCCATACAATGCGCACCACCCCGTGATGTTTTTCTCACTCCTACTAGTGAATGTAATGTAGCACACACCAATACAATGCGCCCCACCCCGTGATGTTTTTCTCACTCCTACTAGTGAATGTAATGTAACACACACCCATACAATGCGCACCACCCCGTGATGTTTTTCTCACTCCTACTAGTGAATGTAATGTAACACACACCCATACAATGCGCACCACCCCGTGATGTTTTTCTCACTGCTACTAGTGAATCTAATGTAACACACACCCATACAATGCGCACCACCCCGTGATGTTTTTCTCACTCCTACTAGTGAATCTAATGTAACACACACCCATACAATGCGCACCACCCCCTGATGTTTTTCTCACTCCTACTAGTGAATGTAATGTAACACACACCCATACCATGCGCACCACTGCGTGATGATTTTTTCACTCCTACTAGTGAATCTAATGTAACAAACACCCATACAATGCGCACCACCCAGTGATGTTTTTCTCACTCCTACTAGTGAATGTAATGTAACACACACCCATACAATGCGCACCACCCCGTGATGATTTTCTCACTCCTACTAGTGAATCTAATGTAACAAACACCCATACAATGCGCACCACCCCGTGATGTTTTTCTCACTCCTACTAGTCAATGTAATGTAACAAACACCCATACAATGCGCACCACCCCGTGATGATTTTCTCACTCCTACTAGTGAATGTAATGTAACACACACCCATACAATGCGCACCACCCCGTGATGTTTTTCTCACTCCTACTAGTGAATGTAATGTAACAAACACCCATACAATGCGCACCACCCCGTGATGTTTTTCTCACTCCTACTAGTGAATCTAATGTAACACACACCCATACAATGCGCACCACCCCGTGATGTTTTTCTCACTCCTACTAGTGAATCTAATGTATCACACACCGATACAAGGCGCACCACCCCCTGATGTTTTTCTCACTCCTACTAGTGAATGTAATGTAACACACACCCATACCATGCGCACCACTGCGTGATGATTTTCTCACTCCTACTAGTGAATGTAATGTAACACACACCCATACAATGCGCACCACCCCGTGATGATTTTCTCACTCCTACTAGTGAATGTAATGTAACACACACCCATGCAATGCGCACCACCCCGTGATGATTTTCTCACTCCCACTAGTGAATCTAATGTAACAAACACCCATACAATGCGCACCACGCCGTGATGTTTTTCTCACTCCTACTAGTGAATGTAATGTAACAAACACCCATACAATGCGCACCACCCCGTGATGTTTTTCTCACTCCTACTAGTGAATGTAGTGTAACACACACCCATACAATGCGCACCACCCCGTGATGTTTTTCTCACTCCTACTAGTGAATGTAATGTAACACTCACCCATACAATGCGCACCACCCCGTGATGTTTTTCTCACTGCTACTAGTGAATCTAATGTAACACACACCCATACAATGCGCACCACCCCGTGATGTTTTTCTCACTCCTACTAGTGAATGTAATGTAACACACACCCATACAATGCGCACCACCCCGTGATGTTTTTCTCACTCCTACTAGTGAATGTAATGTAACACACACCCATACAATGCGCACCACCCCGTGATGTTTTTCTCACTCCTACTAGTGAATGTAACGTAACACACACCCATACAATGCGCACCACCCCGTGAATTTTTTCTCACTCCTACTAGTGAATGTAATGTAACACACACCCATACAATGCGCACCACCCCCTGATGTTTTTCTCACTCCTACTAGTGAATGTAATGTAACACACACCCATACCATGCGCACCACCCCGTGATGATTTTCTCACTCCTACTAGTGAATCTAATGTAACAAACACCCATACCATGCGCACCACCCCGTGATGTTTTTCTCACTACTACTAGTGAATGTAATGTAACACACACCCATACAATGGGCACCACCCCGTGATGTTTTTCTCACTCCTACTAGTGAATGTAATGTAACACACACCCATACAATGCGCACCACCGCGTGATGATTTTCTCACTCCTACTAGTGAATCTAATGTAACAAACACCCATACAATGCGCACCACCCCGTGATGTTTTTCTCACTCCTACTAGTGCATGTAATGTAACACACACCCATACAATGCGCACCACCCCGTGATGATTTTCTCACTTCTACTAGTGAATCTAACGTAACAAACACCCATACAATGCGCATCACCCCGTGATGTTTTTCTCACTCCTACTAGTGAATGTAATGTAACAAACACCCATACAATGCGCACCACCCCGTGATGTTTTTCTCACTCCTACTAGTGAATCTAATGTAACACACACCCATACAATGTGCACCACCCCGTGATGTTTTTCTCACTCCTACTAGTGAATCTAATGTAACACACACCCATACAATGCGCACCACCCCCTGATGTTTTTCTCACTCCTACTAGTGAATGTAGTGTAACACACACCCATACAATGGGCACCACCCCGTGATGTTTTTCTCACTCCTACTAGTGAATGTAATGTAACACACACCCATACAATGCGCACCACCCCGTGATGTTTTTCTCACTGCTACTAGTGAATGTAATGTAACACACACCCATACAATGCGCACCACCCCGTGATGTTTTTCTCACTCCTACTAGTGAATGTAATGTAACACACACCCATACAATGCGCACCACCCCGTTATGTTTTTCTCACTCCTACTAGTGAATGTAATGTAACACACACCCATACAATGCGCACCACCCCGTGATGTTTTTCTCACTCCTACTAGTGAATGTAATGTAACACACACCCATACAATGCGCACCACCCCGTGATGTTTTTCTCACTCCTACTAGTGAATGTAATGTAGCACACACCCATACAATGCGCACCACCCCGTGATGTTTTTCTCACTCCTACTAGTGAATGTAATGTAACACACACCCATACAATGCGCACCACCCCGTGATGTTTTTCTCACTGCTACTAGTGAATCTAATGTAACACACACCCATACAATGCGCACCACCCCGTGATGTTTTTCTCACTCCTACTAGTGAATCTAATGTAACACACACCCATACAATGCGCACCACCCCCTGATGTTTTTCTCACTCCTACTAGTGAATGTAATGTAACACACACCCATACCATGCGCACCACTGCGTGATGATTTTTTCACTCCTACTAGTGAATCTAATGTAACAAACACCCATACAATGCGCACCACCCAGTGATGTTTTTCTCACTCCTACTAGTGAATGTAATGTAACACACACCCATACAATGCGCACCACCCCGTGATGATTTTCTCACTCCTACTAGTGAATCTAATGTAACAAACACCCATACAATGCGCACCACCCCGTGATGTTTTTCTCACTCCTACTAGTCAATGTAATGTAACAAACACCCATACAATGCGCACCACCCCGTGATGATTTTCTCACTCCTACTAGTGAATGTAATGTAACACACACCCATACAATGCGCACCACCCCGTGATGTTTTTCTCACTCCTACTAGTGAATGTAATGTAACAAACACCCATACAATGCGCACCACCCCGTGATGTTTTTCTCACTCCTACTAGTGAATCTAATGTAACACACACCCATACAATGCGCACCACCCCGTGATGTTTTTCTCACTCCTACTAGTGAATCTAATGTAACACACACCGATACAAGGAGCACCACCCCCTGATGTTTTTCTCACTCCTACTAGTGAATGTAATGTAACACACACCCATACCATGCGCACCACTGCGTGATGATTTTCTCACTCCTACTAGTGAATGTAATGTAACACACACCCATACAATGCGCACCACCCCGTGATGATTTTCTCACTCCTACTAGTGAATGTAATGTAACACACACCCATGCAATGCGCACCACCCCGTGATGATTTTCTCACTCCCACTAGTGAATCTAATGTAACAAACACCCATACAATGCGCACCACGCCGTGATGTTTTTCTCACTCCTACTAGTGAATGTAATGTAACAAACACCCATACAATGCGCACCACCCCGTGATGTTTTTCTCACTCCTACTAGTGAATGTAGTGTAACACACACCCATACAATGCGCACCACCCCGTGATGTTTTTCTCACTCCTACTAGTGAATGTAATGTAACACACACCCATACAATGCGCACCACCCCGTGATGTTTTTCTCACTGCTACTAGTGAATCTAATGTAACACACACCCATACAATGCGCACCACCCCGTGATGTTTTTCTCACTCCTACTAGTGAATGTAATGTAACACACACCCATACAATGCGCACCACCCCGTGATGTTTTTCTCACTCCTACTAGTGTATGTAATGTAACACACACCCATACAATGCGCACCACCCCGTGATGTTTTTCTCACTCCTACTAGTGAATGTAACGTAACACACCCATACAATGCGCACCACCCCCTGATGTTTTTCTCACTCCTACTAGTGAATGTAATGTAACACACACCCATACCATGCGCACCACCCCGTGATGATTTTCTCACTCCTACTAGTGAATCTAATGTAACAAACACCCATACCATGCGCACCACCCCGTGATGTTTTTCTCACTACTACTAGTGAATGTAATGTAACACACACCCATACAATGGGCACCACCCCGTGATGTTTTTCTCACTCCTACTAGTGAATGTAATGTAACACACACCCATACAATGCGCACCACCGCGTGATGATTTTCTCACTCCTACTAGTGAATCTAATGTAACAAACACCCATACAATGCGCACCACCCCGTGATGTTTTTCTCACTCCTACTAGTGCATGTAATGTAACACACACCCATACAATGCGCATCACCCCGTGATGATTTTCTCACTCCTACTAGTGAATCTAATGTAACAAACACCCATACAATGCGCACCACCCCGTGATGTTTTTCTCACTCCTACTAGTGAATGTAATGTAACAAACACCCATACAATGCGCACCACCCCGTGATGTTTTTCTCACTCCTACTAGTGAATCTAATGTAACACACACCCATACAATGTGCACCACCTCGTGATGTTTTTCTCACTCCTACTAGTGAATCTAATGTAACACACACCCATACAATGCGCACCACCCCCTGATGTTTTTCTCACTCCTACTAGTGAATGTAGTGTAACACACACCCATACAATGGGCACCACCCCGTTATGTTTTTCTCACTCCTACTAGTGAATGTAATGTAACACACACCCATACAATGCGCACCACCCCGTGATGTTTTTCTCACTGCTACTAGTGAATCTAATGTAACACACACCCATACAATGCGCACCACCCCGTGATGTTTTTCTCACTCCTACTAGTGAATGTAATGTAACACACACCCATACAATGCGCACCACCCCGTGATGTTTTTCTCACTCCTACTAGTGAATGTAATGTAACACACACCCATACAATGCGCACCACCCCGTGATGTTTTTCTCACACCTACTAGTGAATGTAATGTAACACACACCCATACAATGCGCACCACCCCGTTATGTTTTTCTCACTCCTATTAGTGAATGTAATGTAACACACACCAATACAATGCGCCCCACCCCGTGATATTTTTCTCACTCCTACTAGTGAATGTAATGTAACACACACCCATACAATGCGCACCACCCCGTGATGTTTTTCTCACTCCTACTAGTGAATGTAATGTAACACACACCCATACCATGCGCACCACCCCGTGATGTTTTTCTCACTGCTACTAGTGAATCTAATGTAACACACACCCATACAATGCGCACCACCCCGTGATGTTTTTCTCACTCCTACTAGTGAATCTAATGTAACACACACCCATACAATGCGCACCACCCCCTGATGTTTTTCTCACTCCTACTAGTGAATGTAATGTAACACACACCCATACCATGCGCACCACTGCGTGATGATTTTTTCACTCCTACTAGTGAATCTAATGCAACAAACACCCATACAATTCGCACCACCCAGTGATGTTTTTCTCACTCCTACTAGTGAATGTAATGTAACACACACCCATACAATGCGCACCACCCCGTGATGATTTTCTAACTCCTACTAGTGAATCTAATGTAACAAACACCCATACAATGCGCACCACCCCGTGATGTTTTTCTCACTCCTACTAGTCAATGTAATGTAACAAACACCCATACAATGCGCACCACCCCGTGATGATTTTCTCACTCCTACTAGTGAATGTAATGTAACACACACCCATACAATGCGCACCACCCCGTGATGTTTTTCTCACTCCTACTAGTGAATGTAATGTAACACACACCCATACAATGCGCACCACCCCGTGATGTTTTTCTCACTCCTACTAGTGAATGTAATGTAACAAACACCCATACAATGCGCACCACCCCGTGATGTTTTTCTCACTCCTACTAGTGAATCTAATGTAACACACACCCATACAATGCGCACCACCCCGTGATGTTTTTCTCACTCCTACTAGTGAATCTAATGTAACACACACCGATACAAGGCGCACCACCCCCTGATGTTTTTCTCACTCCTACTAGTGAATGTAATGTAACACACACCCATACCATGCGCACCACTGCGTGATGATTTTCTCACTCCTACTAGTGAATGTAATGTAACACACACCCATACAATGCGCACCACCACGTGATGATTTTCTCACTCCTACTAGTGAATGTAATGTAACACACACCCATACAATGCGCACCACCCCGTGATGATTTTCTCAC
Organism: Cavia porcellus; assembly: GCF_034190915.1. NCBI lineage: Eukaryota > Metazoa > Chordata > Mammalia > Rodentia > Caviidae > Cavia > Cavia porcellus. The sequence goes on along the minus strand of NW_026947582.1, from coordinate 916,691 downwards.
TCCTACTAGTGAATCTAATGTAACAAACACCCATACAATGCGCACCACGCCGTGATGTTTTTCTCACTCCTACTAGTGAATGTAATGTAACAAACACCCATACAATGCGCACCACCCCGTGATGTTTTTCTCACTCCTACTAGTGAATGTAGTGTAACACACACCCATACAATGCGCACCACCCCGTGATGTTTTTCTCACTCCTACTAGTGAATGTAATGTAACACACACCCATACAATGCGCACCACCCCGTGATGTTTTTCTCACTGCTACTAGTGAATCTAATGTAACACACACCCATACAATGCGCACCACCCCGTGATGTTTTTCTCACTCCTACTAGTGAATGTAATGTAACACACACCCATACAATGCGCACCACCCCGTGATGTTTTTCTCACTCCTACTAGTGAATGTAATGTAACACACACCCATACAATGCGCACCACCCCGTGATGTTTTTCTCACTCCTACTAGTGAATGTAATGTAACACACACCCATACAATGCGCACCACCCCGTGATGTTTTTCTCACTCCTACTAGTGAATGTAACGTAACACACCCATACAATGCGCACCACCCCGAGATGTTTTTCTCACTCCTATTAGTGAATGTAATGTAACACACACCCATACAATGCGCACCACCCCGTGATGTTTTTCTCACTCCTACTAGTGAATGTAATGTAACACACACCCATACAATGCGCACCACCCCGTGATGTTTTTCTCACTCCTACTAGTGAATGTAATGTAACACACACCCATACAATGCGCACCACCCCGTGATGTTTTTCTCACTCCTACTAGTGAATGTAATGTAACACACACCCATACAATGCGCACCACCCCGTGATGTTTTTCTCACTGCTACTAGTGAATCTAATGTAACACACACCCATACACTGCGCACCACCCCGTGATGTTTTTCTCACTCCTACTAGTGAATGTAATGTAACACACACCCATACAAGGCGCACCACCCCGTGATGTTTTTCTCACTCCTACTAGTGAATCTAATGTAACACACACCCATACAATGCGCACCACCCCGTGATGTTTTTCTCACTCCTACTAGTGAATCTAATGTAACACACACCCATACAATGCGCACCACCCCCTGATGTTTTTCTCACTCCTACTAGTGAATGTAATGTAACACACACCCATACCATGCGCACCACTGCGTGATGATTTTTTCACTCCTACTAGTGAATCTAATGTAACAAACACCCATACAATGCGCACCACCCAGTGAAGTTTTTCTCACTCCTACTAGTGAATGTAATGTAACACACACCCATACAATGCGCACCACCCCGTGATGATTTTCTCACTCCTACTAGTGAATCTAATGTAACACACACCCATACAATGCGCACCACCCCGTGATGTTTTTCTCACTCCTACTAGTGAATGTAATGTAACAAACACCCATACAATGCGCACCACCCCGTGATGTTTTTCTCACTCCTACTAGTGAATGTAATGTAACACACACCCATACAATGCGCACCACCCCGTGAATTTTTTCTCACTCCTACTAGTGAATGTAATGTAACACACACCCATACAATGCGCACCACCCCCTGATGTTTTTCTTACTCCTACTAGTGAATGTAATGTAACACACACCCATACCATGCGCACCACCCCGTGATGATTTTCTCACTCCTACTAGTGAATCTAATGTAACAAACACCCATACCATGCGCACCACCCCGTGATGTTTTTCTCACTCCTACTAGTGATTCTAATGTAACACACACCCATACAATGCGCACCACCCCGTGATGTTTTTCTCACTCCTACTAGTGAATGTAATGTAACACACACCCATACAATGCGCACCACCCCGTGATGTTTTTCTCACTCCTACTAGTGAATGTAATGTAACACACACCCATACAATGCGCACCACCCCGTGATGTTTTTCTCACTCCTACTAGTGAATGTAATGTAACACACACCCATACAATGCGCACCACCCCGTGATGTTTTTCTCACTCCTACTAGTGAATGTAATGTAACACACACCCATACAATGCGCACCACCCCGTGATGTTTTTCTCACTCCTACTAGTCAATGTAATGTAACAAACACCCATACAATGCGCACCACCCCGTGATGATTTTCTCACTCCTACTAGTGAATGTAATGTAACACACACCCATACAATGCGCACCACCCCGTGATGTTTTTCTCACTCCTACTAGTGAATGTAATGTAACACACACCCATACAATGCGCACCACCCCGTGATGTTTTTCTCACTCCTACTAGTGAATGTAATGTAACAAACACCCATACAATGCGCACCACCCCGTGATGTTTTTCTCACTCCTACTAGTGAATCTAATGTAACACACACCCATACAATGCGCACCACCCCGTGATGTTTTTCTCACTCCTACTAGTGAATCTAATGTAACACACACCGATACAAGGCGCACCACCCCCTGATGTTTTTCTCACTCCTACTAGTGAATGTAATGTAACACACACCCATACCATGCGCACCACTGCGTGATGATTTTCTCACTCCTACTAGTGAATGTAATATAACACACACCCATACAATGCGCACCACCCCGTGATGATTTTCTCACTCCTACTAGTGAATCTAATGTAACAAACACCCATACAATGCGCACCACGCCGTGATGTTTTTCTCACTCCTACTAGTGAATGTAATGTAACACACACCCATACAATGCGCACCACCCCGTGATGTTTTTCTCACTGCTACTAGTGAATCTAATGTAACACACACCCATACAATGCGCACCACCCCGTGATGTTTTTCTCACTCCGACTAGTGAATGTAATGTAACACACACCCATACAATGCGCACCACCCCGTGATGTTTTTCTCACTCCTACTAGTGAATGTAATGTAACACACACCCATACAATGCGCACCACCCCATGATGTTTTTCTCACTCCTACTAGTGAATGTAACGTAACACACCCATACAATGCGCACCACCCCCTGATGTTTTTCTCACTCCTACTAGTGAATGTAATGTAACACACACCCATACCATGCGCACCACCCCGTGATGATTTTCTCACTCCTACTAGTGAATCTAATGTAACAAACACCCATACCATGCGCACCACCCCGTGATGTTTTTCTCACTACTACTAGTGAATGTAATGTAACACACACCCATACAATGGGCACCACCCCGTGATGTTTTTCTCACTCCTACTAGTGAATGTAATGTAACACACACCCATACACTGCGCACCACCGCGTGATGATTTTCTCACTCCTACTAGTGAATCTAATGTAACAAACACCCATACAATGCGCACCACCCCGTGATGTTTTTCTCACTCCTACTAGTGCATGTAATGTAACACACACCCATACAATGCGCACCACCCCGTGATGATTTTCTCACTCCTACTAGTGAATCTAATGTAACAAACACCCATACAATGCGCACCACCCCGTGATGTTTTTCTCACTCCTACTACTGAATGTAATGTAACAAACACCCATACAATGCGCACCACCCCGTGATGTTTTTCTCACTCCTACTAGTGAATCTAATGTAACACACACCCATACAATGTGCACCACCCCGTGAATTTTTTCTCACTCCTACTAGTGAATCTAATGTAACACACACCCATACAATGCGCACCACCCCCTGATGTTTTTCTCGCTCCTACTAGTGAATGTAGTGTAACACACACCCATACAATGGGCACCACCCCGTGATGTTTTTCTCACTCCTACTAGTGAATGTAATGTAACACACACCCATACAATGCGCACCACCCCGTGATGTTTTTCTCACTGCTACTAGTGAATGTAATGTAACACACACCCATACAATGCGCACCACCCCGTGATGTTTTTCTCACTCCTACTAGTGAATGTAATGTAACACACACCCATACAATGCGCACCACCCCGTGATGTTTTTCTCACTCCTACTAGTGTATCTAATGTAACACACACCCATACAATGCGCACCACCCCGTGATGTTTTTCTCACTCCTACTAGTGAATGTAATGTAACACACACCCATACAATGCGCACCACCCCGTGATGTTTTTCTCACTCCTACTAGTGAATGTAATGTAACACACACCAATACAATGCGCCCCACCCCGTGATGTTTTTCTCACTCCTACTAGTGAATGTAATGTAACACACACCCATACAATGCGCACCACCCCGTGATGTTTTTCTCACTCCTACTAGTGAATGTAATGTAACACACACCCATACAATGCGCACCACCCCGTGATGTTTTTCTCACTGCTACTAGTGAATCTAATGTAACACACACCCATACAATGCGCACCACCCCGTGATGTTTTTCTCACTCCTACTAGTGAATCTAATGTAACACACACCCATACAATGCGCACCACCCCGTGATGTTTTTCTCACTCCTACTAGTGAATGTAATGTAACACACACCCATACGATGCGCACCACTGCGTGATGATTTTTTCACTCCTACTAGTGAATCTAATGTAACAAACACCCATACAATTCGCACCACCCAGTGATGTTTTTCTCACTCCTACTAGTGAATGTAATGTAACACACACCCATACAATGCGCACCACCCCGTGATGATTTTCTCACTCCTACTAGTGAATCTAATGTAACAAACACCCATACAATGCGCACCACCCCGTGATGTTTTTCTCACTCCTACTAGTGAATGTAATGTAACACACACCCATACAATGCGCACCACCCCGTGATGTTTTTCTCACTCCTACTAGTGAATGTAATGTAACACACACCCATACAATGCGCACCACCCCGTGATGTTTTTCTCACTCCTACTAGTGAATGTAATGTAACACACACCCATACAATGCGCACCACCCCGTGATGTTTTTCTCACTCCTACTAGTGAATGTAACGTAACACACCCATACAATGCGCACCACCCCGAGATGTTTTTCTCACTCCTAGTAGTGAATGTAATGTAACACACACCCATACAATGCGCACCACCCCGTGATGTTTTTCTCACTCCTACTAGTGAATGTAATGTAACACACACCCATACAATGCGCACCACCCCGTGACGTTTTTCTCACTCCTACTAGTGAATGTAATGTAACACACACCCATAAAATGCGCACCACCCCGTGATGTTTTTCTCACTCCTACTAGTGAATGTAATGTAACACACACCCATACAATGCGCACCACCCCGTGATGTTTTTCTCACTGCTACTAGTGAATCTAATGTAACACACACCCATACACTGCGCACCACCCCGTGATGTTTTTCTCACTCCTACTAGTGAATGTAATGTAACACACACCCATACAAGGCGCACCACCCCGTGATGTTTTTCTCACTCCTACTAGTGAATCTACTGTAACACACACCCATACAATGCGCACCACCCCGTGATGTTTTTCTCACTCCTACTAGTGAATCTAATGTAACACACACCCATACAATGCGCACCACCCCCTGATGTTTTTCTCACTCCTACTAGTGAATGTAATGTAACACACACCCATACCATGCGCACCACTGCGTGATGATTTTTTCACTCCTACTAGTGAATCTAATGTAACAAACACCCATACAATGCGCACCACCCAGTGAAGTTTTTCTCACTCCTACTAGTGAATGTAATGTAACACACACCCATACAATGCGCACCACCCCGTGATGATTTTCTCACTCCTACTAGTGAATCTAATGTAACACACACCCATACAATGCGCACCACCCCGTGATGTTTTTCTCACTCCTACTAGTGAATGTAATGTAACAAACACCCATACAATGCGCACCACCCCGTGATGTTTTTCTCACTCCTACTAGTGAATGTAATGTAACACACACCCATACAATGCGCACCACCCCGTGAATTTTTTCTCACTCCTACTAGTGAATGTAATGTAACACACACCCATACAATGCGCACCACCCCCTGATGTTTTTCTTACTCCTACTAGTGAATGTAATGTAACACACACCCATACCATGCGCACCACCCCGTGATGATTTTCTCACTCCTACTAGTGAATCTAATGTAACAAACACCCATACCATGCGCACCACTCCGTGATGTTTTTCTCACTCCTACTAGTGATTCTAATGTAACACACACCCATACAATGCGCACCACCCCGTGATGTTTTTCTCACTCCTACTAGTGAATGTAATGTAACACACACCCATACAATGCGCACCACCCCGTGATGTTTTTCTCACTCCTACTAGTGAATGTAATGTAACACACACCCATACAATGCGCACCACCCCGTGATGTTTTTCTCACTCCTACTAGTGAATGTAATGTAACACACACCCATACAATGCGCACCACCCCGTGATGTTTTTCTCACTCCTACTAGTGAATGTAATGTAACACACACCCATACAATGCGCACCACCCCGTGATGTTTTTCTCACTCCTACTAGTCAATGTAATGTAACAAACACCCATACAATGCGCACCACCCCGTGATGATTTTCTCACTCCTACTAGTGAATGTAATGTAACACACACCCATACAATGCGCACCACCCCGTGATGTTTTTCTCACTCCTACTAGTGAATGTAATGTAACACACACCCATACAATGCGCACCACCCCGTGATGTTTTTCTCACTCCTACTAGTGAATGTAATGTAACAAACACCCATACAATGCGCACCACCCCGTGATGTTTTTCTCACTCCTACTAGTGAATGTAATGTAACACACACCCATACAATGCGCACCACCCCGTGATGTTTTTCTCACTCCTACTAGTGAATCTAATGTAACACACACCGATACAAGGCGCACCACCCCCTGATGTTTTTCTCACTCCTACTAGTGAATGTAATGTAACACACACCCATACCATGCGCACCACTGCGTGATGATTTTCTCACTCCTACTAGTGAATGTAATGTAACACACACCCATACAATGCGCACCACCCCGTGATGATTTTCTCACTCCTACTAGTGAATCTAATGTAACAAACACCCATACAATGCGCACCACGCCGTGATGTTTTTCTCACTCCTACTAGTGAATGTAATGTAACACACACCCATACAATGCGCACCACCCCGTGATGTTTTTCTCACTGCTACTAGTGAATCTAATGTAACACACACCCATACAATGCGCACCACCCCGTGATGTTTTTCTCACTCCGACTAGTGAATGTAATGTAACACACACCCATACAATGCGCACCACCCCGTGATGTTTTTCTCACTCCTACTAGTGAATGTAATGTAACACACACCCATACAATGCGCACCACCCCATGATGTTTTTCTCACTCCTACTAGTGAATGTAACGTAACACACCCATACAATGCGCACCACCCCCTGATGTTTTTCTCACTCCTACTAGTGAATGTAATGTAACACACACCCATACCATGCGCACCACCCCGTGATGATTTTCTCACTCCTACTAGTGAATCTAATGTAACAAACACCCATACCATGCGCACCACCCCGTGATGTTTTTCTCACTACTACTAGTGAATGTAATGTAACACACACCCATACAATGGGCACCACCCCGTGATGTTTTTCTCACTCCTACTAGTGAATGTAATGTAACACACACCCATACACTGCGCACCACCGCGTGATGATTTTCTCACTCCTACTAGTGAATCTAATGTAACAAACACCCATACAATGCGCACCACCCCGTGATGTTTTTCTCACTCCTACTAGTGCATGTAATGTAACACACACCCATACAATGCGCACCACCCCGTGATGATTTTCTCACTCCTACTAGTGAATCTAATGTAACAAACACCCATACAATGCGCACCACCCCGTGATGTTTTTCTCACTCCTACTACTGAATGTAATGTAACAAACACCCATACAATGCGCACCACCCCGTGATGTTTTTCTCACTCCTACTAGTGAATCTAATGTAACACACACCCATACAATGTGCACCACCCCGTGAATTTTTTCTCACTCCTACTAGTGAATCTAATGTAACACACACCCATACAATGCGCACCACCCCCTGATGTTTTTCTCGCTCCTACTAGTGAATGTAGTGTAACACACACCCATACAATGGGCACCACCCCGTGATGTTTTTCTCACTCCTACTAGTGAATGTAATGTAACACACACCCATACAATGCGCACCACCCCGTGATGTTTTTCTCACTGCTACTAGTGAATCTAATGTAACACACACCCATACAATGCGCACCACCCCGTGATGTTTTTCTCACTCCTACTAGTGAATGTAATGTAACACACACCCATACAATGCGCACCACCCCGTGATGTTTTTCTCACTCCTACTAGTGTATCTAATGTAACACAAACCCATACAATGCGCACCACCCCGTGATGTTTTTCTCACTCCTACTAGTGAATGTAATGTAACACACACCCATACAATGCGCACCACCCCGTGATGTTTTTCTCACTCCTACTAGTGAATGTAATGTAACACACACCAATACAATGCGCCCCACCCCGTGATGTTTTTCTCACTCCTACTAGTGAATGTAATGTAACACACACCCATACAATGCGCACCACCCCGTGATGTTTTTCTCACTCCTACTAGTGAATGTAATGTAACACACACCCATACAATGCGCACCACCCCGTGATGTTTTTCTCACTGCTACTAGTGAATCTAATGTAACACACACCCATACAATGCGCACCACCCCGTGATGTTTTTCTCACTCCTACTAGTGAATCTAATGTAACACACACCCATACAATGCGCACCACCCCGTGATGTTTTTCTCACTCCTACTAGTGAATGTAATGTAACACACACCCATACGATGCGCACCACTGCGTGATGATTTTTTCACTCCTACTAGTGAATCTAATGTAACAAACACCCATACAATTCGCACCACCCAGTGATGTTTTTCTCACTCCTACTAGTGAATGTAATGTAACACACACCCATACAATGCGCACCACCCCGTGATGATTTTCTCACTCCTACTAGTGAATCTAATGTAACAAACACCCATACAATGCGCACCACCCCGTGATGTTTTTCTCACTCCTACTAGTCAATGTAATGTAACAAACACCCGTACAATGCGCACCACCCCGTGATGATTTTCTCACTCCTACTAGTGAATGTAATGTAACACACACCCATACAATGCGCACCACCCCGTGATGTTTTTCTCACTCCTACTAGTGAATGTAATGTAACACACACCCATACAATGCGCACCACCCCGTGATGTTTTTCTCACTCCTACTAGTGAATGTAATGTAACAAACACCCATACAATGCGCACCACCCCGTGATGTTTTTCTCACTCCTACTAGTGAATCTAATGTAACACACACCCATACAATGCGCACCACCCCGTGATGTTTTTCTCACTCCTACTAGTGAATCTAATGTAACACACACCGATACAAGGCGCACCACCCCCTGATGTTTTTCTCACTCCTACTAGTGAATGTAATGTAACACACACCCATACCATGCGCACCACTGCGTGATGATTTTCTCACTCCTACTAGTGAATGTAATGTAACACACACCCATACAATGCGCACCACCCCGTGATGATTTTCTCACTCCTACTAGTGAATGTAATGTAACACACACCCATACAATGCGCACCACCCCGTGATGATTTTCTCACTCCTACTAGTGAATCTAATGTAACAAACACCCATACAATGCGCACCACGCCGTGATGTTTTTCTCACTCCTACTAGTGAATGTAATGTAACAAACACCCATACAATGCGCACCACCCCGTGATGTTTTTCTCACTCCTACTAGTGAATGTAGTATAACACACACCCATACAATGCGCACCACCCCGTGATGTTTTTCTCACTCCTACTAGTGAATGTAATGTAACACACACCCATACAATGCGCACCACCCCGTGATGTTTTTCTCACTGCTACTAGTGAATCTAATGTAACACACACCCATACAATGCGCACCACCCCGTGATGTTTTTCTCACTCCTACTAGTGAATGTAATGTAACACACACCCATACAATGCGCACCACCCCGTGATGTTTTTCTCACTCCTACTAGTGAATGTAATGTAACACACACCCATACAATGCGCACCACCCCGTGATGTTTTTCTCACTCCTACTAGTGAATGTAATGTAACACACACCCATACAATGCGCACCACCCCGTGATGTTTTTCTCACTCCTACTAGTGAATGTAACGTAACACACCCATACAATGCGCACCACCCCGAGATGTTTTTCTCACTCCTAGTAGTGAATGTAATGTAACACACACCCATACAATGCGCACCACCCCGTGATGTTTTTCTCACTCCTACTAGTGAATGTAATGTAACACACACCCATACAATGCGCACCACCCCGTGATGTTTTTCTCACTCCTACTAGTGAATGTAATGTAACACACACCCATACAATGCGCACCACCCCGTGATGTTTTTCTCACTCCTACTAGTGAATGTAATGTAACACACACCCATACAATGCGCACCACCCCGTGATGTTTTTCTCACTGCTACTAGTGAATCTAATGTAACACACACCCATACACTGCGCACCACCCCGTGATGTTTTTCTCACTCCTACTAGTGAATGTAATGTAACACACACCCATACAAGGCGCACCACCCCGTGATGTTTTTCTCACTCCTACTAGTGAATCTAATGTAACACACACCCATACAATGCGCACCACCCCGTGATGTTTTTCTCACTCCTACTAGTGAATCTAATGTAACACACACCCATACAATGCGCACCACCCCCTGATGTTTTTCTCACTCCTACTAGTGAATGTAATGTAACACACACCCATACCATGCGCACCACTGCGTGATGATTTTTTCACTCCTACTAGTGAATCTAATGTAACAAACACCCATACAATGCGCACCACCCAGTGAAGTTTTTCTCACTCCTACTAGTGAATGTAATGTAACACACACCCATACAATGCGCACCACCCCGTGATGATTTTCTCACTCCTACTAGTGAATCTAATGTAACACACACCCATACAATGCGCACCACCCCGTGATGTTTTTCTCACTCCTACTAGTGAATGTAATGTAACAAACACCCATACAATGCGCACCACCCCGTGATGTTTTTCTCACTCCTACTAGTGAATGTAATGTAACACACACCCATACAATGCGCACCACCCCGTGAATTTTTTCTCACTCCTACTAGTGAATGTAATGTAACACACACCCATACAATGCGCACCACCCCCTGATGTTTTTCTTACTCCTACTAGTGAATGTAATGTAACACACACCCATACCATGCGCACCACCCCGTGATGATTTTCTCACTCCTACTAGTGAATCTAATGTAACAAACACCCATACCATGCGCACCACCCCGTGATGTTTTTCTCACTCCTACTAGTGATTCTAATGTAACACACACCCATACAATGCGCACCACCCCGTGATGTTTTTCTCACTCCTACTAGTGAATGTAATGTAACACACACCCATACAATGCGCACCACCCCGTGATGTTTTTCTCACTCCTACTAGTGAATGTAATGTAACACACACCCATACAATGCGCACCACCCCGTGATGTTTTTCTCACTCCTACTAGTGAATGTAATGTAACACACACCCATACAATGCGCACCACCCCGTGATGTTTTTCTCACTCCTACTAGTGAATGTAATGTAACACACACCCATACAATGCGCACCACCCCGTGATGTTTTTCTCACTCCTACTAGTCAATGTAATGTAACAAACACCCATACAATGCGCACCACCCCGTGATGATTTTCTCACTCCTACTAGTGAATGTAATGTAACACACACCCATACAATGCGCACCACCCCGTGATGTTTTTCTCACTCCTACTAGTGAATGTAATGTAACACACACCCATACAATGCGCACCACCCCGTGATGTTTTTCTCACTCCTACTAGTGAATGTAATGTAACAAACACCCATACAATGCGCACCACCCCGTGATGTTTTTCTCACTCCTACTAGTGAATCTAATGTAACACACACCCATACAATGCGCACCACCCAGTGATGTTTTTCTCACTCCTACTAGTGAATCTAATGTAACACACACCGATACAAGTCGCACCACCCCCTGATGTTTTTCTCACTCCTACTAGTGAATGTAATGTAACACACACCCATACCATGCGCACCACTGCGTGATGATTTTCTCACTCCTACTAGTGAATGTAATGTAACACACACCCATACAATGCGCACCACCCCGTGATGATTTTCTCACTCCTACTAGTGAATCTAATGTAACAAACACCCATACAATGCGCACCACGCCGTGATGTTTTTCTCACTCCTACTAGTGAATGTAATGTAACACACACCCATACAATGCGCACCACCCCGTGATGTTTTTCTCACTGCTACTAGTGAATCTAATGTAACACACACCCATACAATGCGCACCACCCCGTGATGTTTTTCTCACTCCGACTAGTGAATGTAATGTAACACACACCCATACAATGCGCACCACCCCGTGATGTTTTTCTCACTCCTACTAGTGAATGTAATGTAACACACACCCATACAATGCGCACCACCCCATGATGTTTTTCTCACTCCTACTAGTGAATGTAACGTAACACACCCATACAATGCGCACCACCCCCTGATGTTTTTCTCACTCCTACTAGTGAATGTAATGTAACACACACCCATACCATGCGCACCACCCCGTGATGATTTTCTCACTCCTACTAGTGAATCTAATGTAACAAACACCCATACCATGCGCACCACCCCGTGATGTTTTTCTCACTACTACTAGTGAATGTAATGTAACACACACCCATACAATGGGCACCACCCCGTGATGTTTTTCTCACTCCTACTAGTGAATGTAATGTAACACACACCCATACACTGCGCACCACCGCGTGATGATTTTCTCACTCCTACTAGTGAATCTAATGTAACAAACACCCATACAATGCGCACCACCCCGTGATGTTTTTCTCACTCCTACTAGTGCATGTAATGTAACACACACCCATACAATGCGCACCACCCCGTGATGATTTTCTCACTCCTACTAGTGAATCTAATGTAACAAACACCCATACAATGCGCACCACCCCGTGATGTTTTTCTCACTCCTACTACTGAATGTAATGTAACAAACACCCATAAAATGCGCACCACCCCGTGATGTTTTTCTCACTCCTACTAGTGAATCTAATGTAACACACACCCATACAATGTGCACCACCCCGTGAATTTTTTCTCACTCCTACTAGTGAATCTAATGTAACACACACCCATACAATGCGCACCACCCCCTGATGTTTTTCTCGCTCCTACTAGTGAATGTAGTGTAACACACACCCATACAATGGGCACCACCCCGTGATGTTTTTCTCACTCCTACTAGTGAATGTAATGTAACACACACCCATACAATGCGCACCACCCCGTGATGTTTTTCTCACTGCTACTAGTGAATCTAATGTAACACACACCCATACAATGCGCACCACCCCGTGATGTTTTTCTCACTCCTACTAGTGAATGTAATGTAACACACACCCATACAATGCGCACCACCCCGTGATGTTTTTCTCACTCCTACTAGTGAATGTAATGTAACACACACCCATACAATGCGCACCACCCCGTGATGTTTTTCTCACTCCTACTAGTGAATGTAATGTAACACACACCCATACAATGCGCACCACCCCGTGATGTTTTTCTCACTCCTACTAGTGAATGTAATGTAACACACACCAATACAATGCGCCCCACCCCGTGATGTTTTTCTCACTCCTACTAGTGAATGTAATGTAACACACACCCATACAATGCGCACCACCCCGTGATGTTTTTCTCACTCCTACTAGTGAATGTAATGTAACACACACCCATACAATGCGCACCACCCCGTGATGTTTTTCTCACTGCTACTAGTGAATCTAATGTAACACACACCCATACAATGCGCACCACCCCGTGATGTTTTTCTCACTCCTACTAGTGAATCTAATGTAACACACACCCATACAATGCGCACCACCCCCTGATGTTTTTCTCACTCCTACTAGTGAATGTAATGTAACACACACCCATACGATGCGCACCACTGCGTGATGATTTTTTCACTCCTACTAGTGAATCTAATGTAACAAACACCCATACAATTCGCACCACCCAGTGATGTTTTTCTCACTCCTACTAGTGAATGTAATGTAACACACACCCATACAATGCGCACCACCCCGTGATGATTTTCTCACTCCTACTAGTGAATCTAATGTAACAAACACCCATACAATGCGCACCACCCCGTGATGTTTTTCTCACTCCTACTAGTCAATGTAATGTAACAAACACCCTTACAATGCGCACCACCCCGTGATGATTTTCTCACTCCTACTAGTGAATGTAATGTAACACACACCCATACAATGCGCACCACCCCGTGATGTTTTTCTCACTCCTACTAGTGAATGTAATGTAACACACACCCATACAATGCGCACCACCCCGTGATGTTTTTCTCACTCCTACTAGTGAATGTAATGTAACAAACACCCATACAATGCGCACCACCCCGTGATGTTTTTCTCACTCCTACTAGTGAATCTAATGTAACACACACCCATACAATGCGCACCACCCCGTGATGTTTTTCTCACTCCTACTAGTGAATCTAATGTAACACACACCGATACAAGGCGCACCACCCCGTGATGTTTTTCTCACTCCTACTAGTGAATGTAATGTAACACACACCCATACCATGCGCACCACCGCGTGATGATTTTCTCACTCCTACTAGTGAATGTAATGTAACACACACCCATACAATGCGCACCACCCCGTGATGATTTTCTCACTCCTACTAGTGAATGTAATGTAACACACACCCATACAATGCGCACCACCCCGTGATGATTTTCTCACTCCTACTAGTGAATCTAATGTAACAAACACCCATACAATGCGCACCACGCCGTGATGTTTTTCTCACTCCTACTAGTGAATGTAATGTAACAAACACCCATACAATGCGCACCACCCCGTGATGTTTTTCTCACTCCTACTAGTGAATGTAGTGTAACACACACCCATACAATGCGCACCACCCCGTGATGTTTTTCTCACTCCTACTAGTGAATGTAATGTAACACACACCCATACAATGCGCACCACCCCGTGATGTTTTTCTCACTGCTACTAGTGAATCTAATGTAACACACACCCATACAATGCGCACCACCCCGTGATGTTTTTCTCACTCCTACTAGTGAATGTAATGTAACACACACCCATACAATGCGCACCACCCCGTGATGTTTTTCTCACTCCTACTAGTGAATGTAATGTAACACACACCCATACAATGCGCACCACCCCGTGATGTTTTTCTCACTCCTACTAGTGAATGTAACGTAACACACCCATACAATGCGCACCACCCCGTGATGTTTTTCTCACTCCTACTAGTGAATGTAATGTAACACACACCCATACAATGCGCACCACCCCGTGATGTTTTTCTCACTCCTACTAGTGAATGTAATGTAACACACACCCATACAATGCGCACCACCCCGTGATGTTTTTCTCACTCCTACTAGTGAATGTAATGTAACACACACCCATACAATGCGCACCACCCCGTGATGTTTTTCTCACTCCTACTAGTGAATGTAATGTAACACACACCCATACAATGCGCACCACCCCGTGATGTTTTTCTCACTGCTACTAGTGAATCTAATGTAACACACACCCATACACTGCTCACCACCCCGTGATGTTTTTCTCACTCCTACTAGTGAATGTAATGTAACACACACCCATACAATGCGCACCACCCCGTGATGTATTTCTCACTCCTACTAGTGAATCTAATGTAACACACACCCATACAATGCGCACCACCCCGTGATGTTTTTCTCACTCCTACTAGTGAATCTAATGTAACACACACCCATACAATGCGCACCACCCCCTGATGTTTTTCTCACTCCTACTAGTGAATGTAATGTAACACACACCCATACCATGCGCACCACTGCGTGATGATTTTTTCACTCCTACTAGTGAATCTAATGTAACAAACACCCATACAATGCGCACCACCCAGTGATGTTTTTCTCACTCCTACTAGTGAATGTAATGTGACAAACACCCATACAATGCGCACCACCCCGTGATGTTTTTCTCACTCCTACTAGTGAATGTAATGTAACACACACCCATACAATGCGCACCACCCCGTGATGTTTTTCTCACTGCTACTAGTGAATCTAATGTAACACACACCCATACAATGCGCACCACCCCGTGATGTTTTTCTCACTCCTACTAGTGAATGTAATGTAACACACACCCATACAATGCGCACCACCCCGTGATGTTTTTCTCACTCCTACTAGTGAATGTAATGTAACACACACCCATACAATGCGCACCACCCCGTGATGTTTTTCTCACTCCTACTAGTGAATGTAATGTAACACACACCAATACAATGCGCCCCACCCCGTGATGTTTTTCTCACTCCTACTAGTGAATGTAATGTAACACACACCCATACAATGCGCACCACCCCGTGATGTTTTTCTCACTCCTACTAGTGAATGTAATGTAACACACACCCATACAATGCGCACCACCCCGTGATGTTTTTCTCACTGCTACTAGTGAATCTAATGTAACACACACCCATACAATGCGCACCACCCCGTGATGTTTTTCTCACTCCTACTAGTGAATCTAATGTAACACACACCCATACAATGCGCACCACCCCCTGATGTTTTTCTCACTCCTACTAGTGAATGTAATGTAACACACACCCATACCATGCGCACCACTGCGTGATGATTTTTTCACTCCTACTAGTGAATCTAATGTAACAAACACCCATACAATTCGCACCACCCAGTGATGTTTTTCTCACTCCTACTAGTGAATGTAATGTAACACACACCCATACAATGCGCACCACCCCGTGATGTTTTTCTCACTCCTACTAGTGAATGTAATGTAACACACACCCATACAATGCGCACCACCCCGTGATGTTTTTCTCACTCCTACTAGTGAATGTAATGTAACACACACCCATACAATGCGCACCACCCCGTGATGTTTTTCTCACTCCTACTAGTGAATGTAATGTAACACACACCAATACAATGCGCCCCACCCCGTGATGTTTTTCTCACTCCTACTAGTGAATGTAATGTAACACACACCCATACAATGCGCACCACCCCGTGATGTTTTTCTCACTCCTACTAGTGAATGTAATGTAACACACACCCATACAATGCGCACCACCCCGTGATGTTTTTCTCACTGCTACTAGTGAATCTAATGTAACACACACCCATACAATGCGCACCACCCCCTGATGTTTTTCTCACTCCTACTAGTGAATGTAATGTAACACACACCCATACGATGCGCACCACTGCGTGATGATTTTTTCACTCCTACTAGTGAATCTAATGTAACAAACACCCATACAATTCGCACCACCCAGTGATGTTTTTCTCACTCCTACTAGTGAATGTAATGTAACACACACCCATACAATGCGCACCACCCCGTGATGATTTTCTCACTCCTACTAGTGAATCTAATGTAACAAACACCCATACAATGCGCACCACCCCGTGATGTTTTTCTCACTCCTACTAGTCAATGTAATGTAACAAACACCCATACAATGCGCACCACCCCGTGATGATTTTCTCACTCCTACTAGTGAATGTAATGTAACACACACCCATACAATGCGCACCACCCCGTGATGTTTTTCTCACTCCTACTAGTGAATGTAATGTAACACACACCCATACAATGCGCACCACCCCGTGATGTTTTTCTCACTCCTACTAGTGAATGTAATGTAACAAACACCCATACAATGCGCACCACCCCGTGATGTTTTTCTCACTCCTACTAGTGAATCTAATGTAACACACACCCATACAATGCGCACCACCCCGTGATGTTTTTCTCACTCCTACTAGTGAATCTAATGTAACACACACCGATACAAGGCGCACCACCCCCTGATGTTTTTCTCACTCCTACTAGTGAATGTAATGTAACACACACCCATACCATGCGCACCACTGCGTGATGATTTTCTCACTCCTACTAGTGAATGTAATATAACACACACCCATACAATGCGCACCACCCCGTGATGATTTTCTCACTCCTACTAGTGAATGTAATGTAACACACACCCATACAATGCGCACCACCCCGTGATGATTTTCTCACTCCTACTAGTGAATCTAATGTAACAAACACCCATACAATGCGCACCACGCCGTGATGTTTTTCTCACTCCTACTAGTGAATGTAATGTAACAAACACCCATACAATGCGCACCACCCCGTGATGTTTTTCTCACTCCTACTAGTGAATGTAGTGTAACACACACCCATACAATGCGCACCACCCCGTGATGTTTTTCTCACTCCTACTAGTGAATGTAATGTAACACACACCCATACAATGCGCACCACCCCGTGATGTTTTTCTCACTGCTACTAGTGAATCTAATGTAACACACACCCATACAATGCGCACCACCCCGTGATGTTTTTCTCACTCCTACTAGTGAATGTAATGTAACACACACCCATACAATGCGCACCACCCCGTGATGTTTTTCTCACTCCTACTAGTGAATGTAATGTAACACACACCCATACAATGCGCACCACCCCGTGATGTTTTTCTCACTCCTACTAGTGAATGTAACGTAACACACCCATACAATGCGCACCACCCCGTGATGTTTTTCTCACTCTTACTAGTGAATGTAATGTAACACACACCCATACAATGCGCACCACCCCGTGATGTTTTTCTCACTCCTACTAGTGAATGTAATGTAACACACACCCATACAATGCGCACCACCCCGTGATGTTTTTCTCACTCCTACTAGTGAATGTAATGTAACACACACCCATACAATGCGCACCACCCCGTGATGTTTTTCTCACTCCTACTAGTGAATGTAATGTAACACACACCCATACAATGCGCACCACCCCGTGATGTTTTTCTCACTGCTACTAGTGAATCTAATGTAACACACACCCATACACTGCGCACCACCCCGTGATGTTTTTCTCACTCCTACTAGTGAATGTAATGTAACACACACCCATACAATGCGCACCACCCCGTGATGTATTTCTCACTCCTACTAGTGAATCTAATGTAACACACACCCATACAATGCGCACCACCCCGTGATGTTTTTCTCACTCCTACTAGTGAATCTAATGTAACACACACCCATACAATGCGCACCACCCCCTGATGTTTTTCTCACTCCTACTAGTGAATGTAATGTAACACACACCCATACCATGCGCACCACTGCGTGATGATTTTTTCACTCCTACTAGTGAATCTAATGTAACAAACACCCATACAATGCGCACCACCCAGTGATGTTTTTCTCACTCCTACTAGTGAATGTAATGTAACAAACACCCATACAATGCGCACCACCCCGTGATGTTTTTCTCACTCCTACTAGTGAATGTAATGTAACACACACCCATACAATGCGCACCACCCCGTGATGTTTTTCTCACTGCTACTAGTGAATCTAATGTAACACACACCCATACAATGCGCACCACCCCGTGATGTTTTTCTCACTCCTACTAGTGAATGTAATGTAACACACACCCATACAATGCGCACCACCCCGTGATGTTTTTCTCACTCCTACTAGTGAATGTAATGTAACACACACCCATACAATGCGCACCACCCCGTGATGTTTTTCTCACTCCTACTAGTGAATGTAATGTAACACACACCCATACAATGCGCACCACCCCGTGATGTTTTTCTCACTCCTACTAGTGAATGTAATGTAACACACACCAATACAATGCGCCCCACCCCGTGATGTTTTTCTCACTCCTACTAGTGAATGTAATGTAACACACACCCATACAATGCGCACCACCCCGTGATGTTTTTCTCACTCCTACTAGTGAATGTAATGTAACACACACCCATACAATGCGCACCACCCCGTGATGTTTTTCTCACTGCTACTAGTGAATCTAATGTAACACACACCCATACAATGCGCACCACCCCGTGATGTTTTTCTCACTCCTACTAGTGAATCTAATGTAACACACACCCATACAATGCGCACCACCCCCTGATGTTTTTCTCACTCCTACTAGTGAATGTAATGTAACACACACCCATACCATGCGCACCACTGCGTGATGATTTTTTCACTCCTACTAGTGAATCTAATGTAACAAACACCCATACAATTCGCACCACCCAGTGATGTTTTTCTCACTCCTACTAGTGAATGTAATGTAACACACACCCATACAATGCGCACCACCCCGTGATGTTTTTCTCACTCCTACTAGTCAATGTAATGTAACAAACACCCATACAATGCGCACCACCCCGTGATGATTTTCTCACTCCTACTAGTGAATGTAATGTAACACACACCCATACAATGCGCACCACCCCGTGATGTTTTTCTCACTCCTACTAGTGAATGTAATGTAACACACACCCATACAATGCGCACCACCCCGTGATGTTTTTCTCACTCCTACTAGTGAATGTAATGTAACAAACACCCATACAATGCGCACCACCCCGTGATGTTTTTCTCACTCCTACTAGTGAATCTAATGTAACACACACCCATACAATGCGCACCACCCCGTGATGTTTTTCTCACTCCTACTAGTGAATCTAATGTAACACACACCGATACAAGGCGCACCACCCCCTGATGTTTTTCTCACTCCTACTAGTGAATGTAATGTAACACACACCCATACCATGCGCACCACTGCGTGATGATTTTCTCACTCCTACTAGTGAATGTAATGTAACACACACCCATACAATGCGCACCACCCCGTGATGATATTCTCACTCCTACTAGTGAATGTAATGTAACACACACCCATACAATGCGCACCACCCCGTGATGATTTTCTCACTCCTACTAGTGAATCTAATGTAACAAACACCCATACAATGCGCACCACGCCGTGATGTTTTTCTCACTCCTACTAGTGAATGTAATGTAACAAACACCCATACAATGCGCACCACCCCGTGATGTTTTTCTCACTCCTACTAGTGAATGTAGTGTAACACACACCCATACAATGCGCACCACCCCGTGATGTTTTTCTCACTCCTACTAGTGAATGTAATGTAACACACACCCATACAATGCGCACCACCCCGTGATGTTTTTCTCACTGCTACTAGTGAATCTAATGTAACACACACCCATACAATGCGCACCACCCCGTGATGTTTTTCTCACTCCTACTAGTGAATGTAATGTAACACACACCCATACAATGCGCACCACCCCGTGATGTTTTTCTCACTCCTACTAGTGAATGTAATGTAACACACACCCATACAATGCGCACCACCCCGTGATGTTTTTCTCACTCCTACTAGTGAATGTAACGTAACACACCCATACAATGCGCACCACCCCGTGATGTTTTTCTCACTCCTACTAGTGAATGTAATGTAACACACACCCATACAATGCGCACCACCCCGTGATGTTTTTCTCACTCCTACTAGTGAATGTAATGTAACACACACCCATACAATGCGCACCACCCCGTGATGTTTTTCTCACTCCTACTAGTGAATGTAATGTAACACACACCCATACAATGCGCACCACCCCGTGATGTTTTTCTCACTCCTACTAGTGAATGTAATGTAACACACACCCATACAATGCGCACCACCCCGTGATGTTTTTCTCACTGCTACTAGTGAATCTAATGTAACACACACCCATACACTGCGCACCACCCCGTGATGTTTTTCTCACTCCTACTAGTGAATGTAATGTAACACACACCCATACAATGCGCACCACCCCGTGATGTATTTCTCACTCCTACTAGTGAATCTAATGTAACACACACCCATACAATGCGCACCACCCCGTGATGTTTTTCTCACTCCTACTAGTGAATCTAATGTAACACACACCCATACAATGCGCACCACCCCCTGATGTTTTTCTCACTCCTACTAGTGAATGTAATGTAACACACACCCATACCATGCGCACCACTGCGTGATGATTTTTTCACTCCTACTAGTGAATCTAATGTAACAAACACCCATACAATGCGCACCACCCAGTGATGTTTTTCTCACTCCTACTAGTGAATGTAATGTAACACAGACCCATACAATGCGCACCACCCCGTGATGATTTTCTCACTCCTACTAGTGAATCTAATGTAACACACACCCATACAATGCGCACCACCCCGTGATGTTTTTCTCACTCCTACTAGTGAATGTAATGTAACACACACCCATACAATGCGCACCACCCCGTGATGTTTTTCTCACTCCTACTAGTGAATGTAATGTAACACACACCCATACAATGCGCACCACCCCGTGAATTTTTTCTCACTCCTACTAGTGAATGTAATGTAACACACACCCATACAATGCGCACCACCCCCTGATGTTTTTCTTACTCCTACTAGTGAATGTAATGTAACACACACCCGTACCATGCGCACCACCCCGTGATGATTTTCTCACTCCTACTAGTGAATCTAATGTAACAAACACCCATACCATGCGCACCACCCCGTGATGTTTTTCTCACTCCTACTAGTGATTCTAATGTAACACACACCCATACAATGCGCTCCACCCCGTGATGTTTTTCTCACTCCTACTAGTGAATGTAATGTAACACACACCCATACAATGCGCACCACCCCGTGATGTTTTTCTCACTCCTACTAGTGAATGTAATGTAACACACACCCATACAATGCGCACCACCCCGTGATGTTTTTCTCACTCCTACTAGTGAATGTAATGTAACACACACCCATACAATGCGCACCACCCCGTGATGTTTTTCTCACTCCTACTAGTGAATGTAATGTAACACACACCCATACAATGCGCACCACCCCGTGATGTTTTTCTCACTCCTACTAGTGAATGTAATGTAACACACACCCATACAATGCGCACCACCCCGTGATGATTTTCTCACTCCTACTAGTGAATCTAATGTAACAAACACCCATACAATGCGCACCACCCCGTGATGTTTTTCTCACTCCTACTAGTGAATGTAATGTAACAAACACCCATACCATGCGCACCACCCCGTGATGTTTTTCTCACTCCTACTAGTGAATGTAATGTAACACACACCCATACCATGCGCACCACCGCGTGATGATTTTCTCTCTCCTACTAGTGAATCTAATGTAACAAACACCCATACAATGCGCACCACCCCTGATGTTTTTCTCACTCCTACTAGTGAATGTAATGTAACACACACCCATATAATGCGCACCACCCCGTGATGATTTTCTCACTCCTACTAGTGAATCTAATGTAACAAACACCCATACAATGCGCACCACCCCGTAATGTTTTTCTCACTCCTACTAGTGAATGTAATGTAACAAACACCCATACAATGCGCACCACCCCGTGATGTTTTTCTCACTCCTACTAGTGAATCTATTGTAACACACACCCATACAATGCGCACCACCCAGTGATGTTTTTCTCACTCCTACTAGTGATTCTAATGTAACACACACCCATAAAATGCGCACCACCCCCTGATGTTTTTCTCACTCCTACTAGTGAATGTAATGTAACATACACCCATACCATGCGCACCACCCCGTGATGATTTTCTCACTCCTACTAGTGAATCTAATGTAACAAACACCCATACCATGCGCACCACCCCGTGATGTTTTTCTCACTCCTACTAGTGAATGTAATGTAGCACACACTCATACAATGCGCACCACCCCGTGATGTTTTTCTCACTCCTACTAGTGAATGTAATGTAACACACACCCATACAATGCGCACCACCCCGTGATGTTTTTCTCACTCCTACTAGTGAATCTAATGTAACACACACCCATACAATGCGCACCACCCCGTGATGTTTTTCTCACTGCTACTAGTGTATCTAATGTAACACACCGATACAATTCGCACCACCCCGTGATGTTTTTCTCACTCCTACTAGTGAATGTAATGTAACACACACCCATACAAGACGCACCACCCCGTGATGTTTTTCTCACTCCTACTAGTGAATCTAATGTAACACACACCCATACAATGCGCACCACCCCGTGATGTTTTTCTCACTGCTACTAGTGAATGTAACGTAACACACCCATACAATGCGCACCACCCCGTGATGTTTTTCTCACTCCTACTAGTGAATGTAATGTAACACACACCAATACAATGCGCACCACGCCGTGATGTTTTTCTCACTCCTACTAGTGAATGTAATGTAACACACACCCATACAATGCGCACCACCCCGTGATGTTTTTCTCACTCCTACTAGTGAATGTAATGTAACACACACCCATACAATGCGCACCACCCCGTGATGATTTTCTCACTCCTACTAGTGAATCTAATGTAACACACGCATACAATGCGCACCACCCCGTGATGTTTTTCTCACTCCTACTAGTGAATGTAATGTAACACACACCCATACAATGCGCACCACCGCGTGATGATTTTCTCACTCCTACTAGTGAATCTAATGTAACACACACCCATACAATGCGCACCACCCCGTGATGTTTTTCTCACTGCTACTAGTGTATCTAATGTAACACACCGATACAATTCGCACCACCCCGTGATGTTTTTCTCACTCCTACTAGTGAATGTAATGTAACACACACCCATACAATGCGCACCCCCCCGTGATGTTTTTCTCACTCCTACTAGTGAATGTAATGTAACACACACCCATACAATGCGCACCACCCCGTGATGTTTTTCTCACTCCTACTAGTGAATGTAATGTAACACACACCCATACAATGCGCACCACCCCGTGATGATTTTCTCACTCCTACTAGTGAATCTAATGTAACACACGCATACAATGCGCACCACCCCGTGATGTTTTTCTCACTCCTACTAGTGAATGTAATGTAACACACACCCATACAATGCGCACCACCGCGTGATGATTTTCTCACTCCTACTAGTGAATCTAATGTAACAAACACCCATACAATGCGCACCACCCCGTGATGTTTTTCTCACTCCTACTAGTGAATGTAATGTAACACACACCCATACAATGCGCACCACCCCGTGATGATTTTCTCACTCCTACTAGTGAATCTAATGTAACAAACACCCATACAATGCGCACCACCCCGTAATGTTTTTCTCACTCCTACTAGTGAATGTAATGTAACAAACACCCATACAATGCGCACCACCCCGTGATGTTTTTCTCACTCCTACTAGTGAATCTAATGTAACACACACCCATACAATGCGCACCACCCCGTGATGTTTTTCTCACTCCTACTAGTGAATCTAATGTAACACACACCCATACAAGGCGCACCACCCCCTGCTGTTTTTCTCACTCCTACTAGTGAATGTAATGTAACACACACCAATACAATGCGCACCACCCCGTGATGATTTTCTCACTCCTACTAGTGAATCTAATGTAACAAACACCCATACAATGCGCACCACCCCGTGATGTTTTTCTCACTCCTACTAGTGAATGTAATGTAACAAACACCCATACAATGCGCACCACCCCGTGATGTTTTTCTCACTCCTACTAGTGAATCTAATGTAACACACACCCATACAAAGCGCACCACCCCGTGATGTTTTTCTCACTCCTACTAGTGAATCTAATGTAACAAACACCCATACAATGCGCACCACCCCGTGATGATTTTCTCACTCCTAATAGTGAATGTAATGTAACACACACCCATACAATGCGCACCACCCCGTGATGATTTTCTCACTCCTACTAGTGAATCTAATGTAACAAACACCCATACAATGCGCACCACCCCGTGATGTTTTTCTCACTCCTACTAGTGAATGTAATGTAACAAACACCCATACAATGCGCACCACCCCGTGATGTTTTTCTCACTCCTACTAGTGAATGTAATGTAACACACACCCATACAATGTGCACCACCCCGTGAATTTTTTCTCACTCCTACTAGTGAATCTAATGTAACACACACCCATACAATGCGCACCACCCCGTGATGTTTTTCTCACTCCTACTATTGTATGTAATGTAACACACACCCATACCATGCGCACCACCCCGTGATGATTTTCTCACTCCTACTAGTGAATCTAACGTAACAAACACCCATACCATGCGCACCACCCCGTGATGTTTTTCTCCCTCCTACTAGTGAATGTAATGTAACACACACCCATACAATGCGCACCACCCCGTGATGTTTTTCTCACTCCTACTAGTGAATGTAATGTAACACACACCCATACAATGCGCACCACCCCGTGATGTTTTTCTCACTCCTACTAGTGAATGTAATGTAACACACACCCATACAATGCGCACCACCCCGTGATGATTTTCTCACTCCTACTAGTGTATCTAATGTAACACACACCCATACAATGCGCACCACCCCGTGATGTTTTTCTCACTCCTACTAGTGAAAGTAATGTAACACACACCCATACAATGCGCACCACCCAGTGATGTTTTTCTCACTCCTACTAGTGAATCTAATGTAACAAACACCCATACAATGCGCACCACCCCGTGATGTTTTTCTCACTCCTACTAGTGAATGTAATGTAACACACACCCATACAATGCGCACCACCCCGTGATGTTTTTCTCACTCCTACTAGTGAATCTAATGTAACACACACCCATACAATGCGCACCACCCCGTGATGTTTTTCTCACTTCTACTAGAGAATGTAATGTAACACACACCCATACAATGCGCACCACCCCGTGATGATTTTCTCACTCCTACTAGTGAATCTAATGTAACACACACCCATACAATGCGCACCACCCCGTGATGTTTTTCTCACTCCTACTAGTGAATGTAATGTAACACACACCCATACAATGCGCACCACCCCGTGATGTTTTTCCCACTCCTACTAGTGAATCTATTGTACCACACACCCATACAATGTGCACCACCCCGTGATGTTTTTCTCACTGCTACTAGTGAATCTAATGTAACACACACCCATACAATGCGCACCACCCTGTGATGTTTTTCTCACTCCTACTAGTGAATGTAATGTAACACACACCCATACAATGTGCTCCACCCCGTGATGTTTTTCTCGCTCCTACTAGTGAATCTAATGTAACACACACCCAAAAAATGCGCACCACCGCGTGATGTTTTTCTCACTCCTACTAGTGAGTGTAACGTAACACACACCCATACAATGCGCACCACCCCGTGATGTTTTTCTCACTCCTACTAGTGAATGTAACGTAACACACACTCATACAATGCGCACCACCCCGTGATATTTTTCTCACTCCTCCTAGTGAATGTAATGTAACACACACCCATACAATGCGCACCACCCCGTGATGTTTTTCTCACTCATACTAGTGAATGTAATGTAACACACACCCATACAATGCGCACCACCGCGTGATGATTTTCTCACTCCTACTAGTGAATCTAATGTAACAAACACCCATACAATGCGCACCACCCCGTGATGTTTTTCTCACTCCTACTAGTGAATGTAATGTAACAAACACCCATACAATGCGCACCACCCCGTGATGTTTGTCTCACTCCTACTAGTGAATCTAATGTAACACACACCCATACAATGCGCACCACCCCCTGATGTTTTTCTCACTCCTACTAGTGAATGTAATGTACCACACACCCATACCATGCGCACCACTGCGTGATGATTTTCTCACTCCTACTAGTGAATCTAATGTAACAAACACCCATACAATGCGCACCACCCCGTGATGATTTTCTCACTCCTACTAGTGAATGTAATGTAACACACACCCATACAATGCGCACCACCCCGTGATGATTTTCTCACTCCTACTAGTGAATCTAATGTAACACACACCCATACAATGTGCACCACCCCGTGAATTTTTTCTCACTCCTACTAGTGAATCTAATGTAACACACACCCATACCATGCGCACCACCCCGTGATGATTTTCTCACTCCTACTAGTGTATCTAATGTAACACACACCCATACAATGCGCACCACCCCGTGATGTTTTTCACACTCCTACTAGTGAATGTAATGTAACACACACCCATACAATGCGCACCACCCTGTGATGTTTTTCTCACTCCTACTAGTGAATGTAATGTAACACACACCCATACAATGTGCACCACCCCGTGATGTTTTTCTCACTCCTACTAGTGAATGTAATGTACCACACACCAATACAATGCGCACCACGCCGTGATGTTTTTCTCACTCCTACTAGTGAATGTAATGTAACACACACCCATACAATGCGCACCACCCCGTGATGTTTTTCCCACTCCTACTAGTGAATCTATTATACCACACACCCATACAATGTGCACCACCCCGTGATGTTTTTCTCACTGCTACTAGTGAATCTAATGTAACACACACCCATACAATGCGCACCACCCTGTGATGTTTTTCTCACTCCTACTAGTGAATGTAATGTAACACACACCCATACAATGTGCACCACCCCGTGATGTTTTTCTCGCTCCTACTAGTGAATCTAATGTAACACACACCCATACAAAGCGCACCACCCCGTGATGTTTTTCTCACTCCTACTAGTGAATGTAATGTAACACACACCCATACAATGCGCACCACCCCGTGATGTTTTTCTCACTCCTACTAGTGAATGTAATGTAACACACACCCATAAAATGCGTACCACCCCGTGATGTTTTTCTCACTGCTACTAGTGAATGTAATGTAACACACACCCATACAATGCGCACCACCCCGTGATGTTTTTCTCACTCCTACTAGTGAATGTAATGTAACACACACCCATACAATGCGCACCACCCCGTGATGTTTTTCTCACTCCTACTAGTGAATGTAATGTAACACACACCCATACAATGCGCACCACACCGTGATGTTTTTCTCACTCCTATTAGTGAATCTAATGTAACACACACCCATACAATGCGTACCACCCCGTGATGTTTTTCTCACTCCTACTAGTGAATCTAATGTAACACACACCCATACAATGCGCACCACCCCGTGATGTTTTTCTCACTCCTACTAGTGAATCTAATGTAACAAACACCCATACAATGCGCACCACCCCGTGATGTTTTTCTCACTCCTACTAGTGAATCTAATGTAACAAACACCCATACAATGCGCACCACCCCGTGATGTTTTGCTCACTCCTACTAGTGAATGTAATGTAACACACACCCATACAATGCGCACCACCCCGTGATGTTTTTCTCACTCCTACTAGTGAATGTAATGTAACACACACCCATACAATGCGCACCACCCCGTGATGATTTTCTCACTCCTACTAGTGTATCTAATGTAACACACACGCATAAAATGCGCACCACCCCGTGATGTTTTTCTCACTCCTACTAGTGAATGTAATGTAACACACACCCATACCATGCGCACCACTGCGTGATGATTTTCTCACTCCTACTAGTGAATCTAATGTAACAAACACCCATACAATGCGCACCACCCCGTGATGATTTTCTCACTCCTACTAGTGAATGTAATGTAACACACACCCATACAATGCGCACCACCAGGTGATGATTTTCTCACTCCTACTAGTGAATCTAATGTAACACACACCCATACAATGTGCACCACCCCGTGAATTTTTTCTCACTCCTACTAGTGAATCTAATGTAACACACACCCATACCATGCGCACCACCCCGTGATGATTTTCTCACTCCTACTAGTGTATCTAATGTAACACACACCCATACAATGCGCACCACCCCGTGATGTTTTTCTCACTCCTACTAGTGAATGTAATGTAACACACACCCATACAATGCGCACCACCCCGTGATGTTTTTCTCACTCCTACTAGTGAATGTAATGTAACACACACCCATACAATGCGCACCACCCCGTGATGTTTTTCTCACTCCTACTAGTGAATCTAATGTAACACACACCCATACAATGCGCACCACCCCGTGATGTTTTTCTCACTCCTACTAGTGAATGTAATGTAACACACACCCATACAATGCGCACCACCCCGTGATGTTTTTCTCACTCCTACTAGTGAATGTAATGTAACACACACCCATACAATGCGCACCACCCCGTGATGTTTTTCTCACTCCTACTAGTGAATCTAATGTAACACACACCCATACAATGCGCACCACCCCGTGATGTTTTTCTCACTCCTACTAGTGAATGTAATGTAACAAACACCCATACAATGCGCACCACCCCGTGATGTTTTTCTCACTCCTACTAGTGAATGTAATGTAACAAACACCCATACAATGCGCACCACCCCGTGATGTTTTTCTCACTCCTACTAGTGAATGTAATGTAACACACACCCATACAATGTGCACCACCCCGTGAATTTTTTCTCACTCCTACTAGTGAATCTAATGTAACACACACCCATACAATGCGCACCACCCCGTGATGTTTTTCTCACTCCTACTATTGTATGTAATGTAACACACACCCATACCATGCGCACCACCCCGTGATGATTTTCTCACTCCTACTAGTGAATCTAACGTAACAAACACCCATACCATGCGCACCACCCCGTGATGTTTTTCTCCCTCCTACTAGTGAATGTAATGTAACACACACCCATACAATGCGCACCACCCCGTGATGTTTTTCTCACTCCTACTAGTGAATGTAATGTAACACACACCCATACAATGCGCACCACCCCGTGATGTTTTTCTCACTCCTACTAGTGAATGTAATGTAACACACACCCATACAATGCGCACCACCCCGTGATGATTTTCTCACTCCTACTAGTGTATCTAATGTAAAACACACCCATACAATGCGCACCACCCCGTGATGTTTTTCTCACTCCTACTAGTGAAAGTAATGTAACACACACCCATACAATGCGCACCACCCAGTGATGTTTTTCTCACTCCTACTAGTGAATCTAATGTAACAAACACCCATACAATGCGCACCACCCCGTGATGTTTTTCTCACTCCTACTAGTGAATGTAATGTAACACACACCCATACAATGCGCACCACCCCGTGATGTTTTTCTCACTCCTACTAGTGAATCTAATGTAACACACACCCATACAATGCGCACCACCCCGTGATGTTTTTCTCACTTCTACTAGAGAATGTAATGTAACACACACCCATACAATGCGCACCACCCCGTGATGATTTTCTCACTCCTACTAGTGAATCTAATGTAACACACACCCATACAATGCGCACCACCCCGTGATGTTTTTCTCACTCCTACTAGTGAATGTAATGTAACACACACCCATACAATGCGCACCACCCCGTGATGTTTTTCTCACTCCTACTAGTGAATCTATTGTACCACACACCCATACAATGTGCACCACCCCGTGATGTTTTTCTCACTGCTACTAGTGAATCTAATGTAACACACACCCATACAATGCGCACCACCCTGTGATGTTTTTCTCACTCCTACTAGTGAATGTAATGTAACACACACCCATACAATGTGCACCACCCCGTGATGTTTTTCTCGCTCCTACTAGTGAATCTAATGTAACACAAACCCATAAAATGCGCACCACCGCGTGATGTTTTTCTCACTCCTACTAGTGAGTGTAACGTAACACACACCCATACAATGCGCACCACCCCGTGATGTTTTTCTCACTCCTACTAGTGAATGTAACGTAACACACACCCATACAATGCGCACCACCCCGTGATATTTTTCTCACTCCTCCTAGTGAATGTAATGTAACACACACCCATACAATGCGCACCACCCCGTGATGTTTTTCTCACTCATACTAGTGAATGTAATGTAACACACACCCATACAATGCGCACCACCGCGTGATGATTTTCTCACTCCTACTAGTGAATCTAATGTAACAAACACCCATACAATGCGCACCACCCCGTGATGTTTTTCTCACTCCTACTAGTGAATGTAATGTAACAAACACCCATACAATGCGCACCACCCCGTGATGTTTTTCTCACTCCTACTAGTGAATGTAATGTAACAAACACCCATACAATGCGCACCACCCCGTGATGTTTGTCTCACTCCTACTAGTGAATCTAATGTAACACACACCCATACAATGCGCACCACCCCCTGATGTTTTTCTCACTCCTACTAGTGAATGTAATGTACCACACACCCATACCATGCGCACCACTGCGTGATGATTTTCTCACTCCTACTAGTGAATCTAATGTAACAAACACCCATACAATGCGCACCACCCCGTGATGATTTTCTCACTCCTACTAGTGAATGTAATGTAACACACACCCATACAATGCGCACCACCCCGTGATGATTTTCTCACTCCTACTAGTGAATCTAATGTAACACACACCCATACAATGTGCACCACCCCGTGAATTTTTTCTCACTCCTACTAGTGAATCTAATGTAACACACACCCATACCATGCGCACCACCCCGTGATGATTTTCTCACTCCTACTAGTGTATCTAATGTAACACACACCCATACAATGCGCACCACCCCGTGATGTTTTTTACACTCCTACTAGTGAATGTAATGTAACACACACCCATACAATGCGCACCACCCCGTGATGTTTTTCTCACTCCTACTAGTGAATGTAATGTAACACACACCCATACAATGCGCACCACCCCGTGATGTTTTTCTCACTCCTACTAGTGAATCTAATGTAACACACACCCATACAATGCGCACCACCCCGTGATGTTTTTCTCACTGCTACTAGTGAATCTAATGTAACACACACCCATACAATGCGCACCACCCCGTGATGTTTTTCTCACTCCTACTAGTGAATGTAATGTAACACACACCCATACAATGCGCACCACCCCGTGATGTTTTTCTCACTCCTACTAGTGAATGTAATGTAACACACACCCATACAAAGCGCACCACCCCGTGATGTTTTTCTCACTCCTACTAGTGAATGTAATGTAACACACACCCATACAATGCGCACCACCCCGTGATGTTTTTCTCACTCCTACTAGTGAATGTAATGTAACACACACCCATAAAATGCGTACCACCCCGTGATGTTTTTCTCACTGCTACTAGTGAATGTAATGTAACACACACCCATACAATGCGCACCACCCCGTGATGTTTTTCTCACTCCTACTAGTGAATGTAATGTAACACACACCCATACAATGCGCACCACCCCGTGATGTTTTTCTCACTCCTACTAGTGAATGTAATGTAACACACACCCATACAATGCGCACCACACCGTGATGTTTTTCTCACTCCTATTAGTGAATCTAATGTAACAACCACCCATACAATGCGCACCACCCCGTGATGTTTTTCTCACTCCTACTAGTGAATGTAATGTAACACACACCCATACAATGCGCACCACCCCGTGATGTTTTTCTCACTCCTACTAGTGAATGTAATGTAACACACACCCATACAATGCGCACCACCCCGTGATGTTTTTCTCACTCCTACTAGTGAATATAATGTAACACACACCCATACAATGCGCACCACCCCGTGATGTTTTTCTCACTCCTACTAGTGAATGTAATGTAACACACACACATACAATGTGCACCACCCCGTGATGTTTTTCTCACTCCTACTAGTGAATCTAATGTAACAAACACCCATACAATGCGCACCACGCCGTGATGATTTTCTCACTCCTACTATTGAATCTAATGTAACAAACACCCATACAATGCGCACCACCCCGTGATGTTTTGCTCACTCCTAATAGTGAATGTAATGTAACACACACCCATACAATGCGCACCACCCTGTGATATTTTTCTCACTCCTACTAGTGAATGTAATGTAACACACACCCATAAAATGCGCACCACCCCGTGATGTTTTTCTCACTCCTACTAGTGTATCTAATGTAACACACACCCATACAATGCGCACCACCCCGTGATGTTTTTCTCACTCCTACTAGTGAATGTAATGTAACACACACCCATACAATGCGTACCACCCCGTGATGTTTTTCTCACTCCTACTAGTGAATGTAATGTAACACACACCCATACAATGCGCACCACCCCGTGATTTTTTTCTCACTCCTACTTGTGAATGTAATGTAACACACACCCATACAATGCGCACCACCCCGTGATGTTTTTCTCACTCCTACTAGTGAATGTAATGTAACACACACCAATACAATGCGCACCACCCCGTGTTGTTTTTCTCACTGCTACTAGTGAATGTAATGTAACACACACCCATACAAAGCGCACCACCCCGTGATGTTTTTCTCACTCCTACTAGTGAATGTAATGTAACACATACCCATACAATGCGCACCACCCCGTGATGTTTTTCTCACTCCTACTAGTGAATCTAATGTAACACACACCTATACAATGCGCACCACCCCGTGATGTTTTTCTCACTCCTACTAGTGAATGTAATGTAACACACACCCATACAATGTGCACCACCCCGTGATGTTTTTCTCACTCCTACTAGTGAATCTAATGTAACAAACACCCATACAATGCGCACCACGCCGTGATGATTTTCTCACTCCTACTAGTGAATCTAATGTAACAAACACCCATACAATGCGCACCACCCCGTGATGTTTTGCTCACTCCTAATAGTGAATGTAATGTAACACACACCCATACAATGCGCACCACCCCGTGATATTTTTCTCACTCCTACTAGTGAATGTAATGTAACACACACCCATACAATGCGCACCACCCCGTGATGTTTTTCTCACTCCTACTAGTGTATCTAATGTAACACACACCCATACAATGCGCACCACCCCGTGATGTTTTTCTCACTCCTACTAGTGAATGTAATGTAACACACACCCATACAATGCGCACCACCCCGTGATGTTTTTCTCACTCTTACTAGTGAATCTAATGTAACAAACACCCATACAATGCGAACCACCCCGTAATGTTTTTCTCACTCCTACTAGTGAATGTAATGTAACACACACCCATACAATGCGCACCACCCCGTGATGTTTTTCTCACTTCTACTAGTGAATCTAATATAACACACAACCATACAATGGGCACCACCCCGTGATGTTTTTCTCACTTCTACTAGTGAATGTAATGTAACACACACCCATACAATGCGCACCACCCCGTGATGATTTTCTCACTCCTACTAGGGAATCTAATGTAACACACACCCATACAATGCGCACCACCCCGTGATGTTTTTCTCACTCCTACTAGTGAATGTAATGTAACACACACCCATACAATGCGCACCACACCGTGATGTTTTTCTCACTCCTACTAGTGAATCTATTGTAACACACACCCATACAATGCGCACCACCCCGTGATGTTTTTCTCACTCCTACTAGTGAATCTAATGTAACACACACCCATACAATGCGCACCACACCGTGATGTTTTTCTCACTCCTACTAGTGAATGTAATGTAACACACACTCATACAATGCGCACCACCCCGTGATGTTTTTCTCACTCCTACTAGTGAATCTAATGTAACACACACCCATTAAATGCGCACCACCGCGTGATGATTTTCTCACTCCTACTAGTGAGTGTAACGTAACAGACACCCATACAATGCGCACCACCCCGTGATGTTTTTCTCACTCCTACTAGTGAATGTAACGTAACACACACCCATACAATGCGCACCACCCCGTGATGTTTTTCTCACTCCTCCTAGTGAATGTAATGTAACACACACCCATACAATGCGCACCACCCCGTGATGTTTTTCTCACTCCTACTAGTGAATGTAATGTAACACACACCCATACAATGCGCACCACCGCGTGATGATTTTCTCACTCCTACTAGTGAATCTAATGTAACAAACACCCATACAATGCGCACCACCCCGTGATGTTTTTCTCACTCCTACTAGTGAATGTAATGTAACAAACACCCATACAATGCGCACCACCCCGTGATGTTTTTCTCACTCCTACTAGTGAATGTAATGTAACACACACCCATACAATGCGCACCACCTCGTGATGTTTTTCTCACTCCTACTAGTGAATCTGATGTAACACACACCCATACAATGCGCACCACCCCCTGATGTTTTTCTCACTCCTACTAGTGAATGTAATGTAACACACACCCATACAATGTGCACCACCCCGTGATGTTTTTCTCACTCCTACTAGTGAATCTAATGTAACAAACACCCATACAATGCGCACCACGCCGTGATGATTTTCTCACTCCTACTAGTGAATCTAATGTAACAAACACCCATACAATGCGCACCACCCCGTGATGTTTTGCTCACTCCTAATAGTGAATGTAATGAAACACACACCCATACAATGCGCACCACCCCGTGACATTTTTCTCACTCCTACTAGTGAATGTAATGTAACACACACCCATACAATGCGCACCACCCCGTGATGTTTTTCTCACTCCTACTAGTGTATCTAATGTAACACACACCCATACAATGCGCACCACCCCGTGATGTTTTTCTCACTCCTACTAGTGAATGTAATGTAACACACACCCATACAATGCGCACCACCCCGTGATGTTTTTCTCACTCTTACTAGTGAATCTAATGTAACAAACACCCATACAATGCGCACCACCCCGTGATGTTTTTCTCACTCCTACTAGTGAATGTAATGTAACACACACCCATACAATGCGCACCACCCCGTGATGTTTTTCTCACTTCTACTAGTGAATCTAATGTAACACAGACCCATACAATGCGCACCACGCCGTGATGTTTTTCTCACTTCTACTAGTGAATGTAATGTAACACACACCCATACAATGCGCACCACCCCGTGATGATTTTCTCACTCCTACTAGGGAATCTAATGTAACACACACCCATACAATGCGCACCACCCCGTGATGTTTTTCTCACTCCTACTAGTGAATGTAATGTAACACACACCCATACAATGCACACCACACCGTGAAGTTTTTCTCACTCCTACTAGTGAATCTATTGTAACACACACCCATACAATGCGCACCACCCCGTGATGTTTTTCTCACTCCTACTAGTGAATCTAATGTAACACACACCCATACAATGCGCACCACACCGTGATGTTTTTCTCACTCCTACTAGTGAATGTAATGTAACACACACCCATACAATGCGCACCACCCCGTGATGTTTTTCTCACTCCTACTAGTGAATCTAATGTAACACACACCCAGAAAATGCGCACCACCGCGTGATGTTTTTCTCACTCCTACTAGTGAGTGTAACGTAACACACACCCATACAATGCGCACCACCCCGTGATGTTTTTCTCACTCCTACTAGTGAATGTAACGTAAAACACACCAATACAATGCGCACCACCCCGTGATGTTTTTCTCACTCCTCCTAGTGAATGTAATGTAACACACAGCCATACAATGCGCACCACCCCGTGATGTTTTTCTCACTCCTACTAGTGAATGTAATGTAACACACACCCATACAATGCGCACCACCGCGTGATGATTTTCTCACTCCTACTAGTGAATCTAATGTAACAAACACCCATACAATGCGCACCACCCCGTGATGTTTTTCTCACTCCTACTAGTGAATGTAATGTAACAAACACCCATACAATGCGCACCACCCCGTGATGTTTTTCTCACTCCTACTATTGAATGTAATGTAACAAACACCCATACAATGCGCACCACCCCGTGATGTTTTTCTCACTCCTACTAGTGAATGTAATGTAACACACACCCATACAATGCGCACCACCTCGTGATGTTTTTCTCACTCCTACTAGTGAATCTGATGTAACACACACCCATACAATGCGCACCACCCCGTGATGTTTTTCTCACTCCTACTAGTGAATGTAATGTAACACACACCCATACCATGCAAACCACTGCATGATTATTTTCTCACTCCTAGTAGTGAATCTAATGTAACAAACACCCATACAATGCGCACCACCCCGTGATGTTTTTCTCACTCCTGCTAGTGAATGTAATGTAACACACACCCATACAATGCGCACCACCCCCTGATGATTTTCTCACTCCTACTAGTGAATCTAATGTAACAAACACCCATACAATGCGCACCACCCCGTGATGTTTTTCTCACTCCTACTAGTGAATGTAATGTAAAAAACACCCATACAATGCGCACCACCCCGTGATGTTTTTCTCACTCTTACTAGTGAATCTAATGTAACACACACCCATACAATGCGCACCACCCCGTGATGTTTTTCTCACTCCTACTAGTGAATCTAATGTAACACACACCCATACAATGCGCACCACCCCCTGATGTTTTTCTCACTCCTACTAGTGAATGTAATTTAACACACACCCATACCATGCCCACCACCCCGTGATGATTTTCTCACTCCTACTAGTGAATCTAATGTAACAAACACCCATACCATGCGCACCACCCCGTGATGTTTTTCTCACTCCTATTAGTGAATGTAATGTAACACACACCCATACAATGCGCCCACCCAGTGATGTTTTTCTCACTCCTGCTAGTGAATGTAATGTAACACACACCCATACAATGCGCACCACCCCGTGATATTTTTCTCACTCCTAATAGTGAATGTAATGTAACACACACCCATACAATGCGCACAACCCCGTGATGTTTTTCTCACTCCTACTAGTGAATGTAATGTAACACACACCCATACAATGCGCACCGCCCCGTGACGTTTTTCTCACTCCTACTAGTGAATGTAATGTAACACACACCCATACAATGCGCACCGCCCCTTGATGTATTTCTCACTCCTACTAGTGAATGTAATGTAACACACACCCATACAATGCGCACCACCCCGTGATGTTTTTCTCACTCCTACTAGTGAATGTAATGTAACACACACCCATACAATGCGCACCACCCCGTGATGTTTTTCTCACTCCTACTAGGGAATGTAATTTTCTCACTCCTACTAGTGAATCTAATGTAACAAACACCCATAAAATGCGCACCACCCCGTGATGTTTTTCTCACTCCTAGTAGTGAATGTAATGTAACACACACCCATACAATGCGCACCACCCCGTGATGTTTTTCTCACTCCTACTAGTGAATCTAATGTAACACACACCCATACAATGCGCACCACCCCGTGATTGTTTTCTCACTCCTACTAGTGAATGTAATGTAACACACACCCATACAATGCGCACCACACCGTGATGTTTTTCTCACTCCTACTAGTGAATCTATTGTAACACACACCCATACAATGCGCACCACCCCGTGATGTTTTTCTCACTCCTACTAGTGAATCTAATGTAACACACACCCATACAATGCGCACCACACCGTGATGTTTTTCTCACTCCTACTAGTGAATGTAATGTAACACACACTCATACAATGCGCACCACCCCGTGATGTTTTTCTCACTCCTACTAGTGAATCTAATGTAACACACACCCATTAAATGCGCACCACCGCGTGATGATTTTCTCACTCCTACTAGTGAGTGTAACGTAACAGACACCCATACAATGCGCACCACCCCGTGATGTTTTTCTCACTCCTACTAGTGAATGTAACGTAACACACACCCATACAATGCGCACCACCCCGTGATGTTTTTCTCACTCCTCCTAGTGAATGTAATGTAACACACACCCATACAATGCGCACCACCCCGTGATGTTTTTCTCACTCCTACTAGTGAATGTAATGTAACACACACCCATACAATGCGCACCACCGCGTGATGATTTTCTCACTCCTACTAGTGAATCTAATGTAACAAACACCCATACAATGCGCACCACCCCGTGATGTTTTTCTCACTCCTACTAGTGAATGTAATGTAACAAACACCCATACAATGCGCACCACCCCGTGATGTTTTTCTCACTCCTACTAGTGAATGTAATGTAACAAACACCCATACAATGCGCACCACCCCGTGATGTTTTTCTCACTCCTACTAGTGAATGTAATGTAACACACACCCATACAATGCGCACCACCTCGTGATGTTTTTCTCACTCCTACTAGTGAATCTGATGTAACACACACCCATACAATGCGCACCACCCCCTGATGTTTTTCTCACTCCTACTAGTGAATGTAATGTAACACACACCCATACAATGTGCACCACCCCGTGATGTTTTTCTCACTCCTACTAGTGAATCTAATGTAACAAACACCCATACAATGCGCACCACGCCGTGATGATTTTCTCACTCCTACTAGTGAATCTAATGTAACAAACACCCATACAATGCGCACCACCCCGTGATGTTTTGCTCACTCCTAATAGTGAATGTAATGAAACACACACCCATACAATGCGCACCACCCCGTGATGTTTTTCTCACTCCTACTAGTGAATGTAATGTAACACACACCCATACAATGCGCACCACCCCGTGATGTTTTTCTCACTTCTACTAGTGAATCTAATGTAACACAGACCCATACAATGCGCACCACCCCGTGATGTTTTTCTCACTTCTACTAGTGAATGTAATGTAACACACACCCATACAATGCGCACCACCGCGTGATGATTTTCTCACTCCTACTAGGGAATCTAATGTAACACACACCCATACAATGCGCACCACCCCGTGATGTTTTTCTCACTCCTCCTAGTGAATGTAATGTAACACACACCCATACAATGCGCACCACCCCGTGATGTTTTTCTCACTCCTACTAGTGAATGTAATGTAACACACACCCATACAATGCGCACCACCGCGTGATGATTTTCTCACTCCTACTAGTGAATCTAATGTAACAAACACCCATACAATGCGCACCACCCCGTGATGTTTTTCTCACTCCTACTAGTGAATGTAATGTAACAAACACCCATACAATGCGCACCACCCCGTGATGTTTTTCTCACTCCTACTAGTGAATGTAATGTAACAAACACCCATACAATGCGCACCACCCCTTGATGTTTTTCTCACTCCTACTAGTGAATGTAA
Source organism: Cavia porcellus (assembly GCF_034190915.1). Taxonomy (NCBI): domain Eukaryota; kingdom Metazoa; phylum Chordata; class Mammalia; order Rodentia; family Caviidae; genus Cavia; species Cavia porcellus. Next base: position 875,605 of record NW_026947582.1, on the reverse strand, counting down.
TGTAACACACACCCATACAATGCGCACCACCTCGTGATGTTTTTCTCACTCCTACTAGTGAATCTGATGTAACACACACCCATACAATGCGCACCACCCCCTGATGTTTTTCTCACTCCTACTAGTGAATGTAATGTAACACACACCCATACCATGCAAACCACTGCATGATGATTTTCTCACTCCTAGTAGTGAATCTAATGTAACAAACACCCATACAATGCGCACCACCCCGTGATGTTTTTCTCACTCCTGCTAGTGAATGTAATGTAACACACACCCATACAATGCGAACCACCCCCTGATGATTTTCTCACTCCTACTAGTGAATCTAATGTAACAAACACCCATACAATGCGCACCACCCCGTGATGTTTTTCTCACTCCTACTAGTGAATGTAATGTAAAAAACACCCATACAATGCGCACCACCCCGTGATGTTTTTCTCACTCTTACTAGTGAATCTAATGTAACACACACCCATACAATGCGCACCACCCCGTGATGTTTTTCTCACTCCTACTAGTGAATCTAATGTAACACACACCCATACAATGCGCACCACCCCCTGATGTTTTTCTCACTCCTACTAGTGAATGTAATTTAACACACACCCATACCATGCCCACCACCCCGTGATGATTTTCTCACTCCTACTAGTGAATCTAATGTAACAAACACCCATACAATGCGCACCACCCCGTGATGTTTTTCTCACTCCTACTAGTGAATGTAATGTAACACACACCCATACAATGCGCCCACCCAGTGATGTTTTTCTCACTCCTGCTAGTGAATGTAATGTAACACACACCCATACAATGCGCACCACCCCGTGATGTTTTTCTCACTCCTAATAGTGAATGTAATGTAACACACACCCATACAATGCGCACAACCCCGTGATGTCTTTCTCACTCCTACTAGTGAATGTAATGTAACACACACCCATACAATGCGCACCGCCCCGTGACGTTTTTCTCACTCCTACTAGTGAATGTAATGTAACACACACCCATACAATGCGCACCGCCCCTTGATGTATTTCTCACTCCTACTAGTGAATGTAATGTAACACACACCCATACAATGCGCACCGCCCCGTGATGTTTTTCTCACTCCTACTCGTGAATGTAATGTAACACACACCCATACAATGCGCACCGCCCCGTGATGTTTTTCTCACTCCTACTAGTGAATGTAATGTAACACACACCCATACAATGTGCACCACCCCGTGATGTTTTTCTCACTCCTACTAGTGAATGTAATGTAACACACACCCATACAATGCGCACCACCCCGTGATGTTTTTCTCACTCCTACTAGGGAATGTAATTTTCTCACTCCTACTAGTGAATCTAATGTAACAAACACCCATAAAATGCGCACCACCCCGTGATGTTTTTCTCACTCCTAGTAGTGAATGTAATGTAACACACACCCATACAATGCGCACCACCCCGTGATGTTTTTCTCACTCCTACTAGTGAATCTAATGTAACACACACCCATACAATGCGCACCACCCCGTGATTGTTTTCTCACTCCTACTAGTGAATGTAATGTAACACACACCCATACAATGCGCACCACACCGTGATGTTTTTCTCACTCCTACTAGTGAATCTATTGTAACACACACCCATACAATGCGCACCACCCCGTGATGTTTTTCTCACTCCTACTAGTGAATCTAATGTAACACACACCCATACAATGCGCACCACACCGTGATGTTTTTCTCACTCCTACTAGTGAATGTAATGTAACACACACTCATACAATGCGCACCACCCCGTGATGTTTTTCTCACTCCTACTAGTGAATCTAATGTAACACACACCCATTAAATGCGCACCACCGCGTGATGATTTTCTCACTCCTACTAGTGAGTGTAACGTAACAGACACCCATACAATGCGCACCACCCCGTGATGTTTTTCTCACTCCTACTAGTGAATGTAACGTAACACACACCCATACAATGCGCACCACCCCGTGATGTTTTTCTCACTCCTCCTAGTGAATGTAATGTAACACACACCCATACAATGCGCACCACCCCGTGATGTTTTTCTCACTCCTACTAGTGAATGTAATGTAACACACACCCATACAATGCGCACCACCGCGTGATGATTTTCTCACTCCTACTAGTGAATCTAATGTAACAAACACCCATACAATGCGCACCACCCCGTGATGTTTTTCTCACTCCTACTAGTGAATGTAATGTAACAAACACCCATACAATGCGCACCACCCCGTGATGTTTTTCTCACTCCTACTAGTGAATGTAATGTAACAAACACCCATACAATGCGCACCACCCCGTGATGTTTTTCTCACTCCTACTAGTGAATGTAATGTAACACACACCCATACAATGCGCACCACCTCGTGATGTTTTTCTCACTCCTACTAGTGAATCTGATGTAACACACACCCATACAATGCGCACCACCCCCTGATGTTTTTCTCACTCCTACTAGTGAATGTAATGTAACACACACCCATACAATGTGCACCACCCCGTGATGTTTTTCTCACTCCTACTAGTGAATCTAATGTAACAAACACCCATACAATGCGCACCACGCCGTGATGATTTTCTCACTCCTACTAGTGAATCTAATGTAACAAACACCCATACAATGCGCACCACCCCGTGATGTTTTGCTCACTCCTAATAGTGAATGTAATGAAACACACACCCATACAATGCGCACCACCCCGTGATGTTTTTCTCACTCCTACTAGTGAATGTAATGTAACACACACCCATACAATGCGCACCACCCCGTGATGTTTTTCTCACTTCTACTAGTGAATCTAATGTAACACAGACCCATACAATGCGCACCACCCCGTGATGTTTTTCTCACTTCTACTAGTGAATGTAATGTAACACACACCCATACAATGCGCACCACCGCGTGATGATTTTCTCACTCCTACTAGGGAATCTAATGTAACACACACCCATACAATGCGCACCACCCCGTGATGTTTTTCTCACTCCTACTAGTGAATGTAATGTAACACACACCCATACAATGCGCACCACACCGTGAAGTTTTTCTCACTCTTACTAGTGAATCTATTGTAACACACACCCATACAATGCGCACCACCCCGTGATGTTTTTCTCACTCCTACTAGTGAATCTAATGTAACACACACCCATACAATGCGCACCACACCGTGATGTTTTTCTCACTCCTACTAGTGAATGTAATGTAACACACACCCATACAATGCGCACCACCCCGTGATGTTTTTCTCACTCCTACTAGGGAATCTAATGTAACACACACCCAGAAAATGCGCACCACCGCGTGATGTTTTTCTCACTCCTACTAGTGAGTGTAACGTAACACACACCCATACAATGCGCACCACCCCGTGATGTTTTTCTCACTCCTACTAGTGAATGTAACGTAACACACACCCATACAATGCGCACCACCCCGTGATGTTTTTCTCACTCCTCCTAGTGAATGTAATGTAACACACACCCATACAATGCGCACCACCCCGTGATGTTTTTCTCACTCCTACTAGTGAATGTAATGTAACACACACCCATACAATGCGCACCACCGCGTGATGATTTTCTCACTCCTACTAGTGAATCTAATGTAACAAACACCCATACAATGCGCACCACCCCGTGATGTTTTTCTCACTCCTACTAGTGAATGTAATGTAACAAACACCCATACAATGCGCACCACCCCGTGATGTTTTTCTCACTCCTACTAGTGAATGTAATGTAACAAACACCCATACAATGCGCACCACCCCGTGATGTTTTTCTCACTCCTACTAGTGAATGTAATGTAACACACACCCATACAATGCGCACCACCTCGTGATGTTTTTCTCACTCCTACTAGTGAATCTGATGTAACACACACCCATACAATGCGCACCACCCCCTGATGTTTTTCTCACTCCTACTAGTGAATGTAATGTAACACACACCCATACCATGCAAACCACTGCATGATGATTTTCTCACTCCTAGTAGTGAATCTAATGTAACAAACACCCATACAATGCGCACCACCCCGTGATGTTTTTCTCACTCCTGCTAGTGAATGTAATGTAACACACACCCATACAATGCGAACCACCCCCTGATGATTTTCTCACTCCTACTAGTGAATCTAATGTAACAAACACCCATACAATGCGCACCACCCCGTGATGTTTTTCTCACTCCTACTAGTGAATGTAATGTAAAAAACACCCATACAATGCGCACCACCCCGTGATGTTTTTCTCACTCTTACTAGTGAATCTAATGTAACACACACCCATACAATGCGCACCACCCCGTGATGTTTTTCTCACTCCTACTAGTGAATCTAATGTAACACACACCCATACAATGCGCACCACCCCCTGATGTTTTTCTCACTCCTACTAGTGAATGTAATTTAACACACACCCATACCATGCCCACCACCCCGTGATGATTTTCTCACTCCTACTAGTGAATCTAATGTAACAAACACCCATACCATGCGCACCACCCCGTGATGTTTTTCTCACTCCTACTAGTGAATGTAATGTAACACACACCCATACAATGCGCCCACCCAGTGATGTTTTTCTCACTCCTGCTAGTGAATGTAATGTAACACACACCCATACAATGCGCACCACCCCGTGATGTTTTTCTCACTCCTAATAGTGAATGTAATGTAACACACACCCATACAATGCGCACAACCCCGTGATGTTTTTCTCACTCCTACTAGTGAATGTAATGTAACACACACCCATACAATGCGCACCGCCCCGTGACGTTTTTCTCACTCCTACTAGTGAATGTAATGTAACACACACCCATACAATGCGCACCGCCCCTTGATGTATTTCTCACTCCTACTAGTGAATGTAATGTAACACACACCCATACAATGCGCACCGCCCCGTGATGTTTTTCTCACTCCTACTCGTGAATGTAATGTAACACACACCCATACAATGCGCACCGCCCCGTGATGTTTTTCTCACTCCTACTAGTGAATGTAATGTAACACACACCCATACAATGTGCACCACCCCGTGATGTTTTTCTCACTCCTACTAGTGAATGTAATGTAACACACACCCATACAATGCGCACCACCCCGTGATGTTTTTCTCACTCCTACTAGGGAATGTAATTTTCTCACTCCTACTAGTGAATCTAATGTAACAAACACCCATAAAATGCGCACCACCCCGTGATGTTTTTCTCACTCCTAGTAGTGAATGTAATGTAACACACACCCATACAATGCGCACCACCCCGTGATGTTTTTCTCACTCCTACTAGTGAATGTAATGTAACACACACCCATACAATGCGCACCACCCCGTGATGTTTTTCTCACTTCTACTAGTGAATCTAATGTAACACAGACCCATACAATGCGCACCACCCCGTGATGTTTTTCTCACTTCTACTAGTGAATGTAATGTAACACACACCCATACAATGCGCACCACCCCGTAATGATTTTCTCACTCCTACTAGGGAATCTAATGTAACACACACCCATACAATGCGCACCACCCCGTGATGTTTTTCTCACTCCTACTAGTGAATGTAATGTAACACACACCCATACAATGCGCACCACACCGTGAAGTTTTTCTCACTCCTACTAGTGAATCTATTGTAACACACACCCATACAATGCGCACCACCCCGTGATGTTTTTCTCACTCCTACTAGTGAGTGTAACGTAACACACACCCATACAATGCGCACCACCCCGTGATGTTTTTCTCACTCCTACTAGTGAATGTAACGTAACACACACCCATACAATGCGCACCACCCCGTGATGTTTTTCTCACTCCTCCTAGTGAATGTAATGTAACACACACCCATACAATGCGCACCACCCCGTGATGTTTTTCTCACTCCTACTAGTGAATGTAATGTAACACACACCCATACAATGCGCACCACCGCGTGATGATTTTCTCACTCCTACTAGTGAATCTAATGTAACAAACACCCATACAATGCGCACCACCCCGTGATGTTTTTCTCACTCCTACTAGTGAATGTAATGTAACAAACACCCATACAATGCGCACCACCCCGTGATGTTTTTCTCACTCCTACTAGTGAATGTAATGTAACAAACACCCATATAATGCGCACCACCCCGTGATGTTTTTCTCACTCCTACTAGTGAATGTAATGTAACACACACCCATACAATGCGCACCACCTCGTGATGTTTTTCTCACTCCTACTAGTGAATCTGATGTAACACACACCCATACAATGCGCACCACCCCCTGATGTTTTTCTCACTCCTACTAGTGAATGTAATGTAACACACACCCATACCATGCAAACCACTGCATGATGATTTTCTCACTCCTAGTAGTGAATCTAATGTAACAAACACCCATACAATGCGCACCACCCCGTGATGTTTTTCTCACTCCTGCTAGTGAATGTAATGTAACACACACCCATACAATGCGCACCACCCCCTGATGATTTTCTCACTCCTACTAGTGAATCTAATGTAACAAACACCCATACAATGCGCACCACCCCGTGATGTTTTTCTCACTCCTACTAGTGAATGTAATGTAAAAAACACCCATACAATGCGCACCACCCCGTGATGTTTTTCTCACTCTTACTAGTGAATCTAATGTAACACACACCCATACAATGCGCACCACCCCGTGATGTTTTTCTCACTCCTACTAGTGAATCTAATGTAACACACACCCATACAATGCGCACCACCCCCTGATGTTTTTCTCACTCCTACTAGTGAATGTAATTTAACACACACCCATACCATGCCCACCACCCCGTGATGATTTTCTCACTCCTACTAGTGAATCTAATGTAACAAACACCCATACCATGCGCACCACCCCGTGATGTTTTTCTCACTCCTACTAGTGAATGTAATGTAACACACACCCATACAATGCGCCCACCCAGTGATGTTTTTCTCACTCCTGCTAGTGAATGTAATGTAACACACACCCATACAATGCGCACCACCCCGTGATGTTTTTCTCACTCCTAATAGTGAATGTAATGTAACACACACCCAAACAATGCGCACAACCCCGTGATGTTTTTCTCACTCCTACTAGTGAATGTAATGTAACACACACCCATACAATGCGCACCGCCCCGTGACGTTTTTCTCACTCCTACTAGTGAATGTAATGTAACACACACCCATACAATGCGCACCGCCCCTTGATGTATTTCTCACTCCTACTAGTGAATGTAATGTAACACACACCCATACAATGCGCACCGCCCCGTGATGTTTTTCTCACTCCTACTCGTGAATGTAATGTAACACACACCCATACAATGCGCACCGCCCCGTGATGTTTTTCTCACTCCTACTAGTGAATGTAATGTAACACACACCCATACAATGCGCACCACCCCGTGATGTTTTTCTCACTCCTACTAGTGAATGTAATGTAACACACACCCATACCATGCAAACCACTGCATGATGATTTTCTCACTCCTAGTAGTGAATCTAATGTAACAAACACCCATACAATGCGCACCACCCCGTGATGTTTTTCTCACTCCTGCTAGTGAATGTAATGTAACACACACCCATACAATGCGCACCACCCCCTGATGATTTTCTCACTCCTACTAGTGAATCTAATGTAACAAACACCCATACAATGCGCACCACCCCGTGATGTTTTTCTCACTCTTACTAGTGAATCTAATGTAACACACACCCATACAATGCGCACCACCCCGTGATGTTTTTCTCACTCCTACTAGTGAATCTAATGTAACACACACCCATACAATGCGCACCACCCCCTGATGTTTTTCTCACTCCTACTAGTGAATGTAATTTAACACACACCCATACCATGCCCACCACCCCGTGATGATTTTCTCACTCCTACTAGTGAATCTAATGTAACAAACACCCATACCATGCGCACCACCCCGTGATGTTTTTCTCACTCCTACTAGTGAATGTAATGTAACACACACCCATACAATGCGCCCACCCAGTGATGTTTTTCTCACTCCTGCTAGTGAATGTAATGTAACACACACCCATACAATGCGCACCACCCCGTGATGTTTTTCTCACTCCTAATAGTGAATGTAATGTAACACACACCCAAACAATGCGCACAACCCCGTGATGTTTTTCTCACTCCTACTAGTGAATGTAATGTAACACACACCCATACAATGCGCACCGCCCCGTGACGTTTTTCTCACTCCTACTAGTGAATGTAATGTAACACACACCCATACAATGCGCACCGCCCCTTGATGTATTTCTCACTCCTACTAGTGAATGTAATGTAACACACACCCATACAATGCGCACCGCCCCGTGATGTTTTTCTCACTCCTACTCGTGAATGTAATGTAACACACACCCATACAATGCGCACCGCCCCGTGATGTTTTTCTCACTCCTACTAGTGAATGTAATGTAACACACACCCATACAATGCGCACCACCCCGTGATGTTTTTCTCACTCCTACTAGTGAATGTAATGTAACACACACCCATACCATGCAAACCACTGCATGATGATTTTCTCACTCCTAGTAGTGAATCTAATGTAACAAACACCCATACAATGCGCACCACCCCGTGATGTTTTTCTCACTCCTGCTAGTGAATGTAATGTAACACACACCCATACAATGCGCACCACCCCCTGATGATTTTCTCACTCCTACTAGTGAATCTAATGTAACAAACACCCATACAATGCGCACCACCCCGTGATGTTTTTCTCACACTTACTAGTGAATCTAATGTAACACACACCCATACAATGCGCACCACCCCGTGATGTTTTTCTCACTCCTACTAGTGAATCTAATGTAACACACACCCATACAATGCGCACCACCCCCTGATGTTTTTCTCACTCCTACTAGTGAATGTAATTTAACACACACCCATACCATGCCCACCACCCCGTGATGATTTTCTCACTCCTACTAGTGAATCTAATGTAACAAACACCCATACCATGCGCACCACCCCGTGATGTTTTTCTCACTCCTACTAGTGAATGTAATGTAACACACACCCATACAATGCGCCCACCCAGTGATGTTTTTCTCACTCCTGCTAGTGAATGTAATGTAACACACACCCATACAATGCGCACCACCCCGTGATGTTTTTCTCACTCCTAATAGTGAATGTAATGTAACACACACCCAAACAATGCGCACAACCCCGTGATGTTTTTCTCACTCCTACTAGTGAATGTAATGTAACACACACCCATACAATGCGCACCGCCCCGTGACGTTTTTCTCACTCCTACTAGTGAATGTAATGTAACACACACCCATACAATGCGCACCGCCCCTTGATGTATTTCTCACTCCTACTAGTGAATGTAATGTAACACACACCCATACAATGCGCACCGCCCCGTGATGTTTTTCTCACTCCTACTCGTGAATGTAATGTAACACACACCCATACAATGCGCACCGCCCCGTGATGTTTTTCTCACTCCTACTAGTGAATGTAATGTAACACACACCCATACAATGCGCACCACCCCGTGATGTTTTTCTCACTCCTACTAGTGAATGTAATGTAACACACACCCATACAATGCGCACCACCCCGTGATGTTTTTCTCACTCCTACTAGGGAATGTAATTTTCTCACTCCTACTAGTGAATCTAATGTAACAAACACCCATAAAATGCGCACCACCCCGTGATGTTTTTCTCACTCCTAGTAGTGAATGTAATGTAACACACACCCATACAATGCGCACCACCCCGTGATGTTTTTCTCACTCCTACTAGTGAATCTAATGTAACACACACCCATACAATGCGCACCACCCCGTGATTGTTTTCTCACTCCTACTAGTGAATGTAATGTAACACACACCCATACAATGCGCACCACCCCGTGATGTTTTTCTCACTCCTACTAGTGAATGTAATGTAACACACACCCATACAATGCGCACCACCCCGTGATGTTTTTCTCACTCCTACTAGTGAATGTAATGTAACACACACCCATACAATGCGCACCACCCCGTGATGTTTTTCTCACTCCTACTAGTGAATCTATTGTAACACACACCCATACAATGCGCACCACCCCGTGATGTTTTTCTCACTGCTACTAGTGAATCTAATGTAACACACACCCATACATAGCGCACCACCCCGTGATGTTTTTCTCACTCCTACTAGTGAATGTAATGTAACACACACCCATACAATGCGCACCACCCCGTGATGTTTTTCTCACTCCTACTAGTGAATGTAATGTAACACACACCCATACAAAGCGCACCACCCCGTGATGTTTTTCTCACTCCTACTTGTGAATGTAATGTAACACACACCCATACAATGCGCACCACCCCGTGATGTTTTTCTCACTCCTACTAGTGAATGTAATGTAACACACACCCATACAATGCGCACCACCCCGTGATGTTTTTCTCACTCCTACTAGTGAATGTAATGTAACACACACCCATACAATGCGCACCACCCCGTGATGTTTTTCTCACTCCTAATATTGAATGTAATGTAACACACACCCATACAATGCGCACCACCCCGTGATGTTTTTCTCACTCCTACTAGTGAATCTAATGTAACACACACCCATACAATGCGCACCACCCCGTGATGTTTTTTTCACTGCTACTAGTGAATCTAATGTAACACACACCCATACAATGCGCACCACCCCGTGATGTTTTTCTCACTCCTACTAGTGAATGTAATGTAACACACACCCATACAATGCGCACCACCCCGTGATGTTTTTCTCACTCCTACTAGTGAATCTAATGTAACACACACCCATACAATGCGCACCACCCCCTGATGTTTTTCTCACTCCTACTAGTGAATGTAATTTAACACACACCCATACCATGCCCACCACCCCGTGATGATTTTCTCACTCCTACTAGTGAATCTAATGTAACAAACACCCATACCATGCGCACCACCCCGTGATGTTTTTCTCACTCCTACTAGTGAATGTAATGTAACACACACCCATACAATGCGCCCACCCAGTGATGTTTTTCTCACTCCTGCTAGTGAATGTAATGTAACACACACCCATACAATGCGCACCACCCCGTGATGTTTTTCTCACTCCTAATAGTGAATGTAATGTAACACACACCCATACAATGCGCACAACCCCGTGATGTTTTTCTCACTCCTACTAGTGAATGTAATGTAACACACACCCATACAATGCGCACCGCCCCGTGACGTTTTTCTCACTCCTACTAGTGAATGTAATGTAACACACACCCATACAATGCGCACCGCCCCTTGATGTATTTCTCACTCCTACTAGTGAATGTAATGTAACACACACCCATACAATGCGCACCGCCCCGTGATGTTTTTCTCACTCCTACTCGTGAATGTAATGTAACACACACCCATACAATGCGCACCGCCCCGTGATGTTTTTCTCACTCCTACTAGTGAATGTAATGTAACACACACCCATACAATGTGCACCACCCCGTGATGTTTTTCTCACTCCTACTAGTGAATGTAATGTAACACACACCCATACAATGCGCACCACCCCGTGATGTTTTTCTCACTCCTACTAGGGAATGTAATTTTCTCACTCCTACTAGTGAATCTAATGTAACAAACACCCATAAAATGCGCACCACCCCGTGATGTTTTTCTCACTCCTAGTAGTGAATGTAATGTAACACACACCCATACAATGCGCACCACCCCGTGATGTTTTTCTCACTCCTACTAGTGAATGTAATGTAACACACACCCATACAATGCGCACCACCCCGTGATGTTTTTCTCACTTCTACTAGTGAATCTAATGTAACACAGACCCATACAATGCGCACCACCCCGTGATGTTTTTCTCACTTCTACTAGTGAATGTAATGTAACACACACCCATACAATGCGCACCACCCCGTAATGATTTTCTCACTCCTACTAGGGAATCTAATGTAACACACACCCATACAATGCGCACCACCCCGTGATGTTTTTCTCACTCCTACTAGTGAATGTAATGTAACACACACCCATACAATGCGCACCACACCGTGAAGTTTTTCTCACTCCTACTAGTGAATCTATTGTAACACACACCCATACAATGCGCACCACCCCGTGATGTTTTTCTCACTCCTACTAGTGAGTGTAACGTAACACACACCCATACAATGCGCACCACCCCGTGATGTTTTTCTCACTCCTACTAGTGAATGTAACGTAACACACACCCATACAATGCGCACCACCCCGTGATGTTTTTCTCACTCCTCCTAGTGAATGTAATGTAACACACACCCATACAATGCGCACCACCCCGTGATGTTTTTCTCACTCCTCCTAGTGAATGTAATGTAACACACACCCATACAATGCGCACCACCCCGTGATGTTTTTCTCACTCCTACTAGTGAGTGTAACGTAACACACACCCATACAATGCGCACCACCCTGTGATTTTTTTCTCACTCCTACTAGTGAATGTAATGTAACACACACCCATACAATGCGCACCACCCCGTGATGTTTTTCTCACTGCTACTAGTGAATGTAATGTAACACACACCCATACAGAGCGCACAACCCCGTGATGTTTTTCTCACTCCTACTAGTGAATGTAATGTAACACACACCCATACAATGCGCACCACCCCGTGATGTTTTTCTCACTCCTACTAGTGAATCTAATGTAACACACACCCATACAATGCGCACCACCCCGTGATGTTTTTCTCACTCCTACTAGTGAATGTAATGTAACACACACCCATACAATGCGCACCACCCCGTGATGTTTTTCTCACTCCTACTAGTGAATGTAATGTAACACACACCCATACAATGCGCACCACCCCGTGATGTTTTTCTCACTCCTAATATTGAATGTAATGTAACACACACCCATACAATGCGCACCACCCCGTGATGTTTTTCTCACTCCTACTAGTGAATCTAATGTAACACACACCCATACAATGCGCACCACCCCGTGATGTTTTTTTCACTGCTACTAGTGAATCTAATGTAACACACACCCATACAATGCGCACCACCCCGTGATGTTTTTCTCACTCCTACTAGTGAATGTAATGTAACACACACCCATACAATGCGCACCACCCCGTGATGTTTTTCTCACTCCTACTAGTGAATCTAATGTAACACACACCCATACAATGCGCACCACCCCGTGATGTTTTTCTCACTCCTACTAGTGAATGTAATGTAACACACACCCATACAATGTGCACCACCCCGTGATGTTTTTCTCACTCCTACTATTGAATCTAATGTAACAAACACCCATACAATGCGCACCACGCCGTGATGGTTTTCTCACTCCTACTAGTGAATCTAATGTAACAAACACCCATACAATGCGCACCACCCCGTGATGTTTTGCTCACTCCTAATAGTGAATGTAATGTAACACACACCCATACAATGCGCACCACCCCGTGATATTTTTCTCACTCCTACTAGTGAATGTAATGTAACACACACCCATACAATGCGCACCACCCCGTGATGTTTTTCTCACTCCTAATAGTGAATGTAATGTAACACACACCCATACAATGCGCACCACCCCGTGATGTTTTTCTCACTCCTACTAGTGAATGTAATGTAACACACACCCATACAATGCGCACCACCCCGTGATGTTTTTCTCACTCCTACTAGTGAATGTAATGTAACACACACCCATACAATGCGCACCACCCTGTGATTTTTTTCTCACTCCTACTAGTGAATGTAATGTAACACACACCCATACAATGCGCACCACCCCGTGATGTTTTTCTCACTGCTACTAGTGAATGTAATGTAACACACACCCATACAGAGCGCACAACCCCGTGATGTTTTTCTCACTCCTACTAGTGAATGTAATGTAACACACACCCATACAATGCGCACCACCCCGTGATGTTTTTCTCACTCCTACTAGTGAATCTAATGTAACACACACCCATACAATGCGCACCACCCCGTGATGTTTTTCTCACTCCTACTAGTGAATGTAATGTAACACACACCCATACAATGTGCACCACCCCGTGATGTTTTTCTCACTCCTACTAGTGAATCTAATGTAACAAACACCCATACAATGCGCACCACGCCGTGATGATTTTCTCACTCCTACTAGTGAATCTAATGTAACAAACACCGATACAATGCGCACCACCCCGTGATGTTTTGCTCACTCCTAATAGTGAATGTAATGTAACACACACCCATACAATGCGCACCACCCCGTGATATTTTTCTCACTCCTACTAGTGAATGTAATGTAACACACACCCATAAAATGCGCACAACCCCGTGATGTTTTTCTCCCTCCTACTAGTGTATCTAATGTAACACACACCCATACAATGCGCACCACCCCGTGATGTTTTTCTCACTCCTACTAGTGAATGTAATGTAACACACACCCATACAATGCGCACCACCCCGTGATGTTTTTCTCACTCTTACTAGTGAATCTAATGTAACAAACACCCATACAATGCGCACCACCCCGTGATGTTTTTCTCACTCCTACTAGTTAATGTAATGTAACACACACCCATACAATGCGCACCACCCCGTGATGTTTTTCTCAATTCTACTAGTGAATCTAATGTAACACACACCCATACAATGCGCACCACCCCGTGATGTTTTTCTCACTTCTACTAGTGAATGTAATGTAACACACACCCATACAATGCGCACCACCCCGTGATGATTTTCTCACTCCTACTAGGGAATCTAATGTAACACACACCCATACAATGCGCACCACCCCGTGATGTTTTTCTCACTCCTACTAGTGAATGTAATGTAACACACACCCATACAAACGCACCACACCGTGATGTTTTTCTCACTCCTACTAGTGAATCTATTGTAACACACACCCATACAATGCGCACCACCCCGTGATGTTTTTCTCACTCCTACTAGTGAATCTAATGTAACACACACCCATACAATGCGCACCACCCCGTGATGTTTTTCTCACTCCTACTAGTGAATGTAACATAACACACACCCATACAATGCGCACCACCCCGTGATGTTTTTCTCACTCCTACTAGTGAATGTAATGTAACACACACCAATACAATGCGCACCACCCCGTGATGTTTTTCTCACTCCTACTAGTGAATGTAATGTAACACACACCCATACAATGCGCACCACCCGTGATGTTTTTCTCACTCCTACTAGTGAATGTAATGTAATACACACCCATACAATGTGCACCACCCCGTGATGATTTTCTCACTCCTACTAGTGAATCTAATGTAACACACACCCATATAATGCGCACCACCCCGTGATGTTTTTCTCACTCCTACTAGTGAATGTAATGTAACACACACCCATACAATGCGCACCACCCCGTGATGTTTTTCTCACTCCTACTAGTGAATGTAATGTAACACACACCCATACAATGCGCACCACCCCGTGATGTTTTTCTCACTCCTACTAGTGAATGTAATGTAACACACACCCATACAATGCGCACCACCCCGTGATGTTTTTCTCACTCCTACTAGTGAATGTAATGTAACACACACCCATACAATGCGCACCACCCCGTGATGTTTTTCTCACTCCTACTAGTGAATGTAATGTAACACACACCCATACAATGCGCACCACCACCTGATGTTTTTCTAACTCCTATTAGTGAATGTAATGTAACACACACCCATACAATGCGCACCACACCGTGATGTTTTTCTCACTCCTACTAGTGAATGTAATGTAACACACACTCATAAAATGCGCACCACCCCGTGATGTTTTTCTCCCTCCTACTAATGAATGTAATGTAACACACACCCATACAATGCGCACCACCCCGTGATGTTTTTCTCACTCCTACTAGTGAATGTAATGTAACACACACCCATACAATGCGCACCACCCCGTGATGTTTTTCTCACTCCTACTAGTGAATGTAATGTAACACACACCCATGCAATGCGCACCACCCCGTGATGTTTCTCTCACTTCTACTAGTGAATGTAATTAAACCACATCCATAAAATGCGCACCACCCCGTGATGTTTCTCTCACTCCTACTAGTGAATGTAATGTAACACACACCCATACAATGCGCACAACCCCGTGATGTTTTTCTCACTCCTACTAGTGAATCTAATGTAACACACACCCATACAATGCGCACAACCCCGTGATGATTTTCCCACTCCTACTAGTGAATCTAATGTAACAAACACCCATAAAATGCGCACCACCCCGTGATGTTTTTCTCACTCCTACTAGTGAATGTAATGTAACACACACCCATACAATGCACACCACCCCGTGATGTTTTTCTCACTCCTATTAGTGAATGTAATGTAACACACACCCATACAATGCGCACCACCCCGTGATATTTTTCTCACTCCTACTAGTGAAAGTAATGTAACACACACCCATACAATGCGTACCACCCCGTGATGATTTTCTCACTCCTACTAGTGAATCTAATGTAACAAACACCCATACAATGCCCACCACCCCGTGATGTTTTTCTCACTCCTACTAGTGAATGTAATGTAACACACACCCATACAATGCGCACCACCCCGTGATGATTTTCTCACTCCTACTTGTGAATGTAGTGTAACACACACCCATACAATGCGCACCACCCCGTGATGTTTTTCTCACTGCTAGTAGTGAATGTAGTGTAAAACACACCCATACAATGCGCACCACCCTGTGATGTTTTTCTCACTCCTACTAGTGAATGTAATGTAACACACACCCATACAATGTGCACCGCCCCGTGATGTTTTTCTCACTCCTACTCGTGAATGTAATGTAACACACACCCATACAATGCGCACCACCCCGTGATGTTTTTCTCACTCCTACTAGTGAATGTAATGTAACACACACCCATACAATGCGCACCGCCCCGTGATGTTTTTCTCACTCCTACTAGTGAATGTAATGTAACACACACCCATACAATGCGAACCACCCCGTGATGTTTTTCTCACTCCTACTAGTGAATGTAATGTAACACACACCCATACAATGAGCACCACACCGTGATGTTTTTCTCACTCCTACTAGTAAATGTAATGTAACACACACCCATACAATGCGCACCACCCCGTGATGTTTTTCTCACTCCTACTAGTGAATGTAATGTAACACACACCCATACAATGCGCCCACCCCGTGATGTTTTTCTCACTCCTACTAGTGAATCTAACGTAACACACACCCATACAATGCGCACCATCCCGTGATGTTTTTCTCACTCCTACTAGTGAATGTAACGTAACACACACCCATACAATGCGCACAACCCCGTGATGTTTTTCTCACTCCTACTAGTGAATGTAATGTAACACACACCCATACAATGCGCACCGCCCCGTGATGTTTTTCTCACTCCTACTAGTGAATGTAATGTAACACACACCCATACAATGCGCACCGCCCCGTGATGTTTTTCTCACTCCTACTAGTGAATGTAATGTAACACACACCCATACAATGCGCACCGCCCCGTGATGTTTTTCTCACTCCTACTAGTGAATGTAATGTAACACACACCCATACAATGCGCACCGCCCCGTGATGTTTTTCTCACTCCTACTAGTGAATGTAATGTAACACACACCCATACAATGCGCACCTCCCCGTGATGTTTTTCTCACTCCTACTAGTTAATGTAATGTAACACACACCCATACAATGCGCACCGCCCCGTGATGTTTTTCTCACTCCTACTAGTGAATGTAATGTAACACACACCCATACAATGCCCACCACCCCGTGATGATTTTCTCACTCCTACTAGTGAATATAATGTAACAAACACCCATACAATGCGCACCTCCCCGTGATGTTTTGCTCACTCCTACTAGTGAATCTAATGTAACAAACACCCATACAATGCGCACCACCCCGTGATGTTTTTCTCACTCCTACTAGTGAATCTAATGTAACAAACACCCATACAATGCGCACCACCCCGTGATGTTTTGCTCACTCCTAATAGTGAATGTAATGTAACACACACCCATACAATGCGCACCACCCCGTGATATTTTTCTCACTCCTACTATTGAATGTAATGTAACACACACCCATACAATGCGCACCACCCCGTGATGTTTTTCTCACTCCTACTAGTGTATCTAATGTAACACACACACATACAATGCGCACCACCCCGTGATGTTTTTCTCACTCCTACTAGTGAATGTAATGTAACACACACCCATACAATGCGCACCACCCCGTGATGTTTTTCTCACTCCTACTAGTGAATGTAATGTAACACACACCCATACAATGCGCACCACCCCGTGATATTTTTCTCACTCCTACTAGTGAATGTAATGTAACACACACCCATACAATGCGCACCACCCCGTGATGTTTTTCTCACTCCTAATAGTGAATGTAATGTAACACACACCCATACAATGCGCACCACCCCGTGATGTTTTTCTCACTCCTACTAGTGAATGTAATGTAACACACACCCATACAATGCGCACCACCCCGTGATGTTTTTCTCACTCCTACTAGTGAATGTAATGTAACACACACCCATACAATGCGCACCACCCCGTGATTTTTTTCTCACTCCTACTAGTGAATGTAATGTAACACACACCCATACAATGCGCACCACCCCGTGATGTTTTTCTCACTGCTACTAGTGAATGTAATGTAACACACACCCATACAAAGCGCACAACCCCGTGATGTTTTTCTCACTCCCACTAGTGAATGTAATGTAACACACACCCATACAATGCGCACCACCCCGTGATGTTTTTCTCACTCCTACTAGTGAATCTAATGTAACACACACCCATACAATGCGCACCACCCCGTGATGTTTTTCTCACTCCTACTAGTGAATGTAATGTAACACACACCCATACAATGTGCACCACCCCGTGATGTTTTTCTCACTCCTACTAGTGAATCTAATGTAACCAACACCCATACAATGCGCACCACGCCGTGATGATTTTCTCACTCCTACTAGTGAATGTAATGTAACAAACACCGATACAATGTGCACCACCCCGTGATGTTTTTCTCACTCCTAATAGTGAATGTAATGTAACAAGCACCCATACAATGTGCACCACCCCGTGATATTTTTCTGACTCCTACTAGTGAATGTAATGTAACACAGACCCATACAATGCGCACCACCCCGTGATGTTTTTCTCACTCCTACTAGTGAATCTGATGTAACACACACCCATACAATGCGCACCACCCCCTGATGTTTTTCTCACTCCTACTAGTGAATGTAATGTAACACACACCCATACCATGCGCACCACTGCGTGATGATTTTCTCACTCCTAGTAGTGAATATAATGTAACAAACACCCATACAATGCGCACCACCCCGTGATGTTTTTCTCACTCCTGCTAGTGAATGTAATGTAACACACACCCATACAATGCGCAACACCCCGTGATGATTTTCTCACTCCTACTAGTGAATCTAATGTAACAAACACCCATACAATGCGCACCACCCCGTGATGTTTTTCTCACTCCTACTAGTGAATGTAATGTAACAAACACCCATACAATGCGCACCACCCCGTGATGTTTTTCTCACTCTTACTAGTGAATCTAATGTAACACACACCCATACAATGCGCACCACCCCGTGATGTTTTTCTCACTCCTACTAGTGAATCTAATGTAACACACACCCATACAATGCGCACCACCCCGTGATGTTTTTCTCACTCCTACTATTGAATGTAATTTAACACACACCCATACCATGCCCACCACCCCGTGATGATTTTCTCACTCCTACTAGTGAATCTAATGTAACAAACACCCATACCATGCGCACCACCCCGTGATGTTTTTCTCACTCCTACTAGTGAATGTAATGTAACACACACCCATACAATGCGCACCACCCCGTGATGTTTTTCTCACTCCTACTAGTGAATGTAATGTAACACACAACCATACAATGCGCACCACCCCGTGATGTTTTTCTCACTCCTACTAGTGAATCTAATGTAACACACACCCATACAATGCGCACCACCCCGTGATGTTTTTCTCACTCCTACTAGTGAATGTAATGTAATACACACCCATACAATGTGCACCACCCCGTGATGATTTTCTCACTCCTACTAGTGAATCTAATGTAACACACACCCATACAATGCGCACCACCCGTGATGTTTTTCTCACTCCTACTAGTGAATGTAATGTAATACGCACCCATACAATGTGCACCACCCCGTGATGATTTTCTCACTCCTACTAGTGAATCTAATGTAACACACACCCATACAATGCGCACCACCCCGTGATGTTTTTCTCACTCCTACTAGTGAATGTAATGTAACACACACCCATACAATGCGCACCACCCCGTGATGTTTTTCTCACTCCTACTAGTGAATGTAATGTAACACACACCCATACAATGCGCACCAACCCGTGATGTTTTTCTCACTCCTACTAGTGAATGTAATGTAACACACACCCATAAAATGCGCACCACCCCGTGATGTTTTTCTCACTCCTACTAGTGAATCTAATGTAACACACACCCATACAATGCGCACCACCCCGTGATGTTTTTCTCACTCCTACTAGTGAATGTAATGTAACACACACCCATACAATGCGCACCACCCCGTGATGTTTTTCTCACTCCTATTAGTGAATGTAATGTAACACACACCCATACAATGCGCACCACCCCCTGATGTTTTTCTAACTCCTATTAGTGAATGTAATGTAACACACACCCATACAATGCGCACCACCCCGTGATGTTTCTCTCACTTCTACTAGTGAATGTAATTAAACCACACCAATAAAGTGCGCACCACCCCGTGATGTTTCTCTCACTCCTACTAGTGAATGTAATGTAACACACACCCATACAATGCGCACAACCCCGTGATGTTTTTCTCACTCCTACTAGTGAATCTAATGTAACACACACCCATACAATGCGCACAACCCCGTGATGATTTTCCCACTCCTACTAGTGAATCTAATGTAACAAACACCCATACAATGCGCCCCACCCCGTGATGTTTTTCTCACTCCTACTAGTGAATGTAATGTAACACACACCCATACAATGCGCACCACCCCGTGATGTTTTTCTCACTCCTATTAGTGAATGTAATGTAACACACACCCATACAATGCGCACCACCCCGTGATGTTTTTCTCACTCCTACTAGTGAATGTAATGTAACACACACCCATACAATGCGCACCACCCCGTGATGATTTTCTCACTCCTACTAGTGAATCTAATGTAACAAACACCCATACAATGCGCACCACCCCGTGATGTTTTTCTCACTCCTACTAGTGAATGTAATGTAACACACACCCATACAATGCGCACCACCCCGTGATGATTTTCTCACTCCTACTAGTGAATGTAGTGTAACACACACCCATACAATGCGCACCACCCCGTGATGTTTTTCTCACTGCTAGTAGTGAATGTAGTGTAAAACACCCCCATACAATGCGCACCACCCCGTGATGTTTTTCTCACTCCTACTAGTGAATGTAATGTAACACACACCCATACAATGCGCACCGCCCCGTGATGTTTTTCTCACTCCTACTCGTGAATGTAATGTAACACACACCCATACAATGCGCACCGCCCCGTGATATTTTTCTCACTCCTACTAGTGAATGTAATGTAACACACACCCATACAATGCGCACCACCCGTGATGTTTTTCTCACTCCTACTAGTGAATGTAATGTAATACACACCCATACAATGTGCACCACCCCGTGATGATTTTCTCACTCCTACTAGTGAATCTAATGTAACACACACCCATATAATGCGCACCACCCCGTGATGTTTTTCTCACTCCTACTAGTGAATGTAATGTAACACACACCCATACAATGCGCACCACCCCGTGATGTTTTTCTCACTCCTACTAGTGAATGTAATGTAACACACACCCATACAATGCGCACCACCCCGTGATGTTTTTCTCACTCCTACTAGTGAATGTAATGTAACACACACCCATACAATGCGCACCACCCCGTGATGTTTTTCTCACTCCTACTAGTGAATGTAATGTAACACACACCCATACAATGCGCACCACCCCGTGATGTTTTTCTCACTCCTACTAGTGAATGTAATGTAACACACACCCATACAATGCGCACCACCACCTGATGTTTTTCTAACTCCTATTAGTGAATGTAATGTAACACACACCCATACAATGCGCACCACACCGTGATGTTTTTCTCACTCCTACTAGTGAATGTAATGTAACACACACTCATAAAATGCGCACCACCCCGTGATGTTTTTCTCCCTCCTACTAATGAATGTAATGTAACACACACCCATACAATGCGCACCACCCCGTGATGTTTTTCTCACTCCTACTAGTGAATGTAATGTAACACACACCCATACAATGCGCACCACCCCGTGATGTTTTTCTCACTCCTACTAGTGAATGTAATGTAACACACACCCATGCAATGAGCACCACCCCGTGATGTTTCTCTCACTTCTACTAGTGAATGTAATTAAACCACATCCATAAAATGCGCACCACCCCGTGATGTTTCTCTCACTCCTACTAGTGAATGTAATGTAACACACACCCATACAATGCGCACAACCCCGTGATGTTTTTCTCACTCCTACTAGTGAATCTAATGTAACACACACCCATACAATGCGCACAACCCCGTGATGATTTTCCCACTCCTACTAGTGAATCTAATGTAACAAACACCCATAAAATGCGCACCACCCCGTGATGTTTTTCTCACTCCTACTAGTGAATGTAATGTAACACACACCCATACAATGCACACCACCCCGTGATGTTTTTCTCACTCCTATTAGTGAATGTAATGTAACACACACCCATACAATGCGCACCACCCCGTGATATTTTTCTCACTCCTACTAGTGAAAGTAATGTAACACACACCCATACAATGCGTACCACCCCGTGATGATTTTCTCACTCCTACTAGTGAATCTAATGTAACAAACACCCATACAATGCCCACCACCCCGTGATGTTTTTCTCACTCCTACTAGTGAATGTAATGTAACACACACCCATACAATGCGCACCACCCCGTGATGATTTTCTCACTCCTACTTGTGAATGTAGTGTAACACACACCCATACAATGCGCACCACCCCGTGATGTTTTTCTCACTGCTAGTAGTGAATGTAGTGTAAAACACACCCATACAATGCGCACCACCCTGTGATGTTTTTCTCACTCCTACTAGTGAATGTAATGTAACACACACCCATACAATGTGCACCGCCCCGTGATGTTTTTCTCACTCCTACTCGTGAATGTAATGTAACACACACCCATACAATGCGCACCACCCCGTGATGTTTTTCTCACTCCTACTAGTGAATGTAATGTAACACACACCCATACAATGCGCACCGCCCCGTGATGTTTTTCTCACTCCTACTAGTGAATGTAATGTAACACACACCCATACAATGCGAACCACCCCGTGATGTTTTTCTCACTCCTACTAGTGAATGTAATGTAACACACACCCATACAATGAGCACCACACCGTGATGTTTTTCTCACTCCTACTAGTAAATGTAATGTAACACACACCCATACAATGCGCACCACCCCGTGATGTTTTTCTCACTCCTACTAGTGAATGTAATGTAACACACACCCATACAATGCGCCCACCCCGTGATGTTTTTCTCACTCCTACTAGTGAATCTAACGTAACACACACCCATACAATGCGCACCATCCCGTGATGTTTTTCTCACTCCTACTAGTGAATGTAACGTAACACACACCCATACAATGCGCACAACCCCGTGATGTTTTTCTCACTCCTACTAGTGAATGTAATGTAACACACACCCATACAATGCGCACCGCCCCGTGATGTTTTTCTCACTCCTACTAGTGAATGTAATGTAACACACACCCATACAATGCGCACCGCCCCGTGATGTTTTTCTCACTCCTACTAGTGAATGTAATGTAACACACACCCATACAATGCGCACCGCCCCGTGATGTTTTTCTCACTCCTACTAGTGAATGTAATGTAACACACACCCATACAATGCGCACCGCCCCGTGATGTTTTTCTCACTCCTACTAGTGAATGTAATGTAACACACACCCATACAATGCGCACCTCCCCGTGATGTTTTTCTCACTCCTACTAGTTAATGTAATGTAACACACACCCATACAATGCGCACCGCCCCGTGATGTTTTTCTCACTCCTACTAGTGAATGTAATGTAACACACACCCATACAATGCCCACCACCCCGTGATGATTTTCTCACTCCTACTAGTGAATATAATGTAACAAACACCCATACAATGCGCACCTCCCCGTGATGTTTTGCTCACTCCTACTAGTGAATCTAATGTAACAAACACCCATACAATGCGCACCACCCCGTGATGTTTTTCTCACTCCTACTAGTGAATCTAATGTAACAAACACCCATACAATGCGCACCACCCCGTGATGTTTTGCTCACTCCTAATAGTGAATGTAATGTAACACACACCCATACAATGCGCACCACCCCGTGATATTTTTCTCACTCCTACTATTGAATGTAATGTAACACACACCCATACAATGCGCACCACACCGTGATGTTTTTCTCACTCCTACTAGTGAATGTAATGTAACACACACTCATAAAATGCGCACCACCCCGTGATGTTTTTCTCCCTCCTACTAATGAATGTAATGTAACACACACCCATACAATGCGCACCACCCCGTGATGTTTTTCTCACTCCTACTAGTGAATGTAATGTAACACACACCCATACAATGCGCACCACCCCGTGATGTTTTTCTCACTCCTACTAGTGAATGTAATGTAACACACACCCATGCAATGCGCACCACCCCGTGATGTTTCTCTCACTTCTACTAGTGAATGTAATTAAACCACATCCATAAAATGCGCACCACCCCGTGATGTTTCTCTCACTCCTACTAGTGAATGTAATGTAACACACACCCATACAATGCGCACAACCCCGTGATGTTTTTCTCACTCCTACTAGTGAATCTAATGTAACACACACCCATACAATGCGCACAACCCCGTGATGATTTTCCCACTCCTACTAGTGAATCTAATGTAACAAACACCCATAAAATGCGCACCACCCCGTGATGTTTTTCTCACTCCTACTAGTGAATGTAATGTAACACACACCCATACAATGCACACCACCCCGTGATGTTTTTCTCACTCCTATTAGTGAATGTAATGTAACACACACCCATACAATGCGCACCACCCCGTGATATTTTTCTCACTCCTACTAGTGAAAGTAATGTAACACACACCCATACAATGCGTACCACCCCGTGATGATTTTCTCACTCCTACTAGTGAATCTAATGTAACAAACACCCATACAATGCCCACCACCCCGTGATGTTTTTCTCACTCCTACTAGTGAATGTAATGTAACACACACCCATACAATGCGCACCACCCCGTGATGATTTTCTCACTCCTACTTGTGAATGTAGTGTAACACACACCCATACAATGCGCACCACCCCGTGATGTTTTTCTCACTGCTAGTAGTGAATGTAGTGTAAAACACACCCATACAATGCGCACCACCCTGTGATGTTTTTCTCACTCCTACTAGTGAATGTAATGTAACACACACCCATACAATGTGCACCGCCCCGTGATGTTTTTCTCACTCCTACTCGTGAATGTAATGTAACACACACCCATACAATGCGCACCACCCCGTGATGTTTTTCTCACTCCTACTAGTGAATGTAATGTAACACACACCCATACAATGCGCACCGCCCCGTGATGTTTTTCTCACTCCTACTAGTGAATGTAATGTAACACACACCCATACAATGCGAACCACCCCGTGATGTTTTTCTCACTCCTACTAGTGAATGTAATGTAACACACACCCATACAATGAGCACCACACCGTGATGTTTTTCTCACTCCTACTAGTAAATGTAATGTAACACACACCCATACAATGCGCACCACCCCGTGATGTTTTTCTCACTCCTACTAGTGAATGTAATGTAACACACACCCATACAATGCGCCCACCCCGTGATGTTTTTCTCACTCCTACTAGTGAATCTAACGTAACACACACCCATACAATGCGCACCATCCCGTGATGTTTTTCTCACTCCTACTAGTGAATGTAACGTAACACACACCCATACAATGCGCACAACCCCGTGATGTTTTTCTCACTCCTACTAGTGAATGTAATGTAACACACACCCATACAATGCGCACCGCCCCGTGATGTTTTTCTCACTCCTACTAGTGAATGTAATGTAACACACACCCATACAATGCGCACCGCCCCGTGATGTTTTTCTCACTCCTACTAGTGAATGTAATGTAACACACACCCATACAATGCGCACCGCCCCGTGATGTTTTTCTCACTCCTACTAGTGAATGTAATGTAACACACACCCATACAATGCGCACCGCCCCGTGATGTTTTTCTCACTCCTACTAGTGAATGTAATGTAACACACACCCATACAATGCGCACCTCCCCGTGATGTTTTTCTCACTCCTACTAGTTAATGTAATGTAACACACACCCATACAATGCGCACCGCCCCGTGATGTTTTTCTCACTCCTACTAGTGAATGTAATGTAACACACACCCATACAATGCCCACCACCCCGTGATGATTTTCTCACTCCTACTAGTGAATATAATGTAACAAACACCCATACAATGCGCACCTCCCCGTGATGTTTTGCTCACTCCTACTAGTGAATCTAATGTAACAAACACCCATACAATGCGCACCACCCCGTGATGTTTTTCTCACTCCTACTAGTGAATCTAATGTAACAAACACCCATACAATGCGCACCACCCCGTGATGTTTTGCTCACTCCTAATAGTGAATGTAATGTAACACACACCCATACAATGCGCACCACCCCGTGATATTTTTCTCACTCCTACTATTGAATGTAATGTAACACACACCCATACAATGCGCACCACCCCGTGATGTTTTTCTCACTCCTACTAGTGTATCTAATGTAACACACACACATACAATGCGCACCACCCCGTGATGTTTTTCTCACTCCTACTAGTGAATGTAATGTAACACACACCCATACAATGCGCACCACCCCGTGATGTTTTTCTCACTCCTACTAGTGAATGTAATGTAACACACACCCATACAATGCGCACCACCTCGTGATATTTTTCTCACTCCTACTAGTGAATGTAATGTAACACACACCCATACAATGCGCACCACCCCGTGATGTTTTTCTCACTCCTAATAGTGAATGTAATGTAACACACACCCATACAATGCGCACCACCCCGTGATGTTTTTCTCACTCCTACTAGTGAATGTAATGTAACACACACCCATACAATGCGCACCACCCCGTGATGTTTTTCTCACTCCTACTAGTGAATGTAATGTAACACACACCCATACAATGCGCACCACCCCGTGATTTTTTTCTCACTCCTACTAGTGAATGTAATGTAACACACACCCATACAATGCGCACCACCCCGTGATGTTTTTCTCACTGCTACTAGTGAATGTAATGTAACACACACCCATACAAAGCGCACAACCCCGTGATGTTTTTCTCACTCCCACTAGTGAATGTAATGTAACACACACCCATACAATGCGCACCACCCCGTGATGTTTTTCTCACTCCTACTAGTGAATCTAATGTAACACACACCCATACAATGCGCACCACCCCGTGATGTTTTTCTCACTCCTACTAGTGAATGTAATGTAACACACACCCATACAATGTGCACCACCCCGTGATGTTTTTCTCACTCCTACTAGTGAATCTAATGTAACCAACACCCATACAATGCGCACCACGCCGTGATGATTTTCTCACTCCTACTAGTGAATGTAATGTAACAAACACCGATACAATGTGCACCACCCCGTGATGTTTTTCTCACTCCTAATAGTGAATGTAATGTAACAAGCACCCATACAATGTGCACCACCCCGTGATATTTTTCTGACTCCTACTAGTGAATGTAATGTAACACAGACCCATACAATGCGCACCACCCCGTGATGTTTTTCTCACTCCTACTAGTGAATCTGATGTAACACACACCCATACAATGCGCACCACCCCCTGATGTTTTTCTCACTCCTACTAGTGAATGTAATGTAACACACACCCATACCATGCGCACCACTGCGTGATGATTTTCTCACTCCTAGTAGTGAATCTAATGTAACAAACACCCATACAATGCGCACCACCCCGTGATGTTTTTCTCACTCCTGCTAGTGAATGTAATGTAACACACACCCATACAATGCGCAACACCCCGTGATGATTTTCTCACTCCTACTAGTGAATCTAATGTAACAAACACCCATACAATGCGCACCACCCCGTGATGTTTTTCTCACTCCTACTAGTGAATGTAATGTAACAAACACCCATACAATGCGCACCACCCCGTGATGTTTTTCTCACTCTTACTAGTGAATCTAATGTAACACACACCCATACAATGCGCACCACCCCGTGATGTTTTTCTCACTCCTACTAGTGAATCTAATGTAACACACACCCATACAATGCGCACCACCCCGTGATGTTTTTCTCACTCCTACTATTGAATGTAATTTAACACACACCCATACCATGCCCACCACCCCGTGATGATTTTCTCACTCCTACTAGTGAATCTAATGTAACAAACACCCATACCATGCGCACCACCCCGTGATGTTTTTCTCACTCCTACTAGTGAATGTAATGTAACACACACCCATACAATGCGCACCACCCCGTGATGTTTTTCTCACTCCTACTAGTGAATGTAATGTAACACACAACCATACAATGCGCACCACCCCGTGATGTTTTTCTCACTCCTACTAGTGAATCTAATGTAACACACACCCATACAATGCGCACCACCCCGTGATGTTTTTCTCACTCCTACTAGTGAATGTAATGTAATACACACCCATACAATGTGCACCACCCCGTGATGATTTTCTCACTCCTACTAGTGAATCTAATGTAACACACACCCATACAATGCGCACCACCCGTGATGTTTTTCTCACTCCTACTAGTGAATGTAATGTAATACGCACCCATACAATGTGCACCACCCCGTGATGATTTTCTCACTCCTACTAGTGAATCTAATGTAACACACACCCATACAATGCGCACCACCCCGTGATGTTTTTCTCACTCCTACTAGTGAATGTAATGTAACACACACCCATACAATGCGCACCACCCCGTGATGTTTTTCTCACTCCTACTAGTGAATGTAATGTAACACACACCCATACAATGCGCACCAACCCGTGATGTTTTTCTCACTCCTACTAGTGAATGTAATGTAACACACACCCATAAAATGCGCACCACCCCGTGATGTTTTTCTCACTCCTACTAGTGAATCTAATGTAACACACACCCATACAATGCGCACCACCCCGTGATGTTTTTCTCACTCCTACTAGTGAATGTAATGTAACACACACCCATACAATGCGCACCACCCCGTGATGTTTTTCTCACTCCTATTAGTGAATGTAATGTAACACACACCCATACAATGCGCACCACCCCCTGATGTTTTTCTAACTCCTATTAGTGAATGTAATGTAACACACACCCATACAATGCGCACCACCCCGTGATGTTTCTCTCACTTCTACTAGTGAATGTAATTAAACCACACCAATAAAGTGCGCACCACCCCGTGATGTTTCTCTCACTCCTACTAGTGAATGTAATGTAACACACACCCATACAATGCGCACAACCCCGTGATGTTTTTCTCACTCCTACTAGTGAATCTAATGTAACACACACCCATACAATGCGCACAACCCCGTGATGATTTTCCCACTCCTACTAGTGAATCTAATGTAACAAACACCCATACAATGCGCCCCACCCCGTGATGTTTTTCTCACTCCTACTAGTGAATGTAATGTAACACACACCCATACAATGCGCACCACCCCGTGATGTTTTTCTCACTCCTATTAGTGAATGTAATGTAACACACACCCATACAATGCGCACCACCCCGTGATGTTTTTCTCACTCCTACTAGTGAATGTAATGTAACACACACCCATACAATGCGCACCACCCCGTGATGATTTTCTCACTCCTACTAGTGAATCTAATGTAACAAACACCCATACAATGCGCACCACCCCGTGATGTTTTTCTCACTCCTACTAGTGAATGTAATGTAACACACACCCATACAATGCGCACCACCCCGTGATGATTTTCTCACTCCTACTAGTGAATGTAGTGTAACACACACCCATACAATGCGCACCACCCCGTGATGTTTTTCTCACTGCTAGTAGTGAATGTAGTGTAAAACACACCCATACAATGCGCACCACCCCGTGATGTTTTTCTCACTCCTACTAGTGAATGTAATGTAACACACACCCATACAATGCGCACCGCCCCGTGATGTTTTTCTCACTCCTACTCGTGAATGTAATGTAACACACACCCATACAATGCGCACCGCCCCGTGATGTTTTTCTCACTCCTACTAGTGAATGTAATGTAACACACACCCATACAATGCGCACCGCCCCGTGATGTTTTTCTCACTCCTACTAGTGAATGTAATGTAACACACACCCATACAATGCGCACCGCCCCGTGATGTTTTTCTCACTCCTACTAGTGAATGTAATGTAACACACACCCATACAATGCGAACCGCCCCGTGATGTTTTTCTCACTCCTACTAGTGAATGTAATGTAACACACACCCATACAATGAGCACCACACCGTGATGTTTTTCTCACTCCTACTAGTGAATGTAATGTAACACACACCCATACAATGCGCACCACCCCGTGATGTTTTTCTCACTCCTACTAGTGAATGTAATGTAACACACAGCCATACAATGCGCCCACCCCGTGATGTTTTTCTCACTCCTACTAGTGAATCTAACGTAACACACACCCATACAATGCGCACCACCCCGTTATGTTTTTCTCACTCCTACTAGTGAATGTAACGTAACACACACCCATACAATGCGCACAACCCCGTGATGTTTTTCTCACTCCTACTAGTGAATGTAATGTAACACACACCCATACAATGCGCACCGCCCCGTGATGTTTTTCTCACTCCTACTAGTGAATGTAATGTAACACACACCCATACAATGCGCACCGCCCCGTGATGTTTTTCTCACTCCTACTAGTGAAAGTAATGTAACACACACCCATACAATGCGCACCTCCCCGTGATGTTTTTCTCACTCCTATTAGTTAATGTAATGTAACACACACCCATACAATGCGCACCGCCCCGTGATGTTTTTCTCACTCCTAATAGTGAATGTAATGTAACACACACCCATACAATGCCCACCACCCCGTGATGATTTTCTCACTCCTACTAGTGTATATAATGTAACAAACACCCATACAATGCGCACCTCCCCGTGATGTTTTGCTCACCCCTACTAGTGAATCTAATGTAACAAACACCCATACAATGCGCACCACCCCGTGATGTTTTTCTCACTCCTACTAGTGAATCTAATGTAACAAACACCCATACAATACGCACCACCCCGTGATGTTTTGCTCACTCCTAATAGTGAATGTAATGTAACACACACCCATACAATGCGCACCACCCCGTGATATTTTTCTCACTCCTACTATTGAATGTAATGTAACACACACCCATACAATGCGCACCACCCCGTGATGTTTTTCTCACTCCTACTAGTGTATCTAATGTAACACACACACATACAATGCGCACCACCCCGTGATGTTTTTCTCACTCCTACTAGTGAATGTAATGTAACACACACCCATACAATGCGCACCACCCCGTGATGTTTTTCTCACTCCTACTAGTGAATGTAATGTAACACACACCCATACAATGCGCACCACCCCGTGATTTTTTTCTCACTCCCACTAGTGAATGTAATGTAACACACACCCATACAATGCGCACCACCCCGTGATGTTTTTCTCACTCCTACTAGTGAATGTAATGTAACACACACCCATAAAATGCGCACCACCCCGTGATGTTTTTCTCACTGCTACTAGTGAATGTAATGTAGCACACACCCATACAAAGCGCACCACCCCGTGATGTTTTTCTCACTCCTACTAGTGAATGTAATGTAACACACACCCATACAATGCGCACCACCCCGTGATGTTTTTCTCACTCCTACTAGTGAATGTAATGTGACACACACCCATACAATGCGCACCACCCCGTGATGTTTTTCTCACTCCTACTAGTGAATGTAATGTAACACACACCCATAAAATGCGCACCACCGCGTGATGATTTTCTCACTCCTACTAGTGAATCTAATGTAACAAACACCCATACAATGCGCACCACCCCGTGATGTTTTTCTCACTCCTACTAGTGAATGTAATGTAACAAACACCCATACAATGCGCACCACCCCGTGATGTTTTTCTCACTCCTACTAGTGAATGTAATGTAACAAACACCCATACAATGCGCACCACCCTGTGATGTTTTTCTCACTCCTACTAGTGAATGTAATGTAACACACACCCATACAATGCGCACCACCCCGTGATGTTTTTCTCACTCCTACTAGTGAATCTGATGTAACACACACCCATACAATGCGCACCACCCCCTGATGTTTTTCTCACTCCTACTAGTGAATGTAATGTAACACACACCATACCATGCGCACCACTGCGTGATAATTTTCTCACTCCTAGTAGTGAATCTAATGTAACAAACACCCATACAATGCGCACCACCCCGTGATGTTTTTCTCACTCCTGCTAGTGAATGTAATGTAACACACACCCATACAATGCGCACCACCCCGTGATGATTTTCTCACTCCTACTAGTGAATCTAATGTAACAAACACCCATACAATGCGCACCACCCCGTGATGTTTTTCTCACTCCTACTAGTGAATGTAATGTAACA
Source organism: Cavia porcellus (assembly GCF_034190915.1). Lineage (NCBI taxonomy): Eukaryota > Metazoa > Chordata > Mammalia > Rodentia > Caviidae > Cavia > Cavia porcellus. The sequence goes on along the minus strand of NW_026947582.1, from coordinate 842,413 downwards.
CACACCCATACAATGCGCACCACCCCGTGATGTTTTTCTCACTCCTACTAGTGAATCTAATGTAACACACACCCATACAATGCGCACCACCCCGTGATGTTTTTCTCACTGCTACTAGTGAATCTAATGTAACACACCCATACAATGCGCACCACCCCGTGATGTTTTTCTCACTCCTACTAGTGAATGTAATGTAACACACACCCATACAATGCGCACCACCCCTTGATGTATTTCTCACTCCTACTAGTGAATGTAATGTAACACACACCCATACAATGCACACCACCCCGTGATGTTTTTCTCACTGCTACTAGTGAATGTAATGTAACACACACCCATACAATGCGGACCACCCCGTGATGTTTTTCTCACTCCTACTAGTGAATGTAATGTAACACACACCCATACAATGCGCACCACCCCGTGATGTTTTTCTCACTGCTACTAGTGAATCTAATGTAACACACCCATACAATGCGCACCACCCCGTGATGTTTTTCTCACTCCTACTAGTGAATGTAATGTAACACACACCCATACAATGCGCACCACCCCGTGATGTTTTTCTCACTCCTACTAGTGAATCTAATGTAACACACACCCATACAATGCGCACCACCCCGTGATGTTTTTCTCACTCCTACTAGTGAATGTAATGTAACACACACCCATACAATGTGCACCACCCCGTGATGTTTTTCTCACTCCTACTAGTGAATCTAATGTAACAAACACGCATACAATGCGCACCACGCCGTGATGATTTTCTCACTCCTACTAGTGAATGTAATGTAACAAACACCCATACAATGCGCACCACCCCGTGATGTTTTGCTCACTCCTAATAGTGAATGTAATGTAACACACACCCATACAATGCGCACCACCCAGTGATGTTTTTCTCACTCCTACTAGTGAATGTAATGTAACACACACCCATACGATGCGCACCACCGCGTGATGATTTTCTCACTCCTACTAGTGAATCTAATGTAACAAACACCCATACAATGTGCACCACCCCGTGATGTTTTTCTCACTCCTACTAGTGAATGTAATGTAACAAACACCCATACAATGCGCACCACCCCGTGATGTTTTTCTCACTCCTACTAGTGAATGTAATGTAACAAACACCCATACAATGCGCACCACCCCGTGATGTTTTTCTCACTCCTACTAGTGAATCTAATGTAACACACACCCATACAATGCGCACCACCCCGTGATGTTTTTCTCACTCCTACTAGTGAATCTGATGTAACACACACCCATACAATGCGCACCACCCCCTGATGTTTTTCTCACTCCTACTAGTGAATGTAATGTAACACACACCCATACCATGCGCACCACTGCGTGATGATTTTCTCACTCCTAGTAGTGAATCTAATGTAACAAACACCCATACAATGCGCACCACCCCGTGATGTTTTTCTCACTCCTGCTAGTGAATGTAATGTAACACACACCCATACCATGCCCACCACCCCGTGATGATTTTCTCACTCCTACTAGTGAATCTAATGTAACAAACACCCATACCATGCGCACCACCCCGTGATGTTTTTCTCACTCCTACTAGTGAATGTAATGTAACACACACCCATACAATGCGCACCACCCCGTGATGTTTTTCTCACTCCTACTAGTGAATGTAATGTGACACACACCCATACAATGCGCACCACCCCGTGATGTTTTTCTCACTCCTACTAGTGAATGTAATGTAACACACACCCATAAAATGCGCACCACCGCGTGATGATTTTCTCACTCCTACTAGTGAATCTAATGTAACAAACACCCATACAATGCGCACCACCCCGTGATGTTTTTCTCACTCCTACTAGTGAATGTAATGTAACAAACACCCATACAATGCGCACCACCCCGTGATGTTTTTCTCACTCCTACTAGTGAATGTAATGTAACAAACACCCATACAATGCGCACCACCCTGTGATGTTTTTCTCACTCCTACTAGTGAATGTAATGTAACACACACCCATACAATGCGCACCACCCCGTGATGTTTTTCTCACTCCTACTAGTGAATCTGATGTAACACACACCCATACAATGCGCACCACCCCCTGATGTTTTTCTCACTCCTACTAGTGAATGTAATGTAACACACACCATACCATGCGCACCACTGCGTGATAATTTTCTCACTCCTAGTAGTGAATCTAATGTAACAAACACCCATACAATGCGCACCACCCCGTGATGTTTTTCTCACTCCTGCTAGTGAATGTAATGTAACACACACCCATACAATGCGCACCACCCCGTGATGATTTTCTCACTCCTACTAGTGAATCTAATGTAACAAACACCCATACAATGCGCACCACCCCGTGATGTTTTTCTCACTCCTACTAGTGAATGTAATGTAACACACACCCATACAATGCGCACCACCCCGTGATGTTTTTCTCACTCCTACTAGTGAATCTAATGTAACACACACCCATACAATGCGCACCACCCCGTGATGTTTTTCTCACTGCTACTAGTGAATCTAATGTAACACGCACCCATACAATGCGCACCACCCCGTGATGTTTTTCTCACTCCTACTAGTGAATGTAACGTAACACACACCCATACAATGCGCACCACCCCTTGATGTATTTCTCACTCCTACTAGTGAATGTAATGTAACACACACCCATACAATGCACACCACCCCGTGATGTTTTTCTCACTGCTACTAGTGAATGTAATGTAACACACACCCATACAATGCGGACCACCCCGTGATGTTTTTCTCACTCCTACTAGTGAATGTAATGTAACACACACCCATACAATGCGCACCACCCCGTGATGTTTTTCTCACTGCTACTAGTGAATCTAATGTAACACACCCATACAATGCGCACCACCCCGTGATGTTTTTCTCACTCCTACTAGTGAATGTAATGTAACACACACCCATACAATGCGCACCACCCCGTGATGTTTTTCTCACTCCTACTAGTGAATCTAATGTAACACACACCCATACAATGCGCACCACCCCGTGATGTTTTTCTCACTCCTACTAGTGAATGTAATGTAACACACACCCATACAATGTGCACCACCCCGTGATGTTTTTCTCACTCCTACTAGTGAATCTAATGTAACAAACACGCATACAATGCGCACCACGCCGTGATGATTTTCTCACTCCTACTAGTGAATGTAATGTAACAAACACCCATACAATGAGCACCACCCCGTGATGTTTTGCTCACTCCTAATAGTGAATGTAATGTAACACACACCCATACAATGCGCACCACCCAGTGATGTTTTTCTCACTCCTACTAGTGAATGTAATGTAACACAAACCCATACAATGCGCACCACCGCGTGATGATTTTCTCACTCCTACTAGTGAATCTAATGTAACAAACACCCATACAATGTGCACCACCCCGTGATGTTTTTCTCACTCCTACTAGTGAATGTAATGTAACAAACACCCATACAATGCCGCACCACCCCGTGATGTTTTTCTCACTCCTACTAGTGAATGTAATGTAACAAACAGCCATACAATGCGCACCACCCCGTGATGTTTTTCTCACTCCTACTAGTGAATCTAATGTAACACACACCCATACAATGCGCACCACCCCGTGATGTTTTTCTCACTCCTACTAGTGAATCTGATGTAACACACACCCATACAATGCGCACCACCCCCTGATGTTTTTCTCACTCCTACTAGTGAATGTAATGTAACACACACCCATACCATGCGCACCACTGCGTGATGATTTTCTCACTCCTAGTAGTGAATCTAATGTAACAAACACCCATACAATGCGCACCACCCCGTGATGTTTTTCTCACTCCTGCTAGTGAATGTAATGTAACACACACCCATACCATGCCCACCACCCCGTGATGATTTTCTCACTCCTACTAGTGAATCTAATGTAACAAACACCCATACCATGCGCACCACCCCGTGATGTTTTTCTCACTCCTACTAGTGAATGTAATGTAACACACACCCATACAATGCGCACCACCCCGTGATGTTTTTCTCACTCCTACTAGTGAATGTAATGTAACACACACCCTTACAATGCGCACCACCCCGTGATGTTTTTCTCACTCCTACTAGTGAATCTAATGTAACACACACCCATACAATGCGCACCACCCCTTGATGTTTTTCTCACTGCTACTAGTGAATCTAATGTAACACACCCATACAATGCGCACCACCCCGTGATGTTTTTCTCACTCCTACTAGTGAATGAAATGTAACACACACCCATACAATGCGCACCACCCCGTGATGTTTTTCTCACTCCTACTAGTGAATGTAATGTAACAAACACCCATACAATGCGCACCACCCCCTGATGTTTTTCTCACTCCTACTAGTGAATGTAATGTAACACACACCCATACCATGCGCACCACTGCGTGATGATTTTCTCACTCCTAGTAGTGAATCTAATGTAACAAACACCCATACAATGCGCACCACCCCGTGATGTTTTTCTCACTCCTGCTAGTGAATGTAATGTAACACACACCCATACAATGCGCACCACCCCGTGATGATTTTCTCACTCCTACTAGTGAATCTAATGTAACAAACACCCATACAATGCGCACCACCCCGTGATGTTTTTCTCACTCCTACTAGTGAATGTAATGTAACAAACACCCATACAATGCGCACCACCCCGTGATGTTTTTCTCACTCTTACTAGTGAATCTAATGTAACACACACCCATACAATGCGCACCACCCCGTGATGTTTTTCTCACTCCTACTAGTGAATCTAATGTAACACACACCCATACAATGCGCACCACCCCGTGATGTTTTTCTCACTCCTACTATTGAATGTAATTTAACACACACCCATACCATGCCCACCACCCCGTGATGATTTTCTCACTCCTACTAGTGAATCTAATGTAACAAACACCCATACCATGCGCACCACCCCGTGATGTTTTTCTCACTCCTACTAGTGAATGTAATGTAACACACACCCATACAATGCGCACCACCCCGTGATGTTTTTCTCACTCCTACTAGTGAATGTAATGTAACACACAACCATACAATGCGCACCACCCCGTGATGTTTTTCTCACTCCTACTAGTGAATCTAATTTAACACACACCCATACAATGCGCACCACCCCGTGATGTTTTTCTCACTCCTACTAGTGAATGTAATGTAATACACACCCATACAATGTGCACCACCCCGTGATGATTTTCTCACTCCTACTAGTGAATCTAATGTAACACACACCCATACAATGCGCACCACCCGTGATGTTTTTCTCACTCCTACTAGTGAATGTAATGTAATACGCACCCATACAATGTGCACCACCCCGTGATGATTTTCTCACTCCTACTAGTGAATCTAATGTAACACACACCCATACAATGCGCACCACCCCGTGATGTTTTTCTCACTCCTACTAGTGAATGTAATGTAACACACAACCATACAATGCGCACCACCCCGTGATGTTTTTCTCACTCCTACTAGTGAATGTAATGTAACACACACCCATACAATGCGCACCACCCCGTGATGTTTTTCTCACTCCTACTAGTGAATCTAATGTAACACACACCCATACAATGCGCACCACCCCGTGATGTTTTTCTCACTCCTACTAGTGAATGTAATGTAGCACACACCCATACAATGCGCACCACCCCGTGATGTTTTTCTCACTCCTATTAGTGAATGTAATGTAACACACACCCATACAATGAGCACCACCCCCTGATGTGTTTCTAACTCCTATTAGTGAATGTAATGTAACACACACCCATACAATCCGCACCACACCGTGATGTTTTTCTCACTCCTACTAGTGAATGTAATGTAACACACACTCATAAAATGCGCACCACCCCGTGATGTTTTTCTCACTCCTACTAGTGAATGTAATGTAACACACACCCATACAATGCGCACCACCCCGTGATGTTTTTCTCACTCCTACTAGTGAATGTAATGTAACACACACCCATACAATGCGCACCACCCCGTGATGTTTCTCTCACTTCTACTAGTGAATGTAATTAAACCACACCCATAAAATGCGCACCACCCCGTGATGTTTCTCTCACTCGTACTAGTGAATGTAATGTAACACACACCCATACAATGCGCACAACCCCGTGATGTTTTTCTCACTCCTACTAGTGAATCTAATGTAACACACACCCATACAATGCGCACAACCCCGTGATGATTTTCCCACTCCTACTAGTGAATCTAATGTAACAAACACCCATACAATGCGCACCACCCCGTGATGTTTTTCTCACTCCTACTAGTGAATGTAATGTAACACACACCCATACAATGCACACCACCCCGTGATGTTTTTCTCACTCCTATTAGTGAATGTAATGTAACACACACCCATACAATGCGCACCACCCCGTGATGTTTTTCTCACTCCTACTAGTGAATGTAATGTAACACACACCCATACAATGCGCACCACCCCGTGATGATTTTCTCACTCCTACTAGTGAATCTAATGTAACAAACACCCATACAATGCGCACCACCCCGTGATGTTTTTCTCACTCCTACTAGTGAATGTAATGTAACACACACCCATACAATGCGCACCACGCCGTGATGATTTTCTCACTCCTACTAGTGAATGTAATGTAACAAACACCCATACAATGCGCACCACCCCGTGATGTTTTGCTCACTCCTAATAGTGAATGTAATGTAACACACACCCATACAATGCGCACCACCCAGTGATGTTTTTCTCACTCCTACTAGTGAATGTAATGTAACACACACCCATACGATGCGCACCACCGCGTGATGATTTTCTCACTCCTACTAGTGAATCTAATGTAACAAACACCCATACAATGTGCACCACCCCGTGATGTTTTTCTCACTCCTACTAGTGAATGTAATGTAACAAACACCCATACAATGCGCACCACCCCGTGATGTTTTTCTCACTCCTACTAGTGAATGTAATGTAACAAACACCCATACAATGCGCACCACCCCGTGATGTTTTTCTCACTCCTACTAGTGAATCTAATGTAACACACACCCATACAATGCGCACCACCCCGTGATGTTTTTCTCACTCCTACTAGTGAATCTGATGTAACACACACCCATACAATGCGCACCACCCCCTGATGTTTTTCTCACTCCTACTAGTGAATGTAATGTAACACACACCCATACCATGCGCACCACTGCGTGATGATTTTCTCACTCCTAGTAGTGAATCTAATGTAACAAACACCCATACAATGCGCACCACCCCGTGATGTTTTTCTCACTCCTGCTAGTGAATGTAATGTAACACACACCCATACCATGCCCACCACCCCGTGATGATTTTCTCACTCCTACTAGTGAATCTAATGTAACAAACACCCATACCATGCGCACCACCCCGTGATGTTTTTCTCACTCCTACTAGTGAATGTAATGTAACACACACCCATACAATGCGCACCACCCCGTGATGTTTTTCTCACTCCTACTAGTGAATGTAATGTGACACACACCCATACAATGCGCACCACCCCGTGATGTTTTTCTCACTCCTACTAGTGAATGTAATGTAACACACACCCATAAAATGCGCACCACCGCGTGATGATTTTCTCACTCCTACTAGTGAATCTAATGTAACAAACACCCATACAATGCGCACCACCCCGTGATGTTTTTCTCACTCCTACTAGTGAATGTAATGTAACAAACACCCATACAATGCGCACCACCCCGTGATGTTTTTCTCACTCCTACTAGTGAATGTAATGTAACAAACACCCATACAATGCGCACCACCCTGTGATGTTTTTCTCACTCCTACTAGTGAATGTAATGTAACACACACCCATACAATGCGCACCACCCCGTGATGTTTTTCTCACTCCTACTAGTGAATCTGATGTAACACACACCCATACAATGCGCACCACCCCCTGATGTTTTTCTCACTCCTACTAGTGAATGTAATGTAACACACACCATACCATGCGCACCACTGCGTGATAATTTTCTCACTCCTAGTAGTGAATCTAATGTAACAAACACCCATACAATGCGCACCACCCCGTGATGTTTTTCTCACTCCTGCTAGTGAATGTAATGTAACACACACCCATACAATGCGCACCACCCCGTGATGATTTTCTCACTCCTACTAGTGAATCTAATGTAACAAACACCCATACAATGCGCACCACCCCGTGATGTTTTTCTCACTCCTACTAGTGAATGTAATGTAACACACACCCATACAATGCGCACCACCCCGTGATGTTTTTCTCACTCCTACTAGTGAATCTAATGTAACACACACCCATACAATGCGCACCACCCCGTGATGTTTTTCTCACTGCTACTAGTGAATCTAATGTAACACGCACCCATACAATGCGCACCACCCCGTGATGTTTTTCTCACTCCTACTAGTGAATGTAACGTAACACACACCCATACAATGCGCACCACCCCTTGATGTATTTCTCACTCCTACTAGTGAATGTAATGTAACACACACCCATACAATGCACACCACCCCGTGATGTTTTTCTCACTGCTACTAGTGAATGTAATGTAACACACACCCATACAATGCGGACCACCCCGTGATGTTTTTCTCACTCCTACTAGTGAATGTAATGTAACACACACCCATACAATGCGCACCACCCCGTGATGTTTTTCTCACTGCTACTAGTGAATCTAATGTAACACACCCATACAATGCGCACCACCCCGTGATGTTTTTCTCACTCCTACTAGTGAATGTAATGTAACACACACCCATACAATGCGCACCACCCCGTGATGTTTTTCTCACTCCTACTAGTGAATCTAATGTAACACACACCCATACAATGCGCACCACCCCGTGATGTTTTTCTCACTCCTACTAGTGAATGTAATGTAACACACACCCATACAATGTGCACCACCCCGTGATGTTTTTCTCACTCCTACTAGTGAATCTAATGTAACAAACACGCATACAATGCGCACCACGCCGTGATGATTTTCTCACTCCTACTAGTGAATGTAATGTAACAAACACCCATACAATGAGCACCACCCCGTGATGTTTTGCTCACTCCTAATAGTGAATGTAATGTAACACACACCCATACAATGCGCACCACCCAGTGATGTTTTTCTCACTCCTACTAGTGAATGTAATGTAACACAAACCCATACAATGCGCACCACCGCGTGATGATTTTCTCACTCCTACTAGTGAATCTAATGTAACAAACACCCATACAATGTGCACCACCCCGTGATGTTTTTCTCACTCCTACTAGTGAATGTAATGTAACAAACACCCATACAATGCCGCACCACCCCGTGATGTTTTTCTCACTCCTACTAGTGAATGTAATGTAACAAACAGCCATACAATGCGCACCACCCCGTGATGTTTTTCTCACTCCTACTAGTGAATCTAATGTAACACACACCCATACAATGCGCACCACCCCGTGATGTTTTTCTCACTCCTACTAGTGAATCTGATGTAACACACACCCATACAATGCGCACCACCCCCTGATGTTTTTCTCACTCCTACTAGTGAATGTAATGTAACACACACCCATACCATGCGCACCACTGCGTGATGATTTTCTCACTCCTAGTAGTGAATCTAATGTAACAAACACCCATACAATGCGCACCACCCCGTGATGTTTTTCTCACTCCTGCTAGTGAATGTAATGTAACACACACCCATACCATGCCCACCACCCCGTGATGATTTTCTCACTCCTACTAGTGAATCTAATGTAACAAACACCCATACCATGCGCACCACCCCGTGATGTTTTTCTCACTCCTACTAGTGAATGTAATGTAACACACACCCATACAATGCGCACCACCCCGTGATGTTTTTCTCACTCCTACTAGTGAATGTAATGTAACACACACCCTTACAATGCGCACCACCCCGTGATGTTTTTCTCACTCCTACTAGTGAATCTAATGTAACACACACCCATACAATGCGCACCACCCCTTGATGTTTTTCTCACTGCTACTAGTGAATCTAATGTAACACACCCATACAATGCGCACCACCCCGTGATGTTTTTCTCACTCCTACTAGTGAATGAAATGTAACACACACCCATACAATGCGCACCACCCCGTGATGTTTTTCTCACTCCTACTAGTGAATGTAATGTAACAAACACCCATACAATGCGCACCACCCCCTGATGTTTTTCTCACTCCTACTAGTGAATGTAATGTAACACACACCCATACCATGCGCACCACTGCGTGATGATTTTCTCACTCCTAGTAGTGAATCTAATGTAACAAACACCCATACAATGCGCACCACCCCGTGATGTTTTTCTCACTCCTGCTAGTGAATGTAATGTAACACACACCCATACAATGCGCACCACCCCGTGATGATTTTCTCACTCCTACTAGTGAATCTAATGTAACAAACACCCATACAATGCGCACCACCCCGTGATGTTTTTCTCACTCCTACTAGTGAATGTAATGTAACAAACACCCATACAATGCGCACCACCCCGTGATGTTTTTCTCACTCTTACTAGTGAATCTAATGTAACACACACCCATACAATGCGCACCACCCCGTGATGTTTTTCTCACTCCTACTAGTGAATCTAATGTAACACACACCCATACAATGCGCACCACCCCGTGATGTTTTTCTCACTCCTACTATTGAATGTAATTTAACACACACCCATACCATGCCCACCACCCCGTGATGATTTTCTCACTCCTACTAGTGAATCTAATGTAACAAACACCCATACCATGCGCACCACCCCGTGATGTTTTTCTCACTCCTACTAGTGAATGTAATGTAACACACACCCATACAATGCGCACCACCCCGTGATGTTTTTCTCACTCCTACTAGTGAATGTAATGTAACACACAACCATACAATGCGCACCACCCCGTGATGTTTTTCTCACTCCTACTAGTGAATCTAATTTAACACACACCCATACAATGCGCACCACCCCGTGATGTTTTTCTCACTCCTACTAGTGAATGTAATGTAATACACACCCATACAATGTGCACCACCCCGTGATGATTTTCTCACTCCTACTAGTGAATCTAATGTAACACACACCCATACAATGCGCACCACCCGTGATGTTTTTCTCACTCCTACTAGTGAATGTAATGTAATACGCACCCATACAATGTGCACCACCCCGTGATGATTTTCTCACTCCTACTAGTGAATCTAATGTAACACACACCCATACAATGCGCACCACCCCGTGATGTTTTTCTCACTCCTACTAGTGAATGTAATGTAACACACAACCATACAATGCGCACCACCCCGTGATGTTTTTCTCACTCCTACTAGTGAATGTAATGTAACACACACCCATACAATGCGCACCACCCCGTGATGTTTTTCTCACTCCTACTAGTGAATCTAATGTAACACACACCCATACAATGCGCACCACCCCGTGATGTTTTTCTCACTCCTACTAGTGAATGTAATGTAGCACACACCCATACAATGCGCACCACCCCGTGATGTTTTTCTCACTCCTATTAGTGAATGTAATGTAACACACACCCATACAATGAGCACCACCCCCTGATGTGTTTCTAACTCCTATTAGTGAATGTAATGTAACACACACCCATACAATCCGCACCACACCGTGATGTTTTTCTCACTCCTACTAGTGAATGTAATGTAACACACACTCATAAAATGCGCACCACCCCGTGATGTTTTTCTCACTCCTACTAGTGAATGTAATGTAACACACACCCATACAATGCGCACCACCCCGTGATGTTTTTCTCACTCCTACTAGTGAATGTAATGTAACACACACCCATACAATGCGCACCACCCCGTGATGTTTCTCTCACTTCTACTAGTGAATGTAATTAAACCACACCCATAAAATGCGCACCACCCCGTGATGTTTCTCTCACTCGTACTAGTGAATGTAATGTAACACACACCCATACAATGCGCACAACCCCGTGATGTTTTTCTCACTCCTACTAGTGAATCTAATGTAACACACACCCATACAATGCGCACAACCCCGTGATGATTTTCCCACTCCTACTAGTGAATCTAATGTAACAAACACCCATACAATGCGCACCACCCCGTGATGTTTTTCTCACTCCTACTAGTGAATGTAATGTAACACACACCCATACAATGCACACCACCCCGTGATGTTTTTCTCACTCCTATTAGTGAATGTAATGTAACACACACCCATACAATGCGCACCACCCCGTGATGTTTTTCTCACTCCTACTAGTGAATGTAATGTAACACACACCCATACAATGCGCACCACCCCGTGATGATTTTCTCACTCCTACTAGTGAATCTAATGTAACAAACACCCATACAATGCGCACCACCCCGTGATGTTTTTCTCACTCCTACTAGTGAATGTAATGTAACACACACCCATACAATGCGCACCACCCCGTGATGATTTTCTCACTCCTACTAGTGAATGTAGTGTAACACACTCCCATACAATGCGCACCACCCCGTGATGTTTTTCTCACTGCTAGTAGAGAATGTAGTGTAAAACACACCCATACAATGCGCACCACCCCGTGATGTTTTTCTCACTCCTACTAGTGAATGTAATGTAACACACACCCATACAATGCGCACCGCCCCGTGATGTTTTTCTCACTCCTACTCGTGAATGTAATGTAACACACACCCATACAATGCGCACCGCCCCGTGATGTTTTTCTCACTCCTACTAGTGAATGTAATGTAACACACACCCATACAATGCGCACCGCCCCGTGATGTTTTTCTCACTCCTACTAGTGAATGTAATGTAACACACACCCATACAATGCGCACCGCCCCGTGATGTTTTTCTCACTCCTACTAGTGAATGTAATGTAACACACACCCATACAATGCGAACCACCCCGTGATCTTTTTCTCACTCCTACTAGTGAATGTAATGTAACACACACCCATACAATGAGCACCACACCGTGATGTTTTTCTCACTCCTACTAGTGAATGTAATGTAACACACACCCATACAATGCGCACCACGCCGTGATGTTTTTCTCACTCCTACTAGTGAATGTAATGTAACACACACCCATACAATGCGCCCACCCCGTGATGTTTTTCTCACTCCTACTAGTGAATCTAACGTAACACACACCCATACAATGCGCACCACCCCGTTATGTTTTTCTCACTCCTACTAGTGAATGTAAGGTAACACACACCCATACAATGCGCACAACCCCGTGATGTTTTTCTCACTCCTACTAGTGAATGTAATGTAACACACACCCATACAATGCGCACAACCCCGTGATGTTTTTCTCACTCCTACTAGTGAATGTAATGTAACACACACCCATACAATGCGCACCGCCCCGTGATGTTTTTCTCACTCCTACTAGTGAAAGTAATGTAACACACACCCATACAATGCGCACCTCCCCGTGATGTTTTTCTCACTCCTACTAGTTAATGTAATGTAACACACACCCATACAATGCGCACCGCCCCGTGATGTTTTTCTCACTCCTAATAGTGAATGTAATGTAACACACACCCATACAATGCCCACCACCCCGTGATGATTTTCTCACTCCTACTAGTGAATATAATGTAACAAACACCCATACAATGCGCACCTCCCCGTGATGTTTTGCTCACTCCTACTAGTGAATCTAATGTAACAAACACCCATACAATGCGCACCACCCCGTGATGTTTTTCTCACTCCTACTAGTGAATCTAATGTAACAAACACCCATACAATGCGCACCACCCCGTGATGTTTTGCTCACTCCTAATAGTGAATGTAATGTAACACACACCCATACAATGCGCACCACCCTGTGATATTTTTCTCACTCCTACTATTGAATGTAATGTAACACACACCCATACAATGCGCACCACCCCGTGATGTTTTTCTCACTCCTACTAGTGTATCTAATGTAACACACACACATACAATGCGCACCACCCCGTGATGTTTTTCTCACTCCTACTAGTGAATGTAATGTAACACACACCCATACAATGCGCACCACCCCGTGATGTTTTTCTCACTCCTACTAGTGAATGTAATGTAACACACACCCATACAATGCGCACCACCCCGTGATTTTTTTCTCACTCCTACTAGTGAATGTAATGTAACACACACCCATACAATGCGCACCACCCCGTGATGTTTTTCTCACTCCTACTAGTGAATGTAATGTAACACACACCCATACAATGCGCACCACCCCGTGATGTTTTTCTCACTGCTACTAGTGAATGTAATGTAGCACACACCCATACAAAGCGCACCACCCCGTGATGTTTTTGTCACTCCTACTAGTGAATGTAATGTAACACACACCCATACAATGCGCACCACCCCGTGATGTTTTTCTCACTCCTACTAGTGAATGTAATGTGACACACACCCATACAATGCGCACCACCCCGTGATGTTTTTCTCACTCCTACTAGTGAATGTAATGTAACACACACCCATAAAATGCGCACCACCGCGTGATGATTTTCTCACTCCTACTAGTGAATCTAATGTAACAAACACCCATACAATGCGCACCACCCCGTGATGTTTTTCTCACTCCTACTAGTGAATGTAATGTAACAAACACCCATACAATGCGCACCACCCCGTGATGTTTTTCTCACTCCTACTAGTGAATGTAATGTAACACACAACCATACAATGCGCACCACCCCGTGATGTTTTTCTCACTCCTACTAGTGAATGTAATGTAACACACACCCATACAATGCGCACCACCCCGTGATGTATTTCTCACTCCTACTAGTGAATGTAATGTAACACACACCCATAAAATGCGCACCACCCCGTGATGTTTTTCTCACTCCTACTAGTGAATCTAATGTAACACACACCCATACAATGCGCACCACCCCGTGATGTTTTTCTCACTCCTACTAGTGAATGTAATGTAACACACACCCATACAATGCGCACCACCCCGTGATGTTTTTCTCACTCCTATTAGTGAATGTAATGTAACACACACCCATACAATGCGCACCACCCCCTGATGTTTTTCTAACTCCTATTAGTTAATGTAATGTAACACACACCCATACAATCCGCACCACACCGTGATGTTTTTCTCACTCCTACTAGTGAATGTAATGTAACACACACTCATAAAATGCGCACCACCCCGTGATATTTTTCTCACTCCTACTAGTGAATGTAATGTAACACACACCCATACAATGCGCACCACCCCGTGAGGTTTTTCTCACTCCTACTAGTGAATGTAATGTAACACACACCCATACAATGCGCACCACCCCGTGATGTTTCTCTCACTTCTACTAGTGAATGTAATTAAACCACACCCATAAAATGCGCACCACCCCGTGATGTTTCTCTCACTCCTACTAGTGAATGTAATGTAACACACACCCATACAATGCGCACAACCCCGTGATGTTTTTCTCACTCCTACTAGTGAATCTAATGTAACACACACCCATACAATGCGCACAACCCCGTGATGATTTTCCCACTCCTACTAGTGAATCTAATGTAACAAACACCCATACAATGCGCACCACCCCGTGATGTTTTTCTCACTCCTACTAGTGAATGTAATGTAACACACACCCATACAATGCACACCACCCCGTGATGTTTTTCTCACTCCTATTAGTGAATGTAATGTAACACACACCCATACAATGCGCACCACCCCGTGATGTTTTTCTCACTCCTACTAGTGAATGTAATGTAACACACACCCATACAATGCGCACCACCCCGTGATGATTTTCTCACTACTACTAGTGAATCTAATGTAACAAACACCCATACAATGCGCACCACCCCGTGATGTTTTTCTCACTCCTACTAGTGAATGTAATGTAACACACACCCATACAATGCGCACCACCCCGTGATGATTTTCTCACTCCTACTAGTGAATGTAGTGTAACACACACCCATACAATGCGCACCACCCCGTGATGTTTTTCTCACTGCTAGTAGTGAATGTAGTGTAAAACACACCCATACAATGCGCACCACCCCGTGATGTTTTTCTCACTCCTACTAGTGAATGTAATGTAACACACACCCATACAATGCGCACCGCCCCGTGATGTTTTTCTCACTCCTACTCGTGAATGTAATGTAACACACACCCATACAATGCGCACCGCCCCGTGATGTTTTTCTCACTCCTACTAGTGAATGTAATGTAACACACACCCATACAATGCGCACCGCCCCGTGATGTTTTTCTCACTCCTACTAGTGAATGTAATGTAACACACACCCATACAATGCGAACCACCCCGTGATCTTTTTCTCACTCCTACTAGTGAATGTAATGTAACACACACCCATACAATGAGCACCACACCGTGATGTTTTTCTCACTCCTACTAGTGAATGTAATGTAACACACACCCATACAATGCGCACCACCCCGTGATGTTTTTCTCACTCCTACTAGTGAATGTAATGTAACACACACCCATACAATGCGCCCACCCCGTGATGTTTTTCTCACTCCTACTAGTGAATCTAACGTAACACACACCCATACAATGCGCACCACCCCGTTATGTTTTTCTCACTCCTACTAGTGAATGTAAGGTAACACACACCCATACAATGCGCACCACCCCGTGATGATTTTCTCACTACTACTAGTGAATCTAATGTAACAAACACCCATACAATGCGCACCACCCCGTGATGTTTTTCTCACTCCTACTAGTGAATGTAATGTAACACACACCCATACAATGCGCACCACCCCGTGATGATTTTCTCACTCCTACTAGTGAATGTAATGTAACACACACCCATACAATGCGCACCACCCCGTGATGTTTTTCTCACTCCTACTAGTGAATGTAATGTAACACACACCCATACAATGCGCACCACCCCGTGATGATTTTCTCACTCCTACTAGTGAATGTAGTGTAACACACACCCATACAATGCGCACCACCCCGTGATGTTTTTCTCACTGCTAGTAGTGAATGTAGTGTAAAACACACCCATACAATGCGCACCACCCCGTGATGTTTTTCTCACTCCTACTAGTGAATGTAATGTAACACACACCCATACAATGCGCACCGCCCCGTGATGTTTTTCTCACTCCTACTCGTGAATGTAATGTAACACACACCCATACAATGCGCACCGCCCCGTGATGTTTTTCTCACTCCTACTAGTGAATGTAATGTAACACACACCCATACAATGCGCACCACCCCGTGATGTTTTTCTCACTCCTACTAGTGTATCTAATGTAACACACACACATACAATGCGCACCACCCCGTGATGTTTTTCTCACTCCTACTAGTGAATGTAATGTAACACACACCCATACAATGCGCACCACCCCGTGATGTTTTTCTCACTCCTACTAGTGAATGTAATGTAACACACACCCATACAATGCGCACCACCCCGTGATTTTTTTCTCACTCCTACTAGTGAATGTAATGTAACACACACCCATACAATGCGCACCACCCCGTGATGTTTTTCTCACTCCTACTAGTGAATGTAATGTAACACACACCCATACAATGCGCACCACCCCGTGATGTTTTTCTCACTGCTACTAGTGAATGTAATGTAGCACACACCCATACAAAGCGCACCACCCCGTGATGTTTTTGTCACTCCTACTAGTGAATGTAATGTAACACACACCCATACAATGCGCACCACCCCGTGATGTTTTTCTCACTCCTACTAGTGAATGTAATGTGACACACACCCATACAATGCGCACCACCCCGTGATGTTTTTCTCACTCCTACTAGTGAATGTAATGTAACACACACCCATAAAATGCGCACCACCGCGTGATGATTTTCTCACTCCTACTAGTGAATCTAATGTAACAAACACCCATACAATGCGCACCACCCCGTGATGTTTTTCTCACTCCTACTAGTGAATGTAATGTAACAAACACCCATACAATGCGCACCACCCCGTGATGTTTTTCTCACTCCTACTAGTGAATGTAATGTAACACACAACCATACAATGCGCACCACCCCGTGATGTTTTTCTCACTCCTACTAGTGAATGTAATGTAACACACACCCATACAATGCGCACCACCCCGTGATGTATTTCTCACTCCTACTAGTGAATGTAATGTAACACACACCCATAAAATGCGCACCACCCCGTGATGTTTTTCTCACTCCTACTAGTGAATCTAATGTAACACACACCCATACAATGCGCACCACCCCGTGATGTTTTTCTCACTCCTACTAGTGAATGTAATGTAACACACACCCATACAATGCGCACCACCCCGTGATGTTTTTCTCACTCCTATTAGTGAATGTAATGTAACACACACCCATACAATGCGCACCACCCCCTGATGTTTTTCTAACTCCTATTAGTTAATGTAATGTAACACACACCCATACAATCCGCACCACACCGTGATGTTTTTCTCACTCCTACTAGTGAATGTAATGTAACACACACTCATAAAATGCGCACCACCCCGTGATATTTTTCTCACTCCTACTAGTGAATGTAATGTAACACACACCCATACAATGCGCACCACCCCGTGAGGTTTTTCTCACTCCTACTAGTGAATGTAATGTAACACACACCCATACAATGCGCACCACCCCGTGATGTTTCTCTCACTTCTACTAGTGAATGTAATTAAACCACACCCATAAAATGCGCACCACCCCGTGATGTTTCTCTCACTCCTACTAGTGAATGTAATGTAACACACACCCATACAATGCGCACAACCCCGTGATGTTTTTCTCACTCCTACTAGTGAATCTAATGTAACACACACCCATACAATGCGCACAACCCCGTGATGATTTTCCCACTCCTACTAGTGAATCTAATGTAACAAACACCCATACAATGCGCACCACCCCGTGATGTTTTTCTCACTCCTACTAGTGAATGTAATGTAACACACACCCATACAATGCACACCACCCCGTGATGTTTTTCTCACTCCTATTAGTGAATGTAATGTAACACACACCCATACAATGCGCACCACCCCGTGATGTTTTTCTCACTCCTACTAGTGAATGTAATGTAACACACACCCATACAATGCGCACCACCCCGTGATGATTTTCTCACTACTACTAGTGAATCTAATGTCACAAACACCCATACAATGCGCACCACCCCGTGATGTTTTTCTCACTCCTACTAGTGAATGTAATGTAACACACACCCATACAATGCGCACCACCCCGTGATGATTTTCTCACTCCTACTAGTGAATGTAGTGTAACACACACCCATACAATGCGCACCACCCCGTGATGTTTTTCTCACTGCTAGTAGTGAATGTAGTGTAAAACACACCCATACAATGCGCACCACCCCGTGATGTTTTTCTCACTCCTACTAGTGAATGTAATGTAACACACACCCATACAATGCGCACCGCCCCGTGATGTTTTTCTCACTCCTACTCGTGAATGTAATGTAACACACACCCATACAATGCGCACCGCCCCGTGATGTTTTTCTCACTCCTACTAGTGAATGTAATGTAACACACACCCATACAATGCGCACCGCCCCGTGATGTTTTTCTCACTCCTACTAGTGAATGTAATGTAACACACACCCATACAATGCGAACCACCCCGTGATCTTTTTCTCACTCCTACTAGTGAATGTAATGTAACACACACCCATACAATGAGCACCACACCGTGATGTTTTTCTCACTCCTACTAGTGAATGTAATGTAACACACACCCATACAATGCGCACCACCCCGTGATGTTTTTCTCACTCCTACTAGTGAATGTAATGTAACACACACCCATACAATGCGCCCACCCCGTGATGTTTTTCTCACTCCTACTAGTGAATCTAACGTAACACACACCCATACAATGCGCACCACCCCGTTATGTTTTTCTCACTCCTACTAGTGAATGTAAGGTAACACACACCCATACAATGCGCACCACCCCGTGATGATTTTCTCACTACTACTAGTGAATCTAATGTAACAAACACCCATACAATGCGCACCACCCCGTGATGTTTTTCTCACTCCTACTAGTGAATGTAATGTAACACACACCCATACAATGCGCACCACCCCGTGATGATTTTCTCACTCCTACTAGTGAATGTAATGTAACACACACCCATACAATGCGCACCACCCCGTGATGTTTTTCTCACTCCTACTAGTGAATGTAATGTAACACACACCCATACAATGCGCACCACCCCGTGATGATTTTCTCACTCCTACTAGTGAATGTAGTGTAACACACACCCATACAATGCGCACCACCCCGTGATGTTTTTCTCACTGCTAGTAGTGAATGTAGTGTAAAACACACCCATACAATGCGCACCACCCCGTGATGTTTTTCTCACTCCTACTAGTGAATGTAATGTAACACACACCCATACAATGCGCACCGCCCCGTGATGTTTTTCTCACTCCTACTCGTGAATGTAATGTAACACACACCCATACAATGCGCACCGCCCCGTGATGTTTTTCTCACTCCTACTAGTGAATGTAATGTAACACACACCCATACAATGCGCACCGCCCCGTGATGTTTTTCTCACTCCTACTAGTGAATGTAATGTAACACACACCCATACAATGCGAACCACCCCGTGATCTTTTTCTCACTCCTACTAGTGAATGTAATGTAACACACACCCATACAATGAGCACCACACCGTGATGTTTTTCTCACTCCTACTAGTGAATGTAATGTAACACACACCCATACAATGCGCACCACCCCGTGATGTTTTTCTCACTCCTACTAGTGAATGTAATGTAACACACACCCATACAATGCGCCCACCCCGTGATGTTTTTCTCACTCCTACTAGTGAATCTAACGTAACACACACCCATACAATGCGCACCACCCCGTTATGTTTTTCTCACTCCTACTAGTGAATGTAAGGTAACACACACCCATACAATGCGCACAACCCCGTGATGTTTTTCTCACTCCTACTAGTGAATGTAATGTAACACACACCCATACAATGCGCACCGCCCCGTGATGTTTTTCTCACTCCTACTAGTGAATGTAATGTAACACACACCCATACAATGCGCACCGCCCCGTGATGTTTTTCTCACTCCTAATAGTGAATGTAATGTAACACACACCGATACAATGCCCACCACCCCGTGATGATTTTCTCACTCCTACTAGTGAATATAATGTAACAAACACCCATACAATGCGCACCTCCCCGTGATGTTTTGCTCACTCCTACTAGTGAATCTAATGTAACAAACACCCATACAATGCGCACCACCCCGTGATGTTTTTCTCACTCCTACTAGTGAATCTAATGTAACAAACACCCATACAATGCGCACCACCCCGTGATGTTTTGCTCACTCCTAATAGTGAATGTAATGTAACACACACCCATACAATGCGCACCACCCCGTGATATTTTTCTCACTCCTACTATTGAATGTAATGTAACACACACCCATACAATGCGCACCACCCCGTGATGTTTTTCTCACTCCTACTAGTGTATCTAATGTAACACACACACATACAATGCGCACCACCCCGTGATATTTTTCTCACTCCTACTAGTGAATGTAATGTAACACACACCCATACAATGCGCACCACCCCGTGATGTTTTTCTCACTCCTACTAGTGAATGTAATGTAACACACACCCATACAATGCGCACCACCCCGTGATTTTTTTCTCACTCCTACTAGTGAATGTAATGTAACACACACCCATACAATGCGCACCACCCCGTGATGTTTTTCTCACTCCTACTAGTGAATGTAATGTAACACACACCCATACAATGCGCACCACCCCGTGATGTTTTTCTCACTGCTACTAGTGAATGTAATGTAGCACACACCCATACAAAGCGCACCACCCCGTGATGTTTTTCTCACTCCTACTAGTGAATGTAATGTAACACACACCCATACAATGCGCACCACCCCGTGATGTTTTTCTCACTCCTACTAGTGAATGTAATGTGACACACACCCATACAATGCGCACCACCCCGTGATGTTTTTCTCACTCCTACTAGTGAATGTAATGTAACACACACCCATAAAATGCGCACTACCGCGTGATGATTTTCTCACTCCTACTAGTGAATCTAATGTAACAAACACCCATACAATGCGCACCACCCCGTGATGTTTTTCTCACTCCTACTAGTGAATCTAATGTAACAAACACCCATACAATGCGCACCACCCCGTGATGTTTTTCTCACTCCTGCTAGTGAATGTAATGTAACACACACCCATACAATGCGCACCACCCCGTGATGTTTTTCTCACTCCTATTAGTGAATGTAATGTAACACACACCCATACAATGCGCACCACCCCCTGATGTTTTTCTAACTCCTATTAGTGAATGTAATGTAACACACACCCATACAATCCGCACCACACCGTGATGTTTTTCTCACTCCTACTAGTGAATGTAATGTAACACACACTCATAAAATGCGCACCACCCCGTGATGTTTTTCTCACTCCTACTAGTGAATGTAATGTAACACACACCCATACAATGCGCACCACCCCGTGAGGTTTTTCTCACTCCTACTAGTGAATGTAATGTAACACACACCCATACAATGCGCACCACCCCGTGATGTTTCTCTCACTTCTACTAGTGAATGTAATTAAACCACACCCATAAAATGCACACCACCCCGTGATGTTTCTCTCACTCCTACTAGTGAATGTAATGTAACACACACCCATACAATGCGCACAACCCCGTGATGTTTTTCTCACTCCTACTAGTGAATCTAATGTAACACACACCCATACAATGCGCACAACCCCGTGATGATTTTCCCACTCCTACTAGTGAATCTAATGTAACAAACACCCATACAATGCGCACCACCCCGTGATGTTTTTCTCACTCCTACTAGTGAATGTAATGTAACACACACCCATACAATGCACACCACCCCGTGATGTTTTTCTCACTCCTATTAGTGAATGTAATGTAACACACACCCATACAATGCACACCACCCCGTGATGTTTTTCTCACTCCTACTAGTGAATGTAATGTAACACACACCCATACAATGCGCACCACCCCGTGATGATTTTCTCACTACTACTAGTGAATCTAATGTAACAAACACCCATACAATGCGCACCACCCCGTGATGTTTTTCTCACTCCTACTAGTGAATGTAATGTAACACACACCCATACAATGCGCACCACCCCGTGATGATTTTCTCACTCCTACTAGTGAATGTAGTGTAACACACACCCATACAATGCGCACCACCCCGTGATGTTTTTCTCACTGCTAGTAGTGAATGTAGTGTAAAACACACCCATACAATGCGCACCACCCCGTGATGTTTTTCTCACTCCTACTAGTGAATGTAATGTAACACACACCCATACAATGCGCACCGCCCCGTGATGTTTTTCTCACTCCTACTCGTGAATGTAATGTAACACACACCCATACAATGCGCACCGCCCCGTGATGTTTTTCTCACTCCTACTAGTGAATGTAATGTAACACACACCCATACAATGCGCACCGCCCCGTGATGTTTTTCTCACTCCTACTAGTGAATGTAATGTAACACACACCCATACAATGCGAACCACCCCGTGATCTTTTTCTCACTCCTACTAGTGAATGTAATGTAACACACACCCATACAATGAGCACCACACCGTGATGTTTTTCTCACTCCTACTAGTGAATGTAATGTAACACACACCCATACAATGCGCACCACCCCGTGATGTTTTTCTCACTCCTACTAGTGAATGTAATGTAACACACACCCATACAATGCGCCCACCCCGTGATGTTTTTCTCACTCCTACTAGTGAATCTAACGTAACACACACCCATACAATGCGCACCACCCCGTTATGTTTTTCTCACTCCTACTAGTGAATGTAAGGTAACACACACCCATACAATGCGCACCACCCCGTGATGATTTTCTCACTACTACTAGTGAATCTAATGTAACAAACACCCATACAATGCGCACCACCCCGTGATGTTTTTCTCACTCCTACTAGTGAATGTAATGTAACACACACCCATACAATGCGCACCACCCCGTGATGATTTTCTCACTCCTACTAGTGAATGTAATGTAACACACACCCATACAATGCGCACCACCCCGTGATGTTTTTCTCACTCCTACTAGTGAATGTAATGTAACACACACCCATACAATGCGCACCACCCCGTGATGATTTTCTCACTCCTACTAGTGAATGTAGTGTAACACACACCCATACAATGCGCACCACCCCGTGATGTTTTTCTCACTGCTAGTAGTGAATGTAGTGTAAAACACACCCATACAATGCGCACCACCCCGTGATGTTTTTCTCACTCCTACTAGTGAATGTAATGTAACACACACCCATACAATGCGCACCGCCCCGTGATGTTTTTCTCACTCCTACTCGTGAATGTAATGTAACACACACCCATACAATGCGCACCGCCCCGTGATGTTTTTCTCACTCCTACTAGTGAATGTAATGTAACACACACCCATACAATGCGCACCGCCCCGTGATGTTTTTCTCACTCCTACTAGTGAATGTAATGTAACACACACCCATACAATGCGAACCACCCCGTGATCTTTTTCTCACTCCTACTAGTGAATGTAATGTAACACACACCCATACAATGAGCACCACACCGTGATGTTTTTCTCACTCCTACTAGTGAATGTAATGTAACACACACCCATACAATGCGCACCACCCCGTGATGTTTTTCTCACTCCTACTAGTGAATGTAATGTAACACACACCCATACAATGCGCCCACCCCGTGATGTTTTTCTCACTCCTACTAGTGAATCTAACGTAACACACACCCATACAATGCGCACCACCCCGTTATGTTTTTCTCACTCCTACTAGTGAATGTAAGGTAACACACACCCATACAATGCGCACAACCCCGTGATGTTTTTCTCACTCCTACTAGTGAATGTAATGTAACACACACCCATACAATGCGCACCGCCCCGTGATGTTTTTCTCACTCCTACTAGTGAATGTAATGTAACACACACCCATACAATGCGCACCGCCCCGTGATGTTTTTCTCACTCCTAATAGTGAATGTAATGTAACACACACCGATACAATGCCCACCACCCCGTGATGATTTTCTCACTCCTACTAGTGAATATAATGTAACAAACACCCATACAATGCGCACCTCCCCGTGATGTTTTGCTCACTCCTACTAGTGAATCTAATGTAACAAACACCCATACAATGCGCACCACCCCGTGATGTTTTTCTCACTCCTACTAGTGAATCTAATGTAACAAACACCCATACAATGCGCACCACCCCGTGATGTTTTGCTCACTCCTAATAGTGAATGTAATGTAACACACACCCATACAATGCGCACCACCCCGTGATATTTTTCTCACTCCTACTATTGAATGTAATGTAACACACACCCATACAATGCGCACCACCCCGTGATGTTTTTCTCACTCCTACTAGTGTATCTAATGTAACACACACACATACAATGCGCACCACCCCGTGATATTTTTCTCACTCCTACTAGTGAATGTAATGTAACACACACCCATACAATGCGCACCACCCCGTGATGTTTTTCTCACTCCTACTAGTGAATGTAATGTAACACACACCCATACAATGCGCACCACCCCGTGATTTTTTTCTCACTCCTACTAGTGAATGTAATGTAACACACACCCATACAATGCGCACCACCCCGTGATGTTTTTCTCACTCCTACTAGTGAATGTAATGTAACACACACCCATACAATGCGCACCACCCCGTGATGTTTTTCTCACTGCTACTAGTGAATGTAATGTAGCACACACCCATACAAAGCGCACCACCCCGTGATGTTTTTCTCACTCCTACTAGTGAATGTAATGTAACACACACCCATACAATGCGCACCACCCCGTGATGTTTTTCTCACTCCTACTAGTGAATGTAATGTGACACACACCCATACAATGCGCACCACCCCGTGATGTTTTTCTCACTCCTACTAGTGAATGTAATGTAACACACACCCATAAAATGCGCACTACCGCGTGATGATTTTCTCACTCCTACTAGTGAATCTAATGTAACAAACACCCATACAATGCGCACCACCCCGTGATGTTTTTCTCACTCCTACTAGTGAATCTAATGTAACAAACACCCATACAATGCGCACCACCCCGTGATGTTTTTCTCACTCCTGCTAGTGAATGTAATGTAACACACACCCATACAATGCGCACCACCCCGTGATGATTTTCTCACTCCTACTAGTGAATCTAATGTAACAAACACCCATACAATGCGCACCACCCCGTGATGTTTTTCTCACTCCTACTAGTGAATGTAATGTAACACACACCCATACAATGCGCACCACCCCGTGATGTTTTTCTCACTCCTACTAGTGAATCTAATGTAACACACACCCATACAATGCGCACCACCCCGTGATGTTTTTCTCACTGCTACTAGTGAATCTAATGTAACACACCCATACAATGCGCACCACCCCGTGATGTTTTTCTCACTCCTACTAGTGAATGTAATGTAACACACACCCATACAATGCGCACCACCCCTTGATGTATTTCTCACTCCTACTAGTGAATGTAATGTAACACACACCCATACAATGCGCACCACCCCGTGATGTTTTTCTCACTGCTACTAGTGAATGTAATGTAACACACACCCATACAATGCGGACCACCCCGTGATGTTTTTCTCACTCCTACTAGTGAATGTAATGTAACACACACCCATACAATGCGCACCACCCCGTGATGTTTTTCTCACTGCTACTAGTGAATCTAATGTAACACACCCATACAATGCGCACCACCCCGTGATGTTTTTCTCACTCCTACTAGTGAATGTAATGTAACACACACCCATACAATGCGCACCACCCCGTGATGTTTTTCTCACTCCTACTAGTGAATCTAATGTAACACACACCCATACAATGCGCACCACCCCGTGATGTTTTTCTCACTCCTACTAGTGAATGTAATGTAACACACACCCATACAATGCGCACCACCCCGTGATGTTTTTCTCACTCCTACTAGTGAATGTAATGTAACACACACCCATACAATGCGCACCACCCCGTGATGTTTTTCTCACTCCTACTAGTGAATGTAATGTAACACACACCCATACAATGCGCACCACCCCGTGATGTTTTTCTCACTCCTACTAGTGAATGTAATGTAACACACACCCATAAAATGCGCACCACCCCGTGATGTTTTTCTCACTCCTACTAGTGAATCTAATGTAACACACACCCATACAATGCGCACCACCCCGTGATGTTTTTCTCACTCCTACTAGTGAATGTAATGTAACACACACCCATACAATGCGCACCACCCCGTGATGTTTTTCTCACTCCTATTAGTGAATGTAATGTAACACACACCCATACAATGCGCACCACCCCCTGATGTTTTTCTAACTCCTATTAGTGAATGTAATGTAACACACACCCATACAATCCGCACCACACCGTGATGTTTTTCTCACTCCTACTAGTGAATGTAATGTAACACACACTCATAAAATGCGCACCACCCCGTGATGTTTTTCTCACTCCTACTAGTGAATGTAATGTAACACACACCCATACAATGCGCACCACCCGGTGAGGTTTTTCTCACTCCTACTAGTGAATGTAATGTAACACACACCCACACAATGCGCACCACCCCGTGATGTTTCTCTCACTTCTACTAGTGAATGTAATTAAACCACACCCATAAAATGCGCACCACCCCGTGATGTTTCTCTCACTCCTACTAGTGAATGTAATGTAACACACACCCATACAATGCGCACAACCCCGTGATGTTTTTCTCACTCCTACTAGTGAATCTAATGTAACACACACCCATACAATGCGCACAACCCCGTGATGATTTTCCCACTCCTACTAGTGAATCTAATGTAACAAACACCCATACAATGCGCACCACCCCGTGATGTTTTTCTCACTCCTACTAGTGAATGTAATGTAACACACACCCATACAATGCGCACCACCCCGTGATGTTTTTCTCACTCCTATTAGTGAATGTAATGTAACACACACCCATACAATGCGCACCACCCCGTGATGTTTTTCTCACTCCTACTAGTGAATGTAATGTAACACACACCCATACAATGCGCACCACCCCGTGATGATTTTCTCACTCCTACTAGTGAATCTAATGTAACAAACACCCATACAATGCGCACCACCCCGTGATGTTTTTCTCACTCCTACTAGTGAATGTAATGTAACACACACCCATACAATGCGCACCACCCCGTGATGATTTTCTCACTCCTACTAGTGAATGTAGTGTAACACACACCCATACAATGCGCACCACCCCGTGATGTTTTTCTCACTGCTAGTAGTGAATGTAGTGTAAAACACACCCATACAATGCGCACCACCCCGTGATGTTTTTCTCACTCCTACTAGTGAATGTAATGTAACACACACCCATACAATGCGCACCGCCCCGTGATGTTTTTCTCACTCCTACTCGTGAATGTAATGTAACACACACCCATACAATGCGCACCGCCCCGTGATGTTTTTCTCACTCCTACTAGTGAATGTAATGTAACACACACCCATACAATGCGCACCGCCCCGTGATGTTTTTCTCACTCCTACTAGTGAATGTAATGTAACACACACCCATACAATGCGCACCGCCCCGTGATGTTTTTCTCACTCCTACTAGTGAATGTAATGTAACACACACCCATACAATGCGAACCACCCCGTGATCTTTTTCTCACTCCTACTAGTGAATGTAATGTAACACACACCCATACAATGAGCACCACACCGTGATGTTTTTCTCACTCCTACTAGTGAATGTAATGTAACACACACCCATACAATGCGCACCACCCCGTGATGTTTTTCTCATTCCTACTAGTGAATGTAATGTAACACACACCCATACAATGCGCCCACCCCGTGATGTTTTTCTCACTCCTACTAGTGAATCTAACGTAACACACACCCATACAATGCGCACCACCCCGTTATGTTTTTCTCACTCCTACTAGTGAATTTAAGGTAACACACACCCATACAATGCGCACAACCCCGTGATGTTTTTCTCACTCCTACTAGTGAATGTAATGTAACACACACCCATACAATGCGCACCGCCCCGTGATGTTTTTCTCACTCCTACTAGTGAATGTAATGTAACACACACCCATACAATGCGCACCGCCCCGTGATGTTTTTCTCACTCCTAATAGTGAATGTAATGTAACACACACCCATACAATGCCCACCACCCCGTGATGATTTTCTCACTCCTACTAGTGAATATAATGTAACAAACACCCATACAATGCGCACCTCCCCGTGATGTTTTGCTCACTCCTACTAGTGAATCTAATGTAACAAACACCCATACAATGCGCACCACCCCGTGATGTTTTTCTCACTCCTACTAGTGAATCTAATGTAACAAACACCCATACAATGCGCACCACCCCGTGATGTTTTGCTCACTCCTAATAGTGAATGTAATGTAACACACACCCATACAATGCGCACCACCCCGTGATATTTTTCTCACTCCTACTATTGAATGTAATGTAACACACACCCATACAATGCGCACCACCCCGTGATGTTTTTCTCACTCCTACTAGTGTATCTAATGTAACACACACACATTCAATGCGCACCACCCCGTGATGTTTTTCTCACTCCTACTAGTGAATGTAATGTAACACACACCCATACAATGCGCACCACCCCGTGATGTTTTTCTCACTCCTACTAGTGAATGTAATGTAACACACACCCATACAATGCGCACCACCCCGTGATTTTTTTCTCACTCCTACTAGTGAATGTAATGTAACACACACCCATACAATGCGCACCACCCCGTGATGTTTTTCTCACTCCTACTAGTGAATGTAATGTAACACACACCCATACAATGCGCACCACCCCGTGATGTTTTTCTCACTGCTACTAGTGAATGTAATGTAGCACACACCCATACAAAGCGCACCACCCCGTGATGTTTTTCTCACTCCTACTAGTGAATGTAATGTAACACACACCCATACAATGCGCACCACCCCGTGATGTTTTTCTCACTCCTACTAGTGAATGTAATGTGACACACACCCATACAATGCGCACCACCCCGTGATGTTTTTCTCACTCCTACTAGTGAATGTAATGTAACACACACCCATAAAATGCGCACCACCGCGTGATGATTTTCTCACTCCTACTAGTGAATCTAATGTAACAAACACCCATACAATGCGCACCACCCTGTGATGTTTTTCTCACTCCTACTAGTGAATGTAATGTAACACACACCCATACAATGCGCACCACCCCGTGATGTTTTTCTCACTCCTACTAGTGAATCTGATGTAACACACACCCATACAATGCGCACCACCCCCTGATGTTTTTCTCACTCCTACTAGTGAATGTAATGTAACACACACCATACCATGCGCACCACTGAGTGATGATTTTCTCACTCCTAGTAGTGAATCTAATGTAACAAACACCCATACAATGCGCACCACCCCGTGATGTTTTTCTCACTCCTGCTAGTGAATGTAATGTAACACACACCCATACAATGCGCACCACCCCGTGATGATTTTCTCACTACTACTAGTGAATCTAATGTAACAAACACCCATACAATGCGCACCACCCCGTGATGTTTTTCTCACTCCTACTAGTGAATGTAATGTAACACACACCCATACAATGCGCACCACCCCGTGATGATTTTCTCACTCCTACTAGTGAATGTAATGTAACACACACCCATACAATGCGCACCACCCCGTGATGTTTTTCTCACTCCTACTAGTGAATGTAATGTAACACACACCCATACAATGCGCACCACCCCGTGATGATTTTCTCACTCCTACTAGTGAATGTAGTGTAACACACACCCATACAATGCGCACCACCCCGTGATGTTTTTCTCACTGCTAGTAGTGAATGTAGTGTAAAACACACCCATACAATGCGCACCACCCCGTGATGTTTTTCTCACTCCTACTAGTGAATGTAATGTAACACACACCCATACAATGCGCACCGCCCCGTGATGTTTTTCTCACTCCTACTCGTGAATGTAATGTAACACACACCCATACAATGCGCACCGCCCCGTGATGTTTTTCTCACTCCTACTAGTGAATGTAATGTAACACACACCCATACAATGCGCACCGCCCCGTGATGTTTTTCTCACTCCTACTAGTGAATGTAATGTAACACACACCCATACAATGCGAACCACCCCGTGATCTTTTTCTCACTCCTACTAGTGAATGTAATGTAACACACACCCATACAATGAGCACCACACCGTGATGTTTTTCTCACTCCTACTAGTGAATGTAATGTAACACACACCCATACAATGCGCACCACCCCGTGATGTTTTTCTCACTCCTACTAGTGAATGTAATGTAACACACACCCATACAATGCGCCCACCCCGTGATGTTTTTCTCACTCCTACTAGTGAATCTAACGTAACACACACCCATACAATGCGCACCACCCCGTTATGTTTTTCTCACTCCTACTAGTGAATGTAAGGTAACACACACCCATACAATGCGCACAACCCCGTGATGTTTTTCTCACTCCTACTAGTGAATGTAATGTAACACACACCCATACAATGCGCACCGCCCCGTGATGTTTTTCTCACTCCTACTAGTGAATGTAATGTAACACACACCCATACAATGCGCACCGCCCCGTGATGTTTTTCTCACTCCTAATAGTGAATGTAATGTAACACACACCGATACAATGCCCACCACCCCGTGATGATTTTCTCACTCCTACTAGTGAATATAATGTAACAAACACCCATACAATGCGCACCTCCCCGTGATGTTTTGCTCACTCCTACTAGTGAATCTAATGTAACAAACACCCATACAATGCGCACCACCCCGTGATGTTTTTCTCACTCCTACTAGTGAATCTAATGTAACAAACACCCATACAATGCGCACCACCCCGTGATGTTTTGCTCACTCCTAATAGTGAATGTAATGTAACACACACCCATACAATGCGCACCACCCCGTGATATTTTTCTCACTCCTACTATTGAATGTAATGTAACACACACCCATACAATGCGCACCACCCCGTGATGTTTTTCTCACTCCTACTAGTGTATCTAATGTAACACACACACATACAATGCGCACCACCCCGTGATATTTTTCTCACTCCTACTAGTGAATGTAATGTAACACACACCCATACAATGCGCACCACCCCGTGATGTTTTTCTCACTCCTACTAGTGAATGTAATGTAACACACACCCATACAATGCGCACCACCCCGTGATTTTTTTCTCACTCCTACTAGTGAATGTAATGTAACACACACCCATACAATGCGCACCACCCCGTGATGTTTTTCTCACTCCTACTAGTGAATGTAATGTAACACACACCCATACAATGCGCACCACCCCGTGATGTTTTTCTCACTGCTACTAGTGAATGTAATGTAGCACACACCCATACAAAGCGCACCACCCCGTGATGTTTTTCTCACTCCTACTAGTGAATGTAATGTAACACACACCCATACAATGCGCACCACCCCGTGATGTTTTTCTCACTCCTACTAGTGAATGTAATGTGACACACACACATACAATGCGCACCACCCCGTGATGTTTTTCTCACTCCTACTAGTGAATGTAATGTAACACACACCCATAAAATGCGCACTACCGCGTGATGATTTTCTCACTCCTACTAGTGAATCTAATGTAACAAACACCCATACAATGCGCACCACCCCGTGATGTTTTTCTCACTCCTACTAGTGAATCTAATGTAACAAACACCCATACAATGCGCACCACCCCGTGATGTTTTTCTCACTCCTACTAGTGAATGTAATGTAACACACACCCATACAATGCGCACCACCCCGTGATGTTTTTCTCACTCCTACTAGTGAATGTAATGTAACACACACCCATACAATGCGCACCACCCCGTGATGTTTTTCTCACTCCTACTAGTGAATGTAATGTAACACACACCCATACAATGCGCACCACCCCGTGATGTTTTTCTCACTCCTACTAGTGAATCTAATGTAACACACACCCATACAATGCGCACCACCCCGTGATGTTTTTCTCACTCCTACTAGTGAATGTAATGTAACACACACCCATACAATGCGCACCACCCCGTGATGTTTTTCTCACTCCTACTAGTGAATGTAATGTAACACACACCCATACAATGCGCACCACCCCGTGATGTTTTTCTCACTCCTACTAGTGAATGTAATGTAACACACACCCATACAATGCGCACCACCCCGTGATGTTTTTCTCACTCCTACTAGTGAATGTAATGTAACACACACCCATAAAATGCGCACCACCCCGTGATGTTTTTCTCACTCCTACTAGTGAATCTAATGTAACACACACCCATACAATGCGCACCACCCCGTGATGTTTTTCTCACTCCTACTAGTGAATGTAATGTAACACACACCCATACAATGCGCACCACCCCGTGATGTTTTTCTCACTCCTATTAGTGAATGTAATGTAACACACACCCATACAATGCGCACCACCCCCTGATGTTTTTCTAACTCCTATTAGTGAATGTAATGTAACACACACCCATACAATCCGCACCACACCGTGATGTTTTTCTCACTCCTACTAGTGAATGTAATGTAACACACACTCATAAAATGCGCACCACCCCGTGATGTTTTTCTCACTCCTACTAGTGAATGTAATGTAACACACACCCATACAATGCGCACCACCCGGTGAGGTTTTTCTCACTCCTACTAGTGAATGTAATGTAACACACACCCATACAATGCGCACCACCCCGTGATGTTTCTCTCACTTCTACTAGTGAATGTAATTAAACCACACCCATAAAATGCGCACCACCCCGTGATGTTTCTCTCACTCCTACTAGTGAATGTAATGTAACACACACCCATACAATGCGCACAACCCCGTGATGTTTTTCTCACTCCTACTAGTGAATCTAATGTAACACACACCCATACAATGCGCACAACCCCGTGATGATTTTCCCACTCCTACTAGTGAATCTAATGTAACAAACACCCATACAATGCGCACCACCCCGTGATGTTTTTCTCACTCCTACTAGTGAATGTAATGTAACACACACCCATACAATGCGCACCACCCCGTGATGTTTTTCTCACTCCTACTAGTGAATGTAATGTAACACACACCCATACAATGCGCACCACCCCGTGATGTTTTTCTCACTCCTACTAGTGAATGTAATGTAACACACACCCATACAATGCGCACCACCCCGTGATGTTTTTCTCACTCCTACTAGTGAATGTAATGTAACACACACCCATACAATGCGCACCACCCCGTGATGTTTTTCTCACTGCTACTAGTGAATGTAATGTAGCACACACCCATACAAAGCGCACCACCCCGTGATGTTTTTCTCACTCCTACTAGTGAATGTAATGTAACACACACCCATACAATGCGCACCACCCCGTGATGTTTTTCTCACTCCTACTAGTGAATGTAATGTGACACACACCCATACAATGCGCACCACCCCGTGATGTTTTTCTCACTCCTACTAGTGAATGTAATGTAACACACACCCATAAAATGCGCACCACCGCGTGATGATTTTCTCACTCCTACTAGTGAATCTAATGTAACAAACACCCATACAATGCGCACCACCCTGTGATGTTTTTCTCACTCCTACTAGTGAATGTAATGTAACACACACCCATACAATGCGCACCACCCCGTGATGTTTTTCTCACTCCTACTAGTGAATCTGATGTAACACACACCCATACAATGCGCACCACCCCCTGATGTTTTTCTCACTCCTACTAGTGAATGTAATGTAACACACACCATACCATGCGCACCACTGAGTGATGATTTTCTCACTCCTAGTAGTGAATCTAATGTAACAAACACCGATACAATGCGCACCACCCCGTGATGTTTTTCTCACTCCTGCTAGTGAATGTAATGTAACACACACCCATACAATGCGCACCACCCCGTGATGATTTTCTCACTACTACTAGTGAATCTAATGTAACAAACACCCATACA
The DNA here is from genome assembly GCF_034190915.1 of Cavia porcellus. Taxonomy (NCBI): domain Eukaryota; kingdom Metazoa; phylum Chordata; class Mammalia; order Rodentia; family Caviidae; genus Cavia; species Cavia porcellus. The sequence goes on along the minus strand of NW_026947582.1, from coordinate 806,993 downwards.
ATGCGCACCACCCCGTGATGTTTTTCTCACTCCTACTAGTGAATGTAATGTAACACACACCCATACAATGCGCACCACCCCGTGATGATTTTCTCACTCCTACTAGTGAATGTAATGTAACACACACCCATACAATGCGCACCACCCCGTGATGTTTTTCTCACTCCTACTAGTGAATGTAATGTAACACACACCCATACAATGCGCACCACCCCGTGATGATTTTCTCACTCCTACTAGTGAATGTAGTGTAACACACACCCATACAATGCGCACCACCCCGTGATGTTTTTCTCACTGCTAGTAGTGAATGTAGTGTAAAACACACCCATACAATGCGCACCACCCCGTGATGTTTTTCTCACTCCTACTAGTGAATGTAATGTAACACACACCCATACAATGCGCACCGCCCCGTGATGTTTTTCTCACTCCTACTCGTGAATGTAATGTAACACACACCCATACAATGCGCACCGCCCCGTGATGTTTTTCTCACTCCTACTAGTGAATGTAATGTAACACACACCCATACAATGCGCACCGCCCCGTGATGTTTTTCTCACTCCTACTAGTGAATGTAATGTAACACACACCCATACAATGCGAACCACCCCGTGATCTTTTTCTCACTCCTACTAGTGAATGTAATGTAACACACACCCATACAATGAGCACCACACCGTGATGTTTTTCTCACTCCTACTAGTGAATGTAATGTAACACACACCCATACAATGCGCACCACCCCGTGATGTTTTTCTCACTCCTACTAGTGAATGTAATGTAACACACACCCATACAATGCGCCCACCCCGTGATGTTTTTCTCACTCCTACTAGTGAATCTAACGTAACACACACCCATACAATGCGCACCACCCCGTTATGTTTTTCTCACTCCTACTAGTGAATGTAAGGTAACACACACCCATACAATGCGCACAACCCCGTGATGTTTTTCTCACTCCTACTAGTGAATGTAATGTAACACACACCCATACAATGCGCACCGCCCCGTGATGTTTTTCTCACTCCTACTAGTGAATGTAATGTAACACACACCCATACAATGCGCACCGCCCCGTGATGTTTTTCTCACTCCTAATAGTGAATGTAATGTAACACACACCGATACAATGCCCACCACCCCGTGATGATTTTCTCACTCCTACTAGTGAATATAATGTAACAAACACCCATACAATGCGCACCTCCCCGTGATGTTTTGCTCACTCCTACTAGTGAATCTAATGTAACAAACACCCATACAATGCGCACCACCCCGTGATGTTTTTCTCACTCCTACTAGTGAATCTAATGTAACAAACACCCATACAATGCGCACCACCCCGTGATGTTTTGCTCACTCCTAATAGTGAATGTAATGTAACACACACCCATACAATGCGCACCACCCCGTGATATTTTTCTCACTCCTACTATTGAATGTAATGTAACACACACCCATACAATGCGCACCACCCCGTGATGTTTTTCTCACTCCTACTAGTGTATCTAATGTAACACACACACATACAATGCGCACCACCCCGTGATATTTTTCTCACTCCTACTAGTGAATATAATGTAACACACACCCATACAATGCGCACCACCCCGTGATGTTTTTCTCACTCCTACTAGTGAATGTAATGTAACACACACCCATACAATGCGCACCACCCCGTGATTTTTTTCTCACTCCTACTAGTGAATGTAATGTAACACACACCCATACAATGCGCACCACCCCGTGATGTTTTTCTCACTCCTACTAGTGAATGTAATGTAACACACACCCATACAATGCGCACCACCCCGTGATGTTTTTCTCACTGCTACTAGTGAATGTAATGTAGCACACACCCATACAAAGCGCACCACCCCGTGATGTTTTTCTCACTCCTACTAGTGAATGTAATGTAACACACACCCATACAATGCGCACCACCCCGTGATGTTTTTCTCACTCCTACTAGTGAATGTAATGTGACACACACCCATACAATGCGCACCACCCCGTGATGTTTTTCTCACTCCTACTAGTGAATGTAATGTAACACACACCCATAAAATGCGCACTACCGCGTGATGATTTTCTCACTCCTACTAGTGAATCTAATGTAACAAACACCCATACAATGCGCACCACCCCGTGATGTTTTTCTCACTCCTACTAGTGAATCTAATGTAACAAACACCCATACAATGCGCACCACCCCGTGATGTTTTTCTCACTCCTGCTAGTGAATGTAATGTAACACACACCCATACAATGCGCACCACCCCGTGATGATTTTCTCACTCCTACTAGTGAATCTAATGTAACAAACACCCATACAATGCGCACCACCCCGTGATGTTTTTCTCACTCCTACTAGTGAATGTAATGTAACACACACCCATACAATGCGCACCACCCCGTGATGTTTTTCTCACTCCTACTAGTGAATCTAATGTAACACACACCCATACAATGCGCACCACCCCGTGATGTTTTTCTCACTGCTACTAGTGAATCTAATGTAACACACCCATACAATGCGCACCACCCCGTGATGTTTTTCTCACTCCTACTAGTGAATGTAATGTAACACACACCCATACAATGCGCACCACCCCTTGATGTATTTCTCACTCCTACTAGTGAATGTAATGTAACACACACCCATACAATGCGCACCACCCCGTGATGTTTTTCTCACTGCTACTAGTGAATGTAATGTAACACACACCCATACAATGCGGACCACCCCGTGATGTTTTTCTCACTCCTACTAGTGAATGTAATGTAACACACACCCATACAATGCGCACCACCCCGTGATGTTTTTCTCACTGCTACTAGTGAATCTAATGTAACACACCCATACAATGCGCACCACCCCGTGATGTTTTTCTCACTCCTACTAGTGAATGTAATGTAACACACACCCATACAATGCGCACCACCCCGTGATGTTTTTCTCACTCCTACTAGTGAATCTAATGTAACACACACCCATACAATGCGCACCACCCCGTGATGTTTTTCTCACTCCTACTAGTGAATGTAATGTAACACACACCCATACAATGCGCACCACCCCGTGATGTTTTTCTCACTCCTACTAGTGAATGTAATGTAACACACACCCATACAATGCGCACCACCCCGTGATGTTTTTCTCACTCCTACTAGTGAATGTAATGTAACACACACCCATACAATGCGCACCACCCCGTGATGTTTTTCTCACTCCTACTAGTGAATGTAATGTAACACACACCCATAAAATGCGCACCACCCCGTGATGTTTTTCTCACTCCTACTAGTGAATCTAATGTAACACACACCCATACAATGCGCACCACCCCGTGATGTTTTTCTCACTCCTACTAGTGAATGTAATGTAACACACACCCATACAATGCGCACCACCCCGTGATGTTTTTCTCACTCCTATTAGTGAATGTAATGTAACACACACCCATACAATGCGCACCACCCCCTGATGTTTTTCTAACTCCTATTAGTGAATGTAATGTAACACACACCCATACAATCCGCACCACACCGTGATGTTTTTCTCACTCCTACTAGTGAATGTAATGTAACACACACTCATAAAATGCGCACCACCCCGTGATGTTTTTCTCACTCCTACTAGTGAATGTAATGTAACACACACCCATACAATGCGCACCACCCGGTGAGGTTTTTCTCACTCCTACTAGTGAATGTAATGTAACACACACCCATACAATGCGCACCACCCCGTGATGTTTCTCTCACTTCTACTAGTGAATGTAATTAAACCACACCCATAAAATGCGCACCACCCCGTGATGTTTCTCTCACTCCTACTAGTGAATGTAATGTAACACACACCCATACAATGCGCACAACCCCGTGATGTTTTTCTCACTCCTACTAGTGAATCTAATGTAACACACACCCATACAATGCGCACAACCCCGTGATGATTTTCCCACTCCTACTAGTGAATCTAATGTAACAAACACCCATACAATGCGCACCACCCCGTGATGTTTTTCTCACTCCTACTAGTGAATGTAATGTAACACACACCCATACAATGCGCACCACCCCGTGATGTTTTTCTCACTCCTATTAGTGAATGTAATGTAACACACACCCATACAATGCGCACCACCCCGTGATGTTTTTCTCACTCCTACTAGTGAATGTAATGTAACACACACCCATACAATGCGCACCACCCCGTGATGATTTTCTCACTCCTACTAGTGAATCTAATGTAACAAACACCCATACAATGCGCACCACCCCGTGATGTTTTTCTCACTCCTACTAGTGAATGTAATGTAACACACACCCATACAATGCGCACCACCCCGTGATGATTTTCTCACTCCTACTAGTGAATGTAGTGTAACACACACCCATACAATGCGCACCACCCCGTGATGTTTTTCTCACTGCTAGTAGTGAATGTAGTGTAAAACACACCCATACAATGCGCACCACCCCGTGATGTTTTTCTCACTCCTACTAGTGAATGTAATGTAACACACACCCATACAATGCGCACCGCCCCGTGATGTTTTTCTCACTCCTACTCGTGAATGTAATGTAACACACACCCATACAATGCGCACCGCCCTGTGATGTTTTTCTCACTCCTACTAGTGAATGTAATGTAACACACACCCATACAATGCGCACCGCCCCGTGATGTTTTTCTCACTCCTACTAGTGAATGTAATGTAACACACACCCATACAATGCGCACCGCCCCGTGATGTTTTTCTCACCCCTACTAGTGAATGTAATGTAACACACACCCATACAATGCGAACCACCCCGTGATCTTTTTCTCACTCCTACTAGTGAATGTAATGTAACACACACCCATACAATGAGCACCACACCGTGATGTTTTTCTCACTCCTACTAGTGAATGTAATGTAACACACACCCATACAATGCGCACCACCCCGTGATGTTTTTCTCATTCCTACTAGTGAATGTAATGTAACACACACCCATACAATGCGCCCACCCCGTGATGTTTTTCTCACTCCTACTAGTGAATCTAACGTAACACACACCCATACAATGCGCACCACCCCGTTATGTTTTTCTCACTCCTACTAGTGAATTTAAGGTAACACACACCCATACAATGCGCACAACCCCGTGATGTTTTTCTCACTCCTACTAGTGAATGTAATGTAACACACACCCATACAATGCGCACCGCCCCGTGATGTTTTTCTCACTCCTACTAGTGAATGTAATGTAACACACACCCATACAATGCCCACCACCCCGTGATGATTTTCTCACTCCTACTAGTGAATATAATGTAACAAACACCCATACAATGCGCACCTCCCCGTGATGTTTTGCTCACTCCTACTAGTGAATCTAATGTAACAAACACCCATACAATGCGCACCACCCCGTGATGTTTTTCTCACTCCTACTAGTGAATCTAATGTAACAAACACCCATACAATGCGCACCACCCCGTGATGTTTTGCTCACTCCTAATAGTGAATGTAATGTAACACACACCCATACAATGCGCACCACCCCGTGATATTTTTCTCACTCCTACTATTGAATGTAATGTAACACACACCCATACAATGCGCACCACCCCGTGATGTTTTTCTCACTCCTACTAGTGTATCTAATGTAACACACACACATACAATGCGCACCACCCCGTGATGTTTTTCTCACTCCTACTAGTGAATGTAATGTAACACACACCCATACAATGCGCACCACCCCGTGATGTTTTTCTCACTCCTACTAGTGAATGTAATGTAACACACACCCATACAATGCGCACCACCCCGTGATTTTTTTCTCACTCCTACTAGTGAATGTAATGTAACACACACCCATACAATGCGCACCACCCCGTGATGTTTTTCTCACTCCTACTAGTGAATGTAATGTAACACACACCCATACAATGCGCACCACCCCGTGATGTTTTTCTCACTGCTACTAGTGAATGTAATGTAGCACACACCCATACAAAGCGCACCACCCCGTGATGTTTTTCTCACTCCTACTAGTGAATGTAATGTAACACACACCCATACAATGCGCACCACCCCGTGATGTTTTTCTCACTCCTACTAGTGAATGTAATGTGACACACACCCATACAATGCGTACCACCCCGTGATGTTTTTCTCACTCCTACTAGTGAATGTAATGTAACACACACCCATAAAATGCGCACCACCGCGTGATGATTTTCTCACTCCTACTAGTGAATCTAATGTAACAAACACCCATACAATGCGCACCACCCTGTGATGTTTTTCTCACTCCTACTAGTGAATGTAATGTAACACACACCCATACAATGCGCACCACCCCGTGATGTTTTTCTCACTCCTACTAGTGAATCTGATGTAACACACACCCATACAATGCGCACCACCCCCTGATGTTTTTCTCACTCCTACTAGTGAATGTAATGTAACACACACCATACCATGCGCACCACTGAGTGATGATTTTCTCACTCCTAGTAGTGAATCTAATGTAACAAACACCCATACAATGCGCACCACCCCGTGATGTTTTTCTCACTCCTGCTAGTGAATGTAATGTAACACACACCCATACAATGCGCACCACCCCGTGATGATTTTCTCACTCCTACTAGTGAATCTAATGTAACAAACACCCATACAATGCGCACCACCCCGTGATGTTTTTCTCACTCCTACTAGTGAATCTAATGTAACACACACCCATACAATGCGCACCACCCCGTGATGTTTTTCTCACTGCTACTAGTGAATCTAATGTAACACACCCATACAATGCGCACCACCCCGTGATGTTTTTCTCACTCCTACTAGTGAATGTAATGTAACACACACCCATACAATGCGCACCACCCCTTGATGTATTTCTCACTCCTACTAGTGAATGTAATGTAACACACACCCATACAATGCACACCACCCCGTGATGTTTTTCTCACTGCTACTAGTGAATGTAATGTAACACACACCCATACAATGCGGACCACCCCGTGATGTTTTTCTCACTCCTACTAGTGAATGTAATGTAACACACACCCATACAATGCGCACCATCCCGTGATGTTTTTCTCACTGCTACTAGTGAATCTAATGTAACACACCCATACAATGCGCACCACCCCGTGATGTTTTTCTCACTCCTACTAGTGAATGTAATGTAACACACACCCATACAATGCGCACCACCCCGTGATGTTTTTCTCACTCCTACTAGTGAATCTAATGTAACACACACCCATACAATGCGCACCACCCCGTGATGTTTTTCTCACTCCTACTAGTGAATGTAATGTAACACACACCCATACAATGTGCACCACCCCGTGATGTTTTTCTCACTCCTACTAGTGAATCTAATGTAACAAACTCGCATACAATGCGCACCACGCCGTGATGATTTTCTCACTCCTACTAGTGAATGTAATGTAACAAACACGCATACAATGCGCACCACCCCGTGATGTTTTTCTCACTCCTACTAGTGAATGTAATGTAACAAACACCCATACAATGTGCACCACCCCGTGAGGTTTTTCTCACTCTTACTAGTGAATCTAATGTGACACACACCCATACAATGCGCACCACCCCGTGATGTTTTTCTCACTCCTACTAGTGAATCTAATGTAACACACACCCATACAATGCGCACCACCCCCTGATGTTTTTCTCACTCCTACTAGTGAATGTAATGTAACACACACCCATACCATGCCCACCACCCCGTGATGATTTTCTCACTCCTACTAGTGAATCTAATGTAACACGCACCCATACAATGCGCACCACCCCGTGATGTTTTTCTCACTCCTACTAGTGAATGTAATGTAACACACACCCATACAATGCGCACCACCCCGTGATGTTTTTCTCACTCCTACTAGTGAATGTAATGTAACACACACCCTTACAATGCGCACCACCCCGTGATGTTTTTCTCACTCCTACTAGTGAATCTAATGTAACACACACCCATACAATGCGCACCACCCCTTGATGTTTTTCTCACTGCTACTAGTGAATCTAATGTAACACACCCATACAATGCGCACCACCCCGTGATGTTTTTCTCACTCCCACTAGTGAATGTAATGTAACACACACCCATACAATGCGCACCACCCTTGATGTATTTCTCACTCCTACTAGTGAATGTAATGTAACACACACCCATACAATGCGCACCACACCGTGATGTTTTTCTCACTCCTACTAGTGAATGTAATGTAACACACATCCATAAAATGCGCACCACCCCGTGATGTTTTTCTCACTCCTACTAGTGAATGTAATGTAACACACACCCATACAATGCGCACCACCCCGTGATGTTTTTCTCACTCCTACTAGTGAATGTAATGTAACACACACCCATACAATGCGCACCACCCCGTGATGTTTTTCTCACTCCTACTAGTGAATCTGATGTAACACACACCCATAAAATGCGCACCACGCCGTGATGTTTTTCTCACTCCTACTAGTGAATCTAATGTAACACACACCCATACAATGCGCACCACCCCCTGATGTTTTTCTCACTCCTACTAGTGAATGTAATGTAACACACACCATACCATGCGCACCACTGAGTGATGATTTTCTCACTCCTAGTAGTGAATCTAATGTAACAAACACCCATACAATGCGCACCACCCCGTGATGTTTTTCTCACTCCTGCTAGTGAATGTAATGTAACACACACCCATACAATGCGCACCACCCCGTGATGATTTTCTCACTCCTACTAGTGAATCTAATGTAACAAACACCCATACAATGCGCACCACCCCGTGATGTTTTTCTCACTCCTACTAGTGAATGTAATGTAACACACACCCATACAATGCGCACCACCCCGTGATGTTTTTCTCACTCCTACTAGTGAATCTAATGTAACACACACCCATACAATGCGCATCACCCCGTGATGTTTTTCTCACTGCTACTAGTGAATCTAATGTAACACACCCATACAATGCGCACCACCCCGTGATGTTTTTCTCACTCCTACTAGTGAATGTAATGTAACACACACCCATACAATGCGCACCACCCCTTGATGTATTTCTCACTCCTACTAGTGAATGTAATGTAACACACACCCATACAATGCACACCACCCCGTGATGTTTTTCTCACTGCTACTAGTGAATGTAATGTAACACACACCCATACAATGCGGACCACCCCGTGATGTTTTTCTCACTCCTACTAGTGAATGTAATGTAACACACACCCATACAATGCGCACCACCCCGTGATGTTTTTCTCACTGCTACTAGTGAATCTAATGTAACACACCCATACAATGCGCACCACCCCGTGATGTTTTTCTCACTCCTACTAGTGAATGTAATGTAACACACACCCATACAATGCGCACCACCCCGTGATGTTTTTCTCACTCCTACTAGTGAATCTAATGTAACACACACCCATACAATGCGCACCACCCCGTGATGTTTTTCTCACTCCTACTAGTGAATGTAATGTAACACACACCCATACAATGTGCACCACCCCGTGATGTTTTTCTCACTCCTACTAGTGAATCTAATGTAACAAACACGCATACAATGCGCACCACGCCGTGATGATTTTCTCACTCCTACTAGTGAATGTAATGTAACAAACACCCATACAATGCGCACCACCCCGTGATGTTTTGCTCACTCCTAATAGTGAATGTAATGTAACACACACCCATACAATGCGCACCACCCCGTGATGTTTTTCTCACTCCTACTAGTGAATGTAATGTAACACACACCCATACAATGCGCACCACCGCGTGATGATTTTCTCACTCCTACTAGTGAATCTAATGTAACAAACACCCATACAATGTGCACCACCCCGTGATGTTTTTCTCACTCCTACTAGTGAATGTAATGTAACAAACACCCATACAATGCGCACCACCCCGTGATGTTTTTCTCACTCCTACTAGTAAATGTAATGTAACAAACACCCATACAATGCGCACCACCCCGTGATGTTTTTCTCACTCCTACTAGTGAATCTAATGTAACACACACCCATACAATGCGCACCACCCCGTGATGTTTTTCTCACTCCTACTAGTGAATCTGATGTAACACACACCCATACAATGCGCACCACCCCCTGATGTTTTTCTCACTCCTACTAGTGAATGTAATGTAACACACACCCATACCATGCGCACCACTGCGTGATGATTTTCTCACTCCTAGTAGTGAATCTAATGTAACAAACACCCATACAATGCGCACCACCCCGTGATGTTTTTCTCACTCCTGCTAGTGAATGTAATGTAACACACACCCATACAATGCGCACCACCCCGTGATGATTTTCTCACTCCTACTAGTGAATCTAATGTAACAAACACCCATGCAATGCGCACCACCCCGTGATGTTTTTCTCACTCCTACTAGTGAATGTAATGTAACAAACACCCATACAATGTGCACCACCCCGTGAGGTTTTTCTCACTCTTACTAGTGAATCTAATGTGACACACACCCATACAATGCGCACCACCCCGTGATGTTTTTCTCACTCCTACTAGTGAATCTAATGTAACACACACCCATACAATGCGCACCACCCCCTGATGTTTTTCTCACTCCTACTAGTGAATGTAATGTAACACACACCCATACCATGCCCACCACCCCGTGATGATTTTCTCACTCCTACTAGTGAATCTAATGTAACAAACACCCATACCATGCGCACCACCCCGTGATGTTTTTCTCACTCCTACTAGTGAATGTAATGTAACACACACCCATACAATGCGCACCACCCCGTGATGTTTTTCTCACTCCTACTAGTGAATGTAATGTAACACACACCCTTACAATGCGCACCACCCCGTGATGTTTTTCTCACTCCTACTAGTGAATCTAATGTAACACACACCCATACAATGCGCACCACCCCTTGATGTTTTTCTCACTGCTACTAGTGAATCTAATGTAACACACCCATACAATGCGCACCACCCCGTGATGTTTTTCTCACTCCTACTAGTGAATGTAATGTAACACACACCCATACAATGCGCACCACCCCTTGATGTATTTCTCACTCCTACTAGTGAATGTAATGTAACACACACCCATACAATGCGCACCACCCCGTGATGTTTTTCTCACTGCTACTAGTGAATGTAATGTAACACACACCCATACAATGCGCACCACCCCGTGATGTTTTTCTCACTCCTACTAGTGAATGTAATGTAACACACACCCATACAATGCGCACCACCCCGTGATGTTTTTCTCACTGCTACTAGTGAATCTAATGTAACACACCCATACAATGCGCACCAACCCGTGATGTTTTTCTCACTCCTACTAGTGAATGTAATGTAACACACACCCATACAATGCGCACCACCCCTTGATGTTTTTCTCACTCCTACTAGTGAATGTAATGTAACACACACCCATACAATGCGCACCACACCGTGATGTTTTTCTCACTCCTACTAGTGAATGTAATGTAACACACACCCATAAAATGCGCACCACCCCGTGATGTTTTTCTCACTCCTACTAGTGAATGTAATGTAACACACACCCATACAATGCGCACCACCCCGTGATGTTTTTCTCACTCCTACTACTGAATGTAATGTACCACACACCCATACAATGCGCACCACCCCGTGATGTTTTTCTCACTCCTACTAGTGAATCTGATGTAACACACACCCATAAAATGCGCACCACGCCGTGATGTTTTTCTCACTCCTACTAGTGAATGTAATGTAACACACACCCATACAATGCGCACCACCCCGTGATGTTTTTCACACTCCTACTAGTGAATGTAATGTAACACACACCCATACAATGCGCACCACCCCGTGATGTTTCTCTCACTTCTACTAGTGAATGTAATTAAACCACACCCATAAAATGCGCACCACCCCGTGATGTTTCTCTCACTCCTACTAGTGAATGTAATGTAACACACACCCATACAATGTGCACCACCCCGTGATGTTTTTCTCACTCCTACTAGTGAATCTAATGTAACACACACCCATACAATGCGCACAACCCCGTGATGATTTTCCCACTCCTACTAGTGAATCTAATGTAACAAACACCCATACAATGCGCACCACCCCGTGATGTTTTTCTCACTCCTACTAGTGAATGTAATGTAACACACACCCATACAATGCGCACCACCCCGTGATGTTTTTCTCACTCCTATTAGTGAATGTAATGTAACACACACCCATACAATGCGCACCACCCCGTGATGTTTTTCTCACTCCTACTAGTGAATCTAATGTAACACACACCCATACAATGCGCACCACCCCGTGATGATTTTCTCACTCCTACTAGTGGATCTAATGTAACAAACACCCATACAATGCGCACCACCCCGTGATGTTTTTCTCACTCCTACTAGTGAATGTAATGTAACACACCCATACAATGCGCACCACCCCGTGATAATTTTCTCACTCCTACTAGTGAATGTAGTGTAACACACACCCATACAATGCGCACCACCCCGTGATGTTTTTCTCACTGCTAGTAGTGAATGTAGTGTAAAACACACCCATACAATGCGCACCACCCCGTGATGTTTTTCTCACTCCTACTAGTGAATGTAATGTAACACACACCCATACAATGCGCACCGCCCCGTGATGTTTTTCTCACTCCTACTAGTGAAACTAATGTAACACACACCCATACAATGCGCACCACCCCGTGATGTTTTTCTCACTCTTACTAGTGAATGTAATGTAACACACACCCATACAATGCGCACCACCCCGTGATGTTTTTCTCACTGCTACTAGTGAATGTAATGTAACACACCCATACAATGCGCACCACCCAATGATGTTTTTCTCACTCCTACTAGTGAATGTAATGTAACACACACCCATACAATGCGCACCACCCCTTGATGTTTTTCTCACTCCTACTAGTGAATGTAATGTAACACACACCCATACAATGCGCACCACACCGTGATGTTTTTCTCACTCCTACTAGTGAATGTAATGTAACACACACCCATACAATGCGCACCACCCCGTGATGTTTTTCTCACTGCTACTAGTGAATGTAATGTAACACACACCCATACAATGCGCACCACCCCGTGATGTTTTTCTCACTCCTACTAGTGAATGTAATGTAACACACACCCATACAATGCGCACCACCCCGTGATGTTTTTCTCACTGCTACTAGTGAATGTAATGTAACACACACCCATACAATGCGCACCACCCCGTGATGTTTTTCTCACTCCTACTAGTGAATGTAATGTAACACACACCCATACAATGCGCACCACCCCGTGATGTTTTTCTCACTGCTACTAGTGAATCTAATGTAACACACCCATACAATGCGCACCAACCCGTGATGTTTTTTTCACTCCTACTAGTGAATGTAATGTAACACACACCCATACAATGCGCACCACCCCTTGATGTTTTTCTCACTCCTACTAGTGAATGTAATGTAACACACACCCATACAATGCGCACCACACCGTGATGTTTTTCTCACTCCTACTAGTGAATGTAATGTAACACACACCCATAAAATGCGCACCACCCCGTGATGTTTTTCTCACTCCTACTAGTGAATGTAATGTAACACACACCCATACAATGCGCACCACCCCGTGATGTTTTTCTCACTCCTACTACTGAATGTAATGTACCACACACCCATACAATGCGCACCACCCCGTGATGTTTTTCTCACTCCTACTAGTGAATCTGATGTAACACACACCCATAAAATGCGCACCACGCCGTGATGTTTTTCTCACTCCTACTAGTGAATGTAATGTAACACACACCCATACAATGCGCACCACCCCGTGATGTTTTTCACACTCCTACTAGTGAATGTAATGTAACACACACCCATACAATGCGCACCACCCCGTGATGTTTCTCTCACTTCTACTAGTGAATGTAATTAAACCACACCCATAAAATGCGCACCACCCCGTGATGTTTCTCTCACTCCTACTAGTGAATGTAATGTAACACACACCCATACAATGTGCACCACCCCGTGATGTTTTTCTCACTCCTACTAGTGAATCTAATGTAACACACACCCATACAATGCGCACAACCCCGTGATGATTTTCCCACTCCTACTAGTGAATCTAATGTAACAAACACCCATACAATGCGCACCACCCCGTGATGTTTTTCTCACTCCTACTAGTGAATGTAATGTAACACACACCCATGCAATGCGCACCACCCCGTGATGTTTTTCTCACTCCTATTAGTGAATGTAATGTAACACACACCCATACAATGCGCACCACCCCGTGATGTTTTTCTCACTCCTACTAGTGAATCTAATGTAACACACACCCATACAATGCGCACCACCCCGTGATGATTTTCTCACTCCTACTAGTGGATCTAATGTAACAAACACCCATACAATGCGCACCACCCCGTGATGTTTTTCTCACTCCTACTAGTGAATGTAATGTAACACACACCCATACAATGCGCACCACCCCGTGATGATTTTCTCACTCCTACTAGTGAATGTAGTGTAACACACACCCATACAATGCGCACCACCCCGTGATGTTTTTCTCACTGCTAGTAGTGAATGTAGTGTAAAACACACCCATACAATGCGCACCACCCCGTGATGTTTTTCTCACTCCTACTAGTGAATGTAATGTAACACACACCCATACAATGCGCACCGCCCCGTGATGTTTTTCTCACTCCTACTAGTGAAACTAATGTAACACACACCCATACAATGCGCACCACCCCGTGATGTTTTTCTCACTCTTACTAGTGAATGTAATGTAACACACACCCATACAATGCGCACCACCCCGTGATGTTTTTCTCACTGCTACTAGTGAATGTAATGTAACACACCCATACAATGCGCACCACCCAATGATGTTTTTCTCACTCCTACTAGTGAATGTAATGTAACACACACCCATACAATGCGCACCACCCCTTGATGTTTTTCTCACTCCTACTAGTGAATGTAATGTAACACACACCCATACAATGCGCACCACCCCGTGATGTTTTTTCACTCCTACTAGTGAATCTAATGTAACACACACCCATGCAAGGCGCACCACCCCGTGATGTTTTTCTCACTGCTACTAGTGAATGTAATGTAACACACACCCATACAATGTGCACCACCCCGTGATGTTTTTCTCACTCCTACTAGTGAATGTAATGTAACACACACCCATACAATGCGCACCACCCCGTGATGTTTTTCTCACTCCTACGAGTGAATCTAATGTACCACACACCCATACAATGCGCACCACCCCGTGATGTTTTTCTCACTCCTACTAGTGAATCTAATGTAACACACACCAATACAATGCGCACCACCCCGTGATGATTTTCTCACTCCTACTAGTGAATGTAATGTAACACACACCCATACAATGCGCACCACCCGTGATGTTTTTCTCACTCCTACTAGTGAATGTAATGTAACACACACCCATACAATGCGCACCACCCCGTGATGATTTTCTCACTCCTACTAGTGAATCTAATGGAACACACACCCATACAATGCGCACCACCCCGTGATGTTTTTCTCACTCCTACTAGTGAATGTAATGTAACACACACCCATACAATGCGCACCACCCTGTGATGTTTTTCTCACACCTACTAGTGAATGTAATGTAACACACACCCATACAATGCGCACCACCCCGTGATGTTTTTCTCACTCCTACTAGTGAATCTAATGTAACACACACCCATACAATGCGCATCACCCCGTGATGTTTTTCTCACTCCTACTAGTGAATGTAATGTAACACACACCCATACAATGCGCACCACCCCGTGATGTTTTTCTCACTCCTATTAGTGAATGTAATGTAACACACACCCATACAATGCGCACCACCCCCTGATGTTTTTCTAACTCCTATTAGTGAATGTAATGTAACACACACCCATACAATGCGCACCACACCGTGATGTTTTTCTCACTCCTACTAGTGAATGTAATGTAACACACACTCATAAAATGCGCACCACTCCGTGATGTTTTTCTCACTCCTACTAGTGAATGTAATGTAACACACACCCATACAATGCGCACCACCCCGTGATGTTTTTCACACTCCTACTAGTGAATGTAATGTAACACACACCCATACAATGCGCACCACCCCGTGATGTTTCTCTCACTTCTACTAGTGAATGTAATTAAACCACACCCATAAAATGCGCACCACCCCGTGATGTTTCTCTCACTCCTACTAGTGAATGTAATGTAACACACACCCATACAATGTGCACCACCCCGTGATGTTTTTCTCACTCCTACTAGTGAATCTAATGTAACACACACCCATACAATGCGCACAACCCCGTGATGATTTTCCCACTCCTACTAGTGAATCTAATGTAACAAACACCCATACAATGCGCACCACCGCGTGATGTTTTTCTCATTCCTACTAGTGAATGTAATGTAACACACACCCATACAATGCGCACCACCCCGTGATGTTTTTCTCACTCCTATTAGTGAATGTAATGTAGCACACACCCATACAATGCGCACCACCCCGTGATGTTTTTCTCACTCCTACTAGTGAATCTAATGTAACACACACCCATACAATGCGCACCACCCCGTGATGATTTTTTCACTCCTACTAGTGGATCTAATGTAACAAACACCCATACAATGCGCACCACCCCGTGATGTTTTTCTCACTCCTACTAGTGAATGTAATGTAACACACACCCATACAATGCGCACCACCCCGTGATGATTTTCTCACTCCTACTAGTGAATGTAGTGTAACACACACCCATACAATGCGCACCACCCCGTGATGTTTTTCTCACTGCTAGTAGTGAATGTAGTGTAAAACACACCCATACAATGCGCACCACCCCGTGATGTTTTTCTCACTCCTACTAGTGAATGTAATGTAACACACACCCATACAATGCGCACCGCCCCGTGATGTTTTTCTCACTCCTACTAGTGAATCTAATGTAACACACACCCATACAATGCGCACCACCCCGTGATGTTTTTCTCACTCTTACTAGTGAATGTAATGTAACACACACCCATACAATGCGCACCACCCCGTGATGTTTTTCTCACTGCTACTAGTGAATGTAATGTAACACACCCATACAATGCGCACCACCCAATGATGTTTTTCTCACTCCTACTAGTGAATGTAATGTAACACACACCCATACAATGCGCACCACCCCGTGATGTTTTTCTCAATCCAACTAGTGAATGTAATGTAACACACACCCATACAATGCGCACCACCCCGTGATGTTTTTCTCACTCCTACTAGTGAATCTAATGTAACACACCCATACAATGCGCACCACCCCGTGATGTTTTTCTCACTCCTACTAGTGAATGTAATGTAACACACACCCATACAATGCGCACCACCTCGTGATGATTTTCTCACTCCTACTAGTGAATCTAATGTAACAAACACCCATACAATGCGCACCACCCCGTGATGTTTTTCTCATTCCTACTAGTGAATGTAATGTAACACACACCCATACAATGCGCACCACCCCGTGATGATTTTCTCACTCCTACTAGTGAATCTAATGTAACAAACACCCATACAATGCGCACCACCCCGTGATGTTTTTCTCACTCCTACTAGTGAATGTAATGTAACAAACACCAATACAATGCGCACCACCCCGTGATGTTTTTCTCACTCCTACTAGTGAATGTAATGTAACACACACCCATACCATGCGAACCACCGCGTGATGATTTTCTCACTCCTACTAGTGAATCTAATGTAACAAACACCCATACAATGCGCACCACCCCGTGATGTTTTTCTCACTCCTACTAGTGAATGTAATGTAACACACACCCATACAATGCGCAGCACCCCGTGATGATTTTCTCACTCCTACTAGTGAATGTAATGTAACAAACACCCATACAATGCGCACCACCCCGTGATGTTTTTCTCACTCCTACTAGTGAATCTAACGTAACACACACCCATACAATGCGCACCACCCCGTGATGTTTTTCTCACTCCTACTAGTGAATCTAATGTAACACACACCCATACAATGCGCACCACCCCCTGATGTTTTTCTCACTCCTACTAGTGAATGTAATGTAACACACACCCATACCATGCGCACCACCCCGTGATGATTTTCTCACTCCTACTAGTGAATCTAATGTAACAAACACCCATACCATGCGCACCACCCCGTGATGTTTTTCTCACTCCTACTAGTGAATGTAATGTAACACACACCCATACAATGCGCACCACCCCGTGATGTTTTTCTCACTCCTACAAGTGAATGTAATGTAACACACACCCATACAATGCGCACCACCCCGTGATGTTTTTCTCACTCCTACTAGTGAATCTAATGTAACACGCACCCATACAATGCGCACCACCCCGTGATGTTTTTCTCACTCCTGCTAGTGAATCTAATGTAACACACCCATACAATGCGCACCACCCGTGATGTTTTTCTCACTCCTACTAGTGAATGTAATGTAACACACACCCATACAATGCGCACCACCCCGTGATGTTTTTCTCACTGCTACTAGTGAATGTAATGTAACACACACCCATACAATGCGCACCACCCCGTGATGTTTTTCTCACTGCTACTAGTGAATGTAATGTAACACACACCCATACAATGCGCACCACCCCGTGATGTTTTTCTCACTCCTACTAGTGAATGTAATGTAACACACACCCATACAATGCGCACCACCCCGTGATGTTTTTCTCACTCCTACTAGTGAATCTAATGTACCACACACACATACAATGCGCACCACCCCGTGATGTATTTCTCACTGCTACTAGTGAATGTAACGTAACACACCAATACAATGCGCACCACCCCGTGATGTTTTTCTCACTCCTACTAGTGAATGTAATGTAACACACACCAATACAATGCGCACCACGCCGTGATGGTTTTCTCACTCCTACTAGTGAATGTAATGTAACACACACCCATACAATGCGCACCACCCCGTGATGTTTTTCTCACTCCTACTAGTGAATGTAATGTAACACACACCCATACAATGCGTACCACCCCGTGATGTTTTTCTCACTCCTACTAGTGAATCTAATGTAACACACACCCATACAATGCGCACCACCCCGTGATGTTTTTCTCACTGCTACTAGTGAATCTAATGTAACACACCCATACAATGCGCACCACCTCGTGATGTTTTTCTCCCTCCTACTGGTGAATGTAATGTAACACACACCCATACAATGCGCACCACCCCTTGATGTATTTCTCACTCCTACTAGTGAATGTAATGTAACACACACCCATACAATGCACACCACCCCGTGATGTTTTTCTCACTGCTACTAGTGAATGTAATGTAACACACACCCATACAATGCGCACCACCCCGTGATGTTTTTCTCACTCCTACTAGTGAATGTAACACACACCCATACAATGCGCACCACCCCGTGATGTTTTTCTCACTGCTACTAGTGAATCTAATGTAACACACCCATACAATGCGCACCACCCCGTGATGTTTTTCTCACTCCTACTAGTGAATGTAATGTAACACACACCCATACAATGCGCACCACCCCGTGATGTTTTTCTCACTCCTACTAGTGAATCTAATGTAACACACACCCATACAATGCGCACCACCCCGTGATGTTTTTCTCACTCCTACTAGTGAATGTAATGTAACACACACCCATACAATGTGCACCACCCCGTGATGTTTTTCTCACTCCTACTAGTGAATCTAATGTAACAAACACGCATACAATGCGCACCACGCCGTGATGATTTTCTCACTCCTACTAGTGAATGTAATGTAACAAACACCCATACAATGCGCACCACCCCGTGATGTTTTGCTCACTCTTAATAGTGAATGTAATGTAACACACACCCATACAATGCGCACCACCCCGTGATGTTTTTCTCACTCCTACTAGTGAATGTAATGTAACACACACCCATACAATGCGCACCACCGCGTGATGATTTTCTCACTCCTACTAGTGAATCTAATGTAACAAACACCCATACAATGCGCACCACCCCGTGATGTTTTTCTCACTCCTACTAGTGAATGTAATGTAACAAACACCCATACAATGCGCACCACCCCGTGATGTTTTTCTCACTCCTACTAGTGAATGTAATGTAACAAACACCCATACAATGCGCACCACCCCAGGATGTTTTTCTCACTCCTACTAGTGAATCTGATGTAACACACACCCATAAAATGCGCACCACGCCGTGATGTTTTTCTCACTCCTACTAGTGAATCTAATGTAACACACACCCATACAATGCGCACCACCCCCTGATGTTTTTCTCACTCCTACTAGTGAATGTAATGTAACACACACCATACCATGCGCACCACTGAGTGATGATTTTCTCACTCCTAGTAGTGAATCTAATGTAACAAACACCCATACAATGCGCACCACCCCGTGATGTTTTTCTCACTCCTGCTAGTGAATGTAATGTAACACACACCCATACAATGCGCACCACCCCGTGATGATTTTCTCACTCCTACTAGTGAATCTAATGTAACAAACACCCATACAATGCGCACCACCCCGTGATGTTTTTCTCACTCCTACTAGTGAATGTAATGTAACACACACCCATACAATGCGCACCACCCCGTGATGTTTTTCTCACTCCTACTAGTGAATCTAATGTAACACACACCCATACAATGCGCATCACCCCGTGATGTTTTTCTCACTGCTACTAGTGAATCTAATGTAACACACCCATACAATGCGCACCACCCCGTGATGTTTTTCTCACTCCTACTAGTGAATGTAATGTAACACACACCCATACAATGCGCACCACCCCTTGATGTATTTCTCACTCCTACTAGTGAATGTAATGTAACACACACCCATACAATGCACACCACCCCGTGATGTTTTTCTCACTGCTACTAGTGAATGTAATGTAACACACACCCATACAATGCGGACCACCCCGTGATGTTTTTCTCACTCCTACTAGTGAATGTAATGTAACACACACCCATACAATGCGCACCACCCCGTGATGTTTTTCTCACTGCTACTAGTGAATCTAATGTAACACACCCATACAATGCGCACCACCCCGTGATGTTTTTCTCACTCCTACTAGTGAATGTAATGTAACACACACCCATACAATGCGCACCACCCCGTGATGTTTTTCTCACTCCTACTAGTGAATCTAATGTAACACACACCCATACAATGCGCACCACCCCATGATGTTTTTCTCACTCCTACTAGTGAATGTAATGTAACACACACCCATACAATGTGCACCACCCCGTGATGTTTTTCTCACTCCTACTAGTGAATCTAATGTAACAAACACGCATACAATGCGCACCACGCCGTGATGATTTTCTCACTCCTACTAGTGAATGTAATGTAACAAACACCCATACAATGCGCACCACCCCGTGATGTTTTGCTCACTCCTAATAGTGAATGTAATGTAACACACACCCATACAATGCGCACCACCCCGTGATGTTTTTCTCACTCCTACTAGTGAATGTAATGTAACACACACCCATACAATGCGCACCACCGCGTGATGATTTTCTCACTCCTACTAGTGAATCTAATGTAACAAACACCCATACAATGTGCACCACCCCGTGATGTTTTTCTCACTCCTACTAGTGAATGTAATGTAACAAACACCCATACAATGCGCACCACCCCGTGATGTTTTTCTCACTCCTACTAGTGAATGTAATGTAACAAACACCCATACAATGCGCACCACCCCGTGATGTTTTTCTCACTCCTACTAGTGAATCTAATGTAACACACACCCATACAATGCGCACCACCCCGTGATGTTATTCTCACTCCTACTAGTGAATCTGATGTAACACACACCCATACAATGCGCACCACCCCCTGATGTTTTTCTCACTCCTACTAGTGAATGTAATGTAACACACACCCATACCATGCGCACCACTGCGTGATGATTTTCTCACTCCTAGTAGTGAATCTAATGTAACACACACCCATACAATGCGCACCACCCCGTGATGTTTTTCTCACTCCTGCTAGTGAATGTAATGTAACACACACCCATACAATGCGCACCACCCCGTGATGATTTTCTCACTCCTACTAGTGAATCTAATGTAACAAACACCCATGCAATGCGCACCACCCCGTGATGTTTTTCTCACTCCTACTAGTGAATGTAATGTAACAAACACCCATACAATGTGCACCACCCCGTGAGGTTTTTCTCACTCTTACTAGTGAATCTAATGTGACACACACCCATACAATGCGCACCACCCCGTGATGTTTTTCTCACTCCTACTAGTGAATCTAATGTAACACACACCCATACAATGCGCACCACCCCCTGATGTTTTTCTCACTCCTACTAGTGAATGTAATGTAACACACACCCATACCATGCCCACCACCCCGTGATGATTTTCTCACTCCTACTAGTGAATCTAATGTAACAAACACCCATACCATGCGCACCACCCCGTGATGTTTTTCTCACTCCTACTAGTGAATGTAATGTAACACACACCCATACAATGCGCACCACCCCGTGATGTTTTTCTCACTCCTACTAGTGAATGTAATGTAACACACACCCTTACAATGCGCACCACCCCGTGATGTTTTTCTCACTCCTACTAGTGAATCTAATGTAACACACACCCATACAATGCGCACCACCCCTTGATGTTTTTCTCACTGCTACTAGTGAATCTAATGTAACACACCCATACAATGCGCACCACCCCGTGATGTTTTTCTCACTCCTACTAGTGAATGTAATGTAACACACACCCATACAATGCGCACCACCCCTTGATGTATTTCTCACTCCTACTAGTGAATGTAATGTAACACACACCCATACAATGCGCACCACCCCGTGATGTTTTTCTCACTGCTACTAGTGAATGTAATGTAACACACACCCATACAATGCGCACCACCCCGTGATGTTTTTCTCACTCCTACTAGTGAATGTAATGTAACACACACCCATACAATGCGCACCACCCCGTGATGTTTTTCTCACTGCTACTAGTGAATCTAATGTAACACACCCATACAATGCGCACCAACCCGTGATGTTTTTCTCACTCCTACTAGTGAATGTAATGTAACACACACCCATACAATGCGCACCACCCCTTGATGTTTTTCTCACTCCTACTAGTGAATGTAATGTAACACACACCCATACAATGCGCACCACACCGTGATGTTTTTCTCACTCCTACTAGTGAATGTAATGTAACACACACCCATAAAATGCGCACCACCCCGTGATGTTTTTCTCACTCCTACTAGTGAATGTAATGTAACACACACCCATACAATGCGCACCACCCCGTGATGTTTTTCTCACTCCTACTACTGAATGTAATGTACCACACACCCATACAATGCGCACCACCCCGTGATGTTTTTCTCACTCCTACTAGTGAATCTGATGTAACACACACCCATAAAATGCGCACCACGCCGTGATGTTTTTCTCACTCCTACTAGTGAGTGTAATGTAACACACACCCATACAATGCGCACCACCCCGTGATTTTTTTCACACTCCTACTAGTGAATGTAATGTAACACACACCCATACAATGCGCACCACCCCGTGATGTTTCTCTCACTTCTACTAGTGAATGTAATTAAACCACACCCATAAAATGCGCACCACCCCGTGATGTTTCTCTCACTCCTACTAGTGAATGTAATGTAACACACACCCATACAATGTGCACCACCCCGTGATGTTTTTCTCACTCCTACTAGTGAATCTAATGTAACACACACCCATACAATGCGCACAACCCCGTGATGATTTTCCCACTCCTACTAGTGAATCTAATGTAACAAACACCCATACAATGCGCACCACCCCGTGATGTTTTTCTCACTCCTACTAGTGAATGTAATGTCACACACACCCATACAATGCGCACCACCCCGTGATGTTTTTCTCACTCCTATTAGTGAATGTAATGTAACACACACCCATACAATGCGCACCACCCCGTGATGTTTTTCTCACTCCTACTAGTGAATCTAATGTAACACACACCCATACAATGCGCACCACCCCGTGATGATTTTCTCACTCCTACTAGTGGATCTAATGTAACAAACACCCATACAATGCGCACCACCCCGTGATGTTTTTCTCACTCCTACTAGTGAATGTAATGTAACACACACCCATACAATGCGCACCACCCCGTGATGATTTTCTCACTCCTACTAGTGAATGTAGTGTAACACACACCCATACAATGCGCACCACCCCGTGATGTTTTTCTCACTGCTAGTAGTGAATGTAGTGTAAAACACACCCATACAATGCGCACCACCCCGTGATGTTTTTCTCACTCCTACTAGTGAATGTAATGTAACACACACCCATACAATGCGCACCGCCCCGTGATGTTTTTCTCACTCCTACTAGTGAAACTAATGTAACACACACCCATACAATGCGCACCACCCCGTGATGTTTTTCTCACTCTTACTAGTGAATGTAATGTAACACACACCCATACAATGCGCACCACCCCGTGATGTTTTTCTCACTGCTACTAGTGAATGTAATGTAACACACCCATACAATGCGCACCACCCAATGATGTTTTTCTCACTCCTACTAGTGAATGTAATGTAACACACACCCATACAATGCGCACCACCCCTTGATGTTTTTCTCACTCCTACTAGTGAATGTAATGTAACACACACCCATACAATGCGCACCACACCGTGATGTTTTTCTCACTCCTACTAGTGAATGTAATGTAACACACACTCATAAAATGCGCACCACCCCGTGATGTTTTTCTCACTCCTACTAGTGAATGTAATGTAACACACACCCATACAATGCGCACCACCCCGTGATGTTTTTCTCACTCCTACTACTGAATGTAATGTACCACACACCCATACAATGCGCACCACCCCGTGATGTTTTTCTCACTCCTACTACTGAATGTAATGTACCACACGCCCATACAATGCGCACCACCCCGTGATGTTTTTCTCACTCCTACTAGTGAATCTGATGTAACACACACCCATAAAATGCGCACCACGCCGTGTTGTTTTTTTCACTCCTACTAGTGAATGTAATGTAACACACACCCATACAATGCGCACCACCCCGTGATGTTTTTTCACTCCTACTAGTGAATCTAATGTAACACACACCCATGCAAGGCGCACCACCCCGTGATGTTTTTCTCACTGCTACTAGTGAATGTAATGTAACACACACCCATACAATGTGCACCACCCCGTGATGTTTTTCTCACTCCTACTAGTGAATGTAATGTAACACACACCCATACAATGCGCACCACCCCGTGATGTTTTTCTCACTCCTACGAGTGAATCTAATGTACCACACACCCATACAATGCGCACCACCCCGTGATGTTTTTCTCACTCCTACTAGTGAATGTAATGTAACACACACCAATACAATGCGCACCACCCCGTGATGATTTTCTCACTCCTACTAGTGAATGTAATGTAACACACACCCATACAATGCGCACCACCCGTGATGTTTTTCTCACTCCTACTAGTGAATGTAATGTAACACACACCCATACAATGCGCACCACCCCGTGATGATTTTCTCACTCCTACTAGTGAATCTAATGGAACACACACCCATACAATGCGCACCACCCCGTGATGTTTTTCTCACTCCTACTAGTGAATGTAATGTAACACACACCCATACAATGCGCACCACCCTGTGATGTTTTTCTCACACCTACTAGTGAATGTAATGTAACACACACCCATACAATGCGCACCACCCCGTGATGTTTTTCTCACTCCTACTAGTGAATCTAATGTAACAGACACCCATACAATGCGCATCACCCCGTGATGTTTTTCTCACTCCTACTAGTGAATGTAATGTAACACACACCCATACAATGCGCACCACCCCGTGATGTTTTTCTCACTCCTATTAGTGAATGTAATGTAACACACACCCATACAATGCGCACCACCCCCTGATGTTTTTCTAACTCCTATTAGTGAATGTAATGTAACACACACCCATACAATGCGCACCACACCGTGATGTTTTTCTCACTCCTACTAGTGAATGTAATGTAACACACACTCATAAAATGCGCACCACTCCGTGATGTTTTTCTCACTCCTACTAGTGAATGTAATGTAACACACACCCATACAATGCGCACCACCCCGTGATGTTTTTCACACTCCTACTAGTGAATGTAATGTAACACACACCCATACAATGCGCACCACACCGTGATGTTTCTCTCACTTCTACTAGTGAATGTAATTAAACCACACCCATAAAATGCGCACCACCCCGTGATGTTTCTCTCACTCCTACTAGTGAATGTAATGTAACACACACCCATACAATGTGCACCACCCCGTGATGTTTTTCTCACTCCTACTAGTGAATCTAATGTAACACACACCCATACAATGCGCACAACCCCGTGATGATTTTCCCACTCCTACTAGTGAATCTAATGTAACAAACACCCATACAATGCGCACCACCGCGTGATGTTTTTCTCACTCCTACTAGTGAATGTAATGTAACACACACCCATACAATGCGCACCACCCCGTGATGTTTTTCTCACTCCTATTAGTGAATGTAATGTAGCACACACCCATACAATGCGCACCACCCCGTGATGTTTTTCTCACTCCTACTAGTGAATCTAATGTAACACACACCCATACAATGCGCACCACCCCGTGATGATTTTCTCACTCCTACTAGTGGATCTAATGTAACAAACACCCATACAATGCGCACCACCCCGTGATGTTTTTCTCACTCCTACTAGTGAATGTAATGTAACACACACCCATACAATGCGGACCACCCCGTGATGATTTTCTCACTCCTACTAGTGAATGTAGTGTAACACACACCCATACAATGCGCACCACCCCGTGATGTTTTTCTCACTGCTAGTAGTGAATGTAGTGTAAAACACACCCATACAATGCGCACCACCCCGTGATGTTTTTCTCACTCCTACTAGTGAATGTAATGTAACACACACCCATACAATGCGCACCGCCCCGTGATGTTTTTCTCACTCCTACTAGTGAATCTAATGTAACACACACCCATACAATGCGCACCACCCCGTGATGTTTTTCTCACTCTTACTAGTGAATGTAATGTAACACACACCCATACAATGCGCACCACCCCGTGATGTTTTTCTCACTGCTACTAGTGAATGTAATGTAACACACCCATACAATGCGCACCACCCAATGATGTTTTTCTCACTCCTACTAGTGAATGTAATGTAACACACACCCATACAATGCGCACCACCCCGTGATGTTTTTCTCAATCCAACTAGTGAATGTAATGTAACACACACCCATACAATGCGCACCACCCCGTGATGTTTTTCTCACTCCTACTAGTGAATCTAATGTAACACACCCATACAATGCGCACCACCCCGTGATGTTTTTCTCACTCCTACTAGTGAATGTAATGTAACACACACCCATACAATGCGCACCACCTCGTGATGATTTTCTCACTCCTACTAGTGAATGTAATGTAACAAACACCCATACAATGCGCACCACCCCGTGATGTTTTTCTCATTCCTACTAGTGAATGTAATGTAACACACACCCATACAATGCGCACCACCCCGTGATGATTTTCTCACTCCTACTAGTGAATCTAATGTAACAAACACCCATACAATGCGCACCACCCCGTGATGTTTTTCTCACTCCTACTAGTGAATGTAATGTAACAAACACCAATACAATGCGCACCACCCCGTGATGTTTTTCTCACTCCTACTAGTGAATGTAATGTAACACACACCCATACCATGCGAACCACCGCGTGATGATTTTCTCACTCCTACTAGTGAATCTAATGTAACAAACACCCATACAATGCGCACCACCCCGTGATGTTTTTCTCACTCCTACTAGTGAATGTAATGTAACACACACCCATACAATGCGCAGCACCCCGTGATGATTTTCTCACTCCTACTAGTGAATGTAATGTAACAAACACCCATACAATGCGCACCACCCCGTGATGTTTTTCTCACTCCTACTAGTGAATCTAACGTAACACACACCCATACAATGCGCACCACCCCGTGATGTTTTTCTCACTCCTACTAGTGAATCTAATGTAACACACACCCATACAATGCGCACCACCCCCTGATGTTTTTCTCACTCCTACTAGTGAATGTAATGTAACACACACCCATACCATGCGCACCACCCCGTGATGATTTTCTCACTCCTACTAGTGAATCTAATGTAACAAACACCCATACCATGCGCACCACCTCGTGATGTTTTTCTCACTCCTACTAGTGAATGTAATGTAACACACACCCATACAATGCGCACCACCCCGTGATGTTTTTCTCACTCCTACAAGTGAATGTAATGTAACACACACCCATACAATGCGCACCACCCCGTGATGTTTTTCTCACTCCTACTAGTGAATCTAATGTAACACGCACCCATACAATGCGCACCACCCCGTGATGTTTTTCTCACTCCTGCTAGTGAATCTAATGTAACACACCCATACAATGCGCACCACCCGTGATGTTTTTCTCACTCCTACTAGTGAATGTAATGTAACACACACCCATACAATGCGCACCACCCCGTGATGTTTTTCTCACTGCTACTAGTGAATGTAATGTAACACACACCCATACAATGCGCACCACCCCGTGATGTTTTTCTCACTGCTACTAGTGAATGTAATGTAACACACACCCATACAATGCGCACCACCCCGTGATGTTTTTCTCACTCCTACTAGTGAATGTAATGTAACACACACCCATACAATGCGCACCACCCCGTGATGTTTTTCTCACTCCTACTAGTGAATCTAATGTACCACACACACATACAATGCGCACCACCCCGTGATGTATTTCTCACTGCTACTAGTGAATGTAACGTAACACACCAATACAATGCGCACCACCCCGTGATGTTTTTCTCACTCCTACTAGTGAATGTAATGTAACACACACCAATACAATGCGCACCACGCCGTGATGGTTTTCTCACTCCTACTAGTGAATGTAATGTAACACACACCCATACAATGCGCACCACCCCGTGATGTTTTTCTCACTCCTACTAGTGAATGTAATGTAACACACACCCATACAATGCGTACCACCCCGTGATGTTTTTCTCACTCCTACTAGTGAATCTAATGTAACACACACCCATACAATGCGCACCACCCCGTGATGTTTTTCTCACTGCTACTAGTGAATCTAATGTAACACACCCATACAATGCGCACCACCTCGTGATGTTTTTCTCACTCCTACTGGTGAATGTAATGTAACACACACCCATACAATGCGCACCACCCCTTGATGTATTTCTCACTCCTACTAGTGAATGTAATGTAACACACACCCATACAATGCACACCACCCCGTGATGTTTTTCTCACTGCTACTAGTGAATGTAATGTAACACACACCCATACAATGCGCACCACCCCGTGATGTTTTTCTCACTCCTACTAGTGAATGTAACACACACCCATACAATGCGCACCACCCCGTGATGTTTTTCTCACTGCTACTAGTGAATCTAATGTAACACACCCATACAATGCGCACCACCCCGTGATGTTTTTCTCACTCCTACTAGTGAATGTAATGTAACACACACCCATACAATGCGCACCACCCCGTGATGTTTTTCTCACTCCTACTAGTGAATCTAATGTAACACACACCCATACAATGCGCACCACCCCGTGATGTTTTTCTCACTCCTACTAGTGAATGTAATGTAACACACACCCATACAATGTGCACCACCCCGTGATGTTTTTCTCACTCCTACTAGTGAATCTAATGTAACAAACACGCATACAATGCGCACCACGCCGTGATGATTTTCTCACTCCTACTAGTGAATGTAATGTAACAAACACCCATACAATGCGCACCACCCCGTGATGTTTTGCTCACTCTTAATAGCGAATGTAATGTAACACACACCCATACAATGCGCACCACCCCGTGATGTTTTTCTCACTCCTACTAGTGAATGTAATGTAACACACACCCATACAATGCGCACCACCGCGTGATGATTTTCTCACTCCTACTAGTGAATCTAATGTAACAAACACCCATACAATGCGCACCACCCCGTGATGTTTTTCTCACTCCTACTAGTGAATGTAATGTAACAAACACCCATACAATGCGCACCACCCCGTGATGTTTTTCTCACTCCTACTAGTGAATCTAATGTAACACACACCCATACAATGCGCACCACCCCGTGATGTTTTTCTCACTCCTACTAGTGAATCTGATGTAACACACACCCATACAATGCGCACCACCCCCTGATGTTTTTCTCACTCCTACTAGTGAATGTAATGTAACACACACCCATACCATGCGCACCACTGCGTGATGATTTTCTCACTCCTAGTAGTGAATCTAATGTAACAAACACCCATACAATGCGCACCACCCCGTGATGTTTTTCTCACTCCTGCTAGTGAATGTAATGTAACACACACCCATACAATGCGCACCACCCCGTGATGATTTTCTCACTCCTACTAGTGAATCTAATGTAACAAACACCCATTCAATGCGCACCACCCCGTGATGTTTTTCTCACTCCTACTACTGAATGTAATGTAACAAACACCCATACAATGCGCACCACCCCGTGAGGTTTTTCTCACTCTTACTAGTGAATCTAATGTGACACACACCCATACAATGCGCACCACCCCGTGATGTTTTTCTCACTCCTACTAGTGAATCTAATGTAACACACACCCATACAATGCGCACCACCCCCTGATGTTTTTCTCACTCCTACTAGTGAATGTAATGTAACACACACCCATACCATGCCCACCACCCCGTGATGATTTTCTCACTCCTACTAGTGAATCTAATGTAACAAACACCCATACCATGCGCACCACCCCGTGATGTTTTTCTCACTCCTACTAGTGAATGTAATGTAACACACACCCATACAATGCGCACCACCCCGTGATATTTTTCTCACTCCTACTAGTGAATGTAATGTAACACACACCCTTACAATGCGCACCACCCCGTGATGTTTTTCTCACTCCTACTAGTGAATCTAATGTAACACACACCCATACAATGCGCACCACCCCTTGATGTTTTTCTCACTGCTACTAGTGAATCTAATGTAACACACCCATACAATGCGCACCACCCCGTGATGTTTTTCTCACTCCTACTAGTGAATGTAATGTAACACACACCCATACAATGCGCACCACCCCTTGATGTATTTCTCACTCCTACTAGTGAATGTAATGTAACACACACCCATACAATGCGCACCACCCCGTGATGTTTTTCTCACTCCTACTAGTGAATGTAATGTAACACACACCCATACAATGCGCACCACCCCGTGATGTTTTTCTCACTCCTACTAGTGAATGTAATGTAACACACACCCATACAATGCGCACCACCCCGTGATGTTTTTCTCACTCCTACTAGTGAATGTAATGTAACACACACCCATACAATGCGCACCACCCCTTGATGTTTTTCTCACTCCTACTAGTGAATGTAATGTAACACACACCCATACAATGCGCACCACACCGTGATGTTTTTCTCACTCCTACTAGTGAATGTAATGTAACACACACTCATAAAATGCGCACCACCCCGTGATGTTTTTCTCACTCCTACTAGTGAATGTAATGTAACACACACCCATACAATGCGCACCACCCCGTGATGTTTTTCTCACTCCTACTACTGAATGTAATGTACCACACACCCATACAATGCGCACCACCCCGTGATGTTTTTCTCACTCCTACTAGTGAATGTAATGTAACACACACCCATAAAATGCGCACCACGCCGTGTTGTTCTTTTCACTCCTACTAGTGAATGTAATGTAACACACACCCATACAATGCGCACCACCCCGTGATGTTTTTTCACTCCTACTAGTGAATCTAATGTAACACACACCCATGCAAGGGGCACCACCCCGTGATGTTTTTCTCACTGCTACTAGTGAATGTAATGTAACACACACCCATACAATGCGCACCACCCCGTGATGTTTTTCTCACTCCTACTAGTGAATGTAATGTAACACACACCCATACAATGCGCACCACCCCGTGATGTTTTTCTCACTCCTACGAGTGAATCTAATGTACCACACACCCATACAATGCGCACCACCCCGTGATGTTTTTCTCACTCCTACTAGTGAATGTAATGTAACACACACCAATACAATGCGCACCACCCCGTGATGTTTTTCTCACTCCTACTAGTGAATGTAATGTAACACACACCCATACAATGCGCACCACCAGTGATGTTTTTCTCACTCCTACTAGTGAATGTAATGTAACACACACCCATACAATGCGCACCACCCCGTGATGATTTTCTCACTCCTACTAGTGAATCTAATGGAACACACACCCATACAATGCGCACCACCCCGTGATGTTTTTCTCACTCCTACTAGTGAATGTAATGTAACACACACCCATACAATGCGCACCACCCTGTGATGTTTTTCTCACACCTACTAGTGAATGTAATGTAACACACACCCATACAATGCGCACCACCCCGTGATGTTTTTATCACTCCTACTAGTGAATCTAATGTAACACACACCCATACAATGCGCACAACCCCGTGATGATTTTCCCACTCCTACTAGTGAATCTAATGTAACAAACACCCATACAATGCGCACCACCCCGTGATGTTTTTCTCACTCCTACTAGTGAATGTAATGTAACACACACCCATACAATGCGCACCACCCCGTGATGTTTTTCTCACTCCTATTAGTGAATGTAATGTAACACACACCCATACAATGCGCACCACCCCGTGATGTTTTTCTCACTCCTACTAGTGAATGTAATGTAACACACACTCATAAAATGCGCACCACCCCGTGATGTTTTTCTCACTCCTACTAGTGAATGTAATGTAACACACACCCATACAATGCGCACCACCCCGTGATGTTTTTCTCACTCCTACTACTGAATGTAATGTACCACACACCCATACAATGCGCACCACCCCGTGATGTTTTTCTCACTCCTACTAGTGAATGTAATGTAACACACACCCATAAAATGCGCACCACGCCGTGTTGTTTTTTTCACTCCTACTAGTGAATGTAATGTAACACACACCCATACAATGCGAACCACCCCGTGATGTTTTTTCACTCCTACTAGTGAATCTAATGTAACACACACCCATGCAAGGCGCACCACCCCGTGATGTTTTTCTCACTGCTACTAGTGAATGTAATGTAACACACACCCATACAATGCGCACCACCCCGTGATGTTTTTCTCACTCCTACTAGTGAATGTAATGTAACACACACCCATACAATGCGCACCACCCCGTGATGTTTTTCTCACTCCTACGAGTGAATCTAATGTACCACACACCCATACAATGCGCACCACCCCGTGATGTCTTTCTCACTCCTACTAGTGAATGTAATGTAACACACACCAATACAATGCGCACCACCCCGTGATGTTTTTCTCACTCCTACTAGTGAATGTAATGTAACACACACCCATACAATGCGCACCACCAGTGATGTTTTTCTCACTCCTACTAGTGAATGTAATGTAACACACACCCATACAATGCGCACCACCCCGTGATGATTTTCTCACTCCTACTAGTGAATCTAATGGAACACACACCCATACAATGCGCACCACCCCGTGATGTTTTTCTCACTCCTACTAGTGAATGTAATGTAACACACACCCATACAATGCGCACCACCCTGTGATGTTTTACTCACACCTACTAGTGAATGTAATGTAACACACACCCATACAATGCGCACCACCCCGTGATGTTTTTCTCACTCCTACTAGTGAATGTAATGTAACACACACCCATACAATGCGCACCACCCCGTGATGTTTTTCTCACTCCTATTAGTGAATGTAATGTAACACACACCCATACAATGCGCACCACCCCGTGATGTTTTTCTCACTCCTATTAGTGAATGTAATGTAACACACACCCATACAATGCGCACCACCCCCTGATGTTTTTCTAACTCCTATTAGTGAATGTAATGTAACACACACCCATACAATGCGCACCACACCGTGATGTTTTTCTCCCTCCTACTAGTGAATGTAATGTAACACACACCCATACAATGCGCACCACCCCGTGATGTTTTTCACACTCCTACTAGTGAATGTAATGTAACACACACCCATACAATGCGCACCACCCCGTGATGTTTCTCTTACTTCTACTAGTGAATGTAATTAAACCACACCCATAAAATGCGCACCACCCCGTGATGTTTCTCTCACTCCTACTAGTGAATGTAATGTAACACACCCCCATACAATGCGCACCACCCCGTGATGTTTTTCTCACTCCTACTAGTGAATCAAATGTAACACACACCCATACAATGCGCACAACCCCGTGATGATTTTCCCACTCCTACTAGTGAATCTAATGTAACAAACACCCATACAATGCGCACCACCCCGTGATGTTTTTCTCACTCCTACTAGTGAATGTAATGTAACACACACCCATACAATGCGCACCACCCCGTGATGTTTTTCTCACTCCTATTAGTGAATGTAATGTAACACACACCCATACAATGCGCACCACCCCGTGATGTTTTTCTCACTCCTACTAGTGAATCTAATGTAACACACACCCATACAATGCGCACCACCCTGTGATGATTTTCTCACTCCTACTAGTGGATCTAATGTAACAAACACCCATACAATGCGCACCACCCCGTGATGTTTTTCTCACTCCTACTAGTGAATGTAATGTAACACACACCCATACAATGCGCACCACCAGTGATGTTTTTCTCACTCCTACTAGTGAATGTAATGTAACACACACCCATACAATGCGCACCACCCCGTGATGATTTTCTCACTCCTACTAGTGAATCTAATGGAACACACACCCATACAATGCGCACCACCCCGTGATGTTTTTCTCACTCCTACTAGTGAATGTAATGTAACACACACCCATACAATGCGCACCACCCTGTGATGTTTTTCTCACACCTACTAGTGAATGTAATGTAACACACACCCATACAATGCGCACCACCCCGTGATGTTTTTCTCACTCCTACTAGTGAATCTAATGTAACACACACCCATACAATGCGCACCACCCCGTGATGTTTTTCTCACTCCTACTAGTGAATGTAATGTAACACACACCCATACAATGCGCACCACCCCGTGATGTTTTTCTCACTCCTATTAGTGAATGTAATGTAACACACACCCATACAATGCGCACCACCCCCTGATGTTTTTCTAACTCCTATTAGTGAATGTAATGTAACACACACCCATACAATGCGCACCACACCGTGATGTTTTTCTCACTCCTACTAGTGAATGTAATGTAACACACACTCATAAAATGCGCACCACCCCGTGATGTTTTTCTCACTCCTACTAGTGAATGTAATGTAACACACACCCATACAATGCGCACCACCCCGTGATGTTTTTCACACTCCTACTAGTGAATGTAATGTAACACACACCCATACAATGCGCACCACCCCGTGATGTTTCTCTCACTTCTACTAGTGAATGTAATTAAACCACACCCATAAAATGCGCACCACCCCGTGATGTTTCTCTCACTCCTACTAGTGAATGTAATGTAACACACACCCATACAATGCGCACCACCCCGTGATGTTTTTCTCACTCCTACTAGTGAATCTAATGTAACACACACCCATACAATGCGCACAACCCCGTGATGATTTTCCCACTCCTACTAGTGAATCTAATGTAACAAACACCCATACAATGCGCACCACCCCGTGATGTTTTTCTCACTCCTACTAGTGAATGTAATGTAACACACACCCATACAATGCACACCACCCCGTGATGATTTTCTCACTCCTACTAGTGGATCTAATGTAACAAACACCAATACAATGCGCACCACCCCGTGATGTTTTTCTCACTCCTACTAGTGAATGTAATGTAACACACACCCATACAATGCGCACCACCCCGTGATGATTTTCTCACTCCTACTAGTGAATGTAGTGTAACACACACCCATACAATGCGCACCACCCCGTGATGTTTTTCTCACTGCTAGTAGTGAATGTAGTGTAAAACACACCCATACAATGCGCACCACCCCGTGATGTTTTTCTCACTCCTACTAGTGAATGTAATGTAACACACACCCATACAATGCGCACCGCCCCGTGATGTTTTTCTCACTCCTACTAGTGAATCTAATGTAACACACACCCATACAATGCGCACCACCCCGTGATGTTTTTCTCACTCTTACTAGTGAATGTAATGTAACACACACCCTTACAATGCGCACCACCCCGTGATGTTTTTCTCACTGCTACTAGTGAATGTAATGTAACACACCCATACAATGCGCACCACCGAATGATGTTTTTCTCACTCCTACTAGTGAATGTAATGTAACACACACCCATACAATGCGCACCACCCCGTGATGTTTTTCTCAATCCTACTAGTGAATGTAATGTAACACACACCCATACAATGCGCACCACCCCGTGATGTTTTTCTCACTCCTACTAGTGAATCTAATGTAACACACCCATACAATGCGCACCACCCCGTGATGTTTTTCTCACTCCTACTAGTGAATGTAATGTAACACACACCCATACAATGCGCACCACCTCGTGATGATTTTCTCAATCCTACTAGTGAATCTAATGTAACAAACACCCATACAATGCGCACCACCCCGTGATGTTTTTCTCATTCCTACTAGTGAATGTAATGTAACACACACCCATACAATGCGCACCACCCCGTGATGATTTTCTCACTCCTACTAGTGAATCTAATGTAACAAACACCCATACAATGCGCACCACCCCGTGATGTTTTTCTCACTCCTACTAGTGAATGTAATGTAACAAACACCAATACAATGCGCACCACCCCGTGATGTTTTTCTCACTCCTACTAGTGAATGTAATGTAACACACACCCATACCATGCGAACCACCGCGTGATGATTTTCTCACTCCTACTAGTGAATCTAATGTAACAAACACCCATACAATGCGCACCACCCCGTGATGTTTTTCTCACTCCTACTAGTGAATGTAATGTAACACACACCCATACAATGCGCAGCACCCCGTGATGATTTTCTCACTCCTACTATTGAATGTAATGTAACAAACACCCATACAATGCGCACCACCCCGTGATGTTTTTCTCACTCCTACTAGTGAATCTAACGTAACACACACCCATACAATGCGCACCACCCCGTGATGTTTTTCTCACTCCTACTAGTGAATCTAATGTAACACACACCCATACAATGCGCACCACCCCCTGATGTTTTTCTCACTCCTACTAGTGAATGTAATGTAACACACACCCATACCATGCGCACCACCCCGTGATGATTTTCTCACTCCTACTAGTGAATCTAATGTAACAAACACCCATACCATGCGCACCACCTCGTGATGTTTTTCTCACTCCTCCTAGTGAATGTAATGTAACACACACCCATACAATGCGCACCACCCCGTGATGTTTTTCTCACTCCTACAAGTGAATGTAATGTAACACACACCCATACAATGCGCACCACCCCGTGATGTTTTTCTCACTCCTACTAGTGAATCTAATGTAACACGCCCCCATACAATGCGCACCACCCCGTGATGTTTTTCTCACTCCTACTAGTGAATCTAATGTAACACACCCATACAATGCGCACCACCCGTGATGTTTTTCTCACTCCTACTAGTGAATGTAATGTAACACACACCCATACAATGCGCACCACCCCATGATGTTTTTCTCACTGCTACTAGTGAATGTAATGTAACACACACCCATACAATGCGCACCACCCCGTGATGTTTTTCTCACTGCTACTAGTGAATGTAATGTAACACACACCCATACAATGCGCACCACCCCGTGATGTTTTTCTCACTCCT
This sequence comes from Cavia porcellus, assembly GCF_034190915.1. NCBI lineage: Eukaryota > Metazoa > Chordata > Mammalia > Rodentia > Caviidae > Cavia > Cavia porcellus. The sequence continues at coordinate 768,672 of NW_026947582.1, read as the reverse complement.
ACTAGTGAATCTAACGTAACACACACCCATACAATGCGCACCACCCCGTGATGTTTTTCTCACTCCTACTAGTGAATCTAATGTAACACACACCCATACAATGCGCACCACCCCCTGATGTTTTTCTCACTCCTACTAGTGAATGTAATGTAACACACACCCATACCATGCGCACCACCCCGTGATGATTTTCTCACTCCTACTAGTGAATCTAATGTAACAAACACCCATACCATGCGCACCACCTCGTGATGTTTTTCTCACTCCTACTAGTGAATGTAATGTAACACACACCCATACAATGCGCACCACCCCGTGATGTTTTTCTCACTCCTACAAGTGAATGTAATGTAACACACACCCATACAATGCGCACCACCCCGTGATGTTTTTCTCACTCCTACTAGTGAATCTAATGTAACACGCACCCATACAATGCGCACCACCCCGTGATGTTTTTCTCACTCCTACTAGTGAATCTAATGTAACATACCCATACAATGCGCACCACCCGTGATGTTTTTCTCACTCCTACTAGTGAATGTAATGTAACACACACCCATACAATGCGCACCACCCCGTGATGTTTTTCTCACTCCTACTAGTGAATCTAATGTACCACACACACATACAATGCGCACCACCCCGTGATGTATTTCTCACTGCTACTAGTGAATGTAACGTAACACACCAATACAATGCACACCACCCCGTGATGTTTTTCTCACTGCTACTAGTGAATGTAATGTAACACACACCCATACAATGCGCACCACCCCGTGATGTTTTTCTCACTCCTACTAGTGAATGTAATGTAACACACACCCATACAATGCGCACCACCCCGTGATGTTTTTCTCACTGCTACTAGTGAATCTAATGTAACACACCCATACAATGCGCACCACCCCGTGATGTTTTTCTCACTCCTACTAGTGAATGTAATGTAACACACACCCATACAATGCGCACCACCCCGTGATGTTTTTCTCACTCCTACTAGTGAATCTAATGTAACACACACCCATACAATGCGCACCACCCCGTGATGTTTTTCTCACTCCTACTAGTGAATGTAATGTAACACACACCCATACAATGTGCACCACCCCGTGATGTTTTTCTCACTCCTACTAGTGAATCTAATGTAACAAACACGCATACAATGCGCACCACGCCGTGATGATTTTCTCACTCCTACTAGTGAATGTAATGTAACAAACACCCATACAATGCGCACCACCCCGTGATGTTTTGCTCACTCCTTATAGTGAATGTAATGTAACACACACCTATACAATGCGCACCACCCCGTGATGTTTTTCTCACTCCTACTAGTGAATGTAATGTAACACACACCCATACAATGCGCACAACCGCGTGATGATTTTCTCACTCCTACTAGTGAATCTAATGTAACAAACACCCATACAATGCGCACCACCCCGTGATGTTTTTCTCACTCCTACTAGTGAATGTAATGTAACAAACACCCATACAATGCGCACCACCCCGTGATGTTTTTCTCACTCCTACTAGTGAATGTAATGTAACAAACACCCATACAATGCGCACCACCCCGTGATGTTTTTCTCACTCCTACTAGTGAATCTAATGTAACACACACCCATACAATGCGCACCACCCCGTGATGTTTTTCTCACTCCTACTAGTGAATCTGATGTAACACACACCCATACAATGCGCACCACCCCCTGATGTTTTTCTCACTCCTACTAGTGAATGTAATGTAACACACACCCATACCATGCGCACCACTGCGTGATGATTTTCTCACTCCTAGTAGTGAATCTAATGTAACAAACACCCATACAATGCGCACCACCCCGTGATGTTTTTCTCACTCCTGCTAGTGAATGTAATGTAACACACACCCATACAATGCGCACCACCCCGTGATGATTTTCTCACTCCTACTAGTGAATCTAATGTAACAAACACCCATGCAATGCGCACCACCCCGTGATGTTTTTCTCACTCCTACTAGTGAATGTAATGTAACAAACACCCATACAATGCGCACCACCCCGTGAGGTTTTTCTCACTCTTACTAGTGAATCTAATGTGACACACACCCATACAATGCGCACCACCCCGTGATGTTTTTCTCACTCCTACTAGTGAATCTAATGTAACACACACCCATACAATGCGCACCACCCCCTGGTGTTTTTCTCACTCCTACTAGTGAATGTAATGTAACACACACCCATACCATGCCCACCACCCCGTGATGATTTTCTCACTCCTACTAGTGAATCTAATGTAACAAACACCCATACCATGCGCACCACCCCGTGATGTTTTTCTCACTCCTACTAGTGAATGTAATGTAACACACACCCATACAATGCGCACCACCCCGTGATGTTTTTCTCACTCCTACTAGTGAATGTAATGTAACACACACCCTTACAATGCGCACCACCCCGTGATGTTTTTCTCACTCCTACTAGTGAATCTAATGTAACACACACCCATACAATGCGCACCACCCCTTGATGTTTTTCTCACTGCTACTAGTGAATCTAATGTAACACACCCATACAATGCGCACCACCCCGTGATGTTTTTCTCACTCCTACTAGTGAATGTAATGTAACACACACCCATACAATGCGCACCACCCCTTGATGTATTTCTCACTCCTACTAGTGAATGTAATGTAACACACACCCATACAATGCGCACCACCCCGTGATGTTTTTCTCACTGCTACTAGTGAATGTAATGTAACACACACCCATACAATGCGCACCACCCCGTGATGTTTTTCTCACTCCTACTAGTGAATGTAATGTAACACACACCCATACAATGCGCACCACCCCGTGATGTTTTTCTCACTGCTACTAGTGAATCTAATGTAACACACCCATACAATGCGCACCACCCCGTGATGTTTTTCTCACTCCTACTAGTGAATGTAATGTAACACACACCCATACAATGCGCACCACCCCTTGATGTTTTTCTCACTCCTACTAGTGAATGTAATGTAACACACACCCATACAATGCGCACCACACCGTGATGTTTTTCTCACTCCTACTAGTGAATGTAATGTAACACACACTCATAAAATGCGCACCACCCCGTGATGTTTTTCTCACTCCTACTAGTGAATGTAATGTAACACACACCCATACAATGCGCACCACCCCGTGATGTTTTTCTCACTCCTACTACTGAATGTAATGTACCACACACCCATACAATGCGCACCACCCCGTGATATTTTTCTCACTCCTACTAGTGAATGTAATGTAACACACACCCATAAAATGCGCACCACGCCGTGTTGTTTTTTTCACTCCTACTAGTGAATGTAATGTAACACACACCCATACAATGCGCACCACACCGTGATGATTTTCTCACTCCTACTAGTGAATCTAATGGAACACACACCCATACAATGCGCACCACCCCGTGATGTTTTTCTCACTCCTACTAGTGAATGTAATGTAACACACACCCATACAATGCGCACCACCCTGTGATGTTTTTCTCACACCTACTAGTGAATGTAATGTAACACACACCCATACAATGCGCACCACCCCGTGATGTTTTTCTCACTCCTACTAGTGAATCTAATGTAACACACACCCATACAATGCGCACAACCCCGTGATGATTTTCCCACTCCTACTAGTGAATCTAATGTAACAAACACCCATACAATGCGCACCACCCCGTGATGTTTTTCTCACTCCTACTAGTGAATGTAATGTAACACACACCCATACAAGGCGCACCACCCCGTGATATTTTTCTCACTCCTATTAGTGAATGTAATGTAACACACACCCATACAATGCGCACCACCCCGTGATGTTTTTCTCACTCCTACTAGTGAATCTAATGTACCACACACACATACAATGCGCACCACCCCGTGATGTATTTCTCACTGCTACTAGTGAATGTAACGTAACAAACCAATACAATGCACACCACCCCGTGATGTTTTTCTCACTGCTACTAGTGAATGTAATGTAACACACACCCATACAATGCGCACCACCCCGTGATGTTTTTCTCACTCCTACTAGTGAATGTAATGTAACACACACCCATACAATGCGCACCACCCCGTGATGTTTTTCTCACTGCTACTAGTGAATCTAATGTAACACACCCATACAATGCGCACCACCCCGTGATGTTTTTCTCACTCCTACTAGTGAATGTAATGTAACACACACCCATACAATGCGCACCACCCCGTGATGTTTTTCTCACTCCTACTAGTGAATCTAATGTAACACACACCCATACAATGCGCACCACCCCGTGATGTTTTTCTCACTCCTACTAGTGAATGTAATGTAACACACACCCATACAATGTGCACCACCCCGTGATGTTTTTCTCACTCCTACTAGTGAATCTAATGTAACAAACACGCATACAATGCGCACCACGCCGTGATGATTTTCTCACTCCTACTAGTGAATGTAATGTAACAAACACCCATACAATGCGCACCACCCCGTGATGTTTTGCTCACTCCTTATAGTGAATGTAATGTAACACACACCTATACAATGCGCACCACCCCGTGATGTTTTTCTCACTCCTACTAGTGAATGTAATGTAACACACACCCATACAATGCGCACAACCGCGTGATGATTTTCTCACTCCTACTAGTGAATCTAATGTAACAAACACCCATACAATGCGCACCACCCCGTGATGTTTTTCTCACTCCTACTAGTGAATGTAATGTAACAAACACCCATACAATGCGCACCACCCCGTGATGTTTTTCTCACTCCTACTAGTGAATGTAATGTAACAAACACCCATACAATGCGCACCACCCCGTGATGTTTTTCTCACTCCTACTAGTGAATCTAATGTAACACACACCCATACAATGCGCACCACCCCGTGATGTTTTTCTCACTCCTACTAGTGAATCTGATGTAACACACACCCATACAATGCGCACCACCCCCTGATGTTTTTCTCACTCCTACTAGTGAATGTAATGTAACACACACCCATACCATGCGCACCACTGCGTGATGATTTTCTCACTCCTAGTAGTGAATCTAATGTAACAAACACCCATACAATGCGCACCACCCCGTGATGTTTTTCTCACTCCTGCTAGTGAATGTAATGTAACACACACCCATACAATGCGCACCACCCCGTGATGATTTTCTCACTCCTACTAGTGAATCTAATGTAACAAACACCCATGCAATGCGCACCACCCCGTGATGTTTTTCTCACTCCTACTAGTGAATGTAATGTAACAAACACCCATACAATGCGCACCACCCCGTGAGGTTTTTCTCACTCTTACTAGTGAATCTAATGTGACACACACCCATACAATGCGCACCACCCCGTGATGTTTTTCTCACTCCTACTAGTGAATCTAATGTAACACACACCCATACAATGCGCACCACCCCCTGGTGTTTTTCTCACTCCTACTAGTGAATGTAATGTAACACACACCCATACCATGCCCACCACCCCGTGATGATTTTCTCACTCCTACTAGTGAATCTAATGTAACAAACACCCATACCATGCGCACCACCCCGTGATGTTTTTCTCACTCCTACTAGTGAATGTAATGTAACACACACCCATACAATGCGCACCACCCCGTGATGTTTTTCTCACTCCTACTAGTGAATGTAATGTAACACACACCCTTACAATGCGCACCACCACGTGATGTTTTTCTCACTCCTACTAGTGAATCTAATGTAACACACACCCATACAATGCGCACCACCCCTTGATGTTTTTCTCACTGCTACTAGTGAATCTAATGTAACACACCCATACAATGCGCACCACCCCGTGATGTTTTTCTCACTCCTACTAGTGAATGTAATGTAACACACACCCATACAATGCGCACCACCCCTTGATGTATTTCTCACTCCTACTAGTGAATGTAATGTAACACACACCCATACAATGCGCACCACCCCGTGATGTTTTTCTCACTGCTACTAGTGAATGTAATGTAACACACACCCATACAATGCGCACCACCCCGTGATGTTTTTCTCACTCCTACTAGTGAATGTAATGTAACACACACCCATACAATGCGCACCACCCCGTGATGTTTTTCTCACTGCTACTAGTGAATCTAATGTAACACACCCATACAATGCGCACCACCCCGTGATGTTTTTCTCACTCCTACTAGTGAATGTAATGTAACACACACCCATACAATGCGCACCACCCCTTGATGTTTTTCTCACTCCTACTAGTGAATGTAATGTAACACACACCCATACAATGCGCACCACACCGTGATGTTTTTCTCACTCCTACTAGTGAATGTAATGTAACACACACTCATAAAATGCGCACCACCCCGTGATGTTTTTCTCACTCCTACTAGTGAATGTAATGTAACACACACCCATACAATGCGCACCACCCCGTGATGTTTTTCTCACTCCTACTACTGAATGTAATGTACCACACACCCATACAATGCGCACCACCCCGTGATATTTTTCTCACTCCTACTAGTGAATGTAATGTAACACACACCCATAAAATGCGCACCACGCCGTGTTGTTTTTTTCACTCCTACTAGTGAATGTAATGTAACACACACCCATACAATGCGCACCACACCGTGATGATTTTCTCACTCCTACTAGTGAATCTAATGGAACACACACCCATACAATGCGCACCACCCCGTGATGTTTTTCTCACTCCTACTAGTGAATGTAATGTAACACACACCCATACAATGCGCACCACCCTGTGATGTTTTTCTCACACCTACTAGTGAATGTAATGTAACACACACCCATACAATGCGCACCACCCCGTGATGTTTTTCTCACTCCTACTAGTGAATCTAATGTAACACACACCCATACAATGCGCACAACCCCGTGATGATTTTCCCACTCCTACTAGTGAATCTAATGTAACAAACACCCATACAATGCGCACCACCCCGTGATGTTTTTCTCACTCCTACTAGTGAATGTAATGTAACACACACCCATACAAGGCGCACCACCCCGTGATATTTTTCTCACTCCTATTAGTGAATGTAATGTAACACACACCCATACAATGCGCACCACCCCGTGATGTTTTTCTCACTCCTACTAGTGAATCTAATGTACCACACACACATACAATGCGCACCACCCCGTGATGTATTTCTCACTGCTACTAGTGAATGTAACGTAACACACCAATACAATGCACACCACCCCGTGATGTTTTTCTCACTGCTACTAGTGAATGTAATGTAACACACACCCATACAATGCGCACCACCCCGTGATGTTTTTCTCACTCCTACTAGTGAATGCAATGTAACACACACCCATACAATGCGCACCACCCCGTGATGTTTTTCTCACTGCTACTAGTGAATCTAATGTAACACACCCATACAATGCGCACCACCCCGTGATGTTTTTCTCACTCCTACTAGTGAATGTAATGTAACACACACCCATACAATGCGCACCACCCCGTGATGTTTTTCTCACTCCTACTAGTGAATCTAATGTAACACACACCCATACAATGCGCACCACCCCGTGATGTTTTTCTCACTCCTACTAGTGAATGTAATGTAACACACACCCATACAATGTGCACCACCCCGTGATGTTTTTCTCACTCCTACTAGTGAATCTAATGTAACAAACACGCATACAATGCGCACCACGCCGTGATGATTTTCTCACTCCTACTAGTGAATGTAATGTAACAAACACCCATACAATGCGCACCACCCCGTGATGTTTTGCTCACTCCTTATAGTGAATGTAATGTAACACACACCTATACAATGCGCACCACCCCGTGATGTTTTTCTCACTCCTACTAGTGAATGTAATGTAACACACACCCATACAATGCGCACAACCGCGTGATGATTTTCTCACTCCTACTAGTGAATCTAATGTAACAAACACCCATACAATGCGCACCACCCCGTGATGTTTTTCTCACTCCTACTAGTGAATGTAATGTAACAAACACCCATACAATGCGCACCACCCCGTGATGTTTTTCTCACTCCTACTAGTGAATGTAATGTAACAAACACCCATACAATGCGCACCACCCCGTGATGTTTTTCTCACTCCTACTAGTGAATCTAATGTAACACACACCCATACAATGCACACCACCCCGTGATGTTTTTCTCACTCCTACTAGTGAATCTGATGTAACACACACCCATACAATGCGCACCACCCCCTGATGTTTTTCTCACTCCTACTAGTGAATGTAATGTAACACACACCCATACCATGCGCACCACTGCGTGATGATTTTCTCACTCCTAGTAGTGAATCTAATGTAACAAACACCCATACAATGCGCACCACCCCGTGATGTTTTTCTCACTCCTGCTAGTGAATGTAATGTAACACACACCCATACAATGCGCACCACCCCGTGATGATTTTCTCACTCCTACTAGTGAATCTAATGTAACAAACACCCATGCAATGCGCACCACCCCGTGATGTTTTTCTCACTCCTACTAGTGAATGTAATGTAACAAACACCCATACAATGCGCACCACCCCGTGAGGTTTTTCTCACTCTTACTAGTGAATCTAATGTGACACACACCCATACAATGCGCACCACCCCGTGATGTTTTTCTCACTCCTACTAGTGAATCTAATGTAACACACACCCATACAATGCGCACCACCCCCTGGTGTTTTTCTCACTCCTACTAGTGAATGTAATGTAACACACACCCATACCATGCCCACCACCCCGTGATGATTTTCTCACTCCTACTAGTGAATCTAATGTAACAAACACCCATGCAATGCGCACCACCCCGTGATGTTTTTCTCACTCCTACTAGTGAATGTAATGTAACAAACACCCATACAATGCGCACCACCCCGTGAGGTTTTTCTCACTCTTACTAGTGAATCTAATGTGACACACACCCATACAATGCGCACCACCCCGTGATGTTTTTCTCACTCCTACTAGTGAATCTAATGTAACACACACCCATACAATGCGCACCACCCCCTGGTGTTTTTCTCACTCCTACTAGTGAATGTAATGTAACACACACCCATACCATGCCCACCACCCCGTGATGATTTTCTCACTCCTACTAGTGAATCTAATGTAACAAACACCCATACCATGCGCACCACCCCGTGATGTTTTTCTCACTCCTACTAGTGAATGTAATGTAACACACACCCATACAATGCGCACCACCCCGTGATGTTTTTCTCACTCCTACTAGTGAATGTAATGTAACACACACCCTTACAATGCGCACCACCACGTGATGTTTTTCTCACTCCTACTAGTGAATCTAATGTAACACACACCCATACAATGCGCACCACCCCTTGATGTTTTTCTCACTGCTACTAGTGAATCTAATGTAACACACCCATACAATGCGCACCACCCCGTGATGTTTTTCTCACTCCTACTAGTGAATGTAATGTAACACACACCCATACAATGCGCACCACCCCTTGATGTATTTCTCACTCCTACTAGTGAATGTAATGTAACACACACCCATACAATGCGCACCACCCCGTGATGTTTTTCTCACTGCTACTAGTGAATGTAATGTAACACACACCCATACAATGCGCACCACCCCGTGATGTTTTTCTCACTCCTACTAGTGAATGTAATGTAACACACACCCATACAATGCGCACCACCCCGTGATGTTTTTCTCACTGCTACTAGTGAATCTAATGTAACACACCCATACAATGCGCACCACCCCGTGATGTTTTTCTCACTCCTACTAGTGAATGTAATGTAACACACACCCATACAATGCGCACCACCCCTTGATGTTTTTCTCACTCCTACTAGTGAATGTAATGTAACACACACCCATACAATGCGCACCACACCGTGATGTTTTTCTCACTCCTACTAGTGAATGTAATGTAACACACACTCATAAAATGCGCACCACCCCGTGATGTTTTTCTCACTCCTACTAGTGAATGTAATGTAACACACACCCATACAATGCGCACCACCCCGTGATGTTTTTCTCACTCCTACTACTGAATGTAATGTACCACACACCCATACAATGCGCACCACCCCGTGATATTTTTCTCACTCCTACTAGTGAATGTAATGTAACACACACCCATAAAATGCGCACCACGCCGTGTTGTTTTTTTCACTCCTACTAGTGAATGTAATGTAACACACACCCATACAATGCGCACCACACCGTGATGATTTTCTCACTCCTACTAGTGAATCTAATGGAACACACACCCATACAATGCGCACCACCCCGTGATGTTTTTCTCACTCCTACTAGTGAATGTAATGTAACACACACCCATACAATGCGCACCACCCTGTGATGTTTTTCTCACACCTACTAGTGAATGTAATGTAACACACACCCATACAATGCGCACCACCCCGTGATGTTTTTCTCACTCCTACTAGTGAATCTAATGTAACACACACCCATACAATGCGCACAACCCCGTGATGATTTTCCCACTCCTACTAGTGAATCTAATGTAACAAACACCCATACAATGCGCACCACCCCGTGATGTTTTTCTCACTCCTACTAGTGAATGTAATGTAACACACACCCATACAAGGCGCACCACCCCGTGATATTTTTCTCACTCCTATTAGTGAATGTAATGTAACACACACCCATACAATGCGCACCACCCCGTGATGTTTTTCTCACTCCTACTAGTGAATCTAATGTACCACACACACATACAATGCGCACCACCCCGTGATGTATTTCTCACTGCTACTAGTGAATGTAACGTAACACACCAATACAATGCACACCACCCCGTGATGTTTTTCTCACTGCTACTAGTGAATGTAATGTAACACACACCCATACAATGCGCACCACCCCGTGATGTTTTTCTCACTCCTACTAGTGAATGCAATGTAACACACACCCATACAATGCGCACCACCCCGTGATGTTTTTCTCACTGCTACTAGTGAATCTAATGTAACACACCCATACAATGCGCACCACCCCGTGATGTTTTTCTCACTCCTACTAGTGAATGTAATGTAACACACACCCATACAATGCGCACCACCCCGTGATGTTTTTCTCACTCCTACTAGTGAATCTAATGTAACACACACCCATACAATGCGCACCACCCCGTGATGTTTTTCTCACTCCTACTAGTGAATGTAATGTAACACACACCCATACAATGTGCACCACCCCGTGATGTTTTTCTCACTCCTACTAGTGAATCTAATGTAACAAACACGCATACAATGCGCACCACGCCGTGATGATTTTCTCACTCCTACTAGTGAATGTAATGTAACAAACACCCATACAATGCGCACCACCCCGTGATGTTTTGCTCACTCCTTATAGTGAATGTAATGTAACACACACCTATACAATGCGCACCACCCCGTGATGTTTTTCTCACTCCTACTAGTGAATGTAATGTAACACACACCCATACAATGCGCACAACCGCGTGATGATTTTCTCACTCCTACTAGTGAATCTAATGTAACAAACACCCATACAATGCGCACCACCCCGTGATGTTTTTCTCACTCCTACTAGTGAATGTAATGTAACAAACACCCATACAATGCGCACCACCCCGTGATGTTTTTCTCACTCCTACTAGTGAATGTAATGTAACAAACACCCATACAATGCGCACCACCCCGTGATGTTTTTCTCACTCCTACTAGTGAATCTAATGTAACACACACCCATACAATGCACACCACCCCGTGATGTTTTTCTCACTCCTACTAGTGAATCTGATGTAACACACACCCATACAATGCGCACCACCCCCTGATGTTTTTCTCACTCCTACTAGTGAATGTAATGTAACACACACCCATACCATGCGCACCACTGCGTGATGATTTTCTCACTCCTAGTAGTGAATCTAATGTAACAAACACCCATACAATGCGCACCACCCCGTGATGTTTTTCTCACTCCTGCTAGTGAATGTAATGTAACACACACCCATACAATGCGCACCACCCCGTGATGATTTTCTCACTCCTACTAGTGAATCTAATGTAACAAACACCCATGCAATGCGCACCACCCCGTGATGTTTTTCTCACTCCTACTAGTGAATGTAATGTAACAAACACCCATACAATGCGCACCACCCCGTGAGGTTTTTCTCACTCTTACTAGTGAATCTAATGTGACACACACCCATACAATGCGCACCACCCCGTGATGTTTTTCTCACTCCTACTAGTGAATCTAATGTAACACACACCCATACAATGCGCACCACCCCCTGGTGTTTTTCTCACTCCTACTAGTGAATGTAATGTAACACACACCCATACCATGCCCACCACCCCGTGATGATTTTCTCACTCCTACTAGTGAATCTAATGTAACAAACACCCATACCATGCGCACCACCCCGTGATGTTTTTCTCACTCCTACTAGTGAATGTAATGTAACACACACCCATACAATGCGCACCACCCCGTGATGTTTTTCTCACTCCTACTAGTGAATGTAATGTAACACACACCCTTACAATGCGCACCACCCCGTGATGTTTTTCTCACTCCTACTAGTGAATCTAATGTAACACACACCCATACAATGCGCACCACCCCTTGATGTTTTTCTCACTGCTACTAGTGAATCTAATGTAACACACCCATACAATGCGCACCACCCCGTGATGTTTTTCTCACTCCTACTAGTGAATGTAATGTAACACACACCCATACAATGCGCACCACCCCTTGATGTATTTCTCACTCCTACTAGTGAATGTAATGTAACACACACCCATACAATGCGCACCACCCCGTGATGTTTTTCTCACTGCTACTAGTGAATGTAATGTAACACACACCCATACAATGCGCACCACCCCGTGATGTTTTTCTCACTCCTACTAGTGAATGTAATGTAACACACACCCATACAATGCGCACCACCCCGTGATGTTTTTCTCACTGCTACTAGTGAATCTAATGTAACACACCCATACAATGCGCACCACCCCGTGATGTTTTTCTCACTCCTACTAGTGAATGTAATGTAACACACACCCATACAATGCGCACCACCCCTTGATGTTTTTCTCACTCCTACTAGTGAATGTAATGTAACACACACCCATACAATGCGCACCACACCGTGATGTTTTTCTCACTCCTACTAGTGAATGTAATGTAACACACACTCATAAAATGCGCACCACCCCGTGATGTTTTTCTCACTCCTACTAGTGAATGTAATGTAACACACACCCATACAATGCGCACCACCCCGTGATGTTTTTCTCACTCCTACTACTGAATGTAATGTACCACACACCCATACAATGCGCACCACCCCGTGATATTTTTCTCACTCCTACTAGTGAATGTAATGTAACACACACCCATAAAATGCGCACCACGCCGTGTTGTTTTTTTCACTCCTACTAGTGAATGTAATGTAACACACACCCATACAATGCGCACCACACCGTGATGATTTTCTCACTCCTACTAGTGAATCTAATGGAACACACACCCATACAATGCGCACCACCCCGTGATGTTTTTCTCACTCCTACTAGTGAATGTAATGTAACACACACCCATACAATGCGCACCACCCTGTGATGTTTTTCTCACACCTACTAGTGAATGTAATGTAACACACACCCATACAATGCGCACCACCCCGTGATGTTTTTCTCACTCCTACTAGTGAATCTAATGTAACACACACCCATACAATGCGCACAACCCCGTGATGATTTTCCCACTCCTACTAGTGAATCTAATGTAACAAACACCCATACAATGCGCACCACCCCGTGATGTTTTTCTCACTCCTACTAGTGAATGTAATGTAACACACACCCATACAAGGCGCACCACCCCGTGATATTTTTCTCACTCCTATTAGTGAATGTAATGTAACACACACCCATACAATGCGCACCACCCCGTGATGTTTTTCTCACTCCTACTAGTGAATGTAATGTAACACACACTCATAAAATGCGCACCACCCCGTGATGTTTTTCTCACTCCTACTAGTGAATGTAATGTAACACACACCCATGCAATGCGCACCACCCCGTGATGTTTTTCTCACTCCTACTACTGAATGTAATGTACCACACACCCATACAATGCGCACCACCCCGTGATGTTTTTCTCACTCCTACTAGTGAATGTAATGTAACACACACCCATAAAATGCGCACCACGCCGTGTTGTTTTTTTCACTCCTACTAGTGAATGTAATGTAACACACACCCATACAATGCGCACCACCCCGTGATGTTTTTTCACTCCTACTAGTGAATCTAATGTAACACACACCCATGCAAGGCGCACCACCCCGTGATGTTTTTCTCACTGCTACTAGTGAATGTAATGTAACACACACCCATACAATGCGCACCACCCCGTGATGTTTTTCTCACTCCTACTAGTGAATGTAATGTAACACACACCCATACAATGCGCACCACCCCGTGATGTTTTTCTCACTCCTACGAGTGAATCTAATGTACCACACACCCATACAATGCGCACCACCCCGTGATGTTTTTCTCACTCCTACTAGTGAATGTAATGTAACACACACCAATACAATGCGCACCACCCCGTGATGTTTTTCTCACTCCTACTAGTGAATGTAATGTAACACACACCCATACAATGCGCACCACCAGTGATGTTTTTCTCACTCCTACTAGTGAATGTAATGTAACACACACCCATACAATGCGCACCACCCTGTGATGATTTTCTCACTCCTACTAGTGAATCTAATGCAACACACACCCATACAATGCGCACCACCCCGTGATGTTTTTCTCACTCCTACTAGTGAATGTAATGTAACACACACCCATACAATGCGCACCACCCTGTGATGTTTTTCTCACACCTACTAGTGAATGTAATGTAACACACACCCATACAATGCGCACCACCCCGTGATGTTTTTCTCACTCCTACTAGTGAATGTAATGTAACACACACCCATACAATGCGCACCACCCCGTGATGTTTTTCTCACTCCTACTAGTGAATGTAATGTAACACACACCCATACAATGCGCACCACCCCGTGATGTTTTTCTCACTCCTATTAGTGAATGTAATGTAACACACACCCATACAATGCGCACCACACCGTGATGTTTTTCTCACTCCTACTAGTGAATGTAATGTAACACACACTCATAAAATGCGCACCACCCCGTGATGTTTTTCTCACTCCTACTAGTGAATGTAATGTAACACACACCCATACAATGCGCACCACCCCGTGATGTTTTTCACACTCCTACTAGTGAATGTAATGTAACACACACCCATACAATGCGCACCACCCCGTGATGTTTCTCTCACTTCTACTAGTGAATGTAATTAAACCACACCCATAAAATGCGCACCACCCCGTGATGTTTCTCTCACTCCTACTAGTGAATGTAATGTAACACACACCCATACAATGCGCACCACCCCGTGATGTTTTTCTCACTCCTACTAGTGAATCAAATGTAACACACACCCATACAATGCGCACAACCCCGTGATGATTTTCCCACTCCTACTAGTGAATCTAATGTAACAAACACCTATACAATGCGCACCACCCCGTGATGTTTTTTTCACTCCTACTAGTGAATGTAATGTAACACACACCCATACAATGCGCACCACCCCGTGATGTTTTTCTCACTCCTATTAGTGAATGTAATGTAACACACACCCATACAATGCGCACCACCCCGTGATGTTTTTCTCACTCCTACTAGTGAATCTAATGTAACACACACCCATACAATGCGCACCACCCCGTGATGATTTTCTCACTCCTACTAGTGGATCTAATGTAACAAACACCCATACAATGCGCACCACCCCGTGATGTTTTTCTCACTCCTACTAGTGAATGTAATGTAACACACACCCATACAATGCGCACCACAAGTGATGTTTTTCTCACTCCTACTAGTGAATGTAATGTAACACACACCCATACAATGCGCACCACCCCGTGATGATTTTCTCACTCCTACTAGTGAATCTAATGGAACACACACCCATACAATGCGCACCACCCCGTGATGTTTTTCTCACTCCTACTAGTGAATGTAATGTAACACACACCCATACAATGCGCACCACCCTGTGATGTTTTTCTCACACCTACTAGTGAATGTAATGTAACACACACCCATACAATGCGCACCACCCCGTGATGTTTTTCTCACTCCTACTAGTGAATCTAATGTACCACACACCCATACAATGCGCACCACCCCGTGATGTTTTTCTCACTCCTACTAGTGAATGTAATGTAACACACACCCATACAATGCGCAACACCCCGTGATGTTTTTCTCACTCCTATTAGTGAATGTAATGTAACACACACCCATACAATGCGCACCACCCCCTGATGTTTTTCTAACTCCTATTAGTGAATGTAATGTAACACACACCCATACAATGCGCACCACACCGTGATGTTTTTCTCACTCCTACTAGTGAATGTAATGTAACACACACTCATAAAATGCGCACCACCCCGTGATGTTTTTCTCACTCCTACTAGTGAATGTAATGTAACACACACCCATACAATGCGCACCACCCCGTGATGTTTTTCACACTCCTACTAGTGAATGTAATGTAACACACACCCATACAATGCGCACCACCCCGTGATGTTTCTCTCACTTCTACTAGTGTATGTAATTAAACCACACCCATAAAATGCGCACCACCCCGTGATGTTTCTCTCACTCCTACTAGTGAATGTAATGTAACACACACCCATACAATGCGCACCACCCCGTGATGTTTTTCTCACTCCTACTAGTGAATCTAATGTAACACACACCCATACAATGCGCACAACCCCGTGATGATTTTCCCACTCCTACTAGTGAATCTAATGTAACAAACACCCATACAATGCGCACCACCCCGTGATGTTTTTCTCACTCCTACTAGTGAATGTAATGTAACACACACCCATACAATGCGCACCACACCGTGATGATTTTCTCACTCCTACTAGTGGATCTAATGTAACAAACACCCATACAATGCGCACCACCCCGTGATGTTTTTCTCACTCCTACTAGTGAATGTAATGTAACACACACCCATACAATGCGCACCACCCCGTGATGATTTTCTCACTCCTACTAGTGAATGTAGTGTAACACACACTCATACAATGCGCACCACCCCGTGATGTTTTTCTCACTGCTAGTAGTGAATGTAGTGTAAAACACACCCATACAATGCGCACCACCCCGTGATGTTTTTCTCACTCCTACTAGTGAATGTAATGTAACACACACCCATACAATGCGCACCGCCCCGTGATGTTTTTCTCACTCCTACTAGTGAATCTAATGTAACACACACCCATACAATGCGCACCACCCCGTGATGTTTTTCTCACTCTTACTAGTGAATGTAATGTAACACACACCCATACAATGCGCACCACCCCGTGATGTTTTTCTCACTGCTACTAGTGAATGTAATGTAACACACCCATACAATGCGCACCACCCAATGATGTTTTTCTCACTCCTACTAGTGAATGTAATGTAACACACACCCATACCATGCGAACCACCGCGTGATGATTTTCTCACTCCTACTAGTGAATCTAATGTAACAAACACCCATACAATGCGCACCACCCCGTGATGTTTTTCTCACTCCTACTAGTGAATGTAATGTAACACACACCCATACAATGCGCACCACCCCGTGATGATTTTCTCACTCCTACTAGTGAATGTAATGTAACAAACACCCATACAATGCGCACCACCCCGGGATGTTTTTCTCACTCCTACTAGTGAATCTAACGTAACACACACCCATACAATGCGCACCACCCCGTGATGTTTTTCTCACTCCTACTAGTGAATCTAATGTAACACACACCCATACAATGCGCACCACCCCCTGATGTTTTTCTCACTCCTACTAGTGAATGTAATGTAACACACACCCATACCATGCGCACCACCCCGTGATGATTTTCTCACTCCTACTAGTGAATCTAATGTAACAAACACCCATACCATGCGCACCACCCCGTGATGTTTTTCTCACTCCTACTAGTGAATGTAATGTAACACACACCCATACAATGCGCACCACCCCGTGATGTTTTTCTCACTCCTACTAGTGAATCTAATGTAACACACACCCATACAATGCGCACCACCCCGTGATGTTTTTCTCACTCCTACTAGTGAATCTAATGTAACACGCACCCATACAATGCGCACCACCCCGTGATGTTTTTCTCACTCCTACTAGTGAATCTAATGTAACACACCCATACAATGCGCACCACCCCGTGATGTTTTTCTCACTCCTACTAGTGAATGTAATGTAACACACACCCATACAATGCGCACCACCCCATGATGTTTTTCTCACTGCTACTAGTGAATGTAATGTAACACACACCCATACAATGCGCACCACCCCGTGATGTTTTTCTCACTGCTACTAGTGAATGTAATGTAACACACACCCATACAATGCGCACCACCCCGTGATGTTTTTCTCACCCCTACTAGTGAATGTAATGTAACACACACCCATACAATGCGCACCACCCCGTGATGTCTTTCTCACTCCTACTAGTTAATCTAATGTACCACACACACATACAATGCGCACCACCCCGTGATGTATTTCTCACTGCTACTAGTGAATGTAACGTAACACACCAATACAATGCGCACCACCCTGTGATGTTTTTCTCACTCCTACTAGTGAATGTAATGTAACACACACCAATACAATGCGCACCACACCGTGATGTTTTTCTCACTCCTACTAGTGAATGTAATGTAACACACACCCATACAATGCGCACCACCCCGTGATGTTTTTCTCACTGCTACTAGTGAATGTAATGTAACACACAACCATACAATGCGCACCACCCCGTGATGTTTTTCTCACTCCTACTAGTGAATCTAATGTAACACACCCATACAATGCGCACCACCCCGTGATGTTTTTCTCACTCCTACTAGTGAATGTAATGTAACACACACCCATACAATGCGCACCACCGCGTGATGATTTTCTCACTCCTACTAGTGAATCTAATGTAACAAACACCCATACAATGCGCACCACCCCGTGATGTTTTTCTCACTCCTACTAGTGCATGTAATGTAACACACACCCATACAATGCGCACCACCCCGTGATGATTTTCTCACTCCTACTAGTGAATCTAATGTAACAAACACCCATACAATGCGCACCACCCCGTGATGTTTTTCTCACTCCTACTAGTGAATGTAATGTAACACACACCCATACAATGCGCACCACCAGTGATGTTTTTCTCACTCCTACTAGTGAATGTAATGTAACACACACCCATACAATGCGCACCACCCCGTGATGATTTTCTCACTCCTACTAGTGAATCTAATGGAACACACACCCATACAATGCGCACCACCCCGTGATGTTTTTCTCACTCCTACTAGTGAATGTAATGTAACACACACCCATACAATGCGCACCACCCTGTGATGTTTTTCTCACACCTACTAGTGAATGTAATGTAACACACACCCATACAATGCGCACCACCCCGTGATGTTTTTCTCACTCCTACTAGTGAATCTAATGTAACACACACCCATACAATGCGCACCACCCCGTGATGTTTTTCTCACTCCTACTAGTGAATGTAATGTAACACACACCCATACAATGCGCACCACCCCGTGATGTTTTTCTCACTCCTATTAGTGAATGTAATGTAACACACACCCATACAATGTGCACCACCCCCTGATGTTTTTCTAACTCCTATTAGTGAATGTAATGTAACACACACCCATACAATGCGCACCACACCGTGATGTTTTTCTCACTCCTACTAGTGAATGTAATGTAACACACACTCATAAAATGCGCACCACCCCGTGATGTTTTTCTCACTCCTACTAGTGAATGTAATGTAACACACACCCATACAATGCGCACCACCCCGTGATGTTTTTCACACTCCTACTAGTGAATGTAATGTAACACACACCCATACAATGCGCACCACCCCGTGATGTTTCTCTCACTTCTACTAGTGAATGTAATTAAACCACACCCATAAAATGCGCACCACCCCGTGATGTTTCTCTCACTCCTACTAGTGAATGTAATGTAACACACACCCATACAATGCGCACCACCCCGTGATGTTTTTCTCACTCCTACTAGTGAATCTAATGTAACACACACCCATACAATGCGCACAACCCCGTGATGATTTTCCCACTCCTACTAGTGAATCTAATGTAACAAACACCCATACAATGCGCACCACCCCGTGATGTTTTTCTCACTCCTACTAGTGAATGTAATGTAACACACACCCATACAATGCGCACCACCCCGTGATGATTTTCTCACTCCTACTAGTGAATGTAGTGTAACACACACCCATACAATGCGCACCACCCCGTGATGTTTTTCTCACTGCTAGTAGTGAATGTAGTGTAAAACACACCCATACAATGCGCACCACCCCGTGATGTTTTTCTCACTCCTACTAGTGAATGTAATGTAACACACACCCATACAATGCGCACCGCCCCGTGATGTTTTTCTCACTCCTACTAGTGAATCTAATGTAACACACACCCATACAATGCGCACCACCCCGTGATGTTTTTCTCACTCTTACTAGTGAATGTAATGTAACACACACCCATACAATGCGCACCACCCCGTGATGTTTTTCTCACTGCTACTAGTGAATGTAATGTAACACACCCATACAATGCACACCACCCAATGATGTTTTTCTCACTCCTACTAGTGAATGTAATGTAACACACACCCATACAATGCGCACCACCCCGTGATGTTTTTCTCAAGCCTACTAGTGAATGTAATGTAACACACACCCATACAATGCGCACCACCCCGTGATGTTTTTCTCACTCCTACTAGTGAATCTAATGTAACACACCCATACAATGCGCACCACCCCGTGATGTTTTTCTCACTCCTACTAGTGAATGTAATATAACACACACCCATACAATGCGCACCACCTCGTGATGATTTTCTCACTCCTACTAGTGAATCTAATGTAACAAACACCCATACAATGCGCACCACGCCGTGATGTTTTTCTCACTCCTACTAGTGAATGTAATGTAACAAACACCAATACAATGCGCACCACCCCGTGATGTTTTTCTCACTCCTACTAGTGAATGTAATGTAACACACACCCATACCATGCGAACCAATGCGTGATGATTTTCTCACTCCTACTAGTGAATCTAATGTAACAAACACCCATACAATGCGCACCACCCCGTGATGTTTTTCTCACTCCTACTAGTGAATGTAATGTAACACACACCCATACAATGCGCACCACCCCGTGATGATTTTCTCACTCCTACTAGTGAATGTAATGTAACAAACACCCATACAATGCGCACCACCCCGTGATGTTTTTCTCACTCCTACTAGTGAATCTAACGTAACACACACCCATACAATGCGCACCACCCCGTGATGTTTTTCTCACTCCTACTAGTGAATCTAATGTAACACACACCCATACAATGCGCACCACCCCCTGATGTTTTTCTCACTCCTACTAGTGAATGTAATGTAACACACACCCATACCATGCGCACCACCCCGTGATGATTTTCTCACTCCTACTAGTGAATCTAATGTAACAAACACCCATACCATGCGCACCACCCCGTGATGTTTTTCTCACTCCTACTAGTGAATGTAATGTAACACACACCCATACAATGCGCACCACCCCGTGATGTTTTTCTCACTCCTACAAGTGAATGTAATGTAACACACACCCATACAATGCGCACCACCCCGTGATGTTTTTCTCACTCCTACTAGTGAATCTAATGTAACACGCACCCATACAATGCGCACCACCCCGTGATGTTTTTCTCACTCCTACTAGTGAATCTAATGTAACACACCCATACAATGCGCACCACCCCGTGATGTTTTTCTCACTCCTACTAGTGAATGTAATGTAACACACACCCATACAATGCGCACCACCCCATGATGTTTTTCTCACTGCTACTAGTGAATGTAATGTAACACACACCCATACAATGCACACCACCCCGTGATGTTTTTCTCACTGCTACTAGTGAATGTAATGTAACACACACCCATACAATGCGCACCACCCCGTGATGTTTTTCTCACTCCTACTAGTGAATGTAATGTAACACACACCCATACAATGCGCACCACCCCGTGATGTCTTTCTCACTCCTACTAGTGAATCTAATGTACCACACACACATGCAATGCGCACCACCCCGTGATGTATTTCTCACTGCTACTAGTGAATGTAACGTAACACACCAATACAATGCGCACCACCCCGTGATGTTTTTCTCACTCCTACTAGTGAATGTAATGTAACACACACCAATACAATGCGCACCACGCCGTGATGTTTTTCTCACTCCTACTAGTGAATGTAATGTAACACACACCCATACAATGCGCACCACCCCGTGATGTTTTTCTCACTGCTACTAGTGAATGTAATGTAACACACAACCATACAATGCGCACCACCCCGTGATGTTTTTCTCACTCCTACTAGTGAATCTAATGTAACACACCCATACAATGCGCACCACCCCGTGATGTTTTTCTCACTCCTACTAGTGAATGTAATGTAACACACACCCATACAATGCGCACCACCGCGTGATGATTTTCTCACTCCTACTAGTGAATCTAATGTAACAAACACCCATACAATGCGCACCACCCCGTGATGTTTTTCTCACTCCTACTAGTGCATGTAATGTAACACACACCCATACAATGCGCACCACCCCGTGATGATTTTCTCACTCCTACTAGTGAATCTAATGTAACACACACCCATACAATGCGCACCACCACGTGATGATTTTCTCACTCCTACTAGTGAATCTAATGTAACAAACAACCATACAATGCGCACCACCCCGTGATGTTTTTCTCACTCCTACTAGTGAATGTAATGTAACAAACACCCATACAATGCGCACCACCCCGTGATGTTTTTCTCACTCCTACTAGTGAATGTAATGTAACACACACGCATACAATGCGCACCACCCCGTGAATTTTTTCTCACTCCTACTAGTGAATGTAATGTAACACACACCCATACAATGCGCACCACCCCCTGATGTTTTTCTCACTCCTACTAGTGAATGTAATGTAACACACACCCATACCATGCGCACCACCCCGTGATGATTTTCTCACTCTTACTAGTGAATCTAATGTAACAAACACCCATACAATGCGCACCACCCCGTGATGTTTTTCTCACTGCTACTAGTGAATCTAATGTAACAAACACCCATACAATGCGCACCACCCCGTGATGTTTTTCTCACTTCTACTAGTGAATCTAATGTAACAAACACCCATACAATGCGCACCACCCCGTGATATTTTTCTCACTCCTACTCGTGAATGTAATGTAACACACACCCATACAATGCGCACCGCCCCGTGATGTTTTTCTCACTCCTACTAGTGAATGTAATGTAACACACACCCATACAATGCGCACCGCCCCGTGATGTTTTTCTCACTCCTACTAGTGAATGTAATGTAACACACACCCATAAAATGCGCACCGCCCCGTGATATTTTTCTCACTCCTACTAGTGAATGTAATGTAACACACACCCATACAATGCGAACCACCACGTGATGTTTTTCTCACTCCTACTAGTGAATGTAATGTAACACACACCCATACAATGCGCACCACACCGTGATGTTTTTCTCACTCCTACTAGTGAATGTAATGTAACACACACCCATACAATGCGCACCACCCCGTGATGTTTTTCTCACTCCTACTAGTGAATGTAATGTAACACACACCCATACAATGCGCCCACCCCGTGATGTTTTTCTCACTCCTACTAGTGAATCTAACGTAACACACACCCATACAATGCGCACCACCCCGTGATATTTTTCTCACTCCTACTAGTGAATGTAACGTAACACACACCCATACAATGCGCACAACCCCGTGTTTTTCTCACTCCTACTAGTGAATGTAATGTAACACACACCCATACAATGCGCACCGCCCCGTGATGTTTTTCTCACTCCTACTAGTGAATGTAATGTAACACACACCCATACAATGCGCACCGCCCCATGATGTTTTTCTCACTCCTACTAGTGAATGTAATGTAACACACACCCATACAATGCGCACCGCCCCGTGATGTTTTTCTGACTCCTATTAGTGAATGTAATGTAACACACACCCATACAATGCGCACCGCCCCGTGATGTTTTTCTCACTCCTACTAGTTAATGTAATGTAACACACACCCATACAATGCGCACCACCCCGTGATGTTTTTCTCACTCCTACTAGTGAATGTAATGTAACACACACCCATACAATGCGCACCACCCCGTGATGATTTTCTCACTCCTACTAGTGAATCTAATGTAACAAACACCCATACAATGCGCACCTCCCCGTGATGTTTTGCTCACTCCTACTAGTGAATGTAATGTAACACACACCCATACAATGCGCACCACCCCTTGATGTTTTTCTCACTCCTAGTAGTGAATCTAATGTAACACACACCCATACAATGCGCACCACCCCGTGATCTTTTTCTCACTGCTACTAGTGAATCTAATGTAACACACACCCATACAATGCGCACCACCCCGTGATGTTTTTCTCACTCCTACTAGTGAATGTAATGTAACACACACCCATACAATGCGCACCACCCCGTGATGTTTTTCTCACTCCTACTAGTGAATGTAATGTAACACACACCCATACAATGCGCACCACGCCGTGATGTTTTTCTCACTCCTACTAGTGAATGTAATGTAACACACACCCATACAATGCGCACCACCCCGTGATGTTTTTCTCACTCCTACTAGTGAATGTAATGTAACACACACCCATACAATGCGCACCACCCCGTGATGTTTTTCTCACACCTACTAGTGAATGTAATGTAACACACACCCATACAATGCGCACCACACCGTGATGTTTTTCTCACTCCTACTAGTGAATGTAATGTAACACACACCCATACAATGCGCACCACCCCGTGATGTTTTTCTCACTCTTACTAGTGAATGTAATGTAACACACACCCATACAATGCGCACCACCCCGTGATGTGTTTCTCACTCCTACTAGTGAATGTAATGTAACACACACCCATACAATGCGCACCACCCCGTGATGTTTTTCTCACTCCTACTAGTGAATCTAATGTAACACACACCCATACAATGCGCAACACCCCGTGATGTTTTTCTCACTCCTACTAGTGAATCTAATGTAACACACACCCATACATTGCGAACCACCCCGTGATGTTTTTCTCACTCCTACTAGTGAATCTAATGTAACACACACCCATACAATGCGCACCACCACGTGATGTTTTTCTCACTCTTACTAGTGAATGTAATGTAACACACACCCATACAATGCGCACCACCCCGTGATGTTTTTCTCACTGCTACTAGTGAATGTAATGTAACACACCCATACAATGCGCACCACCCAATGATGTTTTTCTCACTCCTACTAGTGAATGTAATGTAACACACACCCATACAATGCGCACCACCCCGTGATGTTTTTCTCAATCCTACTAGTGAATGTAATGTAACACACACCCATACAATGCGCACCAACCCGTGATGTTTTTCTCACTCCTACTAGTGAATCTAATGTAACACACCCATACAATGCGCACCACCCCGTGATGTTTTTCTCACTCCTACTAGTGAATGTAATGTAACACACACCGATACAATGCGCACCACCTCGTGATGATTTTCTCACTCCTACTAGTGAATCTAATGTAACAAACACCCATACAATGCGCACCACCCCGTGATGTTTTTCTCATTCCTACTAGTGAATGTAATGTAACACACACCCATACAATGCGCACCACCCCGTGATGATTTTCTCACTCCTACTAGTGAATCTAATGTAACAAACACCCATACAATGCGCACCACCCCGTGATGTTTTTCTCACTCCTACTAGTGAATGTAATGTAACAAACACCCATACAATGCGCACCACCCCGTGATGTTTTTCTCACTCCTACTAGTGAATGTAATGTAACACACACCCATACCATGCGAACCACGGCGTGATGATTTTCTCACTCCTACTAGTGAATCTAATGTAACAAACACCCATACAATGCGCACCACCCCGTGATGTTTTTCTCACTCCTACTAGTGAATGTAATGTAACACACACCCATACTATGCGCACCACTCCGTGATGATTTTCTCACTCCTACTAGTGAATCTAATGTAACAAACACCCATACAATGCGCACCACCCCGTGATGTTTTTCTCACTCCTACTAGTGAATGTAATGTAACAAACACCCATACAATGCGCACCACCCCGTGATGTTTTTCTCACTCCTACTACTGAATCTAACGTAACACACACCCATACAATGCGCACCACCCCGTGATGTTTTTCTCACTCCTACTAGTGAATCTAATGTAACACACACCCATACAATGCGCACCACCCCCTGATGTTTTTCTCACTCCTACTAGTGAATGTAATGTAACACACACCCATACCATGCGCACCACCCCGTGATGATTTTCTCACTCCTACTAGTGAATCTAATGTAACAAACACCCATACCATGCGCACCACCCCGTGATGTTTTTCTCACTCCTACTAGTGAATGTAATGTAACACACACCCATACAATGCGCACCACCCCGTGATGTTTTTCTCACTCCTACAAGTGAATGTAATGTAACACACACCCATACAATGCGCACCACCCCGTGATGTTTTTCTCACTCCTACTAGTGAATCTAATGTAACACGCACCCATACAATGCGCACCACCCCGTGATGTTTTTCTCACTGCTACTAGTGAATCTAATGTAACACACCCATACAATGCGCACCACCCCGTGATGTTTTTCTCACTCCTACTAGTGAATGTAATGTAACACACACCCATACAATGCGCACCACCCCATGATGTTTTTCTCACTCCTACTAGTGAATGTAATGTAACACACACCCATACAATGCGCACCACCCCGTGATGTTTTTCTCACTGCTACTAGTGAATGTAATGTAACACACACCCATACAATGCGCACCACCCCGTGATGTTTTTCTCACTCCTACTAGTGAATGTAATGTAACACACACCCATACAATGCGCACCACCCCGTGATGTTTTTCTCACTCCTACTAGTGAATCTAATGTAACACACACCCATACAATGCGCACCACCCCGTGATGTATTTCTCACTGCTACTAGTGAATGTAACGCAACACACCAATACAATGCGCACCACCCCGTGATGTTTTTCTCACTCCTACTAGTGAATGTAATGTAACACACACCAATACAATGCGCACCACGCCGTGATGTTTTTCTCACTCCTACTAGTGAATGTAATGTAACACACACCCATACAATGCGCACCACCCCGTGATGTTTTTCTCACTGATACTAGTGAATGTAATGTAACACACACCCATACAATGCGCACCACCCCGTGATGTTTTTCTCACTCCTACTAGTGAATCTAATGTAACACACCCATACAATGCGCACCACCCCGTGATGTTTTTCTCACTCCTACTAGTGAATGTAATGTAACACACACCCATACAATGCGCCCCACCGCGTGATGATTTTCTCACTCCTACTAGTGAATCTAATGTAACAAACACCCATACAATGCGCACCACCCCGTGATGTTTTTCTCACTCCTACTAGTGCATGTAATGTAACACACACCCATACAATGCGCACCACCCCGTGATGATTTTCTCACTCCTACTAGTGAATCTAATGTAACAAACACCCATACAATGTGCCCCACCCCGTGATGTTTTTCTCACTGCTACTAGTGAATCTAATGTAACACACCCATACAATGCGCACCACCCCGTGATGTTTTTCTCACTCCTACTAGTGAATGTAACGTAACACACCAATACAATGCGCACCACCCCGTGATGTTTTTCTCACTCCTACTAGTGAATGTAATGTAACACACACCAATACAATGCGCACCACGCCGTGATGTTTTTCTCACTCCTACTAGTGAATGTAATGTAACACACACCCATACAATGCGCACCACCCCGTGATGTTTTTCTCACTGCTACTAGTGAATGTAATGTAACACACACCCATACAATGCGCACCACCCCGTGATGATTTTCTCACTCCTACTAGTGAATCTAATGTAACAAACACCCATACAATGCGCACCACCCCGTGATGTTTTTCTCACTCCTATTAGTGCATGTAATGTAACACACACCCATACAATGCGCACCACCCCGTGATGATTTTCTCAGTCCTACTAGTGAATCTAATGTAACAAACACCCATACAATGCGCACCACCCCGTGATGTTTTTCTCACTCCTACTAGTGAATGTAATGTAACAATCACCCATACAATGCGCACCACCCTGTGATGTTTTTCTCACTCCTACTAGTGAATCTAATGTAACACACACCCATACAATGCGCACCACCCCGTGATGTTTTTCTCACTCCTACTAGTGAATCTAATGTAACACACACCCATACAATGCGCACCACCCCCTGATGTTTTTCTCACTCCTACTAGTGAATGTAATGTAATACACACCCATACCATGCGCACCACTGCGTGATGATTTTCTCACTCCTACTAGTGAATCTAATGTAACAAACACCCATACAATGCGCACCACCCCGTGATGTTTTTCTCACTCCTACTAGTGAATGTAATGTAACACACACCCATACAATGCGCACCACCCCGTGATGATTTTCTCACTCCTACTAGTGAATCTAATGTAACAAACACCCATACAATGCGCACCACCCCGTGATGTTTTTCTCACTCCTACTAGTGAATCTAATGTAACAAACACCCATACAATGCGCACCACCCCGTGATGTTTTTCTCACTCCTACTAGTGAATCTAATGTAACACACCCATACAATGCGCACCACCCCGTGATGTTTTTCTCACTCCTACTAGTGAATGTAATGTAACACACACCCATACAATGCACACCACCTCGTGATGATTTTCTCACTCCTACTAGTGAATCTAATGTAACAAACACCCATACAATGCGCACCACCCCGTGATGTTTTTCTCATTCCTACTAGTGAATGTAATGTAACACACACCCATACAATGCGCACCACCCCGTGATGATTTTCTCACTCCTACTAGTGAATCTAATGTAACAAACACCCATACAATGCGCACCACGCCGTGATGTTTTTCTCACTCCTACTAGTGAATGTAATGTAACAAACACCAATACAATGCGCACCACCCCGTGATGTTTTTCTCACTCCTACTAGTGAATGTAATGTAACACACACCCATACCATGCGAACCAATGCGTGATGATTTTCTCACTCCTACTAGTGAATCTAATGTAACAAACACCCATACAATGCGCACCACCCCGTGATGTTTTTCTCACTCCTACTAGTGAATGTAATGTAACACACAACCATACAATGCGCACCACCCCGTGATGATTTTCTCACTCCTACTAGTGAATGTAATGTAACAAACACCCATACAATGCGCACCACCCCGTGATGTTTTTCTCACTCCTACTAGTGAATCTAACGTAACACACACCCATACAATGCGCACCACCCCGTGATGTTTTTCTCACTCCTACTAGTGAATCTAATGTAACACACACCCATACAATGCGCACCACCCCCTGATGTTTTTCTCACTCCTACTAGTGAATGTAATGTAACACACACCCATACCATGCGCACCACCCCGTGATGATTTTCTCACTCCTACTAGTGAATCTAATGTAACAAACACCCATACCATGCGCACCACCCCGTGATGTTTTTCTCACTCCTACTAGTGAATGTAATGTAACACACACCCATACAATGCGCACCACCCCGTGATGTTTTTCTCACTCCTACAAGTTAATGTAATGTAACACACACCCATACAATGCGCACCACCCCGTGATGTTTTTCTCACTCCTACTAGTGAATCTAATGTAACACGCACCCATACAATGCGCACCACCCCGTGATGTTTTTCTCACTCCTACTAGTGAATTTAATGTAACACACCCATACAATGCGCACCACCCCGTGATGTTTTTCTCACTCCTACTAGTGAATGTAATGTAACACACACCCATACAATGCGCACCACCCCATGATGTTTTTCTCACTGCTACTAGTGAATGTAATGTAAC
Organism: Cavia porcellus; assembly: GCF_034190915.1. Taxonomy (NCBI): domain Eukaryota; kingdom Metazoa; phylum Chordata; class Mammalia; order Rodentia; family Caviidae; genus Cavia; species Cavia porcellus. The sequence continues at coordinate 738,249 of NW_026947582.1, read as the reverse complement.
ACACACCCATACAATGCGCACCACCCCGTGATGTTTTTCTCACTGCTACTAGAGAATGTAATGTAACACACACCCATACAATGCGCACCACCCCGTGATGTTTTTCTCACTCCTACTAGTGAATGTAATGTAACACACACCCATACAATGCGCACCACCCCGTGATGTCTTTCTCACTCCTACTAGTGAATCTAATGTACCACACACACATACAATGCGCACCACCCCGTGATGTATTTCTCACTGCTACTAGTGAATGTAACGTAACACACCAATACAATGCGCACCACCCCGTGATGTTTTTCTCACTCCTACTAGTGAATGTAATGTAACACACACCAATACAATGCGCACCACGCCGTGATGTTTTTCTCACTCCTACTAGTGAATGTAATGTAACACACACCCATACAATGCGCACCACCCCGTGATGTTTTTCTCACTGCTACTAGTGAATGTAATGTAACACACAACCATACAATGCGCACCACCCCGTGATGTTTTTCTCACTCCTACTAGTGAATCTAATGTAACAAACACCCATACAATGCGCACCACCCCGTGATGTTTTTCTCACTCCTACTAGTGCATGTAATGTAACACACACCCATACAATGCGCACCACCCCGTGATGATTTTCTCACTCCTACTAGTGAATCTAATGTAACACACACCCATACAATGCGCACCACCACGTGATGATTTTCTCACTCCTACTAGTGAATCCAATGTAACAAACACCCATACAATGCGCACCACCCCGTGATGTTTTTCTCACTCCTACTAGTGAATGTAATGTAACAAACACCCATACAATGCGCACCACCCCGTGATGTTTTTCTCACTCCTACTAGTGAATGTAATGTAACACACACCCATACAATTCGCACCACCCCGTGAATTTTTTCTCACTCCTACTAGTGAATGTAATGTAACACACACCCATACAATGCGCACCACCCCCTGATGTTTTTCTCACTCCTACTAGTGAATGTAATGTAACACACACCCATACCATGCGCACCACCCCGTGATGATTTTCTCACTCTTACTAGTGAATCTAATGTAACAAACACCCATACAATGCGCACCACCCCTTGATGTTTTTCTCACTGCTACTAGTGAATCTAATGTAACAAACACCCATACAATGCGCACCACCCCGTGATGTTTTTCTCACTTCTACTAGTGAATCTAATGTAACAAACACCCATACAATGCGAACCACCCCGTGATATTTTTCTCACTCCTACTCGTGAATGTAATGTAACACACACCCATACAATGCGCACCGCCCCGTGATGTTTTTCTCACTCCTACTAGTGAATGTAATGTAACACACACCCATACAATGCGCACCGCCCCGTGATGTTTTTCTCACTCCTACTAGTGAATGTAATGTAACACACACCCATAAAATGCGCACCGCCCCGTGATATTTTTCTCACTCCTACTAGTGAATGTAATGTAACACACACCCATACAATGCGAACCACCACGTGATGTTTTTCTCACTCCTACTAGTGAATGTAATGTAACACACACCCATACAATGCGCACCACACCGTGATGTTTTTCTCACTCCTACTAGTGAATGTAATGTAACACACACCCATACAATGCGCACCACCCCGTGATGTTTTTCTCACTCCTACTAGTGAATGTAATGTAACACACACCCATACAATGCGCCCACCCCGTGATGTTTTTCTCACTCCTACTAGTGAATCTAACGTAACACACACCCATACAATGCGCACCACCCCGTGATATTTTTCTCACTCCTACTAGTGAATGTAACGTAACACACACCCATACAATGCGCACAACCCCGTGTTTTTCTCACTCCTACTAGTGAATGTAATGTAACACACACCCATACAATGCGCACCGCCCCGTGATGTTTTTCTCACTCCTACTAGTGAATGTAATGTAACACACACCCATACAATGCGCACCGCCCCATGATGTTTTTCTCACTCCTACTAGTGAATGTAATGTAACACACACCCATACAATGCGCACCGCCCCGTGATGTTTTTCTGACTCCTATTAGTGAATGTAATGTAACACACACCCATACAATGCGCACCGCCCCGTGATGTTTTTCTCACTCCTACTAGTTAATGTAATGTAACACACACCCATACAATGCGCACCACCCCGTGATGTTTTTCTCACTCCTACTAGTGAATGTAATGTAACACACACCCATACAATGCGCACCACCCCGTGATGATTTTCTCACTCCTACTAGTGAATCTAATGTAACAAACACCCATACAATGCGCACCTCCCCGTGATGTTTTGCTCACTCCTACTAGTGAATGTAATGTAACACACACCCATACAATGCGCACCACCCCGTGATGTTTTTCTCACTCCTACTAGTGAATGTAATGTAACACACACCCATACAATGCGCACCACGCCGTGATGTTTTTCTCACTCCTACTAGTGAATGTAATGTAACACACACCCATACAATGCGCACCACCCCGTGATGTTTTTCTCACTCCTACTCGTGAATGTAATGTAACACACACCCATACAATGCGCACCGCCCCGTGATGTTTTTCTCACTCCTACTAGTGAATGTAATGTAACACACACCCATACAATGCGCACCGCCCCGTGATGTTTTTCTCACTCCTACTAGTGAATGTAATGTAACACACACCCATAAAATGCGCACCGCCCCGTGATATTTTTCTCACTCCTACTAGTGAATGTAATGTAACACACACCCATACAATGCGAACCACCACGTGATGTTTTTCTCACTCCTACTAGTGAATGTAATGTAACACACACCCATACAATGCGCACCACACCGTGATGTTTTTCTCACTCCTACTAGTGAATGTAATGTAACACACACCCATACAATGCGCACCACCCCGTGATGTTTTTCTCACTCCTACTAGTGAATGTAATGTAACACACACCCATACAATGCGCCCACCCCGTGATGTTTTTCTCACTCCTACTAGTGAATCTAACGTAACACACACCCATACAATGCGCACCACCCCGTGATATTTTTCTCACTCCTACTAGTGAATGTAACGTAACACACACCCATACAATGCGCACAACCCCGTGTTTTTCTCACTCCTACTAGTGAATGTAATGTAACACACACCCATACAATGCGCACCGCCCCGTGATGTTTTTCTCACTCCTACTAGTGAATGTAATGTAACACACACCCATACAATGCGCACCGCCCCATGATGTTTTTCTCACTCCTACTAGTGAATGTAATGTAACACACACCCATACAATGCGCACCGCCCCGTGATGTTTTTCTGACTCCTATTAGTGAATGTAATGTAACACACACCCATACAATGCGCACCGCCCCGTGATGTTTTTCTCACTCCTACTAGTTAATGTAATGTAACACACACCCATACAATGCGCACCACCCCGTGATGTTTTTCTCACTCCTACTAGTGAATGTAATGTAACACACACCCATACAATGCGCACCACCCCGTGATGATTTTCTCACTCCTACTAGTGAATCTAATGTAACAAACACCCATACAATGCGCACCTCCCCGTGATGTTTTGCTCACTCCTACTAGTGAATGTAATGTAACACACACCCATACAATGCGCACCACCCCTTGATGTTTTTCTCACTCCTAGTAGTGAATCTAATGTAACACACACCCATACAATGCGCACCACCCCGTGATCTTTTTCTCACTGCTACTAGTGAATCTAATGTAACACACACCCATACAATGCGCACCACCCCGTGATGTTTTTCTCACTCCTACTAGTGAATGTAATGTAACACACACCCATACAATGCGCACCACCCCGTGATGTTTTTCTCACTCCTACTAGTGAATGTAATGTAACACACACCCATACAATGCGCACCACGCCGTGATGTTTTTCTCACTCCTACTAGTGAATGTAATGTAACACACACCCATACAATGCGCACCACCCCGTGATGTTTTTCTCACTCCTACTAGTGAATGTAATGTAACACACACCCATACAATGCGCACCACCCCGTGATGTTTTTCTCACACCTACTAGTGAATGTAATGTAACACACACCCATACAATGCGCACCACACCGTGATGTTTTTCTCACTCCTACTAGTGAATGTAATGTAACACACACCCATACAATGCGCACCACCCCGTGATGTTTTTCTCACTCTTACTAGTGAATGTAATGTAACACACACCCATACAATGCGCACCACCCCGTGATGTGTTTCTCACTCCTACTAGTGAATGTAATGTAACACACACCCATACAATGCGCACCACCCCGTGATGTGTTTCTCACTCCTACTAGTGAATGTAATGTAACACACACCCATACAATGCGCACCACCCCTTGATGTTTTTCTCACTCCTAGTAGTGAATCTAATGTAACACACACCCATACAATGCGCACCACCCCGTGATCTTTTTCTCACTGCTACTAGTGAATCTAATGTAACACACACCCATACAATGCGCACCACCCCGTGATGTTTTTCTCACTCCTACTAGTGAATGTAATGTAACACACACCCATACAATGCGCACAACCCCGTGATGTTTTTCTCACTCCTACCTGTGAATGTAATGTAACACACACCCATACAATGCGCACCACGCCGTGATGTTTTTCTCACTCCTACTAGTGAATGTAATGTAACACACACCCATACAATGCGCACCACCCCGTGATGTTTTTCTCACTCCTACTAGTGAATGTAATGTAACACACACCCATACAATGCGCACCACCCCGTGATGTTTTTCTCACACCTACTAGTGAATGTAATGTAACACACACCCATACAATGCGCACCACACCGTGATGTTTTTCTCACTCCTACTAGTGAATGTAATGTAACACACACCCATACAATGCGCACCACCCCGTGATGTTTTTCTCACTCTTACTAGTGAATGTAATGTAACACACACCCATACAATGCGCACCACCCCGTGATGTGTTTCTCACTCCTACTAGTGAATGTAATGTAACACACACCCATACAATGCGCACCACCCCGTGATGTTTTTCTCACTCCTACTAGTGAATCTAATGTAACACACACCCATACAATGCGCACCACCCCTTGATGTTTTTCTCACTCCTAGTAGTGAATCTAATGTAACACACACCCATACAATGCGCACCACCCCGTGATCTTTTTCTCACTGCTACTAGTGAATCTAATGTAACACACACCCATACAATGCGCACCACCCCGTGATGTTTTTCTCACTCCTACTAGTGAATGTAATGTAACACACACCCATACAATGCGCACCACCCCGTGATGTTTTTCTCACTCCTCCTAGTGAATCTAATGTAACAAACACCCATACAATGCGCACCACCCCGTGATGTTTTTCTCACTCCTACTAGTGAATGTAATGTAACACACCCATACAATGCGCACCACCCAATGATGTTTTTCTCACTCCTACTAGTGAATGTAATGTAACACACACCCATACAATGCGCACCACCCCGTGATGTTTTTCTCAATCCTGCTAGTGAATGTAATGTAACACACACCCATACAATGCGCACCAACCCGTGATGTTTTTCTCACTCCTACTAGTGAATCTAATGTAACACACCCATACAATGCGCACCACCCCGTGATGTTTTTCTCACTCCTACTAGTGAATGTAATGTAACACACACCGATACAATGCGCACCACCTCGTGATGATTTTCTCACTCCTACTAGTGAATCTAATGTAACAAACACCCATACAATGCGCACCACCCCGTGATGTTTTTCTCATTCCTACTAGTGAATGTAATGTAACACACACCCATACAATGCGCACCACCCCGTGATGATTTTCTCACTCCTACTAGTGAATCTAATGTAACAAACACCCATACAATGCGCACCACCCCGTGATGTTTTTCTCACTCCTACTAGTGAATGTAATGTAACAAACACCCATACAATGCGCACCACCCCGTGATGTTTTTCTCAATCCTACTAGTGAATGTAATGTAACACACACCCATACCATGCGAACCACCGCGTGATGATTTTCTCACTCCTACTAGTGAATCTAATGTAACAAACACCCATACAATGCGCACCACCCCGTGATGTTTTTCTCACTCCTACTAGTGAATGTAATGTAACACACACCCATACTATGCGCACCACTCCGTGATGATTTTCTCACTCCTACTAGTGAATCTAATGTAACAAACACCCATACAATGCGCACCACCCCGTGATGTTTTTCTCACTCCTACTAGTGAATGTAATGTAACAAACACCCATACAATGCGCACCACCCCGTGATGTTTTTCTCACTCCTACTACTGAATCTAACGTAACACACACCCATACAATGCGCACCACCCCGTGATGTTTTTCTCACTCCTACTAGTGAATCTAATGTAACACACACCCATACAATGCGCACCACCCCCTGATGTTTTTCTCACTCCTACTAGTGAATGTAATGTAACACACACCCATACCATGCGCACCACCCCGTGATGATTTTCTCACTCCTACTAGTGAATCTAATGTAACAAACACCCATACCATGCGCACCACCCCGTGATGTTTTTCTCACTCCTACTAGTGAATGTAATGTAACACACACCCATACAATGCGCACCACCCCGTGATGTTTTTCTCACTCCTACAAGTGAATGTAATGTAACACACACCCATACAATGCGCACCACCCCGTGATGTTTTTCTCACTCCTACTAGTGAATCTAATGTAACACGCACCCATACAATGCGCACCACCCCGTGATGTTTTTCTCACTGCTACTAGTGAATCTAATGTAACACACCCATACAATGCGCACCACCCCGTGATGTTTTTCTCACTCCTACTAGTGAATGTAATGTAACACACACCCATACAATGCGCACCACCCCATGATGTTTTTCTCACTCCTACTAGTGAATGTAATGTAACACACACCCATACAATGCGCACCACCCCGTGATGTTTTTCTCACTGCTACTAGTGAATGTAATGTAACACACACCCATACAATGCGCACCACCCCGTGATGTTTTTCTCACTCCTACTAGTGAATGTAATGTAACACACACCCATACAATGCGCACCACCCCGTGATGTTTTTCTCACTCCTACTAGTGAATCTAATGTAACACACACCCATACAATGCGCACCACCCCGTGATGTATTTCTCACTGCTACTAGTGAATGTAACGCAACACACCAATACAATGCGCACCACCCCGTGATGTTTTTCTCACTCCTACTAGTGAATGTAATGTAACACACACCAATACAATGCGCACCACGCCGTGATGTTTTTCTCACTCCTACTAGTGAATGTAATGTAACACACACCCATACAATGCGCACCACCCCGTGATGTTTTTCTCACTGATACTAGTGAATGTAATGTAACACACACCCATACAATGCGCACCACCCCGTGATGTTTTTCTCACTCCTACTAGTGAATCTAATGTAACACACCCATACAATGCGCACCACCCCGTGATGTTTTTCTCACTCCTACTAGTGAATGTAATGTAACACACACCCATACAATGCGCACCACCGCGTGATGATTTTCTCACTCCTACTAGTGAATCTAATGTAACAAACACCCATACAATGCGCACCACCCCGTGATGTTTTTCTCACTCCTACTAGTGCATGTAATGTAACACACACCCATACAATGCGCACCACCCCGTGATGATTTTCTCACTCCTACTAGTGAATCTAATGTAACAAACACCCATACAATGTGCACCACCCCGTGATGTTTTTCTCACTGCTACTAGTGAATCTAATGTAACACACCCATACAATGCGCACCACCCCGTGATGTTTTTCTCACTCCTACTAGTGAATGTAACGTAACACACCAATACAATGCGCACCACCCCGTGATGTTTTTCTCACTCCTACTAGTGAATGTAATGTAACACACACCAATACAATGCGCACCACGCCGTGATGTTTTTCTCACTCCTACTAGTGAATGTAATGTAACACACACCCATACAATGCGCACCACCCCGTGATGTTTTTCTCACTGCTACTAGTGAATGTAATGTAACACACACCCATACAATGCGCACCACCCCGTGATGATTTTCTCACTCCTACTAGTGAATCTAATGTAACAAACACCCATACAATGCGCACCACCCCGTGATGTTTTTCTCACTCCTATTAGTGCATGTAATGTAACACACACCCATACAATGCGCACCACCCCGTGATGATTTTCTCACTCCTACTAGTGAATCTAATGTAACAAACACCCATACAATGCGCACCACCCCGTGATGTTTTTCTCACTCCTACTAGTGAATGTAATGTAACAATCACCCATACAATGCGCACCACCCTGTGATGTTTTTCTCACTCCTACTAGTGAATCTAATGTAACACACACCCATACAATGCACACCACCCCGTGATGTTTTTCTCACTCCTACTAGTGAATCTAATGTAACACACACCCATACAATGCGCACCACCCCCTGATGTTTTTCTCACTCCTACTAGTGAATGTAATGTAATACACACCCATACCATGCGCACCACTGCGTGATGATTTTCTCACTCCTACTAGTGAATCTAATGTAACAAACACCCATACAATGCGCACCACCCCGTGATGTTTTTCTCACTCCTACTAGTGAATGTAATGTAACACACACCCATAAAATGCGCACCGCCCCGTGATATTTTTCTCACTCCTACTAGTGAATGTAATGTAACACACACCCATACAATGCGAACCACCACGTGATGTTTTTCTCACTCCTACTAGTGAATGTAATGTAACACACACCCATACAATGCGCACCACACCGTGATGTTTTTCTCACTCCTACTAGTGAATGTAATGTAACACACACCCATACAATGCGCACCACCCCGTGATGTTTTTCTCACTCCTACTAGTGAATGTAATGTAACACACACCCATACAATGCGCCCACCCCGTGATGTTTTTCTCACTCCTACTAGTGAATCTAACGTAACACACACCCATACAATGCGCACCACCCCGTGATATTTTTCTCACTCCTACTAGTGAATGTAACGTAACACACACCCATACAATGCGCACAACCCCGTGTTTTTCTCACTCCTACTAGTGAATGTAATGTAACACACACCCATACAATGCGCACCGCCCCGTGATGTTTTTCTCACTCCTACTAGTGAATGTAATGTAACACACACCCATACAATGCGCACCGCCCCATGATGTTTTTCTCACTCCTACTAGTGAATGTAATGTAACACACACCCATACAATGCGCACCGCCCCGTGATGTTTTTCTGACTCCTATTAGTGAATGTAATGTAACACACACCCATACAATGCGCACCGGCCCGTGATGTTTTTCTCACTCTTACTAGTTAATGTAATGTAACACACACCCATACAATGCGCACCACCCCGTGATGTTTTTCTCACTCCTACTAGTGAATGTAATGTAACACACAACCATACAATGCGCACCACCCCGTGATGATTTTCTCACTCCTACTAGTGAATCTAATGTAACAAACACCCATACAATGCGCACCTCCCCGTGATGTTTTGCTCACTCCTACTAGTGAATGTAATGTAACACACACCCATACAATGCGCACCACCCCTTGATGTTTTTCTCACTCCTAGTAGTGAATCTAATGTAACACACACCCATACAATGCGCACCACCCCGTGATGTTTTTCTCACTGCTACTAGTGAATCTAATGTAACACACACCCATACAATGCGCACCACCCCGTGATGTTTTTCTCACTCCTACTAGTGAATGTAATGTAACACACACCCATACAATGCGCACCACCCCGTGATGTTTTTCTCACTCCTACTAGTGAATGTAATGTAACACACACCCATACAATGCGCACCACGCCGTGATGTTTTTCTCACTCCTACTAGTGAATGTAATGTAACACACACCCATACAATGCGCACCACCCCGTGATGTTTTTCTCACTCCTACTAGTGAATGTAATGTAACACACACCCATACAATGCGCACCACCCCGTGATGTTTTTCTCACACCTACTAGTGAATGTAATGTAACACACACCCATACAATGCGCACCACACCGTGATGATTTTCTCACTCCTACTAGTGAATGTAATGTAACACACACCCATACAATGCGCACCACCCCGTGATGTTTTTCTCACTCTTACTAGTGAATGTAATGTAACACACACCCATACAATGCGCACCACCCCGTGATGTGTTTCTCACTCCTACTAGTGAATGTAATGTAACACACACCCATACAATGCGCACCACCCCGTGATGTTTTTCTCACTCCTACTAGTGAATCTAATGTAACACACACCCATACAATGCGCAACACCCCGTGATGTTTTTCTCACTCCTACTAGTGAATCTAATGTAACACACACCCATACATTGCGAACCACCCCGTGATGTATTTCTCACTCCTACTAGTGAATCTAATGTAACACACACCCATACAATGCGCACCACCCCGTGATGTTTTTCTCACTCTTACTAGTGAATGTAATGTAACACACACCCATACAATGCGCACCACCCCGTGATGTTTTTCTCACTGCTACTAGTGAATGTAATGTAACACACCCATACAATGCGCACCACCCAATGATGTTTTTCTCACTCCTACTAGTGAATGTAATGTAACACACACCCATACAATGCGCACCACCCCGTGATGTTTTTCTCAATCCTACTAGTGAATGTAATGTAACACACACCCATACAATGCGCACCAACCCGTGATGTTTTTCTCACTGCTACTAGTGAATGTAATGTAACACACACCCATACAATGCGCACCACCCCGTGATGATTTTCTCACTCCTACTAGTGAATCTAATGTAACAAACACCCATACAATGCGCACCACCCCGTGATGTTTTTCTCACTCCTATTAGTGCATGTAATGTAACACACACCCATACAATGCGCACCACCCCGTGATGATTTTCTCACTCCTACTAGTGAATCTAATGTAACAAACACCCATACAATGCGCACCACCCCGTGATGTTTTTCTCACTCCTACTAGTGAATGTAATGTAACAATCACCCATACAATGCGCACCACCCTGTGATGTTTTTCTCACTCCTACTAGTGAATCTAATGTAACACACACCCATACAATGCGCACCACCCCGTGATGTTTTTCTCACTCCTACTAGTGAATCTAATGTAACACACACCCATACAATGCGCACCACCCCCTGATGTTTTTCTCACTCCTACTAGTGAATGTAATGTAATACACACCCATACCATGCGCACCACTGCGTGATGATTTTCTCACTCCTACTAGTGAATCTAATGTAACAAACACCCATACAATGCGCACCACCCCGTGATGTTTTTCTCACTCCTACTAGTGAATGTAATGTAACACACACCCATAAAATGCGCACCGCCCCGTGATATTTTTCTCACTCCTACTAGTGAATGTAATGTAACACACACCCATACAATGCGAACCACCACGTGATGTTTTTCTCACTCCTACTAGTGAATGTAATGTAACACACACCCATACAATGCGCACCACACCGTGATGTTTTTCTCACTCCTACTAGTGAATGTAATGTAACACACACCCATACAATGCGCACCACCCCGTGATGTTTTTCTCACTCCTACTAGTGAATGTAATGTAACACACACCCATACAATGCGCCCACCCCGTGATGTTTTTCTCACTCCTACTAGTGAATCTAACGTAACACACACCCATACAATGCGCACCACCCCGTGATATTTTTCTCACTCCTACTAGTGAATGTAACGTAACACACACCCATACAATGCGCACAACCCCGTGTTTTTCTCACTCCTACTAATGAATGTAATGTAACACACACCCATACAATGCGCACCGCCCCGTGATGTTTTTCTCACTCCTACTAGTGAATGTAATGTAACACACACCCATACAATGCGCACCGCCCCATGATGTTTTTCTCACTCCTACTAGTGAATGTAATGTAACACACACCCATACAATGCGCACCGCCCCGTGATGTTTTTCTGACTCCTATTAGTGAATGTAATGTAACACACACCCATACAATGCGCACCGGCCCGTGATGTTTTTCTCACTCCTACTAGTTAATGTAATGTAACACACACCCATACAATGCGCACCACCCCGTGATGTTTTTCTCACTCCTACTAGTGAATGTAATGTAACACACAACCATACAATGCGCACCACCCCGTGATGATTTTCTCACTCCTACTAGTGAATCTAATGTAACAAACACCCATACAATGCGCACCTCCCCGTGATGTTTTGCTCACTCCTACTAGTGAATGTAATGTAACACACACCCATACAATGCGCACCACCCCTTGATGTTTTTCTCACTCCTAGTAGTGAATCTAATGTAACACACACCCATACAATGCGCACCACCCCGTGATGTTTTTCTCACTGCTACTAGTGAATCTAATGTAACACACACCCATACAATGCGCACCACCCCGTGATGTTTTTCTCACTCCTACTAGTGAATGTAATGTAACACACACCCATACAATGCGCACCACCCCGTGATGTTTTTCTCACTCCTACTAGTGAATGTAATGTAACACACACCCATACAATGCGCACCACGCCGTGATGTTTTTCTCACTCCTACTAGTGAATGTAATGTAACACACACCCATACAATGCGCACCACCCCGTGATGTTTTTCTCACTCCTACTAGTGAATGTAATGTAACACACACCCATACAATGCGCACCACCCCGTGATGTTTTTCTCACACCTACTAGTGAATGTAATGTAACACACACCCATACAATGCGCACCACACCGTGATGATTTTCTCACTCCTACTAGTGAATGTAATGTAACACACACCCATACAATGCGCACCACCCCGTGATGTTTTTCTCACTCTTACTAGTGAATGTAATGTAACACACACCCATACAATGCGCACCACCCCGTGATGTGTTTCTCACTCCTACTAGTGAATGTAATGTAACACACACCCATACAATGCGCACCACCCCGTGATGTTTTTCTCACTCCTACTAGTGAATCTAATGTAACACACACCCATACAATGCGCAACACCCCGTGATGTTTTTCTCACTCCTACTAGTGAATCTAATGTAACACACACCCATACATTGCGAACCACCCCGTGATGTATTTCTCACTCCTACTAGTGAATCTAATGTAACACACACCCATACAATGCGCACCACCCCGTGATGTTTTTCTCACTCTTACTAGTGAATGTAATGTAACACACACCCATACAATGCGCACCACCCCGTGATGTTTTTCTCACTGCTACTAGTGAATGTAATGTAACACACCCATACAATGCGCACCACCCAATGATGTTTTTCTCACTCCTACTAGTGAATGTAATGTAACACACACCCATACAATGCGCACCACCCCGTGATGTTTTTCTCAATCCTACTAGTGAATGTAATGTAACACACACCCATACAATGCGCACCAACCCGTGATGTTTTTCTCACTCCTACTAGTGAATCTAATGTAACACACCCATACAATGCGCACCACCCCGTGATGTTTTTCTCACTCCTACTAGTGAATCTAATGTAACACACACCGATACAATGCGCACCACCTCGTGATGATTTTCTCACTCCTACTAGTGAATCTAATGTAACAAACACCCATACAATGCGCACCACCCCGTGATGTTTTTCTCATTCCTACTAGTGAATGTAATGTAACACACACCCATACAATGCGCACCACCCCGTGATGATTTTCTCACTCCTACTAGTGAATCTAATGTAACAAACACCCATACAATGCGCACCACCCCGTGATGTTTTTCTCACTCCTACTAGTGAATGTAATGTAACAAACACCCATACAATGCGCACCACCCCGTGATGTTTTTCTCACTCCTACTAGTGAATGTAATGTAACACACACCCATACCATGCGAACCACCGCGTGATGATTTTCTCACTCCTACTAGTGAATCTAATGTAACAAACACCCATACAATGCGCACCACCCCGTGATGTTTTTCTCACTCCTACTAGTGAATGTAATGTAACACACACCCATACTATGCGCACCACTCCGTGATGATTTTCTCACTCCTACTAGTGAATCTAATGTAACAAACACCCATACAATGCGCACCACCCCGTGATGTTTTTCTCACTCCTACTAGTGAATGTAATGTAACAAACACCCATACAATGCGCACCACCCCGTGATGTTTTTCTCACTCCTACTACTGAATCTAACGTAACACACACCCATACAATGCGCACCACCCCGTGATGTTTTTCTCACTCCTACTAGTGAATCTAATGTAACACACACCCATACAATGCGCACCACCCCCTGATGTTTTTCTCACTCCTACTAGTGAATGTAATGTAACACACACCCATACCATGCGCACCACCCCGTGATGATTTTCTCACTCCTACTAGTGAATCTAATGTAACAAACACCCATACCATGCGCACCACCCCGTGATGTTTTTCTCACTCCTACTAGTGAATGTAATGTAACACACACCCATACAATGCGCACCACCCCGTGATGTTTTTCTCACTCCTACAAGTGAATGTAATGTAACACACACCCATACAATGCGCACCACCCCGTGATGTTTTTCTCACTCCTACTAGTGAATCTAATGTAACACGCACCCATACAATGCGCACCACCCCGTGATGTTTTTCTCACTGCTACTAGTGAATCTAATGTAACACACCCATACAATGCGCACCACCCCGTGATGTTTTTCTCACTCCTACTAGTGAATGTAATGTAACACACACCCATACAATGCGCACCACCCCATGATGTTTTTCTCACTCCTACTAGTGAATGTAATGTAACACACACCCATACAATGCGCACCACCCCGTGATGTTTTTCTCACTGCTACTAGTGAATGTAATGTAACACACACCCATACAATGCGCACCACCCCGTGATGTTTTTCTCACTCCTACTAGTGAATGTAATGTAACACACACCCATACAATGCGCACCACCCCGTGATGTTTTTCTCACTCCTACTAGTGAATCTAATGTAACACACACCCATACAATGCGCACCACCCCGTGATGTATTTCTCACTGCTACTAGTGAATGTAACGCAACACACCAATACAATGCGCACCACCCCGTGATGTTTTTCTCACTCCTACTAGTGAATGTAATGTAACACACACCAATACAATGCGCACCACGCCGTGATGTTTTTCTCACTCCTACTAGTGAATGTAATGTAACACACACCCATACAATGCGCACCACCCCGTGATGTTTTTCTCACTGATACTAGTGAATGTAATGTAACACACACCCATACAATGCGCACCACCCCGTGATGTTTTTCTCACTCCTACTAGTGAATCTAATGTAACACACCCATACAATGCGCACCACCCCGTGATATTTTTCTCACTCCTACTAGTGAATGTAATGTAACACACACCCATACAATGCGCACCACCGCGTGATGATTTTCTCACTCCTACTAGTGAATCTAATGTAACAAACACCCATACAATGCGCACCACCCCGTGATGTTTTTCTCACTCCTACTAGTGCATGTAATGTAACACACACCCATACAATGCGCACCACCCCGTGATGATTTTCTCACTCCTACTAGTGAATCTAATGTAACAAACACCCATACAATGTGCACCACCCCGTGATGTTTTTCTCACTGCTACTAGTGAATCTAATGTAACACACCCATACAATGCGCACCACCCCGTGATGTTTTTCTCACTCCTACTAGTGAATGTAACGTAACACACCAATACAATGCGCACCACCCCGTGATGTTTTTCTCACTCCTACTAGTGAATGTAATGTAACACACACCAATACAATGCGCACCACGCCGTGATGTTTTTCTCACTCCTACTAGTGAATGTAATGTAACACACACCCATACAATGCGCACCACCCCGTGATGTTTTTCTCACTGCTACTAGTGAATGTAATGTAACACACACCCATACAATGCGCACCACCCCGTGATGATTTTCTCACTCCTACTAGTGAATCTAATGTAACAAACACCCATACAATGCGCACCACCCCGTGATGTTTTTCTCACTCCTATTAGTGCATGTAATGTAACACACACCCATACAATGCGCACCACCCCGTGATGATTTTCTCACTCCTACTAGTGAATCTAATGTAACAAACACCCATACAATGCGCACCACCCCGTGATGTTTTTCTCACTCCTACTAGTGAATGTAATGTAACAATCACCCATACAATGCGCACCACCCTGTGATGTTTTTCTCACTCCTACTAGTGAATCTAATGTAACACACACCCATACAATGCGCACCACCCCGTGATGTTTTTCTCACTCCTACTAGTGAATCTAATGTAACACACACCCATACAATGCGCACCACCCCCTGATGTTTTTCTCACTCCTACTAGTGAATGTAATGTAATACACACCCATACCATGCGCACCACTGCGTGATGATTTTCTCACTCCTACTAGTGAATCTAATGTAACAATCACCCATACAATGCGCACCACCCCGTGATGTTTTTCTCACTCCTACTAGTGAATGTAATGTAACACACACCCATACAATGCGCACCACCCCGTGATGATTTTCTCACTCCTACTAGTGAATCTAATGTAACAAACACCCATACAATGCGCACCACCCCGTGATGTTTTTCTCACTCCTACTAGTGAATGTAATGTAACAAACACCCATACAATGCGCACCACCCCGTGATGTTTTTCTCACTCCTACTAGTGAATGTAATGTAACACACACCCATACAATGCGCACCACCCCGTGAATTTTTTCTTACTCCTACTAGTGAATGTAATGTAACACACACCCATACAATGCGCACCACCCCCTGATGTTTTTCTCACTCCTACTAGTGAATGTAATGTAACACACACCCATACCATGCGCACCACCCCGTGATGATTTTCTCACTCTTACTTGAATCTAATGTAACAAACACCCATACAATGCGCACCACCCCGTGATGTTTTTCTCACTGCTACTAGTGAATCTAATGTAACAAACACCCATACAATGCGCACCACCCCGTGATGTTTTTCTCACTGCTACTAGTGAATCTAATGTAACAAACACCCATACAATGCGCACCACCCCGTGATGTTTTTCTCACTCCTACTCGTGAATGTAATGTAACACACACCCATACAATGCGCACCGCCCCGTGATGTTTTTCTCACTCCTACTAGTGAATGTAATGTAACACACACCCATACAATGCGCACCGCCCCGTGATGTTTTTCTCACTCCTACTAGTGAATGTAATGTAACACACACCCATAAAATGCGCACCGCCCCGTGATGTTTTTCTCACTCCTACTAGTGAATGTAATGTAACACACACCCATACAATGCGAACCACCCCGTGATGTTTTTCTCACTCCTACTAGTGAATGTAATGTAACACACACCCATACAATGCGCACCACACCGTGATGTTTTTCTCACTCCTACTAGTGAATGTAATGTAACACACACCCATACAATGCGCACCACCCCGTGATGTTTTTCTCACTCCTACTAGTGAATGTAATGTAACACACACCCATACAATGCGCCCACCCCGTGATGTTTTTCTCACTCCTACTAGTGAATCTAACGTAACACACACCCATACAATGCGCACCACCCCGTGATATTTTTCTCACTCCTACTAGTGAATGTAACGTAACACACACCCATACAATGCGCACAACCCCGTGTTTTTCTCACTCCTACTAGTGAATGTAATGTAACACACACCCATACAATGCGCACCGCCCCGTGATGTTTTTCTCACTCCTACTAGTGAATGCAATGTAACACACACCCATACAATGCGCACCGCCCCATGATGTTTTTCTCACTCCTACTAGTGAATGTAATGTAACACACACCCATACAATGCGCACCGCCCCGTGATGTTTTTCTCACTGCTACTAGTGAATGTAATGTAACACACACCCATACAATGCGCACCGCCCCGTGATGTTTTTCTCACTCCTACTAGTTAATGTAATGTAACACACACCCATACAATGCGCACCACCCCGTGATGTTTTTCTCACTCCTACTAGTGAATGTAATGTAACACACACCCATACAATGCGCACCACCCCGTGATGATTTTCTCACTCCTACTATTGAATCTAATGTAACAAACACCCATACAATGCGCACCTCCCCGTGATGTTTTGCTCACTCCTACTAGTGAATGTAATGTAACACACACCCATACAATGCGCACCACCCCGTGATGTTTTTCTCACTCCTACTAGTGAATCTAATGTAACACACACCCATACAATGCGCACCACCCCGTGATCTTTTTCTCACTGCTACTAGTGAATCTAATGTAACACACACCCATACAATGCGCACCACCCCGTGATGTTTTTCTCACTCCTACTAGTGAATGTAATGTAACACACACCCATACAATGCGCACCACCCCGTGATGTTTTTCTCACTCCTACTAGTGAATGTAATGTAACACACACCCATACAATGCGCACTACGCCGTGATGTTTTTCTCACTCCTACTAGTGAATGTAATGTAACACACACCCATACAATGCGCACCACCCCGCGATGTTTTTCTCACTCCTACTAGTGAATGTAATGTAACACACACCCATACAATGCGAACCACCCCGTGATGTTTTTCTCACACCTACTAGTGAATGTAATGTAACACACACCCATACAATGCGCACCACACCGTGATGTTTTTCTCACTCCTACTAGTGAATGAAATGTAACACACACCCATACAATGCGCACAACCCCGTGATGTTTTTCTCACTCTTACTAGTGAATGTAATGTAACACACACCCATACAATGCGCACCACCCCGTGATGTGTTTCTCACTCCTACTAGTGAATGTAATGTAACACACACCCATACAATGCGCACCACCCCGTGATGTTTTTCTCACTCCTACTAATGAATCTAATGTAACACACACCCATACAATGCGCAACACCCCGTGATGTTTTTCTCACTCCTACTAGTGAACCTAAGGTAACACACACCCATACATTGCGCACCACCACGTGATGTTTTTCTCACTCCTACTAGTGAATCTAATGTAACACACACCCATACAATGCGCACCACCCCGTGATGTTTTTCTCACTCTTACTAGTGAATGTAATGTAACACATACCCATACAATGCGCACCACCCCGTGATGTTTTTCTCACTGCTACTAGTGAATGTAATGTAACATACCCATACAATGCGCACCACCCAATGGTGTTTTTCTCACTCCTACTAGTGAATGTAATGTAACACACACCCATACAATGCGCACCACCCCGTGATGTTTTTCTCAATCCTACTAGTGAATGTAATGTAACACACACCCATACAATGCGCACCAACCCGTGATGTTTTTCTCACTCCTACTAGTGAATCTAATGTAACACACCCATACAATGCGCACCACCCCGTGATGATTTTCTCACTCCTACTAGTGAATCTAATGTAACAAACACCCATACAATGCGCACCACCCCGTGATGTTTTTCTCATTCCTACTAGTGAATGTAATGTAACACACACCCATACAATGCGCACCACCCCGTGATGATTTTCTCACTCCTACTAGTGAATATAATGTAACAAACACCCGTACAATGCGCACCACCACGTGATGTTTTTCTCACTCCTACTAGTGAATGTAATGTAACAAACACCCATACAATGCGCACCACCCCGTGATGTTTTTCTCACTCCTACTAGTGAATGTAATGTAACAAACACCCATACAATTCGCACCACCCCGTGATGTTTTTCTCACTCCTTCTAGTGAATGTAATGTAACAAACACCCATACAATGCGCACCACCCCGTGATGTGTTTCTCACTCCTACTAGTGAATGTAATGTAACACACACCCATACAATGCGCACCACCCCGTGATGTTTTTCTCACTCCTACTAATGAATCTAATGTAACACACACCCATACAATGCGCAACACCCCGTGATGTTTTTCTCACTCCTACTAGTGAACCTAAGGTAACACACACCCATACATTGCGCACCACCACGTGATGTTTTTCTCACTCCTACTAGTGAATCTAATGTAACACACACCCATACAATGCGCACCACCCCGTGATGTTTTTCTCACTCTTACTAGTGAATGTAATGTAACACATACCCATACAATGCGCACCACCCCGTGATGTTTTTCTCACTGCTACTAGTGAATGTAATGTAACATACCCATACAATGCGCACCACCCAATGGTGTTTTTCTCACTCCTACTAGTGAATGTAATGTAACACACACCCATACAATGCGCACCACCCCGTGATGTTTTTCTCAATCCTACTAGTGAATGTAATGTAACACACACCCATACAATGCGCACCAACCCGTGATGTTTTTCTCACTCCTACTAGTGAATCTAATGTAACACACCCATACAATGCGCACCACCCCGTGATGATTTTCTCACTCCTACTAGTGAATCTAATGTAACAAACACCCATACAATGCGCACCACCCCGTGATGTTTTTCTCATTCCTACTAGTGAATGTAATGTAACACACACCCATACAATGCGCACCACCCCGTGATGATTTTCTCACTCCTACTAGTGAATATAATGTAACAAACACCCGTACAATGCGCACCACCACGTGATGTTTTTCTCACTCCTACTAGTGAATGTAATGTAACAAACACCCATACAATGCGCACCACCCCGTGATGTTTTTCTCACTCCTACTAGTGAATGTAATGTAACAAACACCCATACAATTCGCACCACCCCGTGATGTTTTTCTCACTCCTTCTAGTGAATGTAATGTAACAAACACCCATACAATGCGCACCACCCCGTGATGTTTTTCTCACTCCTACTAGTGAATGTAATGTAACACACACCCATACAATGCGCACCACCCCGTGAATTATTTCTCACTCCTACTAGTGAATGTAATGTAACACACACCCATACAATGCGCACCACCCCCTGATGTTTTTCTCACTCCTACTAGTGAATGTAATGTAACACACACCCATACCATGCGCACCACCCCGTGATGATTTTCTCACTCTTACTAGTGAATCTAATGTAACAAACAACCATACAATGCGCACCACCCCGTGATGTTTTTCTCACTGCTACTAGTGAATCTAATGTAACACACCCATACAATGCGCACCACCCCGTGATGTTTTTCTCACTCCTACTACTGAATGTAATGTAACACACACCCATACAATGCGCACCACCCCGTGATGTTTTTCTCACTCCTACTAGTGAATGTAATGTAACACACACCCATACAATGCGCACCACCCCGTGATGTTTTTCTCACTGCTACTAGTGAATGTAATGTAACACACACCCATACAATGCGCACCACCCCGTGATGTTTTTCTCACTCCTACTAGTGAATGTAATGTAACACACACCCATACAATGCGCACCACCCCGTGATGTTTTTCTCACTCCTACTAGTGAATCTAATGTAACACACACCCATACAATGCGCACCGCCCCGTGATGTTTTTCTCACTCCTACTAGTGAATGTAATGTAACACACACCCATAAAATGCGCACCGCCCCGTGATATTTTTCTCACTCCTACTAGTGAATGTAATGTAACACACACCCATACAATGCGAACCACCACGTGATGTTTTTCTCACTCCTACTAGTGAATGTAATGTAACACACACCCATACAATGCGCACCACACCGTGATGTTTTTCTCACTCCTACTAGTGAATGTAATGTAACACACACCCATACAATGCGCACCACCCCGTGATGTTTTTCTCACTCCTACTAGTGAATGTAATGTAACACACACCCATACAATGCGCCCACCCCGTGATGTTTTTCTCACTCCTACTAGTGAATCTAACGTAACACACACCCATACAATGCGCACCACCCCGTGATATTTTTCTCACTCCTACTAGTGAATGTAACGTAACACACACCCATACAATGCGCACAACCCCGTGTTTTTCTCACTCCTACTAGTGAATGTAATGTAACACACACCCATACAATGCGCACCGCCCCGTGATGTTTTTCTCACTCCTACTAGTGAATGTAATGTAACACACACCCATACAATGCGCACCGCCCCATGATGTTTTTCTCACTCCTACTAGTGAATGTAATGTAACACACACCCATACAATGCGCACCGCCCCGTGATGTTTTTCTGACTCCTATTAGTGAATGTAATGTAACACACACCCATACAATGCGCACCGCCCCGTGATGTTTTTCTCACTCCTACTAGTTAATGTAATGTAACACACACCCATACAATGCGCACCACCCCGTGATGTTTTTCTCACTCCTACTAGTGAATGTAATGTAACACACACCCATACAATGCGCACCACCCCGTGATGATTTTCTCACTCCTACTAGTGAATCTAATGTAACAAACACCCATACAATGCGCACCTCCCCGTGATGTTTTGCTCACTCCTACTAGTGAATGTAATGTAACACACACCCATACAATGCGCACCACCCCTTGATGTTTTTCTCACTCCTAGTAGTGAATCTAATGTAACACACACCCATACAATGCGCACCACCCCGTGATCTTTTTCTCACTGCTACTAGTGAATCTAATGTAACACACACCCATACAATGCGCACCACCCCGTGATGTTTTTCTCACTCCTACTAGTGAATGTAATGTAACACACACCCAAACAATGCGCACCACCCCGTGATGTATTTCTCACTCCTACTAGTGAATGTAATGTAACACACACCCATACAATGCGCACCACGCCGTGATGTTTTTCTCACTCCTACTAGTGAATGTAATGTAACACACACCCATACAATGCGCACCACCCCGTGATGTTTTTCTCACTCCTACTAGTGAATGTAATGTAACACACACCCATACAATGCGCACCACCCCGTGATGTTTTTCTCACACCTACTAGTGAATGTAATGTAACACACACCCATACAATGCGCACCACCCCGTGATGTTTTTCTCACTCCTACTAGTGAATGTAATGTAACACACACCCATACAATGCGCACCACCCCGTGATGTTTTTCTCACTCTTACTAGTGAATGTAATGTAACACACACCCATACAATGCGCACCACCCCGTGATGTGTTTCTCACTCCTACTAGTGAATGTAATGTAACACACACCCATACAATGCGCACCACCCCGTGATGTTTTTCTCACTCCTACTAGTGAATCTAATGTAACACACACCCATACAATGCGCAACACCCCGTAATGTTTTTCTCACTCCTACTAGTGAATCTAATGTAACACACACCCATACATTGCGAACCACCCCGTGATGTTTTTCTCACTCCTACTAGTGAATCTAATGTAACACACACCCATACAATGCGCACCACCCCGTGATGTTTTTCTCACTCTTACTAGTGAATGTAATGTAACACACACCCATACAATGCGCACCACCCCGTGATGTTTTTCTCACTGCTACTAGTGAATGTAATGTAACACACCCATACAATGCGCACCACCCAATGATGTTTTTCTCACTCCTACTAGTGAATGTAATGTAACACACACCCATACAATGCGCACCACCCCGTGATGTTTTTCTCAATCCTACTAGTGAATGTAATGTAACACACACCCATACAATGCGCACCAACCCGTGATGTTTTTCTCACTCCTA
This sequence comes from Cavia porcellus, assembly GCF_034190915.1. NCBI lineage: Eukaryota > Metazoa > Chordata > Mammalia > Rodentia > Caviidae > Cavia > Cavia porcellus. Next base: position 714,486 of record NW_026947582.1, on the reverse strand, counting down.
CTAGTGAATCTAATGTAACACACCCATACAATGCGCACCACCCCGTGATGTTTTTCTCACTCCTACTAGTGAATGTAATGTAACACACACCGATACAATGCGCACCACCTCGTGATGATTTTCTCACTCCTACTACTGAATCTAATGTAACAAACACCCATACAATGCGCACCACCCCGTGATGTTTTTCTCATTCCTACTAGTGAATGTAATGTAACACACACCCATACAATGCGCACCACCCCGTGATGATTTTCTCACTCCTACTAGTGAATCTAATGTAACAAACACCCATACAATGCGCACCACCCCGTGATGTTTTTCTCACTCCTACTAGTGAATGTAATGTAACAAACACCCATACAATGCGCACCACCCCGTGATGTTTTTCTCACTCCTACTAGTGAATGTAATGTAACACACACCCATACCATGCGAACCACCGCGTGATGATTTTCTCACTCCTACTAGTGAATCTAATGTAACAAACACCCATACAATGCGCACCACCCCGTGATGTTTTTCTCACTCCTACTAGTGAATGTAATGTAACACACACCCATACTATGCGCACCACTCCGTGATGATTTTCTCACTCCTACTAGTGAATCTAATGTAACAAACACCCATACAATGCGCACCACCCCGTGATGTTTTTCTCACTCCTACTAGTGAATGTAATGTAACAAACACCCATACAATGCGCACCACCCCGTGATGTTTTTCTCACTCCTACTACTGAATCTAACGTAACACACACCCATACAATGCGCACCACCCCGTGATGTTTTTCTCACTCCTACTAGTGAATCTAATGTAACACACACCCATACAATGCGCACCACCCCCTGATGTTTTTCTCACTCCTACTAGTGAATGTAATGTAACACACACCCATACCATGCGCACCACCCCGTGATGATTTTCTCACTCCTACTAGTGAATCTAATGTAACAAACACCCATACCATGCGCACCACCCCGTGATGTTTTTCTCACTCCTACTAGTGAATGTAATGTAACACACACCCATACAATGCGCACCACCCCGTGATGTTTTTCTCACTCCTACAAGTGAATGTAATGTAACACACACCCATACAATGCGCACCACCCCGTGATGTTTTTCTCACTCCTACTAGTGAATCTAATGTAACACGCACCCATACAATGCGCACCACCCCGTGATGTTTTTCTCACTGCTACTAGTGAATCTAATGTAACACACCCATACAATGCGCACCACCCCGTGATGTTTTTCTCACTCCTACTAGTGAATGTAATGTAACACACACCCATACAATGCGCACCACCCCATGATGTTTTTCTCACTCCTACTAGTGAATGTAATGTAACACACACCCATACAATGCGCACCACCCCGTGATGTTTTTCTCACTGCTACTAGTGAATGTAATGTAACACACACCCATACAATGCGCACCACCCCGTGATGTTTTTCTCACTCCTACTAGTGAATGTAATGTAACACACACCCATACAATGCGCACCACCCCGTGATGTTTTTCTCACTCCTACTAGTGAATCTAATGTAACACACACCCATACAATGCGCACCACCCCGTGATGTATTTCTCACTGCTACTAGTGAATGTAACGCAACACACCAATACAATGCGCACCACCCCGTGATGTTTTTCTCACTCCTACTAGTGAATGTAATGTAACACACACCAATACAATGCGCACCACGCCGTGATGTTTTTCTCACTCCTACTAGTGAATGTAATGTAACACACACCCATACAATGCGCACCACCCCGTGATGTTTTTCTCACTGATACTAGTGAATGTAATGTAACACACACCCATACAATGCGCACCACCCCGTGATGTTTTTCTCACTCCTACTAGTGAATCTAATGTAACACACCCATACAATGCGCACCACCCCGTGATGTTTTTCTCACTCCTACTAGTGAATGTAATGTAACACACACCCATACAATGCGCACCACCGCGTGATGATTTTCTCACTCCTACTAGTGAATCTAATGTAACAAACACCCATACAATGCGCACCACCCCGTGATGTTTTTCTCACTCCTACTAGTGCATGTAATGTAACACACACCCATACAATGCGCACCACCCCGTGATGATTTTCTCACTCCTACTAGTGAATCTAATGTAACAAACACCCATACAATGTGCACCACCCCGTGATGTTTTTCTCACTGCTACTAGTGAATCTAATGTAACACACCCATACAATGCGCACCACCCCGTGATGTTTTTCTCACTCCTACTAGTGAATGTAACGTAACACACCAATACAATGCGCACCACCCCGTGATGTTTTTCTCACTCCTACTAGTGAATGTAATGTAACACACACCAATACAATGCGCACCACGCCGTGATGTTTTTCTCACTCCTACTAGTGAATGTAATGTAACACACACCCATACAATGCGCACCACCCCGTGATGTTTTTCTCACTGCTACTAGTGAATGTAATGTAACACACACCCATACAATGCGCACCACCCCGTGATGATTTTCTCACTCCTACTAGTGAATCTAATGTAACAAACACCCATACAATGCGCACCACCCCGTGATGTTTTTCTCACTCCTATTAGTGCATGTAATGTAACACACACCCATACAATGCGCACCACCCCGTGATGATTTTCTCACTCCTACTAGTGAATCTAATGTAACAAACACCCATACAATGCGCACCACCCCGTGATGTTTTTCTCACTCCTACTAGTGAATGTAATGTAACAATCACCCATACAATGCGCACCACCCTGTGATGTTTTTCTCACTCCTACTAGTGAATCTAATGTAACACACACCCATACAATGCGCACCACCCCGTGATGTTTTTCTCACTCCTACTAGTGAATCTAATGTAACACACACCCATACAATGCGCACCACCCCCTGATGTTTTTCTCACTCCTACTAGTGAATGTAATGTAATACACACCCATACCATGCGCACCACTGCGTGATGATTTTCTCACTCCTACTAGTGAATCTAATGTAACAAACACCCATACAATGCGCACCACACCGTGATGTTTTTCTCACTCCTACTAGTGAATGTAATGTAACACACACCCATACAATGCGCACCACCCCGTGATGATTTTCTCACTCCTACTAGTGAATCTAATGTAACAAACACCCATACAATGCGCACCACCCCGTGATGTTTTTCTCACTCCTACTAGTGAATGTAATGTAACAAACACCCATACAATGCGCACCACCCCGTGATGTTTTTCTCACTCCTACTAGTGAATGTAATGTAACACACACCCATACAATGCGCACCACCCCGTGAATTTTTTCTCACTCCTACTAGTGAATGTAATGTAACACACACCCATACAATGCGCACCACCCCCTGATGTTTTTTCTCACTCCTACTAGTGAATGTAATGTAACACACACCCATACCATGCGCACCACCCCGTGATGATTTTCTCACTCTTACTTGAATCTAATGTAACAAACACCCATACAATGCGCACCACCCCGTGATGTTTTTCTCACTGCTACTAGTGAATCTAATGTAACAAACACCCATACAATGCGCACCACCCCGTGATGTTTTTCTCACTCCTACTAGTGAATGTAATGTAACACACACCCATACAATGCGAACCACCCCGTGATGTTTTTCTCACTCCTACTAGTGAATGTAATGTAACACACACCCATACAATGCGCACCACCCCGTGATGTTTTTCTCACACCTACTAGTGAATGTAATGTAACACACACCCATACAATGCGCACCACACCGTGATGTTTTTCTCACTCCTACTAGTGAATGTAATGTAACACACACCCATACAATGCGCACCACCCCGTGATGTTTTTCTCACTCTTACTAGTGAATGTAATGTAACACACACCCATACAATGCGCACCACCCCGTGATGTGTTTCTCACTCCTACTAGTGAATGTAATGTAACACACACCCATACAATGCGCACCAACCCGTGATGTTTTTCTCACTCCTACTAGTGAATCTAATGTAACACACCCATACAATGCGCACCACCCCGTGATGTTTTTCTCACTCCTACTAGTGAATGTAATGTAACACACACCGATACAATGCGCACCACCTCGTGATGATTTTCTCACTCCTACTACTGAATCTAATGTAACAAACACCCATACAATGCGCACCACCCCGTGATGTTTTTCTCATTCCTACTAGTGAATGTAATGTAACACACACCCATACAATGCGCACCACCCCGTGATGATTTTCTCACTCCTACTAGTGAATCTAATGTAACAAACACCCATACAATGCGCACCACCCCGTGATGTTTTTCTCACTCCTACTAGTGAATGTAATGTAACAAACACCCATACAATGCGCACCACCCCGTGATGTTTTTCTCACTCCTACTAGTGAATGTAATGTAACACACACCCATACCATGCGAACCACCGCGTGATGATTTTCTCACTCCTACTAGTGAATCTAATGTAACAAACACCCATACAATGCGCACCACCCCGTGATGTTTTTCTCACTCCTACTAGTGAATGTAATGTAACACACACCCATACTATGCGCACCACTCCGTGATGATTTTCTCACTCCTACTAGTGAATCTAATGTAACAAACACCCATACAATGCGCACCACCCCGTGATGTTTTTCTCACTCCTACTAGTGAATGTAATGTAACAAACACCCATACAATGCGCACCACCCCGTGATGTTTTTCTCACTCCTACTACTGAATCTAACGTAACACACACCCATACAATGCGCACCACCCCGTGATGTTTTTCTCACTCCTACTAGTGAATCTAATGTAACACACACCCATACAATGCGCACCACCCCCTGATGTTTTTCTCACTCCTACTAGTGAATGTAATGTAACACACACCCATACCATGCGCACCACCCCGTGATGATTTTCTCACTCCTACTAGTGAATCTAATGTAACAAACACCCATACCATGCGCACCACCCCGTGATGTTTTTCTCACTCCTACTAGTGAATGTAATGTAACACACACCCATACAATGCGCACCACCCCGTGATGTTTTTCTCACTCCTACAAGTGAATGTAATGTAACACACACCCATACAATGCGCACCACCCCGTGATGTTTTTCTCACTCCTACTAGTGAATCTAATGTAACACGCACCCATACAATGCGCACCACCCCGTGATGTTTTTCTCACTGCTACTAGTGAATCTAATGTAACACACCCATACAATGCGCACCACCCCGTGATGTTTTTCTCACTCCTACTAGTGAATGTAATGTAACACACACCCATACAATGCGCACCACCCCATGATGTTTTTCTCACTCCTACTAGTGAATGTAATGTAACACACACCCATACAATGCGCACCACCCCGTGATGTTTTTCTCACTGCTACTAGTGAATGTAATGTAACACACACCCATACAATGCGCACCACCCCGTGATGTTTTTCTCACTCCTACTAGTGAATGTAATGTAACACACACCCATACAATGCGCACCACCCCGTGATGTTTTTCTCACTCCTACTAGTGAATCTAATGTAACACACACCCATACAATGCGCACCACCCCGTGATGTATTTCTCACTGCTACTAGTGAATGTAACGCAACACACCAATACAATGCGCACCACCCCGTGATGTTTTTCTCACTCCTACTAGTGAATGTAATGTAACACACACCAATACAATGCGCACCACGCCGTGATGTTTTTCTCACTCCTACTAGTGAATGTAATGTAACACACACCCATACAATGCGCACCACCCCGTGATGTTTTTCTCACTGATACTAGTGAATGTAATGTAACACACACCCATACAATGCGCACCACCCCGTGATGTTTTTCTCACTCCTACTAGTGATTAATGTAACACACCCATACAATGCGCACCACCCCGTGATGTTTTTCTCACTCCTACTAGTGAATGTAATGTAACACACACCCATACAATGCGCACCACCGCGTGATGATTTTCTCACTCCTACTAGTCAATCTAATGTAACAAACACCCATACAATGCGCACCACCCCGTGATGTTTTTCTCACTCCTACTAGTGCATGTAATGTAACACACACCCATACAATGCGCACCACCCCGTGATGATTTTCTCACTCCTACTAGTGAATCTAATGTAACAAACACCCATACAATGTGCACCACCCCGTGATGTTTTTCTCACTGCTACTAGTGAATCTAATGTAACACACCCATACAATGCGCACCACCCCGTGATGTTTTTCTCACTCCTACTAGTGAATGTAACGTAACACACCAATACAATGCGCACCACCCCGTGATGTTTTTCTCACTCCTACTAGTGAATGTAATGTAACACACACCAATACAATGCGCACCACGCCGTGATGTTTTTCTCACTCCTACTAGTGAATGTAATGTAACACACACCCATACAATGCGCACCACCCCGTGATGTTTTTCTCACTGCTACTAGTGAATGTAATGTAACACACACCCATACAATGCGCACCACCCCGTGATGATTTTCTCACTCCTACTAGTGAATCTAATGTAACAAGCACCCATACAATGCGCACCACCCCGTGATGTTTTTCTCACTCCTATTAGTGCATGTAATGTAACACACACCCATACAATGCGCACCACCCCGTGATGATTTTCTCACTCCTACTAGTGAATCTAATGTAACAAACACCCATACAATGCGCACCACCCCGTGATGTTTTTCTCACTCCTACTAGTGAATGTAATGTAACAATCACCCATACAATGCGCACCACCCTGTGATGTTTTTCTCACTCCTACTAGTGAATCTAATGTAACACACACCCATACAATGCGCACCACCCCGTGATGTTTTTCTCACTCCTACTAGTGAATCTAATGTAACACACACCCATACAATGCGCACCACCCCCTGATGTTTTTCTCACTCCTACTAGTGAATGTAATGTAATACACACCCATACCATGCGCACCACTGCGTGATGATTTTCTCACTCCTACTAGTGAATCTAATGTAACAAACACCCATACAATGCGCACCACCCCGTGATGTTTTTCTCACTCCTACTAGTGAATGTAATGTAACACACACCCATACAATGCGCACCACCCCGTGATGATTTTCTCACTCCTACTAGTGAATCTAATGTAACAAACACCCATACAATGCGCACCACCCCGTGATGTTTTTCTCACTCCTACTAGTGAATGTAATGTAACAAACACCCATACAATGCGCACCACCCCGTGATGTTTTTCTCACTCCTACTAGTGAATGTAATGTAACACACACCCATACAATGCGCACCACCCCGTGAATTTTTTCTCACTCCTACTAGTGAATGTAATGTAACACACACCCATACAATGCGCACCACCCCCTGATGTTTTTCTCACTCCTACTAGTGAATGTAATGTAACACACACCCATACCATGCGCACCACCCCGTGATGATTTTCTCACTCTTACTTGAATCTAATGTAACAAACACCCATACAATGCGCACCACCCCGTGATGTTTTTCTCACTGCTACTAGTGAATCTAATGTAACAAACACCCATACAATGCGCACCACCCCGTGATGTTTTTCTCACTCCTACTAGTGAATGTAATGTAACACACACCCATACAATGCGCACCACCCCGTGATGTTTTTCTCACTCCTACTAGTGAATGTAATGTAACACACACCCATACAATGCGCACCACCCCGTGATGTTTTTCTCACACCTACTAGTGAATGTAATGTAACACACACCCATACAATGCGCACCACACCGTGATGTTTTTCTCACTCCTACTAGTGAATGTAATGTAACACACAGCCATACAATGCGCACCACCCCGTGATGTTTTTCTCACTCTTACTAGTGAATGTAATGTAACACACACCCATACAATGCGCACCACCCCGTGATGTGTTTCTCACTCCTACTAGTGAATGTAATGTAACACACACCCATACAATGCGCACCACCCCGTGATGTTTTTCTCACTCCTACTAGTGAATCTAATGTAACACACACCCATACAATGCGCAACACCCCGTGATGTTTTTCTCACTCCTACTAGTGAATCTAATGTAACACACACCCATACATTGCGAACCACCCCGTGATGTTTTTCTCACTCCTACTAGTGAATCTAATGTAACACACACCCATACAATGCGCACCACCCCGTGATGTTTTTCTCACTCTTACTAGTGAATGTAATGTAACACACACCCATACAATGCGCACCACCCCGTGATGTTTTTCTCACTGCTACTAGTGAATGTAATGTAACACACCCATACAATGCGCACCACCCAATGATGTTTTTCTCACTCCTACTAGTGAATGTAATGTAACACACACCCATACAATGCGCACCACCCCGTGATGTTTTTCTCAATCCTACTAGTGAATGTAATGTAACACACACCCATACAATGCGCACCAACCCGTGATGTTTTTCTCACTCCTACTAGTGAATCTAATGTAACACACCCATACAATGCGCACCACCCCGTGATGTTTTTCTCACTCCTACTAGTGAATGTAATGTAACACACACCGATACAATGCGCACCACCTCGTGATGATTTTCTCACTCCTACTACTGAATCTAATGTAACAAACACCCATACAATGCGCACCACCCCGTGATGTTTTTCTCATTCCTACTAGTGAATGTAATGTAACACACACCCATACAATGCGCACCACCCCGTGATGATTTTCTCACTCCTACTAGTGAATCTAATGTAACAAACACCCATACAATGCGCACCACCCCGTGATGTTTTTCTCACTCCTACTAGTGAATGTAATGTAACAAACACCCATACAATGCGCACCACCCCGTGATGTTTTTCTCACTCCTACTAGTGAATGTAATGTAACACACACCCATACCATGCGAACCACCGCGTGATGATTTTCTCACTCCTACTAGTGAATCTAATGTAACAAACACCCATACAATGCGCACCACCCCGTGATGTTTTTCTCACTCCTACTAGTGAATGTAATGTAACACACACCCATACTATGCGCACCACTCCGTGATGATTTTCTCACTCCTACTAGTGAATCTAATGTAACACACACCCATACAATGCGCACCACCCCCTGATGTTTTTCTCACTCCTACTAGTGAATGTAATGTAACACACACCCATACCATGCGCACCACCCCGTGATGATTTTCTCACTCCTACTAGTGAATCTAATGTAACAAACACCCATACCATGCGCACCACCCCGTGATGTTTTTCTCACTCCTACTAGTGAATGTAATGTAACACACACCCATACAATGCGCACCACCCCTTGATGTTTTTCTCACTCCTACAAGTGAATGTAATGTAACACACACCCATACAATGCGCACCACCCCGTGATGTTTTTCTCACTCCTACTAGTGAATCTAATGTAACACGCACCCATACAATGCGCACCACCCCGTGATGTTTTTCTCACTGCTACTAGTGAATCTAATGTAACACACCCATACAATGCGCACCACCCCGTGATGTTTTTCTCACTCCTACTAGTGAATGTAATGTAACACACACCCATACAATGCGCACCACCCCATGATGTTTTTCTCACTCCTACTAGTGAATGTAATGTAACACACACCCATACAATGCGCACCACCCCGTGATGTTTTTCTCACTGCTACTAGTGAATGTAATGTAACACACACCCATACAATGCGCACCACCCCGTGATGTTTTTCTCACTCCTACTAGTGAATGTAATGTAACACACACCCATACAATGCGCACCACCCCGTGATGTTTTTCTCACTCCTACTAGTGAATCTAATGTAACACACACCCATACAATGCGCACCACCCCGTGATGTATTTCTCACTGCTACTAGTGAATGTAACGCAACACACCAATACAATGCGCACCACCCCGTGATGTTTTTCTCACTCCTACTAGTGAATGTAATTAACACACACCAATTACAATGCGCACCACGCCGTGATGTTTTTCTCACTCCTACTAGTGAATGTAATGTAACACACACCCATACAATGCGCACCACCCCGTGATGTTTTTCTCACTGATACTAGTGAATGTAATGTAACACACACCCATACAATGCGCACCACCCCGTGATGTTTTTCTCACTCCTACTAGTGAATCTAATGTAACACACCCATACAATGCGCACCACCCCGTGATGTTTTTCTCACTCCTACTAGTGAATGTAATGTAACACACACCCATACAATGCGCACCACCGCGTGATGATTTTCTCACTCCTACTAGTGAATCTAATGTAACAAACACCCATACAATGCGCACCACCCCGTGATGTTTTTCTCACTCCTACTAGTGCATGTAATGTAACACACACCCATACAATGCGCACCACCCCGTGATGATTTTCTCACTCCTACTAGTGAATCTAATGTAACAAACACCCATACAATGTGCACCACCCCGTGATGTTTTTCTCACTGCTACTAGTGAATCTAATGTAACACACCCATACAATGCGCACCACCCCGTGATGTTTTTCTCACTCCTACTAGTGAATGTAACGTAACACACCAATACAATGCGCACCACCCCGTGATGTTTTTCTCACTCCTACTAGTGAATGTAATGTAACACACACCAATACAATGCGCACCACGCCGTGATGTTTTTCTCACTCCTACTAGTGAATGTAATGTAACACACACCCATACAATGCGCACCACCCGTGATGTTTTTCTCACTGCTACTAGTGAATGTAATGTAACACACACCCATACAACGCGCACCACCCCGTGATGATTTTCTCACTCCTACTAGTGAATCTAATGTAACAAACACCCATACAATGCGCACCACCCCGTGATGTTTTTCTCACTCCTATTAGTGCATGTAATGTAACACACACCCATACAATGCGCACCACCCCGTGATGATTTTCTCACTCCTACTAGTGAATCTAATGTAACAAACACCCATACAATGCGCACCACCCCGTGATGTTTTTCTCACTCCTACTAGTGAATGTAATGTAACAATCACCCATACAATGCGCACCACCCTGTGATGTTTTTCTCACTCCTACTAGTGAATCTAATGTAACACACACCCATACAATGCGCACCACCCCGTGATGTTTTTCTCACTCCTACTAGTGAATCTAATGTAACACACACCCATACAATGCGCACCACCCCCTGATGTTTTTCTCACTCCTACTAGTGAATGTAATGTAATACACACCCATACCCTGCGCACCACTGCGTGATGATTTTCTCACTCCTACTAGTGAATCTAATGTAACAAACACCCATACAATGCGCACCACCCCGTGATGTTTTTCTCACTCCTACTAGTGAATGTAATGTAACACACACCCATACAATGCGCACCACCCCGTGATGATTTTCTCACTCCTACTAGTGAATCTAATGTAACAAACACCCATACAATGCGCACCACCCCGTGATGTTTTTCTCACTCCTACTAGTGAATGTAATGTAACAAACACCCATACAATGCGCACCACCCCGTGATGTTTTTCTCACTCCTACTAGTGAATGTAATGTAACACACACCCATACAATGCGCACCACCCCGTGAATTTTTTCTCACTCCTACTAGTGAATGTAATGTAACACACACCCATACAATGCGCACCACCCCCTGATGTTTTTCTCACTCCTACTAGTGAATGTAATGTAACACACACCCATACCATGCGCACCACCCCGTGATGATTTTCTCACTCTTACTTGAATCTAATGTAACAAACACCCATACAATGCGCACCACCCCGTGATGTTTTTCTCACTGCTACTAGTGAATCTAATGTAACAAACACCCATACAATGCGCACCACCCCGTGATGTTTTTCTCACTGCTACTAGTGAATCTAATGTAACAAACACCCATACAATGCGCACCACCCCGTGATGTTTTTCTCACTCCTACTCGTGAATGTAATGTAACACACACCCATACAATGCGCACCGCCCCGTGATGTTTTTCTCACTCCTACTAGTGAATGTAATGTAACACACACCCATACAATGCGCACCGCCCCGTGATGTTTTTCTCACTCCTACTAGTGAATGTAATGTAACACACACCCATAAAATGCGCACCGCCCCGTGATGTTTTTCTCACTCCTACTAGTGAATGTAATGTAACACACACCCATACAATGCGAACCACCCCGTGATGTTTTTCTCACTCCTACTAGTGAATGTAATGTAACACACACCCATACAATGCGCACCACACCGTGATGTTTTTCTCACTCCTACTAGTGAATGTAATGTAACACACACCCATACAATGCGCACCACCCCGTGATGTTTTTCTCACTCCTACTAGTGAATGTAATGTAACACACACCCATACAATGCGCCCACCCCGTGATGTTTTTCTCACTCCTACTAGTGAATCTAACGTAACACACACCCATACAATGCGCACCACCCCGTGATATTTTTCTCACTCCTACTAGTGAATGTAACGTAACACACACCCATACAAAGCGCACAACCCCGTGTTTTTCTCACTCCTACTAGTGAATGTAATGTAACACACACCCATACATGCGCACCGCCCCGTGATGTTTTTCTCACTCCTACTAGTGAATGTAATGTAACACACACCCATACAATGCGCACCGCCCCATGATGTTTTTCTCACTCCTACTAGTGAATGTAATGTAACACACACCCATACAATGCGCACCGCCCCGTGATGTTTTTCTCACTGCTACTAGTGAATGTAATGTAACACACACCCATACAATGCGCACCGCCCCGTGATGTTTTTCTCACTCCTACTAGTTAATGTAATGTAACACACACCCATACAATGCGCACCACCCCGTGATGTTTTTCTCACTCCTACTAGTGAATGTAATGTAACACACACCCATACAATGCGCACCACCCCGTGATGATTTTCTCACTCCTACTATTGAATCTAATGTAACAAACACCCATACAATGCGCACCTCCCCGTGATGTTTTGCTCACTCCTACTAGTGAATGTAATGTAACACACACCCATACAATGCGCACCACCCCGTGATGTTTTTCTCACTCCTACTAGTGAATCTAATGTAACACACACCCATACAATGCGCACCACCCCGTGATCTTTTTCTCACTGCTACTAGTGAATCTAATGTAACACACACCCATACAATGCGCACCACCCCGTGATGTTTTTCTCACTCCTACTAGTGAATGTAATGTAACACACACCCATACAATGCGCACCACCCCGTGATGTTTTTCTCACTCCTACTAGTGAATGTAATGTAACACACACCCATACAATGCGCACTACGCCGTGATGTTTTTCTCACTCCTACTAGTGAATGTAATGTAACACACACCCATACAATGCGCACCACCCCGCGATGTTTTTCTCACTCCTACTAGTGAATGTAATGTAACACACACCCATACAATGCGAACCACCCCGTGATGTTTTTCTCACACCTACTAGTGAATGTAATGTAACACACACCCATACAATGCGCACCACACCGTGATGTTTTTCTCACTCCTACTAGTGAATGTAATGTAACACACACCCATACAATGCGCACAACCCCGTGATGTTTTTCTCACACTTACTAGTGAATGTAATGTAACACACACCCATACAATGCGCACCACCCCGTGATGTGTTTCTCACTCCTACTAGTGAATGTAATGTAACACACACCCATACAATGCGCACCACCCCGAGATGTTTTTCTCACTCCTACTAATGAATCTAATGTAACACACACCCATACAATGCGCAACACCCCGTGATGTTTTTCTCACTCCTACTAGTGAATCTAATGTAACACACACCCATACATTGCGCACCACCACGTGATGTTTTTCTCACTCCTACTAGTGAATCTAATGTAACACACACCCATACAATGCGCACCACCCCGTGATGTTTTTCTCACTCTTACTAGTGAATGTAATGTAACACACACCCATACAATGCGCACCACCCCGTGATGTTTTTCTCACTGCTACTAGTGAATGTAATGTAACATACCCATACAATGCGCACCACCCAATGGTGTTTGTCTCACTCCTACTAGTGAATGTAATGTAACACACACCCATACAATGCGCACCACCCCGTGATGTTTTTCTCAATCCTACTAGTGAATGTAATGTAACACACACCCATACAATGCGCACCAACCCGTGATGTTTTTCTCACTCCTACTAGTGAATCTAATGTAACACACCCATACAATGCGCACCACCCCGTGATGTTTTTCTCACTCCTACTAGTGAATGTAATGTAACACACACCGATACAATGCGCACCACCTCGTGATGATTTTCTCACTCCTACTAGTGAATCTAATGTAACAAACACCCATACAATGCGCACCACCCCGTGATGTTTTTCTCATTCCTACTAGTGAATATAATGTAACAAACACCCGTACAATGCGCACCACCACGTGATGTTTTTCTCACTCCTACTAGTGAATGTAATGTAACAAACACCCATACAATGCGCACCACCCTGTGATGTTTTTCTCACTCCTACTAGTGAATGTAATGTAACACACACCCATACCATGCGAAACACCGCGTGATGATTTTCTCACTCCTACTAGTGAATCTAATGTAACAAACACCCATACAATGCGCACCACCCCGTGATGTTTTTCTCACTCCTACTAGTGAATGTAATGTAACACACACCCATACTATGCGCACCACTCCGTGATGATTTTCTCACTCCTACTAGTGAATCTAATGTAACAAACACCCATACAATGCGCACCACCCCGTGATGTTTTTCTCACTCCTACTAGTGAATGTAATGTAACAAACACCCATACAATGCGCACCACCCCGTGATGTTTTTCTCACTCCTACTAGTGAATCTAACGTAACACACACCCATACAATGCGCACCACCCCGTGATGTTTTTCTCACTCCTACTAGTGAATCTAATGTAACACACACCCATACAATGCGCACCACCCCCTGATGTTTTTCTCACTCCTACTAGTGAATGTAATGTAACACACACCCATACCATGCGCACCACCCCGTGATGATTTTCTCACTCCTACTAGTGAATCTAATGTAACAAACACCCATACCATGCGCACCACCCCGTGATGTTTTTCTCACTCCTACTAGTGAATGTAATGTAACACACACCCATACAATGCGCACCACCCCGTGATGTTTTTCTCACTCCTACAAGTGAATGTAATGTAACACACACCAATACAATGCGCACCACGCCGTGATGTTTTTCTCACTCCTACTAGTGTATCTAATGTAACACGCACCCATACAATGCGCACCACCCCGTGATGTTTTTCTCACTGCTACTAGTGAATCTAATGTAACACACCCATACAATGCGCACCACCCCGTGATGTTTTTCTCACTCCTACTAGTGAATGTAATGTAACACACACCCATACAATGCGCACCACCCCATGATGTTTTTCTCACTCCTACTAGTGAATGTAATGTAACACACACCCATACAATGCGCACCACGCCGTGATGTTTTTCTCACTGCTACTAGTGAATGTAATGTAACACACACCCATACAATGCGCACCACCCCGTGATGTTTTTCTCACTCCTACTAGTGAATGTAATGTAACACACACCCATACAATGCGCACCACCCCGTGATGTTTTTCTCACTCCTACTAGTGAATCTAATGTAACACACACCCATACAATGCGCACCACCCCGTGATGTATTTCTCACTGCTACTAGTGAATGTAACGTAACACACCAATACAATGCGCACCACCCCGTGATGTTTTTCTCACTCCTACTAGTGAATGTAATGTAACACACACCAATACAATGCGCACCACGCCGTGATGTTTTTCTCACTCCTACTAGTGAATGTAATGTAACACACACCCATACAATGCGCACCACCCCGTGATGTTTTTCTCACTGATACTAGTGAATGTAATGTAACACACACCCATACAATGCGCACCACCCCGTGATGTTTTTCTCACTCCTACTAGTGAATCTAATGTAACACACACCCATACAATGCGCAACACCCCCTGATGTTTTTCTCACTCCTACTAGTGAATGTAATGTAACACACACCCATACCATGCGCACCACCCCGTGATGATTTTCTCACTCCTACTAGTGAATCTAATGTAACAAACACCCATACAATGCGCACCACCCCGTGATGTTTTTCTCACTCCTACTAGTGCATGTAATGTAACACACACCCATACAATGCGCACCACCCCGTGATGATTTTCTCACTCCTACTAGTGAATCTAATGTAACAAACACCCATACAATGTGCACCACCCCGTGATGTTTTTCTCACTGCTACTAGTGAATCTAATGTAACACACCCATACAATGCGCACCACCCCGTGATGTTTTTCTCACTCCTACTAGTGAATGTAATGTAACACACACCCATACAATGCGCACCACCCCGTGATGTTTTTCTCACTGCTACTAGTGAATGTAATGTAACACACACCCATACAATGCGCACCACCCCGTGATGTTTTTCTCACTGCTACTAGTGAATGTAATGTAACACACACCCATACAATGCGCACCACCCCGTTATGTTTTTCTCACTCCTACTAGTGAATGTAATGTAACACACACCCATACAATGCGCACCACCCCGTGATGTTTTTCTCACTCCTACTAGTGAATCTAATGTAACACACACCCATACAATGCGCACCACCCCGTGATGTTTTTCTCACTGCTACTAGTGAATGTAACGTAACACACCAATACAATGCGCACCACCCCGTGATGTTTTTCTCACTCCTACTAGTGAATGTAATGTAACACACACCAATACAATGCGCACCACGCCGTGATGTTTTTCTCACTCCTACTAGTGAATGTAATGTAACACGCACCCATACAATGCGCACCACCCCGTGATGTTTTTCTCACTGCTACTAGTGAATGTAATGTAACACACACCCATACAATGCGCACCACCCCGTGATGTTTTTCTCACTCCTACTAGTGAATCTAATGTAACACACCCATACAATGCGCACCACCCCGTAATGTTTTTCTCACTCCTAATAGTGAATGTAATGTAACACACACCCATACAATGCGCACCACCGCGTGATGATTTTCTCACTCCTACTAGTGAATCTAATGTAACCAACACCCATACATTGCGCACCACCCCGTGATATTTTTCTCACTCCTACTAGTGCATGTAATGTAACACACACCCATACAATGCGCACCACCCCGTGATGATTTTCTCACTCCTACTAGTGAATCTAATGTAACAAACACCCATACAATGCGCACCACCCCGTGATGTTTTTCTCACTCCTACTAGTGAATGTAATGTAACAAACACACATACAATGCGCACCACCCCGTGATGTTTTTCTCACTTCTACTAGTGAATCTAATGTAACACACACCCATACAATTCGCACCACCCCGTGATGTTTTTCTCACTCCTAATAGTGAATCTAATGTAACACACACCCATACAATGCGCACCACCCCCTGATGTTTTTCTCACTCCTACTAGTGAATGTAATGTAACACACACCCATACCATGCGCACCACTGCGTGATGATTTTCTCACTCCTACTAGTGAATCTAATGTAACAAACACCCATACAATGCGCACCACCCCGTGATGTTTTTCTCACTCCTACTAGTGAATCTAATGTAACACACACCCATACAATGCGCACCACCCCCTGATGTTTTTCTCACTCCTACTAGTGAATGTAATGTAATACACACCCATACCATGCGCACCACTGCGTGATGATTTTCTCACTCCTACTAGTGAATCTAATGTAACAAACACCCATACAATGCGCACCACCCCGTGATGTTTTTCTCACTCCTACTAGTGAATGTAATGTAACACACACCCATACAATGCGCACCACCCCGTGATGATTTTCTCACTCCTACTAGTGAATCTAATGTAACAAACACCCATACAATGCGCACCACCCCGTGATGTTTTTCTCACTCCTTCTAGTGAATGTAATGTAACAAACACCCATACAATGCGCACCACCCCGTGATGTTTTTCTCACTCCTACTAGTGAATGCAATGTAACACACACCCATACAATGCGCACCACCCCGTGAATTTTTTTTCACTCCTACTAGTGAATGTAATGTAACACACACCCATACAATGCGCACCACCCCCTGATGTTTTTCTCATTCCTACTAGTGAATGTAATGTAACACAGACCCATACCATGCGCACCAGCCCGTGATGTTTTTCTCACTCCTACTAGTGAATGTAACGTAACACACCAATACAATGCGCACCACCCCGTGATGTTTTTCTCACTCCTACAAGTGAATGTAATGTAACATACACCCATACAATGCGCACCACCCCGTGATGTTTTTCTCACTCCTACTAGTGAATCTAATGTAACACGCACCCATACAATGCGCACCACCCCGTGATGTTTTTCTCACTGCTACTAGTGAATCTAATGTAACACACCCATACAATGCGCACAAACCCGTGATGTTTTTCTCACTCCTACTAGTGAATGTAATGTAACACACACCCATACAATGCGCACCACCCCATGATGTTTTTCTCACTCCTACTAGTGAATGTAATGTAACACACACCCATACAATGCGCACCACCCCGTGATGTTTTTCTCACTGCTACTAGTGAATGTAATGTAACACACACCCATACAATGCGCACCACCCCGTGATGTTTTTCTCACTCCTACTAGTGAATGTAATGTAACACACACCCATACAATGCGCACCACCCCGTGATGTTTTTCTCACTCCTACTAGTGAATCTAATGTAACACACACCCATACAATGCGCACCACCCCGTGATGTATTTCTCAAAGCTACTAGTGAATGTAACGTAACACACCAATACAATGCGCACCACCCCGTGATGTTTTTCTCACTCCTACTAGTGAATGTAATGTAACACACACCAATACAATGCGCACCACGCCGTGATGTTTTTCTCACTCCTACTAGTGAATGTAATGTAACACACACCCATACAATGCGCACCACCCCGTGATGTTTTTCTCACTGATACTAGTGAATGTAATGTAACACACACCCATACAATGCGCACCACCCCGTGATGTTTTTCTCACTCCTACTAGTGAATCTAATGTAACACACCCATACAATGCGCACCACCCCGTAATGTTTTTCTCACTCCTAATAGTGAATGTAATGTAACACACACCCATACAATGCGCACCACCGCGTGATGATTTTCTCACTCCTACTAGTGAATCTAATGTAACCAACACCCATACATTGCGCACCACCCCGTGATATTTTTCTCACTCCTACTAGTGCATGTAATGTAACACACACCCATACAATGCGCACCACCCCGTGATGATTTTCTCACTCCTACTAGTGAATCTAATGTAACAAACACCCATACAATGCGCACCACCCCGTGATGTTTTTCTCACTCCTACTAGTGAATGTAATGTAACAAACACACATACAATGCGCACCACCCCGTGATGTTTTTCTCACTTCTACTAGTGAATCTAATGTAACACACACCCATACAATTCGCACCACCCCGTGATGTTTTTCTCACTCCTAATAGTGAATCTAATGTAACACACACCCATACAATGCGCACCACCCCCTGATGTTTTTCTCACTCCTACTAGTGAATGTAATGTAACACACACCCATACCATGCGCACCACTGCGTGATGATTTTCTCACTCCTACTAGTGAATCTAATGTAACAAACACCCATACAATGCGCACCACCCCGTGATGTTTTTCTCACTCCTACTAGTGAATCTAATGTAACACACACCCATACAATGCGCACCACCCCCTGATGTTTTTCTCACTCCTACTAGTGAATGTAATGTAATACACACCCATACCATGCGCACCACTGCGTGATGATTTTCTCACTCCTACTAGTGAATCTAATGTAACAAACACCCATACAATGCGCACCACCCCGTGATGTTTTTCTCACTCCTACTAGTGAATGTAATGTAACACACACCCATACAATGCGCACCACCCCGTGATGATTTTCTCACTCCTACTAGTGAATCTAATGTAACAAACACCCATACAATGCGCACTACCCCGTGATGTTTTTCTCACTCCTTCTAGTGAATGTAATGTAACAAACACCCATACAATGCGCACCACCCCGTGATGTTTTTCTCACTCCTACTAGTGAATGTAATGTAACACACACCCATACAATGCGCACCACCCCGTGAATTTTTTTTCACTCCTACTAGTGAATGTAATGTAACACACACCCATACAATGCGCACCACCCCCTGATGTTTTTCTCATTCCTACTAGTGAATGTAATGTAACACACACCCATACCATGCGCACCAGCCCGTGATGTTTTTCTCACTCCTACTAGTGAATGTAACGTAACACACCAATACAATGCGCACCACCCCGTGATGTTTTTCTCACTCCTACTAGTGAATCTAATGTAACATACACCCATACAATGCGCACCACCCCGTGATGTTTTTCTCACTCCTACTAGTGAATCTAATGTAACACGCACCCATACAATGCGCACCACCCCGTGATGTTTTTCTCACTGCTACTAGTGAATCTAATGTAACACACCCATACAATGCGCACCAACCCGTGATGTTTTTCTCACTCCTACTAGTGAATGTAATGTAACACACACCCATACAATGCGCACCACCCCATGATGTTTTTCTCACTCCTACTAGTGAATGTAATGTAACACACACCCATACAATGCGCACCACCCCGTGATGTTTTTCTCACTGCTACTAGTGAATGTAATGTAACACACACCCATACAATGCGCACCACCCCGTGATGTTTTTCTCACTCCTACTAGTGAATGTAATGTAACACACACCCATACAATGCGCACCACCCCGTGATGTTTTTCTCACTCCTAGTAGTGAATCTAATGTAACACACACCCATACAATGCGCACCACCCCGTGATGTATTTCTCACTGCTACTAGTGAATGTAACGTAACACACCAATACAATGCGCACCACCCCGTGATGTTTTTCTCACTCCTACTAGTGAATGTAATGTAACACACACCAATACAATGCGCACCACGCCGTGATGTTTTTCTCACTCCTACTAGTGAATGTAATGTAACACACACCCATACAATGCGCACCACCCCGTGATGTTTTTCTCACTGATACTAGTGAATGTAATGTAACACACACCCATACAATGCGCACCACCCCGTGATGTTTTTCTCACTCCTACTAGTGAATCTAATGTAACACACACCCATACAATGCGCACCACCCCCTGATGTTTTTCTCACTCCTACTAGTGAATGTAATGTAACACACACCCATACCATGCGCACCACCCCGTGATGATTTTCTCACTCCTACTAGTGAATCTAATGTAACAAACACCCATACAATGCGCACCACCCCGTGATGTTTTTCTCACTCCTACTAGTGCATGTAATGTAACACACACCCATACAATGCGCACCACCCCGTGATGATTTTCTCACTCCTACTAGTGAATCTAATGTAACAAACACCCATACAATGTGCACCACCCCGTGATGTTTTTCTCACTGCTACTAGTGAATCTAATGTAACACACCCATACAATGCGCACCACCCCGTGATGTTTTTCTCACTCTTACTAGTGAATGTAATGTAACACACACCCATACAATGCGCACCACCCCGTGATGTTTTTCTCACTCCTACTAGTGAATGTAATGTAACACACACCCATACAATGCGCACCACCCCGTGATGTTTTTCTCACTCCTACTAGTGAATCTAATGTAACACACACCCATACAATGCGCACCACCCCGTGATGTTTTTTACACTGCTACTAGTGAATGTAACGTAACACACCAATACAATGCGCACCACCCCGTGATGTTTTTCTCACTCCTACTAGTGAATGTAATGTAACAAACACCAATACAATGCGCACCACGCCGTGATGTTTTTCTCACTCCTACTAGTGAATGTAATGTAACACGCACCCATACAATGCGCACCACCCCGTGATGTTTTTCTCACTGCTACTAGTGAATGTAATGTAACACACACCCATACAATGCGCACCACCCCGTGATGTTTTTCTCACTCCTACTGGTGAATCTAATGTAACACACCCATACAATGCGCACCACCCCGTAATGTTTTTCTCACTCCTACTAGTGAATGTAATGTAACACACACCCATACAATGCGCACCACCGCGTGATGATTTTCTCACTCCTACTAGTGAATCTAATGTAACAAACACCCATACAATGCGCACCACCCCGTGATATTTTTCTCACTCCTACTAGTGCATGTAATGTAACACACACCCATACAATGCGCACCACCCCGTGATGATTTTCTCACTCCTACTAGTGAATCTAATGTAACAAACACCCATACAATGCGCACCACCCCGTGATATTTTTCTCACTCCTACTAGTGAATGTAATGTAACAAACACACATACAATGCGCACCACCCCGTGATGTTTTTCTCACTTCTACTAGTGAATCTAATGTAACACACACCCATACAATTCGCACCACCCCGTGATGTTTTTCTCACTCCTAATAGTGAATCTAATGTAACACACACCCATACAATGCGCACCACCCCCTGATGTTTTTCTCACTCCTACTAGTGAATGTAATGTAACACACACCCATAGCATGCGCACCACTGCGTGATGATTTTCTCACTCCTACTAGTGAATCTAATGTAACAAACACCCATACAATGCGCACCACCCCGTGATGTTTTTCTCACTCCTACTAGTGAATCTAATGTAACACACACCCATACAATGCGCACCACCCCCTGATGTTTTTCTCACTCCTACTAGTGAATGTAATGTAATACACACCCATACCATGCGCACCACTGCGTGATGATTTTCTCACTCCTACTAGTGAATCTAATGTAACAAACACCCATACAATGCGCACCACCCCGTGATGTTTTTCTCACTCCTACTAGTGAATGTAATGTAACACACACCCATACAATGCGCACCACCCCGTGATGATTTTCTCACTCCTACTAGTGAATCTAATGTAACAAACACCCATACAATTCGCACCACCCCGTGATGTTTTTCTCACTCCTTCTAGTGAATGTAATGTAACAAACACCCATACAATGCGCACCACCCCGTGATGTTTTTCTCACTCCTACTAGTGAATGTAATGTAACACACACCCATACAATGCGCACCACCCCGTGAATTATTTCTCACTCCTACTAGTGAATGTAATGTAACACACACCCATACAATGCGCACCACCCCCTGATGTTTTTCTCACTCCTACTAGTGAATGTAATGTAACACACACCCATACCATGCGCACCACCCCGTGATGATTTTCTCACTCTTACTAGTGAATCTAATGTAACAAACAACCATACAATGCGCACCACCCCGTGATGTTTTTCTCACTGCTACTAGTGAATCTAATGTAACACACCCATACAATGCGCACCACCCCGTGATGTTTTTCTCACTCCTACTACTGAATGTAATGTAACACACACCCATACAATGCGCACCACCCCGTGATGTTTTTCTCACTCCTACTAGTGAATGTAATGTAACACACACCCATACAATGCGCACCACCCCGTGATGTTTTTCTCACTGCTACTAGTGAATGTAATGTAACACACACCCATACAATGCGCACCACCCCGTGATGTTTTTCTCACTCCTACTAGTGAATGTAATGTAACACACACCCATACAATGCGCACCACCCCGTGATGTTTTTCTCACTCCTACTAGTGAATCTAATGTAACACACACCCATACAATGCGCACCACCCCGTGATGTTTTTCTCACTGCTACTAGTGAATGTAACGTAACACACCAATACAATGCGCACCTCCCCGTGATGTTTTTCTCACTCCTACTAGTGAATGTAATGTACCACACACCAATACAATGCGCACCACGCCGTGATGTTTTTCTCACTCCTACTAGTGAATGTAATGTAACACACACCCATACAATGCGCACTACCCCGTGATGTTTTTCTCACTCCTACTAGTGAATGTAATGTAACACACACCCATACAATGCGCACCACCCCGTGATGAGTTTCTCACTCCTACTAGTGAATGTAATGTAACACACCCATACAATGCGCACCACCCCGTGATGTTTTTCTCACTCCTACTAGTGAATCTAATGTAACACACACCCATACAATGCGCACCACCCCGTGATGTTTTTCTCACTGCTACTAGTGAATGTAACGTAACACACCAATACAATGCGCACCACCCCGTGATGTTTTTCTCACTCCTACTAGTGAATGTAATGTAACACACACCAATACAATGCGCACCACGCCGTGATGTTTTTCTCACTCCTACTAGTGAATGTAATGTAACACACACCCATACAATGCGCACCACCCCGTGATGTTTTTCTCACTGCTACTAGTGAATGTAATGTAACACACACCCATACGATGCGCACCACCCCGTGATGTTTTTCTCACTCCTACTAGTGAATCTAATGTAACAAACACCCATACAATGCGCACCACCCCGTGATGTTTTTCTCACTCCTACTAGTGAATGTAATGTAACAAACACACATACAATGCGCACCACCCCGTGATGTTTTTTCTCACTTCTACTAGTGAATCTAATGTAACACACACCCATACGATTCGCACCACCCCGTGATGTTTTTCTCACTCCTAATAGTGAATCTAATGTAACACACACCCATACAATGCGCACCACCCCCTGATGTTTTTCTCACTCCTACTAGTGAATGTAATGTAACACACACCCATACCATGCGCACCACTGCGTGATGATTTTCTCACTCCTACTAGTGAATCTAATGTAACAAACACCCATACAATGCGCACCACCCCGTGATGTTTTTCTCACTCCTACTAGTGAATCTAATGTAACACACACCCATACAATGTGCACCACCCCCTGATGTTTTTCTCACTCTTACTAGTGAATGTAATGTAATACACACCCATACCATGCGCACCACTGCGTGATGATTTTCTCACTCCTACTAGTGAATCTAATGTAACAAACACCCATACAATGCGCACCACCCCGTGATGTTTTTCTCACTCCTACTAGTGAATGTAATGTAACACACACCCATACAATGCGCACCACCCCGTGATGATTTTCTCACTCCTACTAGTGAATCTAATGTAACAAACACCCATACAATGCGCACCACCCCGTGATGTTTTTCTCACTCCTACTAGTGAATGTAATGTAACAAACACCCATACAATGCGCACCACCCCGTGATGTTTTTCTCACTCCTACTAGTGAATGTAATGTAACACACACCCATACAATGCGCACCACCCCGTGAATTTTTTCTCACTCCTACTAGTGAATGTAATGTAACACACACCCATACAATGCGCACCACCCCCTGATGTTTTTCTCACTCCTACTAGTGAATGTAATGTAACACACACCCATACCATGCGCACCACCCCGTGATGATTTTCTCACTCTTACTAGTGAATCTAATGTAACAAACACCCATACAATGCGCACCACCCCGTGATGTTTTTCTCACTGCTACTAGTGAATCTAATGTAACACACCCATACAATGCGCACCACCCCGTGATGTTTTTCTCACTCCTACTAGTGAATGTAATGTAACACACACCCATACAATGCGCACCACACCGTGATGTTTTTCTCACTCCTACTAGTGAATGTAATGTAACACACACCCATACAATGCGCACCACCCCGTGATGTTTTTCTCACTGCTACTAGTGAATGTAATGTAACACACACCCATACAATGCGCACCACCCCGTGATGTTTTTCTCACTCCTACTAGTGAATGTAATGTAACACACACCCATACAATGCGCACCACCCCGTGATGTTTTTCTCACTCCTACTAGTGAATCTAATGTAACACACACCCATACAATGCGCACCACCCCGTGATGTTTTTCTCACTGCTACTAGTGAATGTAACGTAACACACCAATACAATGCGCACCACCCCGTGATGTTTTTCTCACTCCTACTAGTGAATGTAATGTAACACACACCAATACAATGCCCACCACGCCGTGATGTTTTTCTCACTCCTACTAGTGAATGTAATGTAACACACACCCATACAATGCACACCACTCCGTGATGTTTTTCTCACTGCTACTAGTGAATGTAATGTAACACACACCCATACAATGCGCACCACCCCGTGATGTTTTTCTCACTCCTACTAGTGAATCTAATGTAACACACCCATACAATGCGCACCACCCCGTAATGTTTTTCTCACTCCTACTAGAGAATGTAATGTAACACACACCCATACAATGCGCACCACCCCGTGATGATTTTCTCACTCCTACTAGTGAATCTAATGTAACAAACACCCATACAATGCGCACCACCCCGTGATGTTTTTCTCACTCCTACTAGTGCATGTAATGTAACACACACCCATACAATGCGCACCACCCCGTGATGATTTTATCACTCCTACTAGTGAATCTAATGTAACAAACACCCATACAATGCGCAACACCCCGTGATGTTTTTCTCACTCCTACTAGTGAATGTAATGTAACAAACACCCATACAATGCGCACCACCCCGTGATGTTTTTCTCACTTCTACTAGCGAATCTAATGTAACACACACCCATACAATTCGCACCACCCCGTGATGTTTTTCTCACTCCTAATAGTGAATCTAATGTAACACACACCCATACAATGCGCACCACCCCCTGATGTTTTTCTCACTCCTACTAGTGAATGTAATGTATCACACACCCATACCATGCGCACCACTGCGTGATGATTTTCTCACTCCTACTAGTGAATCTAATGTAACAAACACCCATACAATGCGCACCACCCCGTGATGTTTTTCTCACTCCTACTAGTGAATGTAATGTAACACACACCCATACAATGCGCACCACCCCGTGATGATTTTCTCTCTCCTACTAGTGAATCTAATGTAACAAACACCCATACAATGCGCACCACCCCGTGATGTTTTTCTCACTCTTACTAGTGAATGTAATGTAACAAACACCCATACAATGCGCACCACCCCGTGATGTTTTTCTCACTCCTACTAGTGAATGTAATGTAACACACACCCATACAATGCGCACCACCCCGTGAATTTTTTCTCACTCCTACTAGTGAATGTAATGTAACACACACCCATACAATGCGCACCACCCCCTGATGTTTTTCTCACTCCTACTAGTGAATGTAATGTAACGCACACCCATACCATGCGCACCACCCCGTGATGATTTTCTCACTCCTACTAGTGAATGTAATGTAACACACACCCATACAATGCGCACCACCCCGTGATGTTTTTCTCACTCCTACTAGTGAATGTAATGTAACACACACCCATACAATGCGCACCACCCCGTGATGTTTTTCTCACTCCTACTAGTGAATGTAATGTAACACACACCCATACAATGCGCACCACCCCGTAATGTTTTTCTCACTCCTACTAGTGAATCTAATGTAACACACACCCATAAAATGCGCACCACCCCGTGATGTTTTTCTCACTGCTACTAGTGAATCTAATGTAACACACACCCATACAATGCGCACCACCCCGTGATGTTTTTCTCACTCCTACTAGTGAATGTAATGTAACACACACCCATACAATGCGCACCACCCCGTGATGTTTTTCTCACTCCTACTAGTGAATGTAATGTAATACACACCCATACAATGCGCACCACCCCGTGATGTTTTTCTCACTCCTACTAGTGAATGTAATGTAACACACACCCATACAATGCGCACCACCCCGTGATGTTTTTCTCACTCCTACTAGTGAATGTAATGTAACACACACCCATACAATGCGCACCACCCCGTGATGTTTTTCTCACTCCTACTAGTGAATGTAATGTAACACACACCCATACAATGCGCACCACCCCGTGATGTTTTTCTCACTCCTACTAGTGAATGTAATGTAACACACACACATACAATGCGCACCACACCGTGATGTTTTTCTCACTCCTACTAGTGAATCTAATGTAACACACACACATACAATGCGCACCACCCCGTGATGTTTTTCTCACTGCTACTAGTGAATCTAATGTAACACACACCCATACAATGCGCACCACCCCGTGATGTTTTTCTCACTCCTACTAGTGAATGTAATGTAACACACACCCATACAATGCGCACCACCCCGTGATGTTTTTCTCACTCCTACTAGTGAATGTAATGTAACACACACCCATACAATGCGCACCACCCCGTGATGTTTTTCTCACTCCTACTAGTGAATGTAATGTAACACACACCCATACAATGCGCACCACCCCGTGATGTTTTTCTCACTCCTACTAGTGAATGTAATGTAACACACACCCATACAATGCGCACCACCCAGTGATGTTTTTCTCACTCCTACTAGTGAATCTAATGTAACACACACCCATACAATGCGCACCACCCCGTGATGTTTTTCTCACTCCTACTAGTGAATCTAATGTAACACACACCCATACAATGCGCACCACCCCGTGATGTTTTTCTCACTGCTACTAGTGAATCTAATGTAACACACACCCATACAATGCGCACCACCCCGTGATGTTTTTCTCACTCCTACTAGTGAATCTAATGTAACACACACCCATACAATGCTCACCACCCCCTGATGTTTTTCTCACTCCTACTAGTGAATGTAATGTAACACACACCCATACCATGCGCACCACTGCGTGATGATTTTCTCACTCCTACTAGTGAATCTAATGTAACAAACAACCATACAATGCGCACCACCCCGTGATGATTTTCTCACTCCTACTAGTGAATCTAATGTAACAAACACCCATACAATGCGCACCACCCCGTGATGTTTTTCTCACTCCTACTAGTGAATGTAATGTAACAAACACCCATACAATGCGCACCACCCCGTGATGTTTTTCTCACTCCTACTAGTGAATGTAATGTAACACACACCCATACAATGCGCACCACCCCGTGAATTTTTTCTCACTCCTACTAGTGAATGTAATGTAACACACACCCATACAATGCGCACCACCCCGTGATGTTTTTCTCACTCCTACTAGTGAATCTAATGTAACACACACCCATAAAATGCGCACCACCCCGTGATGTTTTTCTCACTGCTACTAGTGAATCTAATGTAACACACACCCATACAATGCGCACCACCCCGTGATGTTTTTCTCACTCCTACTAGTGAATGTAATGTAACACACACCCATACAATGCGCACCACCCCGTGATGTTTTTCTCACTCCTACTAGTGAATGTAATGTAACACACACCCATACAATGCGCACCACCCCGTGATGTTTTTCTCACTCCTACTAGTGAATGTAATGTAACACACACCCATACAATGCGCACCACCCCGTGATGTTTTTCTCACTCCTACTAGTGAATGTAATGTAACACACACCCATACAATGCGCACCACCCCGTGATGTTTTTCTCACTCCTACTAGTGAATGTAATGTAACACACACCCATACAATGCGCACCACCCCGTGATGTTTTTCTCACTCCTACTAGTGAATGTAATGTAACACACACACATACAATGCGCACCACACCGTGATGTTTTTCTCACTCCTACTAGTGAATCTAATGTAACACACACACATACAATGCGCACCACCCCGTGATGTTTTTCTCACTGCTACTAGTGAATCTAATGTAACACACACCCATACAATGCGCACCACCCCGTGATGTTTTTCTCACTCCTACTAGTGAATGTAATGTAACACACACCCATACAATGCGCACCACCCCGTGATGTTTTTCTCACTCCTACTAGTGAATGTAATGTAACACACACCCATACAATGCGCACCACCCCGTGATGTTTTTCTCACTCCTACTAGTGAATGTAATGTAACACACACCCATACAATGCGCACCACCCCGTGATGTTTTTCTCACTCCTACTAGTGAATGTAATGTAACACACACCCATACAATGCGCACCACCCAGTGATGTTTTTCTCACTCCTACTAGTGAATCTAATGTAACACACACCCATACAATGCGCACCACCCCGTGATGTTTTTCTCACTCCTACTAGTGAATCTAATGTAACACACACCCATACAATGCGCACCACCCCGTGATGTTTTTCTCACTGCTACTAGTGAATCTAATGTAACACACACCCATACAATGCGCACCACCCCGTGATGTTTTTCTCACTCCTACTAGTGAATCTAATGTAACACACACCCATACAATGCTCACCACCCCCTGATGTTTTTCTCACTCCTACTAGTGAATGTAATGTAACACACACCCATACCATGCGCACCACTGCGTGATGATTTTCTCACTCCTACTAGTGAATCTAATGTAACAAACACCCATACAATGCGCACCACCCCGTGATGATTTTCTCACTCCTACTAGTGAATCTAATGTAACAAACACCCATACAATGCGCACCACCCCGTGATGTTTTTCTCACTCCTACTAGTGAATGTAATGTAACAAACACCCATACAATGCGCACCACCCCGTGATGTTTTTCTCACTCCTACTAGTGAATGTAATGTAACACACACCCATACAATGCGCACCACCCCGTGAATTTTTTCTCACTCCTACTAGTGAATGTAATGTAACACACACCCATACAATGCGCACCACCCCCTGATGTTTTTCTCACTCCTACTAGTGAATGTAATGTAACACACACCCATACCATGCGCACAATCCCGTGATGATTTTCTCACTCCTACTAGTGAATCTAATGTAACAAACACCCATACCATGCGCACCACCCCGTGATGTTTTTCTCACTCCTACTAGTTAATGTAATGTAACACACACCCATACAATGCGCACCACCCCGTGATGTTTCTCACTCCTACTATTGAATGTAATGTAACACACACCAATACAATGCGCACCACGCCGTGATGTTTTTCTCACTCCTACTAGTGAATGTAATGTAACACACACCCATACAATGCGCACCACCCCGTGATGTTTTTCTCACTGCTACTAGTGAATGTAATGTAACACACACCCATACAATGCGCACCACCCCGTGATGTTTTTCTCAATCCTACTAGTGAATCTAATGTAACACACACCCATACAATGCGCACCACCCCCTGATGTTTTTCTCACTCCTACTAGTGAATGTAATGTAATTCACACCCATACCATGCGCACCACTGCGTGATGATTTTCTCACTCCTACTAGTGAATCTAATGTAACAAACACCCATACAATGCGCACCACCCCGTGATGTTTTTCTCACTCCTACTAGTGAATGTAATGTAACACACACCCATACAATGCGCACCACCCCGTGATGATTTTCTCACTCCTACTAGTGAATCTAATGTAACAAACACCCATACAATGCGCACCACCCCGTGATGTTTTTCTCTCTCCTACTAGTGAATGTAATGTAACAAACACCCATACAATGCGCACCACCCCGTGATGTTTTTCTCACTCCTACTAGTGAATGTAATGTAACACACACCCATACAATGCGCACCACCCCGTGAATTTTTTCTCACTACTACTACTGAATGTAATGTAACACACACCCATACAATGCGCACCACCCCCTGATGTTTTTCTCACTCCTACTAGTGAATGTAATGTAACACACACCCATACCATGCGCACCACCCCGTGATGATTTTCTCACTCTTACTAGTGAATCTAATGTAACAAACACCCATACAATGCGCACCACCCCGTGATGTTTTTCTCACTGCTACTAGTGAATCTAATGTAACACACCCATACAATGCGCACCACCCCGTGATGTTTTTCTCACTCCTACTAGTGAATGTAATGTAACACACACCCATACAATGCGCACCACACCGTGATGTTTTTCTCACTCCTACTAGTGAATGTAATGTAACACACACCCATACAATGCGCACCACCCCGTGATGTTTTTCTCACTGCTACTAGTGAATGTAATGTAACACACACCCATACAATGCGCACCACCCCGTGATGTTTTTCTCACTCCTACTAGTGAATGTAATGTAACACACACCCATACAATGCGCACCACCCCGTGATGTTTTTCTCACTCCTACTAGTGAATCTAATGTAACACACACCCATACAATGCGCACCACCCCGTGATGTTTTTCTCACTGCTACTAGTGAATGTAACGTAACACACCAATACAATGCGCACCACCCCGTGATGTTTTTCTCACTCCTACTAGTGAATGTAATGTAACAAACACCCTTACAATGCGCACCAGCCCGTGATGTTTTTCTCACTTCTACTAGTGAATCTAATGTAACACACACCCATACAATTCGCACCACCCCGTGATGTTTTTCTCACTCCTAATAGTGAATCTAATGTAACACACACCCATACAATGCGCACCACCCCCTGATGTTTTTCTCACTCCTACTAGTGAATGTAATGTAACACACACCCATACCATGCGCACCACTGCGTGATGATTTTCTCACTCCTACTAGTGAATCTAATGTAACAAACACCCATACAATGCGCACCACCCCGTGATGTTTTTCTCACTCCTACTAGTGAATGTAATGTAACACACATCCATACAATGCGCACCACCCCGTGATGATTTTCTCTCTCCTACTAGTGAATCTAATGTAACAAACACCCATACCATGCGCACCACCCCGTGATGTTTTTCTCACTCCTACTAGTGAATGTAATGTAACACACACCCATACAATGCGCACCACCACGTGATGTTTTTCTCACTCCTACTAGTGAATGTAATGTAACACACACCCATACAATGCGCACCACCCCGTGATGTTTTTCTCACTCCTACTAGTGAATCTAATGTAACACACACCCATAAAATGCGCACCACCCCGTGATGTTTTTCTCACTGCTACTAGTGAATCTAATGTAACACACACCCATACAATGCGCACCACCCCGTGATGTTTTTCTCACTCCTACTAGTGAATGTAATGTAACACACACCCATACAATGCGCACCACCCCGTGATGTTTTTCTCACTCCTACTAGTGAATGTAATGTAACACACACCCATACAATGCGCACCACCCCGTGATGTTTTTCTCACTCCTACTAGTGAATGTAATGTAACACACACCCATACAATGCGCACCACCCCGTGATGTTTTTCTCACTCCTACTAGTGAATGTAATGTAACACAGACCCATACAATGCGCACCACCCCGTGATGTTTTTCTCACTCCTACTAGTGAATGTAATGTAACACACACCCATACAATGCGCACCACCCCGTGATGTTTTTCTCACTCCTACTAGTGAATGTAATGTAACAAACACACATACAATGCGCACCACACCGTGATGTTTTTCTCACTCCTACTAGTGAATCTAATGTAACACACACACATACAATGCGCACCACCCCGTGATGTTTTTCTCACTGCTACTAGTGAATCTAATGTAACACACACCCATACAATGCGCACCACCCCGTGATGTTTTTCTCACTCCTACTAGTGAATGTAATGTAACACACACCCATACAATGCGCACCACCCCGTGATGTTTTTCTCACTCCTACTAGTGAATGTAATGTAACACACACCCATACAATGCGCACCACCCCGTGATGTTTTTCTCACTCCTACTAGTGAATGTAATGTAACACACACCCATACAATGCGCACCACCCCGTGATGTTTTTCTCACTCCTACTAGTGAATGTAATGTAACACACACCCATACAATGCGCACCACCCAGTGATGTTTTTCTCACTCCTACTAGTGAATCTAATGTAACACACACCCATACAATGCGCACCACCCCGTGATGTTTTTCTCACTCCTACTAGTGAATCTAATGTAACACACACCCATACAATGCGCACCACCCCGTGATGTTTTTCTCACTGCTACTAGTGAATCTAATGTAACACACACCCATACAATGCGCACCACCCCGTGATGTTTTTCTCACTCCTACTAGTGAATCTAATGTAACACACACCCATACAATGCGCACCACCCCGTGATGTTTTTCTCACTGCTACTAGTGAATCTAATGTAACACACACCCATACAATGCGCACCACCCCGTGATGTTTTTCTCACTCCTACTAGTGAATGTAATGTAACACACACCCATACAATGCGCACCACCCCGTGATGTTTTTCTCACTCCTACTAGTGAATGTAATGTAACACACACCCATACAATGCGCACCACCCCGTGATGTTTTTCTCACTCCTACTAGTGAATGTAATGTAACACACACCCATACAATGCGCACCACCCCGTGATGTTTTTCTCACTCCTACTAGTGAATGTAATGTAACACAGACCCATACAATGCGCACCACCCCGTGATGTTTTTCTCACTCCTACTAGTGAATGTAATGTAACACACACCCATACAATGCGCACCACCCCGTGATGTTTTTCTCACTCCTACTAGTGAATGTAATGTAACACACACACATACAATGCGCACCACACCATGATGTTTTTCTCACTCCTACTAGTGAATCTAATGTAACACACACACATACAATGCGCACCACCCCGTGATGTTTTTCTCACTGCTACTAGTGAATCTAATGTAACACACACCCATACAATGCGCACCACCCCGTGATGTTTTTCTCACTCCTACTAGTGAATGTAATGTAACACACACCCATACAATGCGCACCACCCCGTGATGTTTTTCTCACTCCTACTAGTGAATGTAATGTAACACACACCCATACAATGCGCACCACCCCGTGATGTTTTTCTCACTCCTACTAGTGAATGTAATGTAACACACACCCATACAATGCGAACCACCCCGTGATGTTTTTCTCACTCCTACTAGTGAATGTAATGTAACACACACCCATACAATGCGCACCACCCCGTGATGTTTTTCTCACTCATACTAGTGAATGTAATGTAACACACACCCATACAATGTGCACCACCCAGTGATGTTTTTCTCACTCCTACTAGTGAATCTAATGTAACACACACCCATACAATGCGCACCACCCCGTGATGTTTTTCTCACTCCTACTAGTGAATCTAATGTAACACACACCCATACAATGCGCACCACCCCGTGATGTTTTTCTCACTGCTACTAGTGAATCTAATGTAACACACACCCATACAATGCGCACCACCCCGTGATGTTTTTCTCACTCCTACTAGTGAATCTAATGTAACACACACCCATACAATGCGCACCACCCCCTGATGTTTTTCTCACTCCTACTAGTGAATGTAATGTAACACACACCCATACCATGCGCACCACTGCGTGATGATTTTCTCACTCCTACTAGTGAATCTAATGTAACAAACACCCATACAATGCGCACCACTCCGTGATGATTTTCTCACTCCTACTAGTGAATCTAATGTAACAAACACCCATACAATGCGCACCACCCCGTGATGTTTTTCTCACTCCTACTAGTGAATGTAATGTAACAAACACCCATACAATGCGCACCACCCCGTGATGTTTTTCTCACTCCTACTAGTGAATGTAATGTAACACATACCCATACAATGCGCACCACCCCGTGAATTTTTTCTCACTCCTACTAGTGAATGTAATGTAACACACACCCATACAATGCGCACCACCCCCTGATGTTTTTCTCACTCCTACTAATGAATGTAATGTAACACACACCTATACCATGCGCACCACCCCGTGATGATTTTCTCACTCCTACTAGTGAATCTAATGTAACAAACACCCATACGATGCGCACCACCCCGTGATGTTTTTCTCACTCCTACTAGTTAATGTAATGTAACACACACCCATACAATGCGCACCACCCCGTGATGTTTTTCTCACTCCTACTAGTGAATGTAATGTAACACACACCCATACAATGCGCACCACCCCGTGATGTTTTTCTCACTCCTACTAGTGAATGTAATGTAACACACACCCATACAATGCGCACCACCCCGTGATGTTTTTCTCACTCCTACTAGTGAATGTAATGTAACACACACCCATACAATGCGCACCACCCCGTGATGTTTTTCTCACTCCTACTAGTGAATGTAATGTAACACAGACCCATACAATGCGCACCACCCCGTGATGTTTTTCTCACTCCTACTAGTGAATGTAATGTAACACACACCCATACAATGCGCACCACCCCGTGATGTTTTTCTCACTCCTACTAGTGAATGTAATGTAACACACACACATACAATGCGCACCACACCGTGATGTTTTTCTCACTCCTACTAGTGAATCTAATGTAACACACACACATACAATGCGCACCACCCCGTGATGTTTTTCTCACTGCTACTAGTGAATCTAATGTAACACACACCCATACAATGCGCACCACCCCGTGATGTTTTTCTCACTCCTACTAGTGAATGTAATGTAACACACACCCATACAATGCGCACCACCCCGTGATGTTTTTCTCACTCCTACTAGTGAATGTAATGTAACACACACCCATACAATGCGCACCACCCCGTGATGTTTTTCTCACTCCTACTAGTGAATGTAATGTAACACACACCCATACAATGCGCACCACCCCGTGATGTTTTTCTCACTCCTACTAGTGAATGTAATGTAACACACACCCATACAATGCGCACCACCCAGTGATGTTTTTCTCACTCCTACTAGTGAATCTAATGTAACACACACCCATACAATGCGCACCACCCCGTGATGTTTTTCTCACTCCTACTAGTGAATCTAATGTAACACACACCCATACAATGCGCACCACCCCGTGATGTTTTTCTCACTGCTACTAGTGAATCTAATGTAACACACACCCATACAATGCGCACCACCCCGTGATGTTTTTCTCACTCCTACTAGTGAATCTAATGTAACACACACCCATACAATGCTCACCACCCCCTGATGTTTTTCTCACTCCTACTAGTGAATGTAATGTAACACACACCCATACCATGCGCACCACTGCGTGATGATTTTCTCACTCCTACTAGTGAATCTAATGTAACAAACACCCATACAATGCGCACCACCCCGTGATGATTTTCTCACTCCTACTAGTGAATCTAATGTAACAAACACCCATACAATGCGCACCACCCCGTGATGTTTTTCTCACTCCTACTAGTGAATGTAATGTAACAAACACCCATACAATGCGCACCACCCCGTGATGTTTTTCTCACTCCTACTAGTGAATGTAATGTAACACACACCCATACAATGCGCACCACCCCGTGAATTTTTTCTCACTCCTACTAGTGAATGTAATGTAACACACACCCATACAATGCGCACCACCCCCTGATGTTTTTCTCACTCCTACTAGTGAATGTAATGTAACACACACCCATACCATGCGCACAATCCCGTGATGATTTTCTCACTCCTACTAGTGAATCTAATGTAACAAACACCCATACCATGCGCACCACCCCGTGATGTTTTTCTCACTCCTACTAGTTAATGTAATGTAACACACACCCATACAATGCGCACCACCCCGTGATGTTTCTCACTCCTACTATTGAATGTAATGTAACACACACCAATACAATGCGCACCACGCCGTGATGTTTTTCTCACTCCTACTAGTGAATGTAATGTAACACACACCCATACAATGCGCACCACCCCGTGATGTTTTTCTCACTGCTACTAGTGAATGTAATGTAACACACACCCATACAATGCGCACCACCCCGTGATGTTTTTCTCAATCCTACTAGTGAATCTAATGTAACACACACCCATACAATGCGCACCACCCCCTGATGTTTTTCTCACTCCTACTAGTGAATGTAATGTAATTCACACCCATACCATGCGCACCACTGCGTGATGATTTTCTCACTCCTACTAGTGAATCTAATGTAACAAACACCCATACAATGCGCACCACCCCGTGATGTTTTTCTCACTCCTACTAGTGAATGTAATGTAACACACACCCATACAATGCGCACCACCCCGTGATGATTTTCTCACTCCTACTAGTGAATCTAATGTAACAAACACCCATACAATGCGCACCACCCCGTGATGTTTTTCTCTCTCCTACTAGTGAATGTAATGTAACAAACACCCATACAATGCGCACCACCCCGTGATGTTTTTCTCACTCCTACTAGTGAATGTAATGTAACACACACCCATACAATGCGCACCACCCCGTGAATTTTTTCTCACTACTACTACTGAATGTAATGTAACACACACCCATACAATGCGCACCACCCCCTGATGTTTTTCTCACTCCTACTAGTGAATGTAATGTAACACACACCCATACCATGCGCACCACCCCGTGATGATTTTCTCACTCTTACTAGTGAATCTAATGTAACAAACACCCATACAATGCGCACCACCCCGTGATGTTTTTCTCACTGCTACTAGTGAATCTAATGTAACACACCCATACAATGCGCACCACCCCGTGATGTTTTTCTCACTCCTACTAGTGAATGTAATGTAACACACACCCATACAATGCGCACCACACCGTGATGTTTTTCTCACTCCTACTAGTGAATGTAATGTAACACACACCCATACAATGCGCACCACCCCGTGATGTTTTTCTCACTGCTACTAGTGAATGTAATGTAACACACACCCATACAATGCGCACCACCCCGTGATGTTTTTCTCACTCCTACTAGTGAATGTAATGTAACACACACCCATACAATGCGCACCACCCCGTGATGTTTTTCTCACTCCTACTAGTGAATCTAATGTAACACACACCCATACAATGCGCACCACCCCGTGATGTTTTTCTCACTGCTACTAGTGAATGTAACGTAACACACCAATACAATGCGCACCACCCCGTGATGTTTTTCTCACTCCTACTAGTGAATGTAATGTAACAAACACCCTTACAATGCGCACCAGCCCGTGATGTTTTTCTCACTTCTACTAGTGAATCTAATGTAACACACACCCATACAATTCGCACCACCCCGTGATGTTTTTCTCACTCCTAATAGTGAATCTAATGTAACACACACCCATACAATGCGCACCACCCCCTGATGTTTTTCTCACTCCTACTAGTGAATGTAATGTAACACACACCCATACCATGCGCACCACTGCGTGATGATTTTCTCACTCCTACTAGTGAATCTAATGTAACAAACACCCATACAATGCGCACCACCCCGTGATGTTTTTCTCACTCCTACTAGTGAATGTAATGTAACACACATCCATACAATGCGCACCACCCCGTGATGATTTTCTCTCTCCTACTAGTGAATCTAATGTAACAAACACCCATACCATGCGCACCACCCCGTGATGTTTTTCTCACTCCTACTAGTGAATGTAATGTAACACACACCCATACAATGCGCACCACCACGTGATGTTTTTCTCACTCCTACTAGTGAATGTAATGTAACACACACCCATACAATGCGCACCACCCCGTGATGTTTTTCTCACTCCTACTAGTGAATCTAATGTAACACACACCCATAAAATGCGCACCACCCCGTGATGTTTTTCTCACTGCTACTAGTGAATCTAATGTAACACACACCCATACAATGCGCACCACCCCGTGATGTTTTTCTCACTCCTACTAGTGAATGTAATGTAACACACACCCATACAATGCGCACCACCCCGTGATGTTTTTCTCACTCCTACTAGTGAATGTAATGTAACACACACCCATACAATGCGCACCACCCCGTGATGTTTTTCTCACTCCTACTAGTGAATGTAATGTAACACACACCCATACAATGCGCACCACCCCGTGATGTTTTTCTCACTCCTACTAGTGAATGTAATGTAACACAGACCCATACAATGCGCACCACCCCGTGATGTTTTTCTCACTCCTACTAGTGAATGTAATGTAACACACACCCATACAATGCGCACCACCCCGTGATGTTTTTCTCACTCCTACTAGTGAATGTAATGTAACAAACACACATACAATGCGCACCACACCGTGATGTTTTTCTCACTCCTACTAGTGAATCTAATGTAACACACACACATACAATGCGCACCACCCCGTGATGTTTTTCTCACTGCTACTAGTGAATCTAATGTAACACACACCCATACAATGCGCACCACCCCGTGATGTTTTTCTCACTCCTACTAGTGAATGTAATGTAACACACACCCATACAATGCGCACCACCCCGTGATGTTTTTCTCACTCCTACTAGTGAATGTAATGTAACACACACCCATACAATGCGCACCACCCCGTGATGTTTTTCTCACTCCTACTAGTGAATGTAATGTAACACACACCCATACAATGCGCACCACCCCGTGATGTTTTTCTCACTCCTACTAGTGAATGTAATGTAACACACACCCATACAATGCGCACCACCCAGTGATGTTTTTCTCACTCCTACTAGTGAATCTAATGTAACACACACCCATACAATGCGCACCACCCCGTGATGTTTTTCTCACTCCTACTAGTGAATCTAATGTAACACACACCCATACAATGCGCACCACCCCGTGATGTTTTTCTCACTGCTACTAGTGAATCTAATGTAACACACACCCATACAATGCGCACCACCCCGTGATGTTTTTCTCACTCCTACTAGTGAATCTAATGTAACACACACCCATACAATGCGCACCACCCCGTGATGTTTTTCTCACTGCTACTAGTGAATCTAATGTAACACACACCCATACAATGCGCACCACCCCGTGATGTTTTTCTCACTCCTACTAGTGAATGTAATGTAACACACACCCATACAATGCGCACCACCCCGTGATGTTTTTCTCACTCCTACTAGTGAATGTAATGTAACACACACCCATACAATGCGCACCACCCCGTGATGTTTTTCTCACTCCTACTAGTGAATGTAATGTAACACACACCCATACAATGCGCACCACCCCGTGATGTTTTTCTCACTCCTACTAGTGAATGTAATGTAACACAGACCCATACAATGCGCACCACCCCGTGATGTTTTTCTCACTCCTACTAGTGAATGTAATGTAACACACACCCATACAATGCGCACCACCCCGTGATGTTTTTCTCACTCCTACTAGTGAATGTAATGTAACACACACACATACAATGCGCACCACACCATGATGTTTTTCTCACTCCTACTAGTGAATCTAATGTAACACACACACATACAATGCGCACCACCCCGTGATGTTTTTCTCACTGCTACTAGTGAATCTAATGTAACACACACCCATACAATGCGCACCACCCCGTGATGTTTTTCTCACTCCTACTAGTGAATGTAATGTAACACACACCCATACAATGCGCACCACCCCGTGATGTTTTTCTCACTCCTACTAGTGAATGTAATGTAACACACACCCATACAATGCGCACCACCCCGTGATGTTTTTCTCACTCCTACTAGTGAATGTAATGTAACACACACCCATACAATGCGAACCACCCCGTGATGTTTTTCTCACTCCTACTAGTGAATGTAATGTAACACACACCCATACAATGCGCACCACCCCGTGATGTTTTTCTCACTCATACTAGTGAATGTAATGTAACACACACCCATACAATGTGCACCACCCAGTGATGTTTTTCTCACTCCTACTAGTGAATCTAATGTAACACACACCCATACAATGCGCACCACCCCGTGATGTTTTTCTCACTCCTACTAGTGAATCTAATGTAACACACACCCATACAATGCGCACCACCCCGTGATGTTTTTCTCACTGCTACTAGTGAATCTAATGTAACACACACCCATACAATGCGCACCACCCCGTGATGTTTTTCTCACTCCTACTAGTGAATCTAATGTAACACACACCCATACAATGCGCACCACCCCCTGATGTTTTTCTCACTCCTACTAGTGAATGTAATGTAACACACACCCATACCATGCGCACCACTGCGTGATGATTTTCTCACTCCTACTAGTGAATCTAATGTAACAAACACCCATACAATGCGCACCACTCCGTGATGATTTTCTCACTCCTACTAGTGAATCTAATGTAACAAACACCCATACAATGCGCACCACCCCGTGATGTTTTTCTCACTCCTACTAGTGAATGTAATGTAACAAACACCCATACAATGCGCACCACCCCGTGATGTTTTTCTCACTCCTACTAGTGAATGTAATGTAACACATACCCATACAATGCGCACCACCCCGTGAA
Source organism: Cavia porcellus (assembly GCF_034190915.1). Lineage (NCBI taxonomy): Eukaryota > Metazoa > Chordata > Mammalia > Rodentia > Caviidae > Cavia > Cavia porcellus. The sequence goes on along the minus strand of NW_026947582.1, from coordinate 672,201 downwards.
TTTTTTCTCACTCCTACTAGTGAATGTAATGTAACACACACCCATACAATGCGCACCACCCCCTGATGTTTTTCTCACTCCTACTAATGAATGTAATGTAACACACACCTATACCATGCGCACCACCCCGTGATGATTTTCTCACTCCTACTAGTGAATCTAATGTAACAAACACCCATACGATGCGCACCACCCCGTGATGTTTTTCTCACTCCTACTAGTTAATGTAATGTAACACACACCCATACAATGCGCACCACCCCGTGATGTTTTTCTCACTCCTACTAGTGAATGTAATGTAACACACACCCATACAATGCGCACCACCCCGTGATGTTTTTCTCACTCCTACTAGTGAATGTAATGTAACACACACCCATACAATGCGCACCACCCCGTGATGTTTTTCTCACTCCTACTAGTGAATGTAATGTAACACACACCCATACAATGCGCACCACCCCGTGATGTTTTTCTCACTCCTACTAGTGAATGTAATGTAACACAGACCCATACAATGCGCACCACCCCGTGATGTTTTTCTCACTCCTACTAGTGAATGTAATGTAACACACACCCATACAATGCGCACCACCCCGTGATGTTTTTCTCACTCCTACTAGTGAATGTAATGTAACACACACACATACAATGCGCACCACACCGTGATGTTTTTCTCACTCCTACTAGTGAATCTAATGTAACACACACACATACAATGCGCACCACCCCGTGATGTTTTTCTCACTGCTACTAGTGAATCTAATGTAACACACACCCATACAATGCGCACCACCCCGTGATGTTTTTCTCACTCCTACTAGTGAATGTAATGTAACACACACCCATACAATGCGCACCACCCCGTGATGTTTTTCTCACTCCTACTAGTGAATGTAATGTAACACACACCCATACAATGCGCACCACCCCGTGATGTTTTTCTCACTCCTACTAGTGAATGTAATGTAACACACACCCATACAATGCGCACCACCCCGTGATGTTTTTCTCACTCCTACTAGTGAATGTAATGTAACACACACCCATACAATGCGCACCACCCAGTGATGTTTTTCTCACTCCTACTAGTGAATCTAATGTAACACACACCCATACAATGCGCACCACCCCGTGATGTTTTTCTCACTCCTACTAGTGAATCTAATGTAACACACACCCATACAATGCGCACCACCCCGTGATGTTTTTCTCACTGCTACTAGTGAATCTAATGTAACACACACCCATACAATGCGCACCACCCCGTGATGTTTTTGTCACTCCTACTAGTGAATCTAATGTAACACACACCCATACAATGCGCACCACCCCGTGATGTTTTTCTCACTGCTACTAGTGAATCTAATGTAACACACACCCATACAATGCGCACCACCCCGTGATGTTTTTCTCACTCCTACTAGTGAATGTAATGTAACACACACCCATACAATGCGCACCACCCCGTGATGTTTTTCTCACTCCTACTAGTGAATGTAATGTAACACACACCCATACAATGCGCACCACCCCGTGATGTTTTTCTCACTCCTACTAGTGAATGTAATGTAACACAGACCCATACAATGCGCACCACCCCGTGATGTTTTTCTCACTCCTACTAGTGAATGTAATGTAACACACACCCATACAATGCGCACCACCCCGTGATGTTTTTCTCACTCCTACTAGTGAATGTAATGTAACACACACACATACAATGCGCACCACACCGTGATGTTTTTCTCACTCCTACTAGTGAATCTAATGTAACACACACACATACAATGCGCACCACCCCGTGATGTTTTTCTCACTGCTACTAGTGAATCTAATGTAACACACACCCATACAATGCGCACCACCCCGTGATGTTTTTCTCACTCCTACTAGTGAATGTAATGTAACACACACCCATACAATGCGCACCACCCCGTGATGTTTTTCTCACTCCTACTAGTGAATGTAATGTAACACACACCCATACAATGCGCACCACCCCGTGATGTTTTTCTCACTCCTACTAGTGAATGTAATGTAACACACACCCATACAATGCGCACCACCCCGTGATGTTTTTCTCACTCCTACTAGTGAATGTAATGTAACACACACCCATACAATGCGCACCACCCAGTGATGTTTTTCTCACTCCTACTAGTGAATCTAATGTAACACACACCCATACAATGCGCACCACCCCGTGATGTTTTTCTCACTCCTACTAGTGAATCTAATGTAACACACACCCATACAATGCGCACCACCCCGTGATGTTTTTCTCACTGCTACTAGTGAATCTAATGTAACACACACCCATACAATGCGCACCACCCCGTGATGTTTTTCTCACTCCTACTAGTGAATCTAATGTAACACACACCCATACAATGCGCACCACCCCGTGATGTTTTTCTCACTGCTACTAGTGAATCTAATGTAACACACACCCATACAATGCGCACCACCCCGTGATGTTTTTCTCACTCCTACTAGTGAATGTAATGTAACACACACCCATACAATGCGCACCACCCCGTGATGTTTTTCTCACTCCTACTAGTGAATGTAATGTAACACACACCCATACAATGCGCACCACCCCGTGATGTTTTTCTCACTCCTACTAGTGAATGTAATGTAACACACACCCATACAATGCGCACCACCCCGTGATGTTTTTCTCACTCCTACTAGTGAATGTAATGTAACACAGACCCATACAATGCGCACCACCCCGTGATGTTTTTCTCAATCCTACTAGTGAATGTAATGTAACACACACCCATACAATGCGCACCACCCCGTGATGTTTTTCTCACTCCTACTAGTGAATGTAATGTAACACACACACATACAATGCGCACCACACCGTGATGTTTTTCTCACTCCTACTAGTGAATCTAATGTAACACACACACATACAATGCGCACCACCCCGTGATGTTTTTCTCACTGCTACTAGTGAATCTAATGTAACACACACCCATACAATGCGCACCACCCCGTGATGTTTTTCTCACTCCTACTAATGAATGTAATGTAACACACACCCATACAATGCGCACCACCCCGTGATGTTTTTCTCACTCCTACTAGTGAATGTAATGTAACACACACCCATACAATGCGCACCACCCCGTGATGTTTTTCTCACTCCTACTAGTGAATGTAATGTAACACACACCCATACAATGCGCACCACCCCGTGATGTTTTTCTCACTCCTACTAGTGAATGTAATGTAACACACACCCATACAATGCGCACCACCCCGTGATGTTTTTCTCACTCCTACTAGTGAATGTAATGTAACACACACCCATACAATGTGCACCACCCAGTGATGTTTTTCTCACTCCTACTAGTGAATCTAATGTAACACACACCCATACAATGCGCACCACCCCGTGATGTTTTTCTCACTCCTACTAGTGAATCTAATGTAACACACACCCATACAATGCGCACCACCCCGTGATGTTTTTCTCACTGCTACTAGTGAATCTAATGTAACACACACCCATACAATGCGCACCACCCCGTGATGTTTTTCTCACTCCTACTAGTGAATCTAATGTAACACACACCCATACAATGCGCACCACCCCCTGATGTTTTTCTCACTCCTACTAGTGAATGTAATGTAACACACACCCATACCATGCGCACCACTGCGTGATGATTTTCTCACTCCTACTAGTGAATCTAATGTAACAAACACCCATACAATGCGCACCACTCCGTGATGATTTTCTCACTCCTACTAGTGAATCTAATGTAACAAACACCCATACAATGCGCACCACCCCGTGATGTTTTTCTCACTCCTACTAGTGAATGTAATGTAACAAACACCCATACAATGCGCACCACCCCGTGATGTTTTTCTCACTCCTACTAGTGAATGTAATGTAACACATACCCATACAATGCGCACCACCCCGTGAATTTTTTCTCACTCCTACTAGTGAATGTAATGTAACACACACCCATACAATGCGCACCACCCCCTGATGTTTTTCTCACTCCTACTAATGAATGTAATGTAACACACACCCATACCATGCGCACCACCCCGTGATGATTTTCTCACTCCTACTAGTGAATCTAATGTAACAAACACCCATACGATGCGCACCACCCCGTGATGTTTTTCTCACTCCTACTAGTTAATGTAATGTAACACACACCCATACAATGCGCACCACCCCGTGATGTTTTTCTCACTCCTACTAGTGAATGTAATGTAACACACACCAATACAATGCGCACCACGCCGTGATGTTTTTCTCACTCCTACTAGTGAATGTAATGTAACACACACCCATACAATGCGCACCACCCCGTGATGTTTTTCTCACTGCTACTAGTGAATGTAATGTAACACACACCCATACAATGCGCACCACCCCGTGATGTTTTTCTCACTCCTACTAGTGAATGTAATGTAACACACCCATACAATGCGCACCACCCCGTGATGTTTTTCTCACTCCTACTAGTGAATGTAATGTAACAATCACCCATACAATGCGCACCACCCCGTGATGTTTTTCTCACTCCTACTAGTGAATCTAATGTAACACACACCCATACAATGCGCACCAACCCGTGATGTTTTTCTCACTCCTACTAGTGAATCTAATGTAACACACACCCATACAATGCGCACCACCACCTGATGTTTTTCTCACTCCTAGTAGTGAATGTAATGTAACACACACCCATACCATGCGCACCACTGCGTAATGATTTTCTCACTCCTACTAGTGAATCTAATGTAACAAACACCCATACAATGCGCACCACCCCGTGATGTTTTTCTCACTCCTACTAGTGAATGTAATGTAACACACACCCATACAATGCGCACCACCCCGTGATGATTTTCTCACTCCTACTAGTGAATCTAATGTAACAAACACCCATACAATGCGCACCACCCCGTGATGTTTTTCTCACTCCTACTAGTGAATGTAATGTAACAAACACCCATACAATGCGCACCACCCCGTGATGTTTTTCTCACTCCTACTCGTGAATGTAATGTAACACACACCCATACAATGCGCACCACCGCGTGAATTTTTTCTCACTCCTACTAGTGAATGTAATGTAACACACACCCATACAATGCGCACCACCCCCTGATGTTTTTCTCACTCCTACTAGTGAATGTAATGTAACACACACCCATACCATGCGCACCACCCCGTGATGATTTTCTCACTCTTACTAGAGAATCTAATGTAACAAACACCCATACAATGCGCACCACCCCGTGATGTTTTTCTCACTGCTACTAGTGAATCTAATGTAACACACCCATACAATGCGCACCACCCCGTGATGTTTTTCTCACTCCTACTAGTGAATCTAATGTAACAAACACCCATACAATGCGCACCACCCCGTGATGATTTTCTCACTCCTACTAGTGAATCTAATGTAACACACACCCATACAATGCGCACCACCCCGTGATGTTTTTCTCACTGCTACTAGTGAATCTAATGTAACACACCCATACAATGCGCACCACCCCGTGATGTTTTTCTCACTCCTACTAGTGAATGTAATGTAACACACACCCATACAATGCGCACCACCCCGTGATGTTTTTCTCACTCCTACTAGTGAATGTAATGTAACACACACCCATACAATGCGCACCACCCCGTGATGTTTTTCTCACTCCTACTAGTGAATGTAATGTAACACACACCCATACAATGCGCACCACCCCGTGATGTTTTTCTCACTCCTACTAGTGAATGTAATGTAACACACACCCATACAATGCGCACCACCCCGTGATGTTTTTCTCACTCCTACTAGTGAATCTAATGTAACACACACCCATACAATGCGCACCAACCCGTGATGTTTTTCTCACTCCTACTAGTGAATCTAATGTAACACACACCCATACAATGCGCACCACCCCCTGATGTTTTTCTCACTCCTACTAGTGAATGTAATGTAACACACACCCATACCATGCGCACCACTGCGTAATGATTTTCTCACTCCTACTAGTGAATCTAATGTAACAAACACCCATACAATGCGCACCACCCCGTGATGTTTTTCTCACTCCTACTAGTGAATGTAATGTAACACACACCCATACAATGCGCACCACCCCGTGATGATTTTCTCACTCCTACTAGTGAATCTAATGTAACAAACACCCATACAATGCGCACAACCCCGTGATGTTTTTCTCACTCCTACTAGTGAATGTAATGTAACAAACACCCATACAATGCGCACCACCCCGTGATGTTTTTCTCACTCCTACTCGTGAATGTAATGTAACACACACCCATACAATGCGCACCACCGCGTGAATTTTTTCTCACTCCTACTAGTGAATGTAATGTAACACACACCCATACAATGCGCACCACCCCCTGATGTTTTTCTCACTCCTACTAGTGAATGTAATGTAACACACACCCATACCATGCGCACCACCCCGTGATGATTTTCTCACTCTTACTAGTGAATCTAATGTAACAAACACCCATACAATGCGCACCACCCCGTGATGTTTTTCTCACTGCTACTAGTGAATCTAATGTAACACACCCATACAATGCACACCACCCCGTGATGTTTTTCTCACTCCTACTAGTGAATGTAATGTAACACACAACCATACAATGCGCACCACCCCGTGATGTTTTTCTCACTCCTACTAGTGAATGTAATGTAACACACACCCATACAATGCGCACCACCCCGTGATGTTTTTCTCACTGCTACTAGTGAATGTAAGGTAACACACACCCATACAATGCGCACCACCCCGTGATGTTTTTCTCAGTGCTACTAGTGAACGTAACGTAACACAACAATACAATGCGCACCACCCCGTGATGTTTTTCTCACTCCTACTAGTGAATGTAATGTAACACACACCAATACAATGCGCACCACGCCGTGATGTTTTTCTCACTCCTACTAGTGAATGTAATGTAACACACACCCATACAATGCGCACCACCCCGTGATGTTTTTCTCACTGCTACTAGTGAATGTAATGTAACACACACCCATACAATGCGCACCACCCCGTGATGTTTTTCTCACTCCTACTAGTGAATCTAATGTAACAAACACCCATACAATGCGCACCACCCCGTGATGTTTTTCTCACTCCTACTAGTGAATGTAATGTAACAAACACCCATATAATGCCCACCACCCCGTGATGTTTTTCTCACTCCTACTAGTGAATCTAATGTAACACACACCCATACAATGCGCACCACCCCGTGATGTTTTTCTCACTCCTACTAGTGAATCTAATGTAACACACACCCATACAATGCGCACCACCACCTGATGTTTTTCTCACTCCTACTAGTGAATGTAATGTAACACACACCCATACCATGCGCACCACTGCGTGATGATTTTCTCACTCCTACTAGTGAATCTAATGTAACACACACCCATACAATGCGCACCACCCCGTGATGTTTTTCTCACTGCTACTAGTGAATGTAATGTAACACACACCCATACAATGCGCACCACCCCGTGATGTTTTTCTCACTCCTACTAGTGAATGTAATGTAACACACACCCATACCATGCGCACCACCGCGTGATGATTTTCTCACTCCTACTAGTGAATCTAATGTAACAAACACCCATACAATGCGCACCACCCCGTGATGTTTTTCTCACTCCTACTAGTGAATGTAATGTAACACACACCCATACCATGCGCACCACTGCGTGATGATTTTCTCACTCCTACTAGTGAAACTAATGTAACAAACACCCATACAATGCGCACCACCCCGTGATGTTTTTCTCACTCCTACTAGTGAATGTAATGTAACACACACCCATACAATGCGCACCACCCCGTGATGATTTTCTCACTCCTACTAGTGAATCTAATGTAACACACACCCATACAATGCGCACCACCCCGTGATGTTTTTCTCACTCCTACTAGTGAATGTAATGTAACAAACACCCATACAATGCGCACCACCCCGTGATGTTTTTCTCACTCCTACTAGTGAATGTAATGTAACACACACCCATACAATGCGCACCACCCCGTGAATTTTTTCTCACTCCTACTAGTGAATGTAATGTAACACACACCCATACAATGCGCACCACCCCGTGATGATTTTCTCACTCTTACTAGTGAATCTAATGTAACAAACACCCATACAATGCGCACCACCCCGTGATGTTTTTCTCACTGCTACTAGTGAATCTAATGTAACACACCCATACAATGCGCACCACCCCGTGATGTTTTTCTCACTCCTACTAGTGAATGTAATGTAACACACACCCATACAATGCGCACCACCCCGTGATGTTTTTCTCACTCCTACTAGTGAATGTAATGTAACACACACCCATACAATGCGCACCACCCCGTGATGTTTTTCTCACTGCTACTAGTGAATGTAATGTAACACACACCCATACAATGCGCACCACCCCGTGATGTTTTTCTCACTCCTACTAGTGAATGTAATGTAACACACACCCATACAATGCGCACGACCCCGTGATGTTTTTCTCACTCCTACTAGTGAATCTAATGTAACACACACCCATACAATGCGCACCACCCCGTGATGTTTTTCTCACTGCTACTAGTGAATGTAACGTAACACACCAATACAATTTGCACCACCCCGTGATGTTTTTCTCACTCCTACTAGTGAATGTAATGTAACACACACCAATACAATGCGCACCACGCCGTGATGTTTTTCTCACTCCTACTAGTGAATGTAATGTAACACTCACCCATACAATGCGCACCACCCCGTGATGTTTTTCTCACTGCTACTAGTGAATGTAATGTAACACACACCCATACAATGCGCACCACCCCGTGATGTTTTTCTCACTCCTACTAGTGAATCTAATGTAACAAACACCCATACAATGCGCACCACCCCGTGATGTTTTTCTCACTCCTACTAGTGAATGTAATGTAACAAACACCCATACAATGCGCACCACCCCGTGATGTTTTTCTCACTCCTACTAGTGAATCTAATGTAACACACACCCATACAATGCGCACCACCCCGTGATGTTTTTCTCACTCCTACTAGTGAATCTAATGTAACACACACCCATACAATGCGCACCACCCCCTGATGTTTTTCTCACTCCTACTATTGAATGTAATGTAACACACACCCATACCATGCGCACCACTGCGTGATGATTTTCTCACTCCTACTAGTGAATCTAATGTAACAAACACCCATACAATGCGCACCACCCCGTGATGTTTCTCTCACTCCTACTAGTGAATGTAATGTAACACACACCCATACAATGCGCACCACCCCGTGATGATTTTCTCACTCCTACTAGTGAATCTAATGTAACAAACACCCATACAATGCGCACCACCCCGTGATGTTTTTCTCACTGCTACTAGTGAATGTAATGTAACAAACACCCATACAATGCGCACCACCCCGTGATGTTTTTCTCACTCCTACTAGTGAATATAATGTAACACACACCCATACAATGCGCACCAAAACGTGAATTTTTTCTCACTCCTACTAGTGAATGTAATGTAACACACACCCATACAATGCGCACCACCCCCTGATGTTTTTCTCACTCCTACTAGTGAATGTAATGTAACACACACCCATACCATGCGCACCACCCCGTGATGATTTTCTCACTCCTACTAGTGAATCTAATGTAACAAACACCCATACCTTGCGCACCACCCCGTGATGATTTTCTCACTCCTACTAGTGAATGTAATGTAACACACACCCATACAATGCGCACCACCCCGTGATGTTTTTCTCACTCCTACTAGTGAATGTAATGTAACACACACCCATACAATGCGCACCACCCCGTGATGTTTTTCTCACTCCTACTAGTGAATGTAATGTAACACACACCCATACCATGCGCACCACTGCGTGATGATTTTCTCACTCCTACTAGTGAATCTAATGTAACACACACCCATACAATGCGCACCACCCCGTGATGTTTTTCTCACTGCTACTAGTGAATGTAATGTAACACACACCCATACAATGCGCACCACCCCGTGATGTTTTTCTCACTCCTACTAGTGAATGTAATGTAACACACACCCATACCATGCGCACCACCGCGTGATGATTTTCTCACTCCTACTAGTGAATCTAATGTAACAAACACCCATACAATGCGCACCACCCCGTGATGTTTTTCTCACTCCTACTAGTGAATGTAATGTAACACACACCCATACCATGCGCACCACTGCGTGATGATTTTCTCACTCCTACTAGTGAAACTAATGTAACAAACACCCATACAATGCGCACCACCCCGTGATGTTTTTCTCACTCCTACTAGTGAATGTAATGTAACACACACCCATACAATGCGCACCACCCCGTGATGATTTTCTCACTCCTACTAGTGAATCTAATGTAACACACACCCATACAATGCGCACCACCCCGTGATGTTTTTCTCACTCCTACTAGTGAATGTAATGTAACACACACCCATACAATGCGCACCACCCCGTGATGTTTTTCTCACTCCTACTAGTGAATGTAATGTAACACACACCCATACAATGCGCACGACCCCGTGATGTTTTTCTCACTCCTACTAGTGAATCTAATGTAACACACACCCATACAATGCGCACCACCCCGTGATGTTTTTCTCACTGCTACTAGTGAATGTAACGTAACACACCAATACAATTTGCACCACCCCGTGATGTTTTTCTCACTCCTACTAGTGAATGTAATGTAACACACACCAATACAATGCGCACCACGCCGTGATGTTTTTCTCACTCCTACTAGTGAATGTAATGTAACACTCACCCATACAATGCGCACCACCCCGTGATGTTTTTCTCACTGCTACTAGTGAATGTAATGTAACACACACCCATACAATGCGCACCACCCCGTGATGTTTTTCTCACTCCTACTAGTGAATCTAATGTAACAAACACCCATACAATGCGCACCACCCCGTGATGTTTTTCTCACTCCTACTAGTGAATGTAATGTAACAAACACCCATACAATGCGCACCACCCCGTGATGTTTTTCTCACTCCTACTAGTGAATCTAATGTAACACACACCCATACAATGCGCACCACCCCGTGATGTTTTTCTCACTCCTACTAGTGAATCTAATGTAACACACACCCATACAATGCGCACCACCCCCTGATGTTTTTCTCACTCCTACTATTGAATGTAATGTAACACACACCCATACCATGCGCACCACTGCGTGATGATTTTCTCACTCCTACTAGTGAATCTAATGTAACAAACACCCATACAATGCGCACCACCCCGTGATGTTTCTCTCACTCCTACTAGTGAATGTAATGTAACACACACCCATACAATGCGCACCACCCCGTGATGATTTTCTCACTCCTACTAGTGAATCTAATGTAACAAACACCCATACAATGCGCACCACCCCGTGATGTTTTTCTCACTCCTACTAGTGAATGTAATGTAACAAACACCCATACAATGCGCACCACCCCGTGATGTTTTTCTCACTCCTACTAGTGAATATAATGTAACACACACCCATACAATGCGCACCAAAACGTGAATTTTTTCTCACTCCTACTAGTGAATGTAATGTAACACACACCCATACAATGCGCACCACCCCCTGATGTTTTTCTCACTCCTACTAGTGAATGTAATGTAACACACACCCATACCATGCGCACCACCCCGTGATGATTTTCTCACTCCTACTAGTGAATCTAATGTAACAAACACCCATACCTTGCGCACCACCCCGTGATGATTTTCTCACTCCTACTAGTGAATGTAATGTAACACACACCCATACAATGCGCACCACCCCGTGATGTTTTTCTCACTCCTACTAGTGAATGTAATGTAACACACACCCATACAATGCGCACCACCCCGTGATGTTTTTCTCACTCCTACTAGTGAATCTAATGTAACACACACCCATACAATGCGCAACACCCCGTGATGTTTTTCTCACTGCTACTAGTGAATCTAATGTAACACACACCCATACAATGCGCACCACCACGTGATGTTTTTCTCACTCCTACTAGTGAATGTAATGTAACACACACCCATACAATGCGCACCACCCCGTGATGTTTTTCTCACTCCTACTAGTGAATGTAATGTAACACACACCCATACAATGCGCACCACCACGTGATGTTTTTCTCACTCCTACTAGTGAATGTAATGTAACACACACCCATACAATGCGCACCACCCCGTGATGTTTTTCTCACTCCTACTAGTGAATGTAATGTAACACACACCAATACAATGCGCACCACGCCGTGATGTTTTTCTCACTCCTACTAGTGAATGTAATGTAACACACACCCATACAATGCGCACCACCCCGGGATGTTTTTCTCACTGCTACTAGTGAATGTAATGTAACACACACCCATACAATGCGCACCACCCCGTGATGTTTTTCTCACTCCTACTAGTGAATCTAATGTAACACACCCATACAATGCGCACCACCCCGTGATGTTTTTCTCACTCCTACTAGTGAATGTAATGTAACACACACCCATACAATGCGCACCACCGCGTGATGATTTTCTCACTCCTACTAGTGAATCTAATGTAACAAACACCCATACAATGCGCACCACCCCGTGATGATTTTCTCACTCCTACTAGTGAATCTAATATAACAAACACCCATACAATGCGCACCACCCCGTGATGTTTTTCTCACTCCTACTAGTGCATGTAATGTAACACACACCCATACAATGCGCACCACCCCGTGATGATTTTCTCACTCCTACTAGTGAATCTAATATAACAAACACCCATACAATGCGCACCACCCCGTGATGTTTTTCTCACTCCTACTAGTGAATGTAATGTAACAAACACCCATACAATGCGCACCACCCCGTGATGTTTTTCTCACTCCTACTAGTGAATGTAATGTAACACACTCCCATACAATGCGCACCACCCCGTGAATTTTTTCTCACTCCTACTAGTGAATGTAATGTAACACACACCCATACCATGCGCACCACCCCGTGATGTTTTTCTCACTCCTACTAGTGAATGTAATGTAACACACACCCATACAATGCGCACCACCCCGTGATGTTTTTCTCACTCCTACTAGTGAATGTAATGTAACACACACCCATACAATGCGCACCACCCCGTGATGTTTTTCTCACTCCTACTAGTGAATCTAATGTAACACACACCCATACAATGCGCAACACCCCGTGATGTTTTTCTCACTGCTACTAGTGAATCTAATGTAACACACACCCATACAATGCGCACCACCACGTGATGTTTTTCTCACTCCTACTAGTGAATGTAATGTAACACACACCCATACAATGCGCACCACCCCGTGATGTTTTTCTCACTCCTACTAGTGAATGTAATGTAACACACACCCATACAATGCGCACCACCACGTGATGTTTTTCTCACTCCTACTAGTGAATGTAATGTAACACACACCCATACAATGCGCACCACCCCGTGATGTTTTTCTCACTCCTACTAGTGAATGTAATGTAACACACACCAATACAATGCGCACCACGCCGTGATGTTTTTCTCACTCCTACTAGTGAATGTAATGTAACACACACCCATACAATGCGCACCACCCCGGGATGTTTTTCTCACTGCTACTAGTGAATGTAATGTAACACACACCCATACAATGCGCACCACCCCGTGATGTTTTTCTCACTCCTACTAGTGAATCTAATGTAACACACCCATACAATGCGCACCACCCCGTGATGTTTTTCTCACTCCTACTAGTGAATGTAATGTAACACACACCCATACAATGCGCACCACCGCGTGATGATTTTCTCACTCCTACTAGTGAATCTAATGTAACAAACACCCATACAATGCGCACCACCCCGTGATGATTTTCTCACTCCTACTAGTGAATCTAATATAACAAACACCCATACAATGCGCACCACCCCGTGATGTTTTTCTCACTCCTACTAGTGCATGTAATGTAACACACACCCATACAATGCGCACCACCCCGTGATGATTTTCTCACTCCTACTAGTGAATCTAACATAACAAACACCCATACAATGCGCACCACCCCGTGATGTTTTTCTCACTCCTACTAGTGAATGTAATGTAACAAACACCCATACAATGCGCACCACCCCGTGATGTTTTTCTCACTCCTACTAGTGAATGTAATGTAACACACACCCATACAATGCGCACCACCCCGTGAATTTTTTCTCACTCCTACTAGTGAATGTAATGTAACACACACCCCTACCATGCGCACCACCCCGTGATGTTTTTCTCACTCCTACTAGTGAATGTAATGTAACACACACCCATACAATGCGCACCACCCCGTGATGTTTTTCTCACTCCTACTAGTGAATGTAATGTAACACACACCCATACAATGCGCACCACCCCGTGATGTTTTTCTCACTCCTACTAGTGAATCTAATGTAACACACACCCATACAATGCGCAACACCCCGTGATGTTTTTCTCACTGCTACTAGTGAATCTAATGTAACACACACCCATACAATGCGCACCACCACGTGATGTTTTTCTCACTCCTACTAGTGAATGTAATGTAACACACACCCATACAATGCGCACCGCCCCGTGATGTTTTACTCACTCCTACTAGTGAATGTAATGTAACACACACCCATACAATGCGCACCACCACGTGATGTTTTTCTCACTCCTACTAGTGAATGTAATGTAACACACACCCATACAATGCGCACCACCCCGTGATGTTTTTCTCACTCCTACTAGTGAATGTAATGTAACACACACCAATACAATGCGCACCACGCCGTGATGTTTTTCTCACTCCTACTAGTGAATGTAATGTAACACACACCCATACAATGCGCACCACCCCGGGATGTTTTTCTCACTGCTACTAGTGAATGTAATGTAACACACACCCATACAATGCGCACCACCCCGTGATGTTTTTCTCACTCCTACTAGTGAATCTAATGTAACACACCCATACAATGCGCACCACCCCGTGATGTTTTTCTCACTCCTACTAGTGAATGTAATGTAACACACACCCATACAATGCGCACCACCGCGTGATGATTTTCTCACTCCTACTAGTGAATCTAATGTAACAAACACCCATACAATGCGCACCACCCCGTGATGATTTTCTCACTCCTACTAGTGAATCTAATATAACAAACACCCATACAATGCGCACCACCCCGTGATGTTTTTCTCACTCCTACTAGTGCATGTAATGTAACACACACCCATACAATGCGCACCACCCCGTGATGATTTTCTCACTCCTACTAGTGAATCTAATATAACAAACACCCATACAATGCGCACCACCCCGTGATGTTTTTCTCACTCCTACTAGTGAATGTAATGTAACAAACACCCATACAATGCGCACCACCCCGTGATGTTTTTCTCACTCCTACTAGTGAATGTAATGTAACACACACCCATACAATGCGCACCACCCCGTGAATTTTTTCTCACTCCTACTAGTGAATGTAATGTAACACACACCCATACAATGCGCACCACCCGCTGATGTTTTTCTCACTCCTACTAGTGAATGTAATGTAACACACACCCATACCATGCGCACCACCCCGTGATGATTTTCTCACTCTTACTAGTGAATCTAATGTAACAAACACCCATACAATGCGCACCACCCCGTGATGTTTTTCTCACTGCTACTAGTGAATCTAATGTAACACACCCATACAATGCGCACCACCCCGTGACGTTTTTCTCACTCCTACTAGTGAATGTAATGTAACACACACCCATACAATGCGCACCACCCCGTGATGTTTTTCTCACTCCTACTAGTGAATGTAATGTAACACACACCCATACAATGCGCACCACCCCGTGATGTTTTTCTCACTGCTACTAGTGAATGTAATGTAACACACACCCATACAATGCGCACCACCCCGTGATGTTTTTCTCACTCCTACTAGTGAATGTAATGTAACACACACCCATACAATGCGCACCACCCCGTGATGTTTTTCTCACTCCTACTAGTGAATGTAATGTAACACACACCCATACAATGCGCACCACCCCGTGATGTTTTTCTCACTGCTACTAGTGAATGTAATGTAACACACACCCATACAATGCGCACCACCCCGTGATGTTTTTCTCACTCCTACTAGTGAATGTAATGTAACACACACCAATACAATGAGCACCACGCCGTGATGTTTTTCTCACTCCTACTAGTGAATGTAATGTAACACACACCCATACAATGCGCACCACCCCGTGATGTTTTTCTCACTGCTACTAGTGAATGTAATGTAACACACACCCATACAATGCGCACCACCCCGTGATGTTTTTCTCACTCCTACTAGTGAATCTAATGTAACACACACATACAATGCGCACCACCCCGTGATGTTTTTCTCACTCCTACTAGTGAATGTAATGTAACACACACCCATACAATGCGCACCACCGCGTGATGATTTTCTCACTCCTACTAGTGAATCTAATGTAACAAACACCCATACAATGTGCACCACCCCGTGATGTTTTTCTCACTCCTACTAGTGCATGTAATGTAACACACACCCATACAATGCGCACCACCCCGTGATGATTTTCTCACTCCTACTAGTGAATCTAATGTAACAAACACCCATACAATGCGCACCACCCTGTGATGTTTTTCTCACTCCTACTAGTGAATATAATGTAACACACACCCATACAATGCGCACCACCCCGTGATGATTTTCTCACTCCTACTAGTGAATCTAATGTAACAAACACCGATACAATGCGCACAACCCCGTGATGTTTTTCTCACTCCTACTAGTGAATGTAATGTAACAAACACCCATACAATGCGCACCACCCCGTGATGTTTTTCTCACTCCTACTCGTGAATGTAATGTAACACACACCCACACAATGCGCACCACCCCCTGATGTTTTTCTCACTCCTACTAGTGAATGTAATGTAACACACACCCATAACATGCGCACCACCCCGTGATGATTTTCTCACTCTTACTAGTGAATCTAATGTAACAAACACCCATACAATGCGCACCACCCCGTGATGTTTTTCTCACTGCTACTAGTGAATCTAATGTAACACACCCATACAATGCATACCACCCCGTGATGTTTTTCTCACTCCTACTAGTGAATGTAATGTAACACACACCCATACAATGCGCACCACCCCGTGATGTTTTTCTCACTCCTACTAGTGAATGTAATGTAACACACACCCATACAATGCGCACCACCCCGTGATGTTTTTCTCACTGCTACTAGTGAATGTAATGTAACACACACCCATACAATGCGCACCACCCCGTGATGTTTTTCTCAGTGCTACTAGTGAATGTAACGTAACACAACAATACAATGCGCACCACCCCGTGATGTTTTTCTCACTCCTACTAGTGAATGTAATGTAACACACACCAATACAATGCGCACCACGCCGTGATGTTTTTCTCACTCCTACTAGTGAATGTAATGTAACACACAC
This sequence comes from Cavia porcellus, assembly GCF_034190915.1. NCBI lineage: Eukaryota > Metazoa > Chordata > Mammalia > Rodentia > Caviidae > Cavia > Cavia porcellus. The sequence continues at coordinate 654,569 of NW_026947582.1, read as the reverse complement.
CCATACAATGCGCACCACCCCGTGATGTTTTTCTCACTGCTACTAGTGAATGTAATGTAACACACACCCATACAATGCGCACCACCCCGTGATGTTTTTCTCACTCCTACTAGTGAATCTAATGTAACAAACACCCATACAATGCGCACCACCCCGTGATGTTTTTCTCACTCCTACTAGTGAATGTAATGTAACAAACACCCATATAATGCCCACCACCCCGTGATGTTTTTCTCACTCCTACTAGTGAATCTAATGTAACACACACCCATACAATGCGCACCACCCCGTGATGTTTTTCTCACTCCTACTAGTGAATCTAATGTAACACACACCCATACAATGCGCACCACCACCTGATGTTTTTCTCACTCCTACTAGTGAATGTAATGTAACACACACCCATACCATGCGCACCACTGCGTGATGATTTTCTCACTCCTAATAGTGAATCTAATGTAACACACACCCATACAATGCGCACCACCCCGTGATGTTTTTCTCACTGCTACTAGTGAATGTAATGTAACACACACCCATACAATGCGCACCACCCCGTGATGTTTTTCTCACTCCTACTAGTGAATGTAATGTAACACACACCCATACCATGCGCACCACTGCGTGATGATTTTCTCACTCCTACTAGTGAATCTAATGTAACAAACACCCATACAATGCGCACCACCCCGTGATGTTTTTCTCACTCCTACTAGTGAATGTAATGTAACACACACCCATACCATGCGCACCACTGCGTGATGATTTTCTCACTCCTACTAGTGAAACTAATGTAACAAACACCCATACAATGCGCACCACCCCGTGATGTTTTTCTCACTCCTACTAGTGAATGTAATGTAACACACACCCATACAATGCGCACCACCCCGTGATGATTTTCTCACTCCTACTAGTGAATCTAATGTAACACACACCCATACAATGCGCACCACCCCGTGATGTTTTTCTCACTCCTACTAGTGAATGTAATGTAACAAACACCCATACAATGCGCACCACCCCGTGATGTTTTTCTCACTCCTACTAGTGAATGTAATGTAACACACACCCATACAATGCGCACCACCCCGTGAATTTTTTCTCACTCCTACTAGTGAATGTAATGTAACACACACCCATACAATGTGCACCACCCCGTGATGATTTTCTCACTCTTACTAGTGAATCTAATGTAACAAACACCCATACAATGCGCACCACCCCGTGATGTTTTTCTCACTGCTACTAGTGAATGTAATGTAACACACACCCATACAATGCGCACCACCCCGTGATGTTTTTCTCACTCCTACTAGTGAATGTAATGTAACACACACCAATACAATGCGCACCATGCCGTGATGTTTTTCTCACTCCTACTAGTGAATGTAATGTAACACACACCCATACAATGCGCACCACCCCGTGATGTTTTTCTCACTGCTACTAGTGAATGTAATGTAACACACACCCATACAATGCGCACCACCCCGTGATGTTTTTCTCACTCCTACTAGTGAATGTAATGTAACACACACCCATACAATGCGCACCACCCCGTGATGTTTTTCTCACTCCTACTAGTGAATCTAATGTAACACACACCCATACAATGCGCACCACCCCGTGATGTTTTTCTCACTGCTACTAGTGAATGTAACGTAACACACCAATACAATTCGCACCACCCCGTGATGTTTTTCTCACTCCTACTAGTGAATGTAATGTAACACACACAAATACAATGCGCACCACGCCGTGATGTTTTTCTCACTCCTACTAGTGAATGTAATGTAACACTCACCCATACAATGCGCACCACCCCGTGATGTTTTTCTCACTGCTACTAGTGAATGTAATGTAACACACACCCATACAATGCGCACCACCCCGTGATGTTTTTCTCACTCCTACTAGTGAATCTAATGTAACAAACACCCATACAATGCGCACCACCCCGTGATGTTTTTCTCACTCCTACTAGTGAATGTAATGTAACAAACACCCATACAATGCGCACCACCCCGTGATGTTTTTCTCACTCCTACTAGTGAATCTAATGTAACACACACCCATACAATGCGCACCACCCCGTGATGTTTTTCTCACTCCTACTAGTGAATCTAATGTAACACACACCCATACAATGCGCACCACCCCCTAATGTTTTTCTCACTCCTACTATTGAATGTAATGTAACACACACCCATACCATGCGCACCACTGCGTGATGATTTTCTCACTCCTACTAGTGAATCTAATGTAACAAACACCCATACAATGCGCACCACCCCGTGATGTTTTTCTCACTCCTACTAGTGAATGTAATGTAACACACACCCATACAATGCGCACCACCCCGTGATGATTTTCTCACTCCTACTAGTGAATCTAATGTAACAAACACCCATACAATGCGCACCACCCCGTGATGTTTTTCTCACTCCTACTAGTGAATGTAATGTAACAAACACCCATACAATGCGCACCACCCCGTGATGTTTTTCTCACTCCTACTAGTGAATGTAATGTAACACACACCCATACAATGCGCACCAACACGTGAATTTTTTCTCACTCCTACTAGTGAATGTAATGTAACACACACCCATACAATGCGCACCACCCCCTGATGTTTTTCTCACTCCTACTAGTGAATGTAATGTAACACACACCCATACCATGCGCACCACCCCGTGATGATTTTCTCACTCCTACTAGTGAATCTAATGTAACAAACACCCATACCATGCGCACCACCCCGTGATGTTTTTCTCACTCCTACTAGTGAATGTAATGTAACACACACCCATACAATGCGCACCACCCCGTGATGTTTTTCTCACTCCTACTAGTGAATGTAATGTAACACACACCCATACAATGCGCACCACCGCGTGAATTTTTTCTCACTCCTACTAGTGAATCTAATGTAACACACACCCATACAATGCGCAACACCCCGTGATGTTTTTCTCACTGCTACTAGTGAATCTAATGTAACACACACCCATACAATGCGCACCACCACGTGATGTTTTTCTCACTCCTACTAGTGAATGTAATGTAACACACACCCATACAATGCGCACCACCCCGTGATGTTTTTCTCACTCCTACTAGTGAATGTAATGTAACACACACCCATACAATGCGCACCACCACGTGATGTTTTTCTCACTCCTACTAGTGAATGTAATGTAACACACACCCATACAATGCGCACCACCCCGTGATGTTTTTCTCACTCCTACTAGTGAATGTAATGTAACACACACCAAGACAATGCGCACCACGCCGTGATGTTTTTCTCACTCCTACTAGTGAATGTAATGTAACACACACCCATACAATGCGCACCACCCCGTGATGTTTTTCTCACTGCTACTAGTGAATGTAATGTAACACACACCCATACAATGCGCACCACCCCGTGATGTTTTTCTCACTCCTACTAGTGAATCTAATGTAACACACCCATACAATGCGCACCACCCCGTGATGTTTTTCTCACTCCTACTAGTGAATGTAATGTAACACACACCCATACAATGCGCACCACCGCGTGATTATTTTCTCACTCCTACTAGTGAATCTAATGTAACAAACACCCATACAATGCGCACCACCCCGTGATGTTTTTCTCACTCCTACTAGTGCATGTAATGTAACACACACCCATACAATGCGCACCACCCCGTGATGATTTTCTCACTCCTACTAGTGAATCTAATGTAACAAACACCCATACAATGCGCACCACCCCGTGATGTTTTTCTCACTCCTACTAGTGAATCTAATGTAACAAACACCCATACAATGCGCACCACCCCATGATGTTTTTCTCACTCCTACTAGTGAATCTAATGTAACACACACCGATACAATGCGCACCACCCCGTGATGTTTTTCTCACTCCTACTAGTGAATCTAATGTAACACACACCCATACAATGCGCACCACCCCCTGATGTTTTTCTCACTCCTACTAGTGAATGTAATGTAACACACACCCATACCATGCGCACCACTGCGTGATGATTTTCTCACTCCTACTAGTGAATCTAATGTAACAAACACCCATACAATGCGCACCACCCCGTGATGTTTTTCTCTCTCCTACTAGTGAATGTAATGTAACACACACCCATACAATGCGCACCACCCCGTGATGATTTTCTCACTCCTACTAGTGAATGTAATGTAACAAACACCCATACAATGCGCACCACCCCGTGATGTTTTTCTCACTCCTACTAGTGAATGTAATGTAACAAACACCCATACAATGCGCACCACCCAGTGATGTTTTTCTCACTCCTACTAGTGAATGTAATGTAACACACACCCATACAATGCGCACCACCCCGTGAATTTTTTCTCACTCCTACTAGTGAAGGTAATGTAACACACACCCATGCAATGCGCACCACCACCTGATGTTTTTCTCACTCCTACTATTGAATGTAATGTAACACACACCCATACCATGCGCACCACCCCGTGATGATTTTCTCACTCCTACTAGTGAATCTAATGTAACAAACACCCATACCATGCGCACCACCCCGTGATGTTTTTCTCACTCCTACTAGTGAATGTAATGTAACACACACCCATACAATGCGCACCACCCCGTGATGTTTTTCTCACTCCTACTAGTGAATGTAATGTAACACACACCCATACAATGCGCACCACCCCGTGATGTTTTTCTCACTCCTACTAGTGAATCTAATGTAACACACACCCATACAATGCGCACCACCCCGTGATGTTTTTCTCACTGCTACTAGTGAATCTAACGTAACACACACCCATACAATGCGCACCACCCCGTGATGTTTTTCTCACTCCTACTAGTGAATGTAATGTAACACACACCCATACAATGCGCACCACCCCGTGATGTTTTTCTCACTCCTACTAGTGAATGTAATGTAACACACACCCATACAATGCGCACCACCCCGTGATGTTTTTCTCACTCCTACTAGTGAATGTAATGTAACACACACCCATACAATGCGCACCACCCCGTGATGTTTTTCTCACTCCTACTAGTGAATGTAATGTAACACACACCCATACAATGCGCACCACCCCGTGATGTTTTTCTCACTCCTACTAGTGAATGTAATGTAACACACACCCATACAATGTGCACCACCCCGTGATGTTTTTCTCACTCCTACTAGTGAATGTAATGTAACACACACCCATACAATGCGCACCACCCCGTGATATTTTTCTCACTCCTACTAGTGAATGTAATGTAACACACACCCATACAATGCGCACCACCCCGTGATGTTTTTCTCACTCCTACTAGTGAATGTAATGTAACACACACCCATACAATGCGCACCACCCCGTGATGTTTTTCTCACTGCTACTAGTGAATGTAATGTAACACACACCCATACAAGGCGCACCACCCCGTGATGTTTTTCTCACTCCTACTAGTGAATCTAATGTAACACACCCATACAATGCGCACCACCCCGTGATGTTTTTCTCACTCCTACTAGTGAATGTAATGTAACACACACCCATACAATGCGCACCACCGCGTGATGATTTTCTCACTCCTAATAGTGAATCTAATGTAACAAACACCCATACAATGCGCACCACCCCGTGATGATTTTCTCACTCCTACTAGTGAATCTAATATAACAAACACCCATACAATGCGCACCACCCCGTGATGTTTTTCTCACTCCTACTAGTGCATGTAATGTAACACACACCCATACAATGCGCACCACCCCGTGATGATTTTCTCACTCCTACTAGTGAATCTAATATAACAAACACCCATACAATGCGCACCACCCCGTGATGTTTTTCTCACTCCTACTAGTGAATGTAATGTAACAAACACCCATACAATGCGCACCACCCCGTGATGTTTTTCTCACTCCTACTAGTGAATGTAATGTAACACACACCCATACAATGCGCACCACCCCGTGAATTTTTTCTCACTCCTACTAGTGAATGTAATGTAACACACACCCATACAATGCGCACCACCCGCTGATGTTTTTCTCACTCCTACTAGTGAATGTAATGTAACACACACCCATACCATGCGCACCACCCCGTGATGATTTTCTCACTCTTACTAGTGAATCTAATGTAACAAACACCCATACAATGCGCACCACCCCGTGATGTTTTTCTCACTGCTACTAGTGAATCTAATGTAACACACCCATACAATGCGCACCACCCCGTGATGTTTTTCTCACTCCTACTAGTGAATGTAATGTAACACACACCCATACAATGCGCACCACCCCGTGATGTTTTTCTCACTCCTACTAGTGAATGTAATGTAACACACACCCATACAATGCGCACCACCCCGTGATGTTTTTCTCACTGCTACTAGTGAATGTAATGTAACACACACCCATACAATGCGCACCACCCCGTGATGTTTTTCTCACTCCTACTAGTGAATGTAATGTAACACACACCCATACAATGCGCACCACCCCGTGATGTTTTTCTCACTCCTACTAGTGAATGTAATGTAACACACACCCATACAATGCACACCACCCCGTGATGTTTTTCTCACTGCTACTAGTGAATGTAATGTAACACACACCCATACAATGCGCACCACCCCGTGATGTTTTTCTCACTCCTACTAGTGAATGTAATGTAACACACACCAATACAATGAGCACCACGCCGTGATGTTTTTCTCACTCCTACTAGTGAATGTAATGTAACACACACCCATACAATGCGCACCACCCCGTGATGTTTTTCTCACTGCTACTAGTGAATGTAATGTAACACACACCCATACAATGCGCACCACCCAGTGATGTTTTTCTCACTCCTACTAGTGAATCTAATGTAACACACCCATACAATGCGCACCACCCCGTGATGTTTTTCTCACTCCTACTAGTGAATGTAATGTAACACACACCCATACAATGCGCACCACCGCGTGATTATTTTCTCACTCCTACTAGTGAATCTAATGTAAGAAACACCCATACAATGCGCACCACCCCGTGATGTTTTTCTCACTCCTACTAGTGCATGTAATGTAACACACACCCATACAATGCGCACCACCCCGTGATGATTTTCTCACTCCTACTAGTGAATCTAATGTAACAAACACCCATACAATGCGCACCACACCGTGATGTTTTTCTCACTCCTACTAGTGAATCTAATGTAACAAACACCCATACAATGCGCACCACCCCATGATGTTTTTCTCACTCCTACTAGTGAATCTAATGTAACACACACCGATACAATGCGCACCACCCCGTGATGTTTTTCTCACTCCTACTAGTGAATCTAATGTAACACACACCCATACAATGCGCACCACCCCCTGATGTTTTTCTCACTCCTACTAGTGAATGTAATGTAACACACACCCATACAATGCGCACCACTGCGTGATGATTTTCTCACTCCTACTAGTGAATCTAATGTAACAAACACCCATACAATGCGCACCACCCCGTGATGTTTTTCTCTCTCCTACTAGTGAATGTAATGTAACACACACCCATACAATGCGCACCACCCGCTGATGTTTTTCTCACTCCTACTAGTGAATGTAATGTAACACACACCCATACCATGCGCACCACCCCGTGATGATTTTCTCACTCTTACTAGTGAATCTAATGTAACAAACACCCATACAATGCGCACCACCCCGTGATGTTTTTCTCACTGCTACTAGTGAATCTAATGTAACACACCCATACAATGCGCACCACCCCGTGATGTTTTTCTCACTCCTACTAGTGAATGTAATGTAACACACACCCATACAATGCGCACCACCCCGTGATGTTTTTCTCACTCCTACTAGTGAATGTAATGTAACACACACCCATACAATGCGCACCACCCCGTGATGTTTTTCTCACTGCTACTAGTGAATGTAATGTAACACACACCCATACAATGCGCACCACCCCGTGATGTTTTTCTCACTCCTACTAGTGAATGTAATGTAACACACACCCATACAATGCGCACCACCCCGTGATGTTTTTCTCACTCCTACTAGTGAATGTAATGTAACACACACCCATACAATGCACACCACCCCGTGATGTTTTTCTCACTGCTACTAGTGAATGTAATGTAACACACACCCATACAATGCGCACCACCCCGTGATGTTTTTCTCACTCCTACTAGTGAATGTAATGTAACACACACCAATACAATGAGCACCACGCCGTGATGTTTTTCTCACTCCTACTAGTGAATGTAATGTAACACACACCCATACAATGCGCACCACCCCGTGATGTTTTTCTCACTGCTACTAGTGAATGTAATGTAACACACACCCATACAATGCGCACCACCCAGTGATGTTTTTCTCACTCCTACTAGTGAATCTAATGTAACACACCCATACAATGCGCACCACCCCGTGATGTTTTTCTCACTCCTACTAGTGAATGTAATGTAACACACACCCATACAATGCGCACCACCGCGTGATTATTTTCTCACTCCTACTAGTGAATCTAATGTAAGAAACACCCATACAATGCGCACCACCCCGTGATGTTTTTCTCACTCCTACTAGTGCATGTAATGTAACACACACCCATACAATGCGCACCACCCCGTGATGATTTTCTCACTCCTACTAGTGAATCTAATGTAACAAACACCCATACAATGCGCACCACACCGTGATGTTTTTCTCACTCCTACTAGTGAATCTAATGTAACAAACACCCATACAATGCGCACCACCCCATGATGTTTTTCTCACTCCTACTAGTGAATCTAATGTAACACACACCGATACAATGCGCACCACCCCGTGATGTTTTTCTCACTCCTACTAGTGAATCTAATGTAACACACACCCATACAATGCGCACCACCCCCTGATGTTTTTCTCACTCCTACTAGTGAATGTAATGTAACACACACCCATACAATGCACACCACTGCGTGATGATTTTCTCACTCCTACTAGTGAATCTAATGTAACAAACACCCATACAATGCGCACCACCCCGTGATGTTTTTCTCTCTCCTACTAGTGAATGTAATGTAACACACACCCATACAATGCGCACCACCCCGTGATGATTTTCTCACTCCTACTAGTGAATGTAATGTAACAAACACCCATACAATGCGCACCACCCCGTGATGTTTTTCTCACTCCTACTAGTGAATGTAATGTAACAAACACCCATACAATGCGCACCACCCCGTGATGTTTTTCTCACTCCTACTAGTGAATGTAATGTAACACACACCCATACAATGCGCACCACCCCGTGAATTTTTTCTCACTCCTACTAGTGAAGGTAATGTAACACACACCCATGCAATGCGCACCACCCCCTGATGTTTTTCTCACTCCTACTATTGAATGTAATGTAACACACACCCATACCATGCGCACCACCCCGTGATGATTTTCTCACTCCTACTAGTGAATCTAATGTAACAAACACCCATACCATGCGCACCACCCCGTGATGTTTTTCTCACTCCTACTAGTGAATGTAATGTAACACACACCCATACAATGCGCACCACCCCGTGATGTTTTTCTCACTCCTACTAGTGAATGTAATGTAACACACACCCATACAATGCGCACCACCCCGTGATGTTTTTCTCACTCCTACTAGTGAATCTAATGTAACACACACCCATACAATGCGCACCACCCCGTGATGTTTTTCTCACTGCTACTAGTGAATCTAACGTAACACACACCCATACAATGCGCACCACCCCGTGATGTTTTTCTCACTCCTACTAGTGAATGTAATGTAACACACACCCATACAATGCGCACCACCCCGTGATGTTTTTCTCACTCCTACTAGTGAATGTAATGTAACACACACCCATACAATGCGCACCACCCCGTGATGTTTTTCTCACTCCTACTAGTGAATGTAATGTAACACACACCCATACAATGCGCACCACCCCGTGATGTTTTTCTCACTCCTACTAGTGAATGTAATGTAACACACACCCATACAATGTGCACCACCCCGTGATGTTTTTCTCACTCCTACTAGTGAATGTAATGTAACACACACCCATACAATGCGCACCACCCCGTGATGTTTTTCTCACTCCTACTAGTGAATGTAATGTAACACACACCCATACAATGCGCACCACCCCGTGATGTTTTTCTCACTGCTACTAGTGAATCTAATGTAACACACACCCATACAATGCGCACCACCCCGTGATGTTTTTCTCACTCCTACTAGTGAATGTAATGTAACACACACCCATACAATGCGCACCACCCCGTGATGTTTTTCTCACTCCTACTAGTGAATCTAATGTAACACACACCCATACAATGCGCACCACCCCGTGATGTTTTTCTCACTGCTACTAGTGAATCTAATGTAACACACACCCATACAATGCGCTCCACCCCGTGATGTTTTTCTCACTCCTACTAGTGAATCTAATGTAACACACACCCATACAATGCGCACCACCCCCTGATGTTTTTCTCACTCCTACTAGTGAATGTAATGTAACACACACACATACCATGCGCACCACTGCGTGATGATTTTCTCACTCCTACTAGTGAATCTAATGTAACAAACACCCATACAATGCGCACCACCCCGAGATGTTTTTCTCACTCCTACTAGTGAATGTAATGTAACACACACCCATACAATGCGCACCACCCCGTGATGATTTTTTCACTGCTACTAGTGAATCTAATGTAACAAACACCCATACAATGCGCACCACCCCGTGATGTTTTTCTCACTCCTACTAGTGAATGTAATGTAACAAACACCCATACAATGCGCACCACCCCGTGATGTTTTTCTCACTCCTACTAGTGAATGTAATGTAACACACACCCATACAATGCGCACCACCCCGTGAATTTTTTCTCACTCCTACTAGTGAATGTAATGTAACACACACCCATACAATGCGCACCACCCCCTGATGTTTTTCTCACTCCTACTAGTGAATGTAATGTAACACACACCCATACCATGCGCACCACCCCGTGATGATTTTCTCACTCCTACTAGTGAATCTAATGTAACAAACACCCATACCATGCGCACCACCCCGTGATGTTTTTCTCACTCCTACTAGTGAATGTAATGTAACACACACCCATACAATGCGCACCACCCCGTGATGTTTTTCTCACTCCTACTAATGAATGTAATGTAACACACACCAATACAATGCGCACCATGCCGTGATGTTTTTCTCACTCCTACTAGTGAATGTAATGTAACACATACCCATACAATGCGCACCACCCCGTGATGTCTTTCTCACTGCTACTAGTGAATGTAATGTAACACATACCCATACAATGCGCACCAGCCCGTGATGTTTTTCTCACTCCTACTAGTGAATCTAATGTAACACACCCATACAATGCGCACCACCCCGTGATGTTTTTCTCACTCCTACTAGTGAATGTAATGTAACACACACCCATACAATGCGCACCACCCCGTGATGATTTTCTCACTCCTACTAGTGAATCTAATGTAACAAACACCCATACAATGCGCACCACCCCGTGATGTTTTTCTCACTCCTACTAGTGAATGTAATGTAACACACACCCATACAATGCGCACCACCCCGTGATGTCTTTCTCACTGCTACTAGTGAATGTAATGTAACACACACCCATACAATGCGCACCACCCCGTGATGTTTTTCTCACTCCTACTAGTGAATCTAATGTAACACACCCATACAATGCGCACCACCCCGTGATGTTTTTCTCACTCCTACTAGTGAATGTAATGTAACACACACCCATACAATGCCCACCACTGCGTGATGATTTTCTCACTCCTACTAGTGAATCTAATGTAACAAACACCCATACAATGCGCACCACCCCGTGATGTTTTTCTCACTCCTACTAGTGCATGTAATGTAACACACATCCATACAATGCGCACCACCCCGTGATGATTTTCTCACTCCTACTAGTGAATGTAATGTAACAAACACCCATACAATGCGCACCACCCCGTGATGTTTTTCTCACTCCTACTAGTGAATGTAATGTAACACACACCCATACCATGCGCACCACTGCGTGATGATTTTCTCATTCCTACTAGTGAATCTAATGTAACAAACACCCATACAATGCGCACCACCCCGTGATGTTTTTCTCACTCCTACTAGTGAATGTAATGTAACAAACACCCATACAATGCGCACCACCCCGTGATGTTTTTCTCACTCCTACTAGTGAATGTAATGTAACACACACCCATACCATGCGCACCACTGCGTGATGATTTTCTCACTCCTACTAGTGAATCTAATGTAACAAACACCCATACAATGCGCACCACCCCGTGATGTTTTTCTCACTCCTACTAGTGAATGTAATGTAACACACACCCATACAATGCGCACCACCCCGTGATGATTTTCTCACTCCTACTAGTGAATCTAATGTAACACACACCCATACCATGCGCACCACCCCGTGATGTTTTTCTCACTCCTATTAGTGAATGTAATGTAACAAACACCCACACAATGCGCACCACCCCGTGATGTTTTTCTCACTCCTACTAGTGAATGTAATGTAACACACACCCATACAATGCGCACCACCCCGTGAATTTTTTCTCACTCCTACTAGTGAATGTAATGTAACACACACCCATACAATGCGCACCACCCCCTGATGTTTTTCTCACTCCTACTAGTGAATGTAATGTAACACACACGCATACCATGCGCACCACCCCGTGATGATTTTCTCACTCTTACTAGTGAATGTAATGTAACACACACCCATACAATGCGCACCACGCCGTGATGTTTTTCTCACTCCTACTAGTGAATGTAATGTAACACACACCCATACAATGCGCACCACCGCGTGATGATTTTCTCACTCCTACTAGTGAATCTAATGTAACAAACACCCATACAATGCGCACCACCCCGTGATGTTTTTCTCACTCCTACTAGTGCATGTAATGTAACACACACCCATACAATGCGCACCACCGCGTGATGATTTTCTCACTCCTACTAGTGAATCTAATGTAACAAACACCCATACAATGCGCACCACCCCGTGATGTTTTTCTCACTCCTACTAGTGCATGTAATGTAACACACACCCATACAATGTGCACCACCCCGTGATGATTTTCTCACTCCTACTAGTGAATCTAATGTAACAAACACCCATACAATGCGCACCACCCCGTGATGTTTTTCTCACTCCTACTAGTGAATGTAATGTAACACACACCCATACAATGCGCACCACCCCGTGATGTTTTTGTCACTGCTACTAGTGAATGTAATGTAACACACACCCATACAATCCGCACCACCCCGTGATGTTTTTCTCACTCCTACTAGTGAATGTAATGTAACACACACCCATACAATGCGCACCACCCCGTGATGTTTTTCTCACTCCTACTAGTGAATCTAATGTAACACACACCCATACAATGCGCACCACCCCGTGATGTTTTTCTAACTGCTACTAGTGAATGTAACGTAGCACACCAATACAATGCGCACCACCCCGTGATGTTTTTCTCACTCCTACTAGTGAATGTAATGTAACACACACCAATACAATGCGCACCACGCCGTGATGTTTTTCTCACTCCTACTAGTGAATGTAATGTAACACACACCCATACAATGCGCACCACCCCGTGGTGTTTTTCTCACTGCTACTAGTGAATGTAATGTAACACACACCCATACAATGCGCACCACCCCGTGATGTTTTTCTCACTCCTACTAGTGAATCTAATGTAACACACCCATACAATGCGCACCACCCCGTGATGTTTTTCTCACTCCTACTAGTGAATGTAATGTAACACACACCCATACAATGCGCACCACCGCGTGATGATTTTCTCACTCCTACTAGTGAATCTAATGTAACAAACACCCATACAATGCGCACCACCCCGTGATGTTTTTCTCACTCCTACTAGTGCATGTAATGTAACACACACCCATACAATGCGCACCACCCCGTGATGATTTTCTCACTCCTACTAGTGAATCTAATGTAACAAACACCCATACAATGCGCACCACCCCGTGATGTTTTTCTCACTCCTACTAGTGAATGTAATGTAACAAACACCCATACAATGCGCACCACCCCGTGATGTTTTTCTCACTCCTACTAGTGAATCTAATGTAACACACACCCATACAATGTGCACCACCCCGTGATGTTTTTCTCACTCCTACTAGTGAATCTAATGTAACACACACCCATACAATGCGCACCACCCCCTGATGTTTTTCTCACTCGTACTAGTGCATGTAATGTAACACACACCCATACCATGCGCACCACCCCGTGATGATTTTCTCACTCCTACTAGTGAATCTAATGTAACAAACAACCATACAATGCGCACCACCCCGTGATGTTTTTCTCACACCTACTAGTGAATGTAATGTAACACACACCCATACAATGCGCACCACCCCGTGATGATTTTCTCACTCCTACTAGTGAATCTAATGTAACACACACCCATACAATGCGCACCACCCCGTGATGTTTTTCTCACTCCTACTAGTGAATGTAATGTAACACACACCCATACAATGCGCACCACCCCCTGATGTTTTTCTCACTCCTACTAGTGAATGTAATGTAACACACACCCATACCATGCGCACCACTGCGTGATGATTTTCTCACTCCTACTAGTGAATCTAATGTAACAAACACCCATACAATGCGCACCACCCCGTGATGTTTTTCTCTCTCCTACTAGTGAATGTAATGTAACACACACCCATACAATGCGCACCACCCCGTGATGATTTTCTCACTCCTACTAGTGAATGTAATGTAACAAACACCCATACAATGCGCACCACCCCGTGATGTTTTTCTCACTCCTACTAGTGAATGTAATGTAACAAACACCCATACAATGCGCACCACCCCGTGATGTTTTTCTCACTCCTACTAGTGAATGTAATGTAACACACACCCATACAATGCGCACCACCCCGTGAATTTTTTCTCACTCCTACTAGTGAAGGTAATGTAACACACACCCATGCAATGCGCACCACCCCCTGATGTTTTTCTCACTCCTACTATTGAATGTAATGTAACACACACCCATACCATGCGCACCACCCCGTGATGATTTTCTCACTCCTACTAGTGAATCTAATGTAACAAACACCCATACCATGCGCACCACCCCGTGATGTTTTTCTCACTCCTACTAGTGAATGTAATGTAACACACACCCATACAATGCGCACCACCCCGTGATGTTTTTCTCACTCCTACTAGTGAATGTAATGTAACACACACCCATACAATGCGCACCACCCCGTGATGTTTTTCTCACTCCTATTAGTGAATCTAATGTAACACACACCCATACAATGCGCACCACCCCGTGATGTTTTTCTCACTGCTACTAGTGAATCTAACGTAACACACACCCATACAATGCGCACCACCCCGTGATGTTTTTCTCACTCCTACTAGTGAATGTAATGTAACACACACCCATACAATGCGCACCACCCCGTGATGTTTTTCTCACTCCTACTAGTGAATGTAATGTAACACACACCCATACAATGCGCACCACCCCGTGATGTTTTTCTCACTCCTACTAGTGAATGTAATGTAACACACACCCATACAATGCGCACCACCCCGTGATGTTTTTCTCACTCCTACTTGTGAATGTAATGTAACACACACCCATACAATGCGCACCACCCCGTGATGTTTTTCTCACTCCTACTAGTGAATGTAATGTAACACACACCCATACAATGCGCACCACCCCGTGATGTTTTTCTCACTCCTACTAGTGAATCTAATGTAACACACACCCATACAATGCGCACCACCCCCTGATGTTTTTCTCACTCCTACTAGTGAATGTAATGTAACACACACCCATACCATGCGCACCACTGCGTGATGATTTTCTCACTCCTACTAGTGAATCTAATGTAACAAACACCCATACAATGCGCACCACCCCGAGATGTTTTTCTCACTCCTACTAGTGAATGTAATGTAACACACACCCATACAATGCGCACCACCCCGTGATGATTTTCTCACTGCTACTAGTGAATCTAATGTAACAAACACCCATACAATGCGCACCACCCCGTGATGTTTTTCTCACTCCTACTAGTGAATGTAATGTAACAAACACCCATACAATGCGCACCACCCCGTGATGTTTTTCTCACTCCTACTAGTGAATGTAATGTAACACACACCCATACAATGCGCACCACCCCGTGAATTTTTTCTCACTCCTACTAGTGAATGTAATGTAACACACACCCATACAATGCGCACCACCCCCTGATGTTTTTCTCACTCCTACTAGTGAATGTAATGTAACACACACCCATACCATGCGCACCACCCCGTGATGATTTTCTCACTCCTACTAGTGAATCTAATGTAACAAACACCCATACCATGCGCACCACCCCGTGATGTTTTTCTCACTCCTACTAGTGAATGTAATGTAACACACACCCATACAATGCGCACCACCCCGTGATGTTTTTCTCACTCCTACTAATGAATGTAATGTAACACACACCAATACAATGCGCACCATGCCGTGATGTTTTTCTCACTCCTACTAGTGAATGTAATGTAACACACACCCATACAATGCGCACCACCCCGTGATGTCTTTCTCACTGCTACGAGTGAATGTAATGTAACACATACCCATACAATGCGCACCAGCCCGTGATGTTTTTCTCACTCCTACTAGTGAATCTAATGTAACACACCCATACAATGCGCACCACCCCGTGATGTTTTTCTCACTCCTACTAGTGAATGTAATGTAACACACACCCATACAATGCGCACCACCCCGTGATGATTTTCTCACTCCTACTAGTGAATCTAATGTAACAAACACCCATACAATGCGCACCACCCCGTGATGTTTTTCTCACTCCTACTAGTGAATGTAATGTAACACACACCCATACAATGCGCACCACCCCGTGATGTTTTTGTCACTGCTACTAGTGAATGTAATGTAACACACACCCATACAATCCGCACCACCCCGTGATGTTTTTCTCACTCCTACTAGTGAATGTAATGTAACACACACCCATACAATGCGCACCACCCCGTGATGTTTTTCTCACTCCTACTAGTGAATCTAATGTAACACACACCCATACAATGCGCACCACCCCGTGATGTTTTTCTAACTGCTACTAGTGAATGTAACGTAACACACCAATACAATGCGCACCACCCCGTGATGTTTTTCTCACTCCTACTAGTGAATGTAATGTAACACACACCAATACAATGCGCAACACGTCGTGATGTTTTTCTCACTCCTACTAGTGAATGTAATGTAACACACACCCATACAATGCGCACCACCCCGTGGTGTTTTTCTCACTGCTACTAGTGAATGTAATGTAACACACACCCATACAATGCGCACCACCCCGTGATGTTTTTCTCACTCCTACTAGTGAATCTAATGTAACACACCCATACAATGCGCACCACCCCGTGATGTTTTTCTCACTCCTACTAGTGAATGTAATGTAACACACACCCATACAATGCGCACCACCGCGTGATGATTTTCTCACTCCTACTAGTGAATCTAATGTAACAAACACCCATACAATGCGCACCACCCCGTGATGTTTTTCTCACTCCTACTAGTGCATGTAATGTAACACACACCCATACAATGCGCACCACCCCGTGATGATTTTCTCACTCCTACTAGTGAATCTAATGTAACAAACACCCATACAATGCGCACCACCCCGTGATGTTCTTCTCACTCCTACTAGTGAATGTAATGTAACAAACACCCATACAATGCGCACCACCCCGTGATGTTTTTCTCACTCCTACTAGTGAATCTAATGTAACACACACCCATACAATGTGCACCACCCCGTGAATTTTTTCTCACTCCTACTAGTGAATCTAATGTAACACACACCCATACAATGCGCACCACCCCCTGATGTTTTTCTCACTCGTACTAGTGCATGTAATGTAACACACACCCATACCATGCGCACCACCCCGTGATGATTTTCTCACTCCTACTAGTGAATCTAATGTAACAAACAACCATACAATGCGCACCACCCCGTGATGTTTTTCTCACACCTACTAGTGAATGTAATGTAACACACACCCATACAATGCGCACCACCCCGTGATGATTTTCTCACTCCTACTAGTGAATCTAATGTAACACACACCCATACAATGCGCACCACCCCGTGATGTTTTTCTCACTCCTACTAGTGAATGTAATGTAACACACACCCATACAATGCGCACCACCCCCTGATGTTTTTCTCACTCCTACTAGTGAATGTAATGTAACACACACCCATACCATGCGCACCACTGCGTGATGATTTTCTCACTCCTACTAGTGAATCTAATGTAACAAACACCCATACAATGCGCACCACCCCGTGATGTTTTTCTCTCTCCTACTAGTGAATGTAATGTAACACACACCCATACAATGCGCACCACCCCGTGATGATTTTCTCACTCCTACTAGTGAATGTAATGTAACAAACACCCATACAATACGCACCACCCCGTGATGTTTTTCTCACTCCTACTAGTGAATGTAATGTAACAAACACCCATACAATGCGCACCACCCCGTGATGTTTTTCTCACTCCTACTAGTGAATGTAATGTAACACACACCCATACAATGCGCACCACCCCGTGAATTTTTTCTCACTCCTACTAGTGAAGGTAATGTAACACACACCCATGCAATGCGCACCACCCCCTGATGTTTTTCTCACTCCTACTATTGAATGTAATGTAACACACACCCATACCATGCGCACCACCCCGTGATGATTTTCTCACTCCTACTAGTGAATCTAATGTAACAAACACCCATACCATGCGCACCACCCCGTGATGTTTTTCTCACTCCTACTAGTGATTGTAATGTAACACACACCCATACAATGCGCACCACCCCGTGATGTTTTTCTCACTCCTACTAGTGAATGTAATGTAACACACACCCATACAATGCGAACCACCCCGTGATGTTTTTCTCACTCCTACTAGTGAATCTAATGTAACACACACCCATACAATGCGCACCACCCCGTGATGTTTTTCTCACTGCTACTAGTGAATCTAACGTAACACACACCCATACAATGCGCACCACCCCGTGATGTTTTTCTCACTCCTACTAGTGAATGTAATGTAACACACACCCATACAATGCGCACCACCCCGTGATGTTTTTCTCACTCCTACTAGTGAATCTAATGTCACACACCCATACAATGCGCACCACCCCGTGATGTTTTTCTCACTCCTACTAGTGAATGTAATGTAACACACACCCATACAATGCGCACCACACCGTGATGTTTTTCTCACTCCTACTAGTGAATGTAATGTAACACACACCCATACAATGCGCACCACCCCGTGATGTTTTTCTCACTCCTACTAGTGAATGTAATGTAACACACACCCATACAATGCGCACCACCCCGTGATGTTTTTCTCACTCCTACTAGTGAATGTAATGTAACACACACCCATACAATGCGCACCACCCCGTGATGTTTTTCTCACTCCTACTAGTGAATGTAATGTAACACACACCCATACAATGCGCACCACCCCGTGATGTTTTTCTCACTGCTACTAGTGAATCTAATGTAACACACACCCATACAATGCGCAACACCCCGTGATGTTTTTCTCACTCCTACTAGTGAATGTAATGTAACACACACCCATACAATGCGCACCACCCCGTGATGTTTTTCTCACTAATACTAGTGAATCTAATGTAACACACACCCATACAATGCGCACCACCCCGTGATGTTTTTCTCACTGCTACTAGTGAATCTAATGTAACACACACCCATACAATGCGCACCACCCCGTGATGTTTTTCTCACTCCTACTAGTGAATCTAATGTAACACACACCCATACAATGCGCACCACCCCCTGATGTTTTTCTCACTCCTACTAGTGAATGTAATGTAACACACACCCATACCATGCGCACCACTGCGTGATGATTTTCTCACTCCTACTAGTGAATCTAATGTAACAAACACCCATACAATGCGCACCACCCCGAGATGTTTTTCTCACTCCTACTAGTGAATGTAATGTAACACACACCCATACAATGCGCACCACCCCGTGATGATTTTCTCACTGCTACTAGTGAATCTAATGTAACAAACACCCATACAATGCGCACCACCCCGTGATGTTTTTCTCACTCCTACTAGTGAATGTAATGTAACAAACACCCATACAATGCGCACCACCCCGTGATGTTTTTCTCACTCCTACTAGTGAATGTAATGTAACACACACCCATACAATGCGCACCACCCCGTGAATTTTTTCTCACTCCTACTAGTGAATGTAATGTAACACACACCCATACAATGCGCACCACCCCCTGATGTTTTTCTCACTCCTACTAGTGAATGTAATGTAACACACACCCATACCATGCGCACCACCCCGTGATGATTTTCTCACTCCTACTAGTGAATCTAATGTAACAAACACGCATACCATGCGCACCACCCCGTGATGTTTTTCTCACTCCTACTAGTGAATGTAATGTAACACACACCCATACAATGCGCACCACCCCGTGATGTTTTTCTCACTCCTACTAGTGAATGTAATGTAACACACACCAATACAATGCGCACCATGCCGTGATGTTTTTCTCACTCCTACTAGTGAATGTAATGTAACACACACCCATACAATGCGCACCACCCCGTGATGTCTTTCTCACTGCTACTAGTGAATGTAATGTAACACATACCCATACAATGCGCACCAGCCCGTGATGTTTTTCTCACTCCTACTAGTGAATCTAATGTAACACACCCATACAATGCGCACCACCCCGTGATGTTTTTCTCACTCCTACTAGTGAATGTAATGTAACACACACCCATACAATGCGCACCACCCCGTGATGATTTTCTCACTCCTACTAGTGAATCTAATGTAACAAACACCCATACAATGCGCACCACCCCGTGATGTTTTTCTCACTCCTACTAGTGAATGTAATGTAACACACACCCATACAATGCACACCACCCCGTGATGTCTTTCTCACTGCTACTAGTGAATGTAATGTAACACACACCCATACAATGCGCACCACCCCGTGATGTTTTTCTCACTCCTACTAGTGAATCTAATGTAACACACCCATACAATGCGCACCACCCCGTGATGTTTTTCTCACTCCTACTAGTGAATGTAATGTAACACACACCCATACAATGCCCACCACCGCGTGATGATTTTCTCACTCCTACTAGTGAATCTAATGTAACAAACACCCATACAATGCGCACCACCCCGTTATGTTTTTCTCACTCCTACTAGTGCATGTAATGTAACACACACCCATACAATGCGCACCACCCCGTGATGATTTTCTCACTCCTACTAGTGAATGTAATGTAACAAACACCCATACAATGCGCACCACCCCGTGATGTTTTTCTCACTCCTACTAGTGAATGTAATGTAACACACACCCATACCATGCGCACCACCCCGTGATGTTTTTCTCACTCCTACTAGTGAATGTAATGTAACAAACACCCATACAATGCGCACCACCCCGTGATGTATTTCTCACTCCTACTAGTGAATGTAATGTAACACACACCCATACCATGCGCACCACTGCGTGATGATTTTCTCACTCCTACTAGTGAATCTAATGTAACAAACACCCATACAATGCGCACCACCCCGTGATGTTTTTCTCACTCCTACTAGTGAATGTAATGTAACACACACCCATACAATGCGCACCACCCCGTGATGATTTTCTCACTCCTACTAGTGAATCTAATGTAACACACACCCATACCATGCGCACCACCCCGTGATGTTTTTCTCACTCCTACTAGTGAATGTAATGTAACAAACACCCATACAATGCGCACCACCCCGTGATGTTTTTCTCACTCCTACTAGTGAATGTAATGTAACACACACCCATACAATGCGCACCACCCCGTGAATTTTTTCTCACTCCAACTTATGTAATGTAACACACACCCATACAATGCGCACCACCCCCTGATGTTTTTCTCACTCCTACTATTGAATGTAATGTAACACACACCCATACCATGCGCACCACCCCGTGATGATTTTCTCACTCCTACTAGTGAATCTAATGTAACAAACACCCATACCATGCGCACCACCCCGTGATGTTTTTCTCACTCCTACTAGTGATTGTAATGTAACACACACCCATACAATGCGCACCACCCCGTGATGTTTTTCTCACTCCTACTAGTGAATGTAATGTAACACACACCCATACAATGCGAACCACCCCGTGATGTTTTTCTCACTCCTACTAGTGAATCTAATGTAACACACACCCATACAATGCGCACCACCCCGTGATGTTTTTCTCACTGCTACTAGTGAATCTAACGTAACACACACCCATACAATGCGCACCACCCCGTGATGTTTTTCTCACTCCTACTAGTGCATGTAATGTAACACACACCCATACAATGCGCACCACCCCGTGATGATTTTCTCACTCCTACTAGTGAATCTAATGTAACAAACACCCATACAATGCGCACCACCCCGTGATGTTTTTCTCACTCCTACTAGTGAATGTAATGTAACACACACCCATACAATGCGCACCACCCCGTGATGTTTTTCTCACTGCTACTAGTGAATGTAATGTAACACACACCCATACAATGCGCACCACCCCGTGATGTTTTTCTCACTCCTAGTAGTGAATGTAATGTAACACACACCCATACAATGTGCACCACCCCGTGATGTTTTTCTCACTCCTACTAGTGAATCTAATGTAACACACACCCATACAATGCGCACCACACCGTGATGTTTTTCTAACTGCTACTAGTGAATGTAACGTAACACACCAATACAATGCGCACCACCCCGTGATGTTTTTCTCACTCCTACTAGTGAATGTAATGTAACACACACCAATACAATGCGCACCACGCCGTGATGTTTTTCTCACTCCTACTAGTGAATGTAATGTAACACACACCCATACAATGCGCACCACCCCGTGGTGTTTTTCTCACTGCTACTAGTGAATGTAATGTAACACACACCCATACAATGCGCACCACCCCGTGATGTTTTTCTCACTCCTACTAGTGAATCTAATGTAACACACCCATACAATGCGCACCACCCCGTGATGTTTTTCTCACTCCTACTAGTGAATGTAATGTAACACACACCCATACAATGCGCACCACCGCGTGATGATTTTCTCACTCCTACTAGTGAATCTAATGTAACAAACACCCATACAATGCGCACCACCCCGTGATGTTTTTCTCACTCCTACTAGTGCATGTAATGTAACACACACCCATACAATGCGCACCACCCCGTGATGATTTTCTCACTCCTACTAGTGAATCTAATGTAACAAACACCCATACAATGCGCACCACCCCGTGATGTTTTTCTCACTCCTACTAGTGAATGTAATGTAACAAACACCCATACAATGTGCACCACCCCATGATGTTTTTCTCACTCCTACTAGTGAATCTAATGTAACACACACCCATACAATGCGCACCACCCCCTGATGTTTTTCTCACTCCTACTAGTGCATGTAATGTAACACACACCCATACCATGCGCACCACCCCGTGATGATTTTCTCACTCCTACTAGTGAATCTAATGTAACAAACACCCATACAATGCGCACCACCCCGTGATGTTTTTCTCACACCTACTAGTGAATGTAATGTAACACACACCCATACAATGCGCACCACCCCGTGATGTTTTTGTCACTGCTACTAGTGAATGTAATGTAACACACACCCATACAATCCGCACCACCCCGTGATGTTTTTCTCACTCCTACTAGTGAATGTAATGTAACACACACCCATACAATGCGCACCACCCCGTGATGTTTTTCTCACTCCTACTAGTGAATCTAATGTAACACACACCCATACAATGCGCACCACCCCGTGATGTTTTTCTAACTGCTACTAGTGAATGTAACGTAACACACCAATACAATGCGCACCACCCCGTGATGTTTTTCTCACTCCTACTAGTGAATGTAATGTAACACACACCAATACAATGCGCACCACGTCGTGATGTTTTTCTCACTCCTACTAGTGAATGTAATGTAACACACACCCATACAATGCGCACCACCCCGTGGTGTTTTTCTCACTGCTACTAGTGAATGTAATGTAACACACACCCATACAATGCGCACCACCCCGTGATGTTTTTCTCACTCCTACTAGTGAATCTAATGTAACACACCCATACAATGCGCACCACCCCGTGATGTTTTTCTCACTCCTACTAGTGAATGTAATGTAACACACACCCATACAATGCGCACCACCGCGTGATGATTTTCTCACTCCTACTAGTGAATCTAATGTAACAAACACCCATACAATGCGCACCACCCCGTGATGTTTTTCTCACTCCTACTAGTGCATGTAATGTAACACACACCCATACAATGCGCACCACCCCGTGATGATTTTCTCACTCCTACTAGTGAATCTAATGTAACAAACACCCATACAATGCGCACCACCCCGTGATGTTCTTCTCACTCCTACTAGTGAATGTAATGTAACAAACACCCATACAATGCGCACCACCCCGTGATGTTTTTCTCACTCCTACTAGTGAATCTAATGTAACACACACCCATACAATGTGCACCACCCCGTGAATTTTTTCTCACTCCTACTAGTGAATCTAATGTAACACACACCCATACAATGCGCACCACCCCCTGATGTTTTTCTCACTCGTACTAGTGCATGTAATGTAACACACACCCATACCATGCGCACCACCCCGTGATGATTTTCTCACTCCTACTAGTGAATCTAATGTAACAAACAACCATACAATGCGCACCACCCCGTGATGTTTTTCTCACACCTACTAGTGAATGTAATGTAACACACACCCATACAATGCGCACCACCCCGTGATGATTTTCTCACTCCTACTAGTGAATCTAATGTAACACACACCCATACAATGCGCACCACCCCGTGATGTTTTTCTCACTCCTACTAGTGAATGTAATGTAACACACACCCATACAATGCGCACCACCCCCTGATGTTTTTCTCACTCCTACTAGTGAATGTAATGTAACACACACCCATACCATGCGCACCACTGCGTGATGATTTTCTCACTCCTACTAGTGAATCTAATGTAACAAACACCCATACAATGCGCACCACCCCGTGATGTTTTTCTCTCTCCTACTAGTGAATGTAATGTAACACACACCCATACAATGCGCACCACCCCGTGATGATTTTCTCACTCCTACTAGTGAATGTAATGTAACAAACACCCATACAATACGCACCACCCCGTGATGTTTTTCTCACTCCTACTAGTGAATGTAATGTAACAAACACCCATACAATGCGCACCACCCCGTGATGTTTTTCTCACTCCTACTAGTGAATGTAATGTAACACACACCCATACAATGCGCACCACCCCGTGAATTTTTTCTCACTCCTACTAGTGAAGGTAATGTAACACACACCCATGCAATGCGCACCACCCCCTGATGTTTTTCTCACTCCTACTATTGAATGTAATGTAACACACACCCATACCATGCGCACCACCCCGTGATGATTTTCTCACTCCTACTAGTGAATCTAATGTAACAAACACCCATACCATGCGCACCACCCCGTGATGTTTTTCTCACTCCTACTAGTGATTGTAATGTAACACACACCCATACAATGCGCACCACCCCGTGATGTTTTTCTCACTCCTACTAGTGAATGTAATGTAACACACACCCATACAATGCGAACCACCCCGTGATGTTTTTCTCACTCCTACTAGTGAATCTAATGTAACACACACCCATACAATGCGCACCACCCCGTGATGTTTTTCTCACTGCTACTAGTGAATCTAACGTAACACACACCCATACAATGCGCACCACCCCGTGATGTTTTTCTCACTCCTACTAGTGAATGTAATGTAACACACACCCATACAATGCGCACCACCCCGTGATGTTTTTCTCACTCCTACTAGTGAATCTAATGTCACACACCCATACAATGCGCACCACCCCGTGATGTTTTTCTCACTCCTACTAGTGAATGTAATGTAACACACACCCATACAATGCGCACCACACCGTGATGTTTTTCTCACTCCTACTAGTGAATGTAATGTAACACACACCCATACAATGCGCACCACCCCGTGATGTTTTTCTCACTCCTACTAGTGAATGTAATGTAACACACACCCATACAATGCGCACCACCCCGTGATGTTTTTCTCACTCCTACTAGTGAATGTAATGTAACACACACCCATACAATGCGCACCACCCCGTGATGTTTTTCTCACTCCTACTAGTGAATGTAATGTAACACACACCCATACAATGCGCACCACCCCGTGATGTTTTTCTCACTGCTACTAGTGAATCTAATGTAACACACACCCATACAATGCGCAACACCCCGTGATGTTTTTCTCACTCCTACTAGTGAATGTAATGTAACACACACCCATACAATGCGCACCACCCCGTGATGTTTTTCTCACTAATACTAGTGAATCTAATGTAACACACACCCATACAATGCGCACCACCCCGTGATGTTTTTCTCACTGCTACTAGTGAATCTAATGTAACACACACCCATACAATGCGCACCACCCCGTGATGTTTTTCTCACTCCTACTAGTGAATCTAATGTAACACACACCCATACAATGCGCACCACCCCCTGATGTTTTTCTCACTCCTACTAGTGAATGTAATGTAACACACACCCATACCATGCGCACCACTGCGTGATGATTTTCTCACTCCTACTAGTGAATCTAATGTAACAAACACCCATACAATGCGCACCACCCCGAGATGTTTTTCTCACTCCTACTAGTGAATGTAATGTAACACACACCCATACAATGCGCACCACCCCGTGATGATTTTCTCACTGCTACTAGTGAATCTAATGTAACAAACACCCATACAATGCGCACCACCCCGTGATGTTTTTCTCACTCCTACTAGTGAATGTAATGTAACAAACACCCATACAATGCGCACCACCCCGTGATGTTTTTCTCACTCCTACTAGTGAATGTAATGTAACACACACCCATACAATGCGCACCACCCCGTGAATTTTTTCTCACTCCTACTAGTGAATGTAATGTAACACACACCCATACAATGCGCACCACCCCCTGATGTTTTTCTCACTCCTACTAGTGAATGTAATGTAACACACACCCATACCATGCGCACCACCCCGTGATGATTTTCTCACTCCTACTAGTGAATCTAATGTAACAAACACGCATACCATGCGCACCACCCCGTGATGTTTTTCTCACTCCTACTAGTGAATGTAATGTAACACACACCCATACAATGCGCACCACCCCGTGATGTTTTTCTCACTCCTACTAGTGAATGTAATGTAACACACACCAATACAATGCGCACCATGCCGTGATGTTTTTCTCACTCCTACTAGTGAATGTAATGTAACACACACCCATACAATGCGCACCACCCCGTGATGTCTTTCTCACTGCTACTAGTGAATGTAATGTAACACATACCCATACAATGCGCACCAGCCCGTGATGTTTTTCTCACTCCTACTAGTGAATCTAATGTAACACACCCATACAATGCGCACCACCCCGTGATGTTTTTCTCACTCCTACTAGTGAATGTAATGTAACACACACCCATACAATGCGCACCACCCCGTGATGATTTTCTCACTCCTACTAGTGAATCTAATGTAACAAACACCCATACAATGCGCACCACCCCGTGATGTTTTTCTCACTCCTACTAGTGAATGTAATGTAACACACACCCATACAATGCACACCACCCCGTGATGTCTTTCTCACTGCTACTAGTGAATGTAATGTAACACACACCCATACAATGCGCACCACCCCGTGATGTTTTTCTCACTCCTACTAGTGAATCTAATGTAACACACCCATACAATGCGCACCACCCCGTGATGTTTTTCTCACTCCTACTAGTGAATGTAATGTAACACACACCCATACAATGCCCACCACCGCGTGATGATTTTCTCACTCCTACTAGTGAATCTAATGTAACAAACACCCATACAATGCGCACCACCCCGTGATGTTTTTCTCACTCCTACTAGTGCATGTAATGTAACACACACCCATACAATGCGCACCACCCCGTGATGATTTTCTCACTCCTACTAGTGAATGTAATGTAACAAACACCCATACAATGCGCACCACCCCGTGATGTTTTTCTCACTCCTACTAGTGAATGTAATGTAACACACACCCATACCATGCGCACCACCCCGTGATGTTTTTCTCACTCCTACTAGTGAATGTAATGTAACAAACACCCATACAATGCGCACCACCCCGTGATGTATTTCTCACTCCTACTAGTGAATGTAATGTAACACACACCCATACCATGCGCACCACTGCGTGATGATTTTCTCACTCCTACTAGTGAATCTAATGTAACAAACACCCATACAATGCGCACCACCCCGTGATGTTTTTCTCACTCCTACTAGTGAATGTAATGTAACACACACCCATACAATGCGCACCACCCCGTGATGATTTTCTCACTCCTACTAGTGAATCTAATGTAACACACACCCATACCATGCGCACCACCCCGTGATGTTTTTCTCACTCCTACTAGTGAATGTAATGTAACAAACACCCATACAATGCGCACCACCCCGTGATGTTTTTCTCACTCCTACTAGTGAATGTAATGTAACACACACCCATACAATGCGCACCACCCCGTGAATTTTTTCTCACTCCTACTAGTGAATGTAATGTAACACACACCCATACAATGCGCACCACCCCCTGATGTTTTTCTCACTCCTACTATTGAATGTAATGTAACACACACCCATACCATGCGCACCACCCCGTGATGATTTTCTCACTCCTACTAGTGAATCTAATGTAACAAACACCCATACCATGCGCACCACCCCGTGATGTTTTTCTCACTCCTACTAGTGATTGTAATGTAACACACACCCATACAATGCGCACCACCCCGTGATGTTTTTCTCACTCCTACTAGTGAATGTAATGTAACACACACCCATACAATGCGAACCACCCCGTGATGTTTTTCTCACTCCTACTAGTGAATCTAATGTAACACACACCCATACAATGCGCACCACCCCGTGATGTTTTTCTCACTGCTACTAGTGAATCTAACGTAACACACACCCATACAATGCGCACCACCCCGTGATGTTTTTCTCACTCCTACTAGTGCATGTAATGTAACACACACCCATACAATGCGCACCACCCCGTGATGATTTTCTCACTCCTACTAGTGAATCTAATGTAACAAACACCCATACAATGCGCACCACCCCGTGATGTTTTTCTCACTCCTACTAGTGAATGTAATGTAACACACACCCATACAATGCGCACCACCCCGTGATGTTTTTCTCACTGCTACTAGTGAATGTAATGTAACACACACCCATACAATGCGCACCACCCCGTGATGTTTTTCTCACTCCTAGTAGTGAATGTAATGTAACACACACCCATACAATGTGCACCACCCCGTGATGTTTTTCTCACTCCTACTAGTGAATCTAATGTAACACACACCCATACAATGCGCACCACACCGTGATGTTTTTCTAACTGCTACTAGTGAATGTAACGTAACACACCAATACAATGCGCACCACCCCGTGATGTTTTTCT
This sequence comes from Cavia porcellus, assembly GCF_034190915.1. Taxonomy (NCBI): domain Eukaryota; kingdom Metazoa; phylum Chordata; class Mammalia; order Rodentia; family Caviidae; genus Cavia; species Cavia porcellus. The sequence goes on along the minus strand of NW_026947582.1, from coordinate 624,573 downwards.
CACTCCTACTAGTGAATGTAATGTAACACACACCAATACAATGCGCACCACGCCGTGATGTTTTTCTCACTCCTACTAGTGAATGTAATGTAACACACACCCATACAATGCGCACCACCCCGTGGTGTTTTTCTCACTGCTACTAGTGAATGTAATGTAACACACACCCATACAATGCGCACCACCCCGTGATGTTTTTCTCACTCCTACTAGTGAATCTAATGTAACACACCCATACAATGCGCACCACCCCGTGATGTTTTTCTCACTCCTACTAGTGAATGTAATGTAACACACACCCATACAATGCGCACCACCGCGTGATGATTTTCTCACTCCTACTAGTGAATCTAATGTAACAAACACCCATACAATGCGCACCACCCCGTGATGTTTTTCTCACTCCTACTAGTGCATGTAATGTAACACACACCCATACAATGCGCACCACCCCGTGATGATTTTCTCACTCCTACTAGTGAATCTAATGTAACAAACACCCATACAATGCGCACCACCCCGTGATGTTTTTCTCACTCCTACTAGTGAATGTAATGTAACAAACACCCATACAATGTGCACCACCCCGTGATGTTTTTCTCACTCCTACTAGTGAATCTAATGTAACACACACCCATACAATGCGCACCACCCCCTGATGTTTTTCTCACTCCTACTAGTGCATGTAATGTAACACACACCCATACCATGCGCACCACCCCGTGATGATTTTCTCACTCCTACTAGTGAATCTAATGTAACAAACACCCATACAATGCGCACCACCCCGTGATGTTTTTCTCACACCTACTAGTGAATGTAATGTAACACACACCCATACAATGCGCACCACCCCGTGATGATTTTCTCACTCCTACTAGTGAATCTAATGTAACAAACACCCATACAATGCGCACCACCCCGTGATGTTTTTCTCACTCCTACTAGTGAATGTAATGTAACACACACCCATACAATGCGCACCACCCTGTGATGTTTTTCTCACTCCTACTAGTGAATGTAATGTAACACACACCCATACAATGCGCACCACCCCGTGAATTTTTTCTCACTCCTACTAGTGAATGTAATGTAACACACACCCATACAATGCGCACCACCCCCTGATGTTTTTCTCACTCCTACTAGTGCATGTAATGTAACACACACCCATACAATGCGCACCACCCCGTGATGATTTTCTCACTCCTACTAGTGAATCTAATGTAACAAACACCCATACAATGCGCACCACCCCGTGATGATTTTCTCACTCCTACTAGTGAATCTAATGTAACAAACACCCATACAATGCGCACCACCCCGTGATGTTTTTCTCACTCCTACTAGTGAATGTAATGTAACAAACACCCATACAATGCGCACCACCCCGTGATGTTTTTCTCACTCCTACTAGTGAATCTAATGTAACACACACCCATACAATGCACACCACCCCGTGATGTTTTTCTCACTCCTACTAGTGAATGTAATGTAACAAACACCCATACAATGCGCACCACCCCGTGATGTTTTTCTCACTCCTACTAGTGAATCTAATGTAACACACACCCATACAATGTGCACCACCCCGTGATGTTTTTCTCACTCCTACTAGTGAATCTAATGTAACACACACCCATACAATGCGCACCACCCCCTGATGTTTTTCTCACTCCTACTAGTGAATGTAATGTAACACACACCCATACCATGCGAACCACTGCGTGATGATTTTCTCACTCCTACTAGTGAATCTAATGTAACAAACACCCATACAATGCGCACCACCCCGTGATGTTTTTCTCACACCTAGTAGTGAATGTAATGTAACACACACCCATACAATGCGCACCACCCTGTGATGATTTTCTCACTCCTACTAGTGAATCTAATGTAACAAACACCCATACAATGCGCACCACCCCGTGATGTTTTTCTCACTCCTACTAGTGAATGTAATGTAACACACACCCATACAATGCGCACCACCCCGTGATGTTTTTCTCACTCCTACGAGTGAATGTAATGTAACACACACCCATACAATGCGCACCACCACGTGCATTTTTTCTCACTCCTACTAGTGAATGTAATGTAACACACACCCATACAATGCGCACCACCCCCTGATGTTTTTCTCACTCCTACTAGTGAATGTAATGTAACACACACCCATACCATGCGCACCACCCCGTGATGATTTTCTCACTCCTACTAGTGAATCTAATGTAACAAACACCCATACCATGCGCACCACCCCGTGATGTTTTTCTCACTACTACTAGTGAATGTAATGTAACACACACCCATACAATGGGCACCACCCCGTGATGTTTTTCTCACTCCTACTAGTGAATGTAATGTAACACACACCCATACAATGCGCACCACCGCGTGATGATTTTCTCACTCCTACTAGTGAATCTAATGTAACAAACACCCATACAATGCCCACCACCCCGTGATGTTTTTCTCACTCCTACTAGTGCATGTAATGTAACACACACCCATACAATGCGGACCACCCCGTGATGATTTTCTCACTCCTACTAGTGAATCTAATGTAACAAACACCCATACAATGCGCATCACCCCGTGATGTTTTTCTCACTCCTACTAGTGAATGTAATGTAACAAACACCCATACAATGCGCACCACCCCGTGATGTTTTTCTCACTCCTACTAGTGAATCTAATGTAACACACACCCATACAATGTGCACCACCCCGTGATGTTTTTCTCACTCCTACTAGTGAATCTAATGTAACACACACCCATACAATGCGCACCACCCCCTGATGTTTTTCTCACTCCTACTAGTGAATGTAGTGTAACACACACCCATACAATGGGCACCACCCCGTGATGTTTTTCTCACTCCTACTAGTGAATGTAATGTAACACACACCCATACAATGCGCACCACCCCGTGATGTTTTTCTCACTGCTACTAGTGAATCTAATGTAACACACACCCATACAATGCGCACCACCCCGTGATGTTTTTCTCACTCCTACTAGTGAATGTAATGTAACACACACCCATACAATGCGCACCACCCCGTTATGTTTTTCTCACTCCTACTAGTGAATGTAATGTAACACACACCCATACAATGCGCACCACCCCGTGATGTTTTTCTCACTCCTACTAGTGAATGTAATGTAACACACACCCATACAATGCGCACCACCCCGTGATGTTTTTCTCACTCCTACTAGTGAATGTAATGTAGCACACACCAATACAATGCGCCCCACCCCGTGATGTTTTTCTCACTCCTACTAGTGAATGTAATGTAACACACACCCATACAATGCGCACCACCCCGTGATGTTTTTCTCACTCCTACTAGTGAATGTAATGTAACACACACCCATACAATGCGCACCACCCCGTGATGTTTTTCTCACTGCTACTAGTGAATCTAATGTAACACACACCCATACAATGCGCACCACCCCGTGATGTTTTTCTCACTCCTACTAGTGAATCTAATGTAACACACACCCATACAATGCGCACCACCCCCTGATGTTTTTCTCACTCCTACTAGTGAATGTAATGTAACACACACCCATACCATGCGCACCACTGCGTGATGATTTTTTCACTCCTACTAGTGAATCTAATGTAACAAACACCCATACAATGCGCACCACCCAGTGATGTTTTTCTCACTCCTACTAGTGAATGTAATGTAACACACACCCATACAATGCGCACCACCCCGTGATGATTTTCTCACTCCTACTAGTGAATCTAATGTAACAAACACCCATACAATGCGCACCACCCCGTGATGTTTTTCTCACTCCTACTAGTGAATGTAATGTAACACACACCCATACAATGCGCACCACCCCGTGATGTTTTTCTCACTCCTACTAGTGAATGTAATGTAACACACACCCATACAATGCGCACCACCCCGTGAATTTTTTCTCACTCCTACTAGTGAATGTAATGTAACACACACCCATACAATGCGCACCACCCCCTGATGTTTTTCTCACTCCTACTAGTGAATGTAATGTAACACACACCCATACCATGCGCACCACCCCGTGATGATTTTCTCACTCCTACTAGTGAATCTAATGTAACAAACACCCATACCATGCGCACCACCCCGTGATGTTTTTCTCACTACTACTAGTGAATGTAATGTAACACACACCCATACAATGGGCACCACCCCGTGATGTTTTTCTCACTCCTACTAGTGAATGTAATGTAACACACACCCATACAATGCGCACCACCGCGTGATGATTTTCTCACTCCTACTAGTGAATCTAATGTAACAAACACCCATACAATGCGCACCACCCCGTGATGTTTTTCTCACTCCTACTAGTGCATGTAATGTAACACACACCCATACAATGCGCACCACCCCGTGATGATTTTCTCACTCCTACTAGTGAATCTAACGTAACAAACACCCATACAATGCGCATCACCCCGTGATGTTTTTCTCACTCCTACTAGTGAATGTAATGTAACAAACACCCATACAATGCGCACCACCCCGTTATGTTTTTCTCACTCCTACTAGTGAATGTAATGTAACACACACCCATACAATGCGCACCACCCCGTTATGTTTTTCTCACTCCTACTAGTGAATGTAATGTAACACACACCCATACAATGCGCACCACCCCGTGATGTTTTTCTCACTCCTACTAGTGAATGTAATGTAACACACACCCATACAATGCGTACCAATCCGTGATGTTTTTCTCACTCCTACTAGTGAATGTAATGTAGCACACACCAATACAATGCGCCCCACCCCGTGATGTTTTTCTCACTCCTACTAGTGAATGTAATGTAACACACACCCATACAATGCGCACCACCCCGTGATGTTTTTCTCACTCCTACTAGTGAATGTAATGTAACACACACCCATACAATGCGCACCACCCCGTGATGTATTTCTCACTGCTACTAGTGAATCTAATGTAACACACACCCATACAATGCGCACCACCCCGTGATGTTTTTCTCACTCCTACTAGTGAATCTAATGTAACACACACCCATACAATGCGCACCACCCCCTGATGTTTTTCTCACTCCTACTAGTGAATGTAATGTAACACACACCCATACCATGCGCACCACTGCGTGATGATTTTTTCACTCCTACTAGTGAATCTAATGTAACAAACACCCATATAATGCGCACCACCCAGTGATGTTTTTCTCACTCCTACTAGTGAATGTAATGTAACACACACCCATACAATGCGCACCACCCCGTGATGATTTTCTCACTCCTACTAGTGAATCTAATGTAACAAACACCCATACAATGCGCACCACCCCGTGATGTTTTTCTCACTCCTACTAGTCAATGTAATGTAACAAACACCCATACAATGCGCACCACCCCGTGATGATTTTCTCACTCCTACTAGTGAATGTAATGTAACACACACCCATACAATGCGCACCACCCCGTGATGTTTTTCTCACTCCTACTAGTGAATGTAATGTAACACACACCCATACAATGCGCACCACCCCGTGATGTTTTTCTCACTCCTACTAGTGAATGTAATGTAACAAACACCCATACAATGCGCACCACCCCGTGATGTTTTTCTCACTCCTACTAGTGAATCTAATGTAACACACACCCATACAATGCGCACCACCCCGTGATGTTTTTCTCACTCCTACTAGTGAATCTAATGTAACACACACCGATACAAGGCGCACCACCCCCTGATGTTTTTCACACTCCTACTAGTGAATGTAATGTAACACACACCCATACCATGCGCACCACTGCGTGATGAATTTCTCACTCCTACTAGTGAATGTAATGTAACACACACCCATACAATGCGCACCACCCCGTGATGATTTTCTCACTCCTACTAGTGAATGTAATGTAACACACACCCATACAATGCGCACCACCCCGTGATGATTTTCTCACTCCCACTAGTGAATCTAATGTAACAAACACCCATACAATGCGCACCACGCCGTGATGTTTTTCTCACTCCTACTAGTGAATGTAATGTAACAAACACCCATACAATGCGCACCACCCCGTGATGTTTTTCTCACTCCTACTAGTGAATGTAGTGTAACACACACCCATACAATGCGCACCACCCCGTGATGTTTTTCTCACTCCTACTAGTGAATGTAATGTAACACACACCCATACAATGCGCACCACCCCGTGATGTTTTTCTCACTGCTACTAGTGAATCTAATGTAACACACACCCATACAATGCGCACCACCCCGTGATGTTTTTCTCACTCCTACTAGTGAATGTAATGTAACACACACCCATACAATGCGCACCACCCCGTGAATTTTTTCTCACTCCTACTAGTGAATGTAATGTAACACACACCCATACAATGCGCACTACCCCGTGATGTTTTTCTCACTCCTACTAGTGAATGTAACGTAACACACCCATACAATGCGCACCACCCCCTGATGTTTTTCTCACTCCTACTAGTGAATGTAATGTAACACACACCCATACCATGCGCACCACCCCGTGATGATTTTCTCACTCCTACTAGTGAATCTAATATAACAAACACCCATACCATGCGCACCACCCTGTGATGTTTTTCTCACTACTACTAGTGAATGTAATGTAACACACACCCATACAATGGGCACCACCCCCTGATGTTTTTCTCACTCCTACTAGTGAATGTAGTGTAACACACACCCATACAATGGGCACCACCCCGTGATGTTTTTCTCACTCCTACTAGTGAATGTAATGTAACACACACCCATACAATGCGCACCACCCCGTGATGTTTTTCTCACTGCTACTAGTGAATCTAATGTAACACACACCCATACAATGCGCACCACCCCGTGATGTTTTTCTCACTCCTACTAGTGAATGTAATGTAACACACACCCATACAATGCGCACCACCCCGTTATGTTTTTCTCACTCCTACTAGTGAATGTAATGTAACACACACCCATACAATGCGCACCACCCCGTGATGTTTTTCTCACTCCTACTAGTGAATGTAATGTAACACACACCCATACAATGCGCACCACCCCGTGATGTTTTTCTCACTCCTACTAGTGAATGTAATGTAGCACACACCAATACAATGCGCCCCACCCCGTGATGTTTTTCTCACTCCTACTAGTGAATGTAATGTAACACACACCCATACAATGCGCACCACCCCGTGATGTTTTTCTCACTCCTACTAGTGAATGTAATGTAACACACACCCATACAATGCGCACCACCCCGTGATGTTTTTCTCACTGCTACTAGTGAATCTAATGTAACACACACCCATACAATGCGCACCACCCCGTGATGTTTTTCTCACTCCTACTAGTGAATCTAATGTAACACACACCCATACAATGCGCACCACCCCCTGATGTTTTTCTCACTCCTACTAGTGAATGTAATGTAACACACACCCATACCATGCGCACCACTGCGTGATGATTTTTTCACTCCTACTAGTGAATCTAATGTAACAAACACCCATACAATGCGCACCACCCAGTGATGTTTTTCTCACTCCTACTAGTGAATGTAATGTAACACACACCCATACAATGCGCACCACCCCGTGATGATTTTCTCACTCCTACTAGTGAATCTAATGTAACAAACACCCATACAATGCGCACCACCCCGTGATGTTTTTCTCACTCCTACTAGTGAATGTAATGTAACACACACCCATACAATGCGCACCACCCCGTGATGTTTTTCTCACTCCTACTAGTGAATGTAATGTAACACACACCCATACAATGCGCACCACCCCGTGAATTTTTTCTCACTCCTACTAGTGAATGTAATGTAACACACACCCATACAATGCGCACCACCCCCTGATGTTTTTCTCACTCCTACTAGTGAATGTAATGTAACACACACCCATACCATGCGCACCACCCCGTGATGATTTTCTCACTCCTACTAGTGAATCTAATGTAACAAACACCCATACCATGCGCACCACCCCGTGATGTTTTTCTCACTACTACTAGTGAATGTAATGTAACACACACCCATACAATGGGCACCACCCCGTGATGTTTTTCTCACTCCTACTAGTGAATGTAATGTAACACACACCCATACAATGCGCACCACCGCGTGATGATTTTCTCACTCCTACTAGTGAATCTAATGTAACAAACACCCATACAATGCGCACCACCCCGTGATGTTTTTCTCACTCCTACTAGTGCATGTAATGTAACACACACCCATACAATGCGCACCACCCCGTGATGATTTTCTCACTCCTACTAGTGAATCTAACGTAACAAACACCCATACAATGCGCATCACCCCGTGATGTTTTTCTCACTCCTACTAGTGAATGTAATGTAACAAACACCCATACAATGCGCACCACCCCGTGATGTTTTTCTCACTCCTACTAGTGAATCTAATGTAACACACACCCATACAATGTGCACCACCCCGTGATGTTTTTCTCACTCCTACTAGTGAATCTAATGTAACACACACCCATACAATGCGCACCACCCCCTGATGTTTTTCTCACTCCTACTAGTGAATGTAGTGTAACACACACCCATACAATGGGCACCACCCCGTGATGTTTTTCTCACTCCTACTAGTGAATGTAATGTAACACACACCCATACAATGCGCACCACCCCGTGATGTTTTTCTCACTGCTACTAGTGAATCTAATGTAACACACACCCATACAATGCGCACCACCCCGTGATGTTTTTCTCACTCCTACTAGTGAATGTAATGTAACACACACCCATACAATGCGCACCACCCCGTTATGTTTTTCTCACTCCTACTAGTGAATGTAATGTAACACACACCCATACAATGCGCACCACCCCGTGATGTTTTTCTCACTCCTACTAGTGAATGTAATGTAACACACACCCATACAATGCGCACCAATCCGTGATGTTTTTCTCACTCCTACTAGTGAATGTAATGTAGCACACACCAATACAATGCGCCCCACCCCGTGATGTTTTTCTCACTCCTACTAGTGAATGTAATGTAACACACACCCATACAATGCGCACCACCCCGTGATGTTTTTCTCACTCCTACTAGTGAATGTAATGTAACACACACCCATACAATGCGCACCACCCCGTGATGTATTTCTCACTGCTACTAGTGAATCTAATGTAACACACACCCATACAATGCGCACCACCCCGTGATGTTTTTCTCACTCCTACTAGTGAATCTAATGTAACACACACCCATACAATGCGCACCACCCCCTGATGTTTTTCTCACTCCTACTAGTGAATGTAATGTAACACACACCCATACCATGCGCACCACTGCGTGATGATTTTTTCACTCCTACTAGTGAATCTAATGTAACAAACACCCATACAATGCGCACCACCCAGTGATGTTTTTCTCACTCCTACTAGTGAATGTAATGTAACACACACCCATACAATGCGCACCACCCCGTGATGATTTTCTCACTCCTACTAGTGAATCTAATGTAACAAACACCCATACAATGCGCACCACCCCGTGATGTTTTTCTCACTCCTACTAGTCAATGTAATGTAACAAACACCCATACAATGCGCACCACCCCGTGATGATTTTCTCACTCCTACTAGTGAATGTAATGTAACACACACCCATACAATGCGCACCACCCCGTGATGTTTTTCTCACTCCTACTAGTGAATGTAATGTAACACACACCCATACAATGCGCACCACCCCGTGATGTTTTTCTCACTCCTACTAGTGAATGTAATGTAACAAACACCCATACAATGCGCACCACCCCGTGATGTTTTTCTCACTCCTACTAGTGAATCTAATGTAACACACACCCATACAATGCGCACCACCCCGTGATGTTTTTCTCACTCCTACTAGTGAATCTAATGTAACACACACCGATACAAGGCGCACCACCCCCTGATGTTTTTCTCACTCCTACTAGTGAATGTAATGTAACACACACCCATACCATGCGCACCACTGCGTGATGATTTTCTCACTCCTACTAGTGAATGTAATGTAACACACACCCATACAATGCGCACCACCCCGTGATGATTTTCTCACTCCTACTAGTGAATGTAATGTAACACACACCCATACAATGCGCACCACCCCGTGATGATTTTCTCACTCCCACTAGTGAATCTAATGTAACAAACACCCATACAATGCGCACCACGCCGTGATGTTTTTCTCACTCCTACTAGTGAATGTAATGTAACAAACACCCATACAATGCGCACCACCCCGTGATGTTTTTCTCACTCCTACTAGTGAATGTAGTGTAACACACACCCATACAATGCGCACCACCCCGTGATGTTTTTCTCACTCCTATTAGTGAATGTAATGTAACACACACCCATACAATGCGCACCACCCCGTGATGTTTTTCTCACTGCTACTAGTGAATCTAATGTAACACACACCCATACAATGCGCACCACCCCGTGATGTTTTTCTCACTCCTACTAGTGAATGTAATGTAACACACACCCATACAATGCGCACCACCCCGTGAATTTTTTCTCACTCCTACTAGTGAATGTAATGTAACACACACCCATACAATGCGCACTACCCCGTGATGTTTTTCTCACTCCTACTAGTGAATGTAACGTAACACACCCATACAATGCGCACCACCCCCTGATGTTTTTCTCACTCCTACTAGTGAATGTAATGTAACACACACCCATACCATGCGCACCACCCCGTGATGATTTTCTCACTCCTACTAGTGAATCTAATATAACAAACACCCATACCATGCGCACCACCCCGTGATGTTTTTCTCACTACTACTAGTGAATGTAATGTAACACACACCCATACAATGGGCACCACCCCGTGATGTTTTTCTCACTCCTACTAGTGAATGTAATGTAACACACACCCATACAATGCGCACCACCGCGTGATGATTTTCTCACTCCTACTAGTGAATCTAATGTAACAAACACCCATACAATGCGCACCACGCCGTGATGTTTTTCTCACTCCTACTAGTGAATGTAATGTAACACACACCCATACAATGCGCACCACCCCGTGATGTTTTTCTCACTCCTACTAGTGAATGTAATGTAACACACACCAATACAATGCGCACCATGCCGTGATGTTTTTCTCACTCCTACTAGTGAATGTAATGTAACACACACCCATACAATGCGCACCACCCCGTGATGTCTTTCTCACTGCTACTAGTGAATGTAATGTAACACATACCCATACAATGCGCACCAGCCCGTGATGTTTTTCTCACTCCTACTAGTGAATCTAATGTAACAAACCCATACAATGCGCACCACCCCGTGATGTTTTTCTCACTCCTACTAGTGAATGTAATGTAACACACACCCATACAATGCGCACCACCCCGTGATGATTTTCTCACTCCTACTAGTGAATCTAATGTAACAAACACCCATACAATGCGCACTACCCCGTGATGTTTTTCTCACTCCTACTAGTGAATGTAATGTAACACACACCCATACAATGCGCACCACCCCGTGATGTCTTTCTCACTGCTACTAGTGAATGTAATGTAACACACACCCATACAATGCGCACCACCCCGTGATGTTTTTCTCACTCCTACTAGTGAATCTAATGTAACACACCCATACAATGCCCACCACCCCGTGATGTTTTTCTCACTCCTACTAGTGAATGTAATGTAACACACACCCATACAATGCCCACCACCGCGTGATGATATTCTCACTCCTACTAGTGAATCTAATGTAACAAACACCCATACAATGCGCACCACCCCGTGATGTTTTTCTCACTCCTACTAGTGCATGTAATGTAACACACACCCATACAATGCGCACCACCCCGTGATGATTTTCTCACTCCTACTAGTGAATGTAATGTAACAAACACCCATACAATGCGCACCACCCCGTGATGTTTTTCTCACTCCTACTAGTGAATGTAATGTAACACACACCCATACCATGCGCACCACTGCGTGATGATTTTCTCACTCCTACTAGTGAATCTAATGTAACAAACACCCATACAATGCGCACCACCCCGTGATGTTTTTCTCACTCCTACTAGTGAATGTAATGTAACAAACACCCATACAATGCGCACCACCCCGTGATGTATTTCTCACTCCTACTAGTGAATGTAATGTAACACACACCCATACCATGCGCACCACTGCGTGATGATTTTCTCACTCCTACTAGTGAATCTAATGTAACAAACACCCATACAATGCGCACCACCCCGTGATGTTTTTCTCACTCCTACTAGTGAATGTAATGTAACACACACCCATACAATGCGCACCACCCCGTGATGATTTTCTCACTCCTACTAGTGAATCTAATGTAACACACACCCATACCATGCGCACCACCCCGTGATGTTTTTCTCACTCCTACTAGTGAATGTAATGTAACAAACACCCATACAATGCGCACCACCCCGTGATGTTTTTCTCACTCCTACTAGTGAATGTAATGTAACACACACCCATACAATGCGCACCACCCCGTGAATTTTTTCTCACTCCTACTAGTGAATGTAATGTAACACACACCCATACAATGCGCACCACCCCCTGATGTTTTTCTCACTCCTACTAGTGAATGTAATGTAACACACACCCATACAATGCGCACCACCGCGTGATGATTTTCTCACTCCTACTAGTGAATCTAATGTAACAAACACCCATACAATGCGCACCACCCCGTGATGTTTTTCTCACTCCTACTAGTGCATGTAATGTAACACACACCCATACAATGCGCACCACCGCGTGATGATTTTCTCACTCCTACTAGTGAATCTAATGTAACAAACACCCATACAATGCGCACCACCCCGTGATGTTTTTCTCACTCCTACTAGTGCATGTAATGTAACACACACCCATACAATGCGCACCACCCTGTGATGATTTTCTCACTCCTACTAGTGAATCTAATGTAACAAACACCCATACAATGCGCACCACCGCGTGATGTTTTTCTCACTCCTACTAGTGAATGTAATGTAACACACACCCATACAATGCGCACCACCCCGTGATGTTTTTCTCACTGCTACTAGTGAATGTAATGTAACACACACCCATACAATGCGCACCACCCCGTGATGTTTTTCTCACTCCTACTAGTGAATGTAATGTAACACACACCCATACAATGCGCACCACCCCGTGATGTTTTTCTCACTCCTACTATTGAATCTAATGTAACACACACCCATACAATGCGCACCACACCGTGATGTTTTTCTAACTGTTACTAGTGAATGTAACGTAACACACCAATACAATGCGCACCACCCCGTGATGTTTTTCTCACTCCTACTAGTGAATGTAATGTAACACACACCAATACAATGCGCACCACGCCGTGATGTTTTTCTCACTCCTACTAGTGAATGTAATGTAACACACACCCATACAATGCGCACCACCCCGTGGTGTTTTTCTCACTGCTACTAGTGAATGTAATGTAACACACACCCATACAATGCGCACCACCCCGTGATGTTTTTCTCACTCCTACTAGTGAATCTAATGTAACACACCCATACAATGCGCACCACCCCGTGATGTTTTTCTCACTCCTACTAGTGAATGTAATGTAACACACACCCATACAATGCGCACCACCGCGTGATGATTTTCTCACTCCTACTAGTGAATCTAATATAACAAACACCCATACAATGCGCACCACCCCGTGATGTTTTTCTCACTCCTACTAGTGCATGTAATGTAACACACACCCATACAATGCGCACCACCCCGTGATGATTTTCTCACTCCTACTAGTGAATCTAATGTAACAAACACCCATACAATGCGCACCACCCCGTGATGTTTTTCTCACTCCTACTAGTGAATGTAATGTAACAAACACCCATACAATGCGCACCACCCCGTGATGTTTTTCTCACTCCTACTAGTGAATCTAATGTAACACACACCCATACAATGCGCACCACCCCCTGATGTTTTTCTCACTCCTACTAGTGCATGTAATGTAACACACACCCATACCATGCGCACCACCCCGTGATGATTTTCTCACTCCTACTAGTGAATCTAATGTAACAAACACCCATACAATGCGCACCACCCCGTGATGTTTTTCTCACACCTACTAGTGAATGTAATGTAACACACACCCATACAATGCGCACCACCCCGTGATGATTTTCTCACTCCTACTAGTGAATCTAATGTAACAAACACCCATACAATGCGCACCACCCCGTGATGTTTTTCTCACTCCTACTAGTGAATGTAATGTAACACACACCCATACAATGCGCACCACCCTGTGATGTTTTTCTCACTCCTACTAGTGAATGTAATGTAACACACACCCATACAATGCGCACCACCCCGTGATGATTTTCTCACTCCTACTAGTGAATCTAATGTAACAAACCCATACAATGCGCACCACCCCGTGATGTTTTTCTCACTCCTACTAGTGAATGTAATGTAACACACACCCATACAATGCGCACCACCCCGTGATGATTTTCTCACTCCTACTAGTGAATCTAATGTAACAAACACCCATACAATGCGCACTACCCCGTGATGTTTTTCTCACTCCTACTAGTGAATGTAATGTAACACACACCCATACAATGCGCACCACCCCGTGATGTCTTTCTCACTGCTACTAGTGAATGTAATGTAACACACACCCATACAATGCGCACCACCCCGTGATGTTTTTCTCACTCCTACTAGTGAATCTAATGTAACACACCCATACAATGCCCACCACCCCGTGATGTATTTCTCACTCCTACTAGTGAATGTAATGTAACACACACCCATACAATGCCCACCACCGCGTGATGATTTTCTCACTCCTACTAGTGAATCTAATGTAACAAACACCCATACAATGCGCACCACCCCGTGATGTTTTTCTCACTCCTACTAGTGCATGTAATGTAACACACACCCATACAATGCGCACCACCCCGTGATGATTTTCTCACTCCTACTAGTGAATGTAATGTAACAAACACCCATACAATGCGCACCACCCCGTGATGTTTTTCTCACTCCTACTAGTGAATGTAATGTAACACACACCCATACCATGCGCACCACTGCGTGATGATTTTCTCACTCCTACTAGTGAATCTAATGTAACAAACACCCATACAATGCGCACCACCCCGTGATGTTTTTCTCACTCCTACTAGTGAATGTAATGTAACAAACACCCATACAATGCGCACCACCCCGTGATGTATTTCTCACTCCTACTAGTGAATGTAATGTAACACACACCCATACCATGCGCACCACTGCGTGATGATTTTCTCACTCCTACTAGTGAATCTAATGTAACAAACACCCATACAATGCGCACCACCCCGTGATGTTTTTCTCACTCCTACTAGTGAATGTAATGTAACACACACCCATACAATGCGCACCACCCCGTGATGATTTTCTCACTCCTACTAGTGAATCTAATGTAACACACACCCATACCATGCGCACCACCCCGTGATGTTTTTCTCACTCCTACTAGTGAATGTAATGTAACAAACACCCATACAATGCGCACCACCCCGTGATGTTTTTCTCACTCCTACTAGTGAATGTAATGTAACACACACCCATACAATGCGCACCACCCCGTGAATTTTTTCTCACTCCTACTAGTGAATGTAATGTAACACACACCCATACAATGCGCACCACCCCCTGATGTTTTTCTCACTCCTACTAGTGAATGTAATGTAACACACACCCATACAATGCGCACCACCGCGTGATGATTTTCTCACTCCTACTAGTGAATCTAATGTAACAAACACCCATACAATGCGCACCACCCCGTGATGTTTTTCTCACTCCTACTAGTGCATGTAATGTAACACACACCCATACAATGCGCACCACCGCGTGATGATTTTCTCACACCTACTAGTGAATCTAATGTAACAAACACCCATACAATGCGCACCACCCCGTGATGTTTTTCTCACTCCTACTAGTGCATGTAATGTAACACACACCCATACAATGCGCACCACCCCGTGATGATTTTCTCACTCCTACTAGTGAATCTAATGTAACAAACACCCATACAATGCGCACCACCCCGTGATGTTTTTCTCACTCCTACTAGTGAATGTAATGTAACACACACCCATACAATGCGCACCACCCCGTGATGTTTTTCTCACTGCTACTAGTGAATGTAATGTAACACACACCCATACAATGCGCACCACCCCGTGATGTTTTTCTCACTCCTACTAGTGAATGTAATGTAACACACACCCATACAATGCGCACCACCCCGTGATGTTTTTCTCACTCCTACTATTGAATCTAATGTAACACACACCCATACAATGCGCACCACACCGTGATGTTTTTCTAACTGTTACTAGTGAATGTAACGTAACACACCAATACAATGCGCACCACCCCGTGATGTTTTTCTCACTCCTACTAGTGAATGTAATGTAACACACACCAATACAATGCGCACCACGCCGTGATGTTTTTCTCACTCCTACTAGTGAATGTAATGTAACACACACCCATACAATGCGCACCACCCCGTGGTGTTTTTCTCACTGCTACTAGTGAATGTAATGTAACACACACCCATACAATGCGCACCACCCCGTGATGTTTTTCTCACTCCTACTAGTGAATCTAATGTAACACACCCATACAATGCGCACCACCCCGTGATGTTTTTCTCACTCCTACTAGTGAATCTAATGTAACACACACCCATACAATGCGCACCACCCCGTGATGTTTTTCTCACTCCTACTAGTGAATCTAATGTAACACACACCGATACAAGGCGCACCACCCCCTGATGTTTTTCTCACTCCTACTAGTGAATGTAATGTAACACACACCCATACCATGCGCACCACTGCGTGATGATTTTCTCACTCCTACTAGTGAATGTAATGTAACACACACCCATACAATGCGCACCACCCCGTGATGATTTTCTCACTCCTACTAGTGAATGTAATGTAACACACACCCATACAATGCGCACCACCCCGTGATGATTTTCTCACTCCCACTAGTGAATCTAATGTAACAAACACCCATACAATGCGCACCACGCCGTGATGTTTTTCTCACTCCTACTAGTGAATGTAATGTAACAAACACCCATACAATGCGCACCACCCCGTGATGTTTTTCTCACTCCTACTAGTGAATGTAGTGTAACACACACCCATACAATGCGCACCACCCCGTGATGTTTTTCTCACTCCTACTAGTGAATGTAATGTAACACACACCCATACAATGCGCACCACCCCGTGATGTTTTTCTCACTGCTACTAGTGAATCTAATGTAACACACACCCATACAATGCGCACCACCCCGTGATGTTTTTCTCACTCCTACTAGTGAATGTAATGTAACACACACCCATACAATGCGCACCACCCCGTGAATTTTTTCTCACTCCTACTAGTGAATGTAATGTAACACACACCCATACAATGCGCACTACCCCGTGATGTTTTTCTCACTCCTACTAGTGAATGTAACGTAACACACCCATACAATGCGCACCACCCCCTGATGTTTTTCTCACTCCTACTAGTGAATGTAATGTAACACACACCCATACCATGCGCACCACCCCGTGATGATTTTCTCACTCCTACTAGTGAATCTAATATAACAAACACCCATACCATGCGCACCACCCCGTGATGTTTTTCTCACTACTACTAGTGAATGTAATGTAACACACACCCATACAATGGGCACCACCCCCTGATGTTTTTCTCACTCCTACTAGTGAATGTAGTGTAACACACACCCATACAATGGGCACCACCCCGTGATGTTTTTCTCACTCCTACTAGTGAATGTAATGTAACACACACCCATACAATGCGCACCACCCCGTGATGTTTTTCTCACTGCTACTAGTGAATCTAATGTAACACACACCCATACAATGCGCACCACCCCGTGATGTTTTTCTCACTCCTACTAGTGAATGTAATGTAACACACACCCATACAATGCGCACCACCCCGTTATGTTTTTCTCACTCCTACTAGTGAATGTAATGTAACACACACCCATACAATGCGCACCACCCCGTGATGTTTTTCTCACTCCTACTAGTGAATGTAATGTAACACACACCCATACAATGCGCATCACCCCGTGATGTTTTTCTCACTCCTACTAGTGAATGTAATGTAGCACACACCAATACAATGCGCCCCACCCCGTGATGTTTTTCTCACTCCTACTAGTGAATGTAATGTAACACACACCCATACAATGCGCACCACCCCGTGATGTTTTTCTCACTCCTACTAGTGAATGTAATGTAACACACACCCATACAATGCGCACCACCCCGTGATGTTTTTCTCACTGCTACTAGTGAATCTAATGTAACACACACCCATACAATGCGCACCACCCCGTGATGTTTTTCTCACTCCTACTAGTGAATCTAATGTAACACACACCCATACAATGCGCACCACCCCCTGATGTTTTTCTCACTCCTACTAGTGAATGTAATGTAACACACACCCATACCATGCGCACCACTGCGTGATGATTTTTTCACTCCTACTAGTGAATCTAATGTAACAAACACCCATACAATGCGCACCACCCAGTGATGTTTTTCTCACTCCTACTAGTGAATGTAATGTAACACACACCCATACAATGCGCACCACCCCGTGATGATTTTCTCACTCCTACTAGTGAATCTAATGTAACAAACACCCATACAATGCGCACCACCCCGTGATGTTTTTCTCACTCCTACTAGTGAATGTAATGTAACACACACCCATACAATGCGCACCACCCCGTGATGTTTTTCTCACTCCTACTAGTGAATGTAATGTAACACACACCCATACAATGCGCACCACCCCGTGAATTTTTTCTCACTCCTACTAGTGAATGTAATGTAACACACACCCATACAATGCGCACCACCCCCTGATGTTTTTCTCACTCCTACTAGTGAATGTAATGTAACACACACCCATACCATGCGCACCACCCCGTGATGATTTTCTCACTCCTACTAGTGAATCTAATGTAACAAACACCCATACCATGCGCACCACCCCGTGATGTTTTTCTCACTACTACTAGTGAATGTAATGTAACACACACCCATACAATGGGCACCACCCCGTGATGTTTTTCTCACTCCTACTAGTGAATGTAATGTAACACACACCCATACAATGCGCACCACCGCGTGATGATTTTCTCACTCCTACTAGTGAATCTAATGTAACAAACACCCATACAATGCGCACCACCCCGTGATGTTTTTCTCACTCCTACTAGTGCATGTAATGTAACACACACCCATACAATGCGCACCACCCCGTGATGATTTTCTCACTCCTACTAGTGAATCTAACGTAACAAACACCCATACAATGCGCATCACCCCGTGATGTTTTTCTCACTCCTACTAGTGAATGTAATGTAACAAACACCCATACAATGCGCACCACCCCGTGATGTTTTTCTCACTCCTACTAGTGAATCTAATGTAACACACACCCATACAATGTGCACCACCCCGTGATGTTTTTCTCACTCCTACTAGTGAATCTAATGTAACACACACCCATACAATGCGCACCACCCCCTGATGTTTTTCTCACTCCTACTAGTGAATGTAGTGTAACACACACCCATACAATGGGCACCACCCCGTGATGTTTTTCTCACTCCTACTAGTGAATGTAATGTAACACACACCCATACAATGCGCACCACCCCGTGATGTTTTTCTCACTGCTACTAGTGAATCTAATGTAACACACACCCATACAATGCGCACCACCCCGTGATGTTTTTCTCACTCCTACTAGTGAATGTAATGTAACACACACCCATACAATGCGCACCACCCCGTTATGTTTTTCTCACTCCTACTAGTGAATGTAATGTAACACACACCCATACAATGCGCACCACCCCGTGATGTTTTTCTCACTCCTACTAGTGAATGTAATGTAACACACACCCATACAATGCGCACCAATCCGTGATGTTTTTCTCACTCCTACTAGTGAATGTAATGTAGCACACACCAATACAATGCGCCCCACCCCGTGATGTTTTTCTCACTCCTACTAGTGAATGTAATGTAACACACACCCATACAATGCGCACCACCCCGTGATGTTTTTCTCACTCCTACTAGTGAATGTAATGTAACACACACCCATACAATGCGCACCACCCCGTGATGTATTTCTCACTGCTACTAGTGAATCTAATGTAACACACACCCATACAATGCGCACCACCCCGTGATGTTTTTCTCACTCCTACTAGTGAATCTAATGTAACACACACCCATACAATGCGCACCACCCCCTGATGTTTTTCTCACTCCTACTAGTGAATGTAATGTAACACACACCCATACCATGCGCACCACTGCGTGATGATTTTTTCACTCCTACTAGTGAATCTAATGTAACAAACACCCATACAATGCGCACCACCCAGTGATGTTTTTCTCACTCCTACTAGTGAATGTAATGTAACACACACCCATACAATGCGCACCACCCCGTGATGATTTTCTCACTCCTACTAGTGAATCTAATGTAACAAACACCCATACAATGCGCACCACCCCGTGATGTTTTTCTCACTCCTACTAGTCAATGTAATGTAACAAACACCCATACAATGCGCACCACCCCGTGATGATTTTCTCACTCCTACTAGTGAATGTAATGTAACACACACCCATACAATGCGCACCACCCCGTGATGTTTTTCTCACTCCTACTAGTGAATGTAATGTAACACACACCCATACAATGCGCACCACCCCGTGATGTTTTTCTCACTCCTACTAGTGAATGTAATGTAACAAACACCCATACAATGCGCACCACCCCGTGATGTTTTTCTCACTCCTACTAGTGAATCTAATGTAACACACACCCATACAATGCGCACCACCCCGTGATGTTTTTCTCACTCCTACTAGTGAATCTAATGTAACACACACCGATACAAGGCGCACCACCCCCTGATGTTTTTCTCACTCCTACTAGTGAATGTAATGTAACACACACCCATACCATGCGCACCACTGCGTGATGATTTTCTCACTCCTACTAGTGAATGTAATGTAACACACACCCATACAATGCGCACCACCCCGTGATGATTTTCTCACTCCTACTAGTGAATGTAAGGTAACACACACCCATACAATGCGCACCACCCCGTGATGATTTTCTCACTCCCACTAGTGAATCTAATGTAACAAACACCCATACAATGCGCACCACGCCGTGATGTTTTTCTCACTCCTACTAGTGAATGTAATGTAACAAACACCCATACAATGCGCACCACCCCGTGATGTTTTTCTCACTCCTACTAGTGAATGTAGTGTAACACACACCCATACAATGCGCACCACCCCGTGATGTTTTTCTCACTCCTACTAGTGAATGTAATGTAACACACACCCATACAATGCGCACCACCCCGTGATGTTTTTCTCACTGCTACTAGTGAATCTAATGTAACACACACCCATACAATGCGCACCACCCCGTGATGTTTTTCTCACTCCTACTAGTGAATGTAATGTAACACACACCCATACAATGCGCACCACCCCGTGAATTTTTTCTCACTCCTACTAGTGAATGTAATGTAACACACACCCATACAATGCGCACTACCCCGTGATGTTTTTCTCACTCCTACTAGTGAATGTAACGTAACACACCCATACAATGCGCACCACCCCCTGATGTTTTTCTCACTCCTACTAGTGAATGTAATGTAACACACACCCATACCATGCGCACCACCCCGTGATGATTTTCTCACTCCTACTAGTGAATCTAATATAACAAACACCCATACCATGCGCACCACCCCGTGATGTTTTTCTCACTACTACTAGTGAATGTAATGTAACACACACCCATACAATGCGCACCACCCCGTGATGTTTTTCTCACTCCTACTAGTGAATGTAATGTAACACACACCCATACAATGCGCACCACCGCGTGATGATTTTCTCACTCCTACTAGTGAATCTAATGTAACAAACACCCATACAATGCGCACCACGCCGTGATGTTTTTCTCACTCCTACTAGTGAATGTAATGTAACACACACCCATACAATGCGCACCACCCCGTGATGTTTTT
The DNA here is from genome assembly GCF_034190915.1 of Cavia porcellus. Lineage (NCBI taxonomy): Eukaryota > Metazoa > Chordata > Mammalia > Rodentia > Caviidae > Cavia > Cavia porcellus. The sequence continues at coordinate 602,290 of NW_026947582.1, read as the reverse complement.
CTCACTCCTACTAGTGAATGTAATGTAACACACACCAATACAATGCGCACCATGCCGTGATGTTTTTCTCACTCCTACTAGTGAATGTAATGTAACACACACCCATACAATGCGCACCACCCCGTGATGTCTTTCTCACTGCTACTAGTGAATGTAATGTAACACATACCCATACAATGCGCACCAGCCCGTGATGTTTTTCTCACTCCTACTAGTGAATCTAATGTAACAAACCCATACAATGCGCACCACCCCGTGATGTTTTTCTCACTCCTACTAGTGAATGTAATGTAACACACACCCATACAATGCGCACCACCCCGTGATGATTTTCTCACTCCTACTAGTGAATCTAATGTAACAAACACCCATACAATGCGCACTACCCCGTGATGTTTTTCTCACTCCTACTAGTGAATGTAATGTAACACACACCCATACAATGCGCACCACCCCGTGATGTCTTTCTCACTGCTACTAGTGAATGTAATGTAACACACACACATACAATGCGCACCACCCCGTGATGTTTTTCTCACTCCTACTAGTGAATCTAATGTAACACACCCATACAATGCCCACCACCCCGTGATGTTTTTCTCACTCCTACTAGTGAATGTAATGTAACACACACCCATACAATGCCCACCACCGCGTGATGATTTTCTCACTCCTACTAGTGAATCTAATGTAACAAACACCCATACAATGCGCACCACCCCGTGATGTTTTTCTCACTCCTACTAGTGCATGTAATGTAACACACACCCATACAATGCGCACCACCCCGTGATGATTTTCTCACTCCTACTAGTGAATGTAATGTAACAAACACCCATACAATGCGCACCACCCCGTGATGTTTTTCTCACTCCTACTAGTGAATGTAATGTAACACACACCCATACCATGCGCACCACTGCGTGATGATTTTCTCACTCCTACTAGTGAATCTAATGTAACAAACACCCATACAATGCGCACCACCCCGTGATGTTTTTCTCACTCCTACTAGTGAATGTAATGTAACAAACACCCATACAATGCGCACCACCCCGTGATGTATTTCTCACTCCTACTAGTGAATGTAATGTAACACACACCCATACCATGCGCACCACTGCGTGATGATTTTCTCACTCCTACTAGTGAATCTAATGTAACAAACACCCATACAATGCGCACCACCCCGTGATGTTTTTCTCACTCCTACTAGTGAATGTAATGTAACACACACCCATACAATGCGCACCACCCCGTGATGATTTTCTCACTCCTACTAGTGAATCTAATGTAACACACACCCATACCATGCGCACCACCCCGTGATGTTTTTCTCACTCCTACTAGTGAATGTAATGTAACAAACACCCATACAATGCGCACCACCCCGTGATGTTTTTCTCACTCCTACTAGTGAATGTAATGTAACACACACCCATACAATGCGCACCACCCCGTGAATTTTTTCTCACTCCTACTAGTGAATGTAATGTAACACACACCCATACAATGCGCACCACCCCCTGATGTTTTTCTCACTCCTACTAGTGAATGTAATGTAACACACACCCATACAATGCGCACCACCGCGTGATGATTTTCTCACTCCTACTAGTGAATCTAATGTAACAAACACCCATACAATGCGCACCACCCCGTGATGTTTTTCTCACTCCTACTAGTGCATGTAATGTAACACACACCCATACAATGCGCACCACCGCGTGATGATTTTCTCACTCCTACTAGTGAATCTAATGTAACAAACACCCATACAATGCGCACCACCCCGTGATGTTTTTCTCACTCCTACTAGTGCATGTAATGTAACACACACCCATACAATGCGCACCACCCTGTGATGATTTTCTCACTCCTACTAGTGAATCTAATGTAACAAACACCCATACAATGCGCACCACCCCGTGATGTTTTTCTCACTCCTACTAGTGAATGTAATGTAACACACACCCATACAATGCGCACCACCCCGTGATGTTTTTCTCACTGCTACTAGTGAATGTAATGTAACACACACCCATACAATGCGCACCACCCCGTGATGTTTTTCTCACTCCTACTAGTGAATGTAATGTAACACACACCCATACAATGCGCACCACCCCGTGATGTTTTTCTCACTCCTACTATTGAATCTAATGTAACACACACCCATACAATGCGCACCACACCGTGATGTTTTTCTAACTGTTACTAGTGAATGTAACGTAACACACCAATACAATGCGCACCACCCCGTGATGTTTTTCTCACTCCTACTAGTGAATGTAATGTAACACACACCAATACAATGCGCACCACGCCGTGATGTTTTTCTCACTCCTACTAGTGAATGTAATGTAACACACACCCATACAATGCGCACCACCCCGTGGTGTTTTTCTCACTGCTACTAGTGAATGTAATGTAACACACACCCATACAATGCGCACCACCCCGTGATGTTTTTCTCACTCCTACTAGTGAATCTAATGTAACACACCCATACAATGCGCACCACCCCGTGATGTTTTTCTCACTCCTACTAGTGAATGTAATGTAACACACACCCATACAATGCGCACCACCGCGTGATGATTTTCTCACTCCTACTAGTGAATCTAATATAACAAACACCCATACAATGCGCACCACCCCGTGATGTTTTTCTCACTCCTACTAGTGCATGTAATGTAACACACACCCATACAATGCGCACCACCCCGTGATGATTTTCTCACTCCTACTAGTGAATCTAATGTAACAAACACCCATACAATGCGCACCACCCCGTGATGTTTTTCTCACTCCTACTAGTGAATGTAATGTAACAAACACCCATACAATGCGCACCACCCCGTGATGTTTTTCTCACTCCTACTAGTGAATCTAATGTAACACACACCCATACAATGCGCACCACCCCCTGATGTTTTTCTCACTCCTACTAGTGCATGTAATGTAACACACACCCATACCATGCGCACCACCCCGTGATGATTTTCTCACTCCTACTAGTGAATCTAATGTAACAAACACCCATACAATGCGCACCACCCCGTGATGTTTTTCTCACACCTACTAGTGAATGTAATGTAACACACACCCATACAATGCGCACCACCCCGTGATGATTTTCTCACTCCTACTAGTGAATCTAATGTAACAAACACCCATACAATGCGCACCACCCCGTGATGTTTTTCTCACTCCTACTAGTGAATGTAATGTAACACACACCCATACAATGCGCACCACCCTGTGATGTTTTTCTCACTCCTACTAGTGAATGTAATGTAACACACACCCATACATTGCGCACCACCCCGTGATGATTTTCTCACTCCTACTAGTGAATCTAATGTAACAAACCCATACAATGCGCACCACCCCGTGATGTTTTTCTCACTCCTACTAGTGAATGTAATGTAACACACACCCATACAATGCGCACCACCCCGTGATGATTTTCTCACTCCTACTAGTGAATCTAATGTAACAAACACCCATACAATGCGCACTACCCCGTGATGTTTTTCTCACTCCTACTAGTGAATGTAATGTAACACACACCCATACAATGCGCACCACCCCGTGATGTCTTTCTCACTGCTACTAGTGAATGTAATGTAACACACACCCATACAATGCGCACCACCCCGTGATGTTTTTCTCACTCCTACTAGTGAATCTAATGTAACACACCCATACAATGCCCACCACCCCGTGATGTATTTCTCACTCCTACTAGTGAATGTAATGTAACACACACCCATACAATGCCCACCACCGCGTGATGATTTTCTCACTCCTACTAGTGAATCTAATGTAACAAACACCCATACAATGCGCACCACCCCGTGATGTTTTTCTCACTCCTACTAGTGCATGTAATGTAACACACACCCATACAATGCGCACCACCCCGTGATGATTTTCTCACTCCTACTAGTGAATGTAATGTAACAAACACCCATACAATGCGCACCACCCCGTGATGTTTTTCTCACTCCTACTAGTGAATGTAATGTAACACACACCCATACCATGCGCACCACTGCGTGATGATTTTCTCACTCCTACTAGTGAATCTAATGTAACAAACACCCATACAATGCGCACCACCCCGTGATGTTTTTCTCACTCCTACTAGTGAATGTAATGTAACAAACACCCATACAATGCGCACCACCCCGTGATGTATTTCTCACTCCTACTAGTGAATGTAATGTAACACACACCCATACCATGCGCACCACTGCGTGATGATTTTCTCACTCCTACTAGTGAATCTAATGTAACAAACACCCATACAATGCGCACCACCCCGTGATGTTTTTCTCACTCCTACTAGTGAATGTAATGTAACACACACCCATACAATGCGCACCACCCCGTGATGATTTTCTCACTCCTACTAGTGAATCTAATGTAACACACACCCATACCATGCGCACCACCCCGTGATGTTTTTCTCACTCCTACTAGTGAATGTAATGTAACAAACATCCATACAATGCGCACCACCCCGTGATGTTTTTCTCACTCCTACTAGTGAATGTAATGTAACACACACCCATACAATGCGCACCACCCCGTGAATTTTTTCTCACTCCTACTAGTGAATGTAATGTAACACACACCCATACAATGCGCACCACCCCCTGATGTTTTTCTCACTCCTACTAGTGAATGTAATGTAACACACACCCATACAATGCGCACCACCGCGTGATGATTTTCTCACTCCTACTAGTGAATCTAATGTAACAAACACCCATACAATGCGCACCACCCCGTGATGTTTTTCTCACTCCTACTAGTGCATGTAATGTAACACACACCCATACAATGCGCACCACCGCGTGATGATTTTCTCACTCCTACTAGTGAATCTAATGTAACAAACACCCATACAATGCGCACCACCCCGTGATGTTTTTCTCACTCCTACTAGTGCATGTAATGTAACACACACCCATACAATGCGCACCACCCCGTGATGATTTTCTCACTCCTACTAGTGAATCTAATGTAACAAACACCCATACAATGCGCACCACCCCGTGATGTTTTTCTCACTCCTACTAGTGAATGTAATGTAACACACACCCATACAATGCGCACCACCTCGTGATGTTTTTCTCACTGCTACTAGTGAATGTAATGTAACACACACCCATACAATGCGCACCACCCCGTGATGTTTTTCTCACTCCTACTAGTGAATGTAATGTAACACACACCCATACAATGCGCACCACCCCGTGATGTTTTTCTCACTCCTACTATTGAATCTAATGTAACACACACCCATACAATGCGCACCACACCGTGATGTTTTTCTAACTGTTACTAGTGAATGTAACGTAACACACCAATACAATGCGCACCACCCCGTGATGTTTTTCTCACTCCTACTAGTGAATGTAATGTAACACACACCAATACAATGCGCACCACGCCGTGATGTTTTTCTCACTCCTACTAGTGAATGTAATGTAACACACACCCATACAATGCGCACCACCCCGTGGTGTTTTTCTCACTGCTACTAGTGAATGTAATGTAACACACACCCATACAATGCGCACCACCCCGTGATGTTTTTCTCACTCCTACTAGTGAATCTAATGTAACACACCCATACAATGCGCACCACCCCGTGATGTTTTTCTCACTCCTACTAGTGAATGTAATGTAACACACACCCATACAATGCGCACCACCGCGTGATGATTTTCTCACTCCTACTAGTGAATCTAATATAACAAACACCCATACAATGCGCACCACCCCGTGATGTTTTTCTCACTCCTACTAGTGCATGTAATGTAACACACACCCATACAATGCGCACCACCCCGTGATGATTTTCTCACTCCTACTAGTGAATCTAATGTAACAAACACCCATACAATGCGCACCACCCCGTGATGTTTTTCTCACTCCTACTAGTGAATGTAATGTAACAAACACCCATACAATGCGCACCACCCCGTGATGTTTTTCTCACTCCTACTAGTGAATCTAATGTAACACACACCCATACAATGCGCACCACCCCCTGATGTTTTTCTCACTCCTACTAGTGCATGTAATGTAACACACACCCATACCATGCGCACCACCCCGTGATGATTTTCTCACTCCTACTAGTGAATCTAATGTAACAAACACCCATACAATGCGCACCACCCCGTGATGTTTTTCTCACACCTACTAGTGAATGTAATGTAACACACACCCATACAATGCGCACCACCCCGTGATGATTTTCTCACTCCTACTAGTGAATCTAATGTAACAAACACCCATACAATGCGCACCACCCCGTGATGTTTTTCTCACTCCTACTAGTGAATGTAATGTAACACACACCCATACAATGCGCACCACCCTGTGATGTTTTTCTCACTCCTACTAGTGAATGTAATGTAACACACACCCATACAATGCGCACCACCCCGTGAATTTTTTCTCACTCCTACTAGTGAATGTAATGTAACACACACCCATACAATGCGCACCACCCCCTGATGTTTTTCTCACTCCTACTAGTGAATGTAATGTAACACACACCCATACCATGCGCACCACCCCGTGATGATTTTCTCACTCCTACTAGTGAATCTAATGTAACAAACACCCATACCATGCTCACCACCCCGTGATGTTTTTCTCACTACTACTAGTGAATGTAATGTAACACACACCCATACAATGGGCACCACCCCGTGATGTTTTTCTCACTCCTACTAGTGAATGTAATGTAACACACACCCATACAATGCGCACCACCGCGTGATGATTTTCTCACTCCTACTAGTGAATCTAATGTAACAAACACCCATACAATGCGCACCACCCCGTGATGTTTTTCTCACTCCTACTAGTGCATGTAATGTAACACACACCCATACAATGCGCACCACCCCGTGATGATTTTCTCACTCCTACTAGTGAATCTAATGTAACAAACACCCATACAATGCGCACCACCCCGTGATGATTTTCTCACTCCTACTAGTGAATCTAATGTAACAAACACCCATACAATGCGCACCACCCCGTGATGTTTTTCTCACTCCTACTAGTGAATGTAATGTAACAAACACCCATACAATGCGCACCACCCCGTGATGTTTTTCTCACTCCTACTAGTGAATCTAATGTAACACACACCCATACAATGCACACCACCCCGTGATGTTTTTCTCACTCCTACTAGTGAATGTAATGTAACAAACACCCATACAATGCGCACCACCCCGTGATGTTTTTCTCACTCCTACTAGTGAATCTAATGTAACACACACCCATACAATGTGCACCACCCCGTGATGTTTTTCTCACTCCTACTAGTGAATCTAATGTAACACACACCCATACAATGCGCACCACCCCCTGATGTTTTTCTCACTCCTACTAGTGAATGTAATGTAACACACACCCATACCATGCGCACCACTGCGTGATGATTTTCTCACTCCTACTAGTGAATCTAATGTAACAAACACCCATACAATGCGCACCACCCCGTGATGTTTTTCTCACACCTAGTAGTGAATGTAATGTAACACACACCCATACAATGCGCACCACCCCGTGATGATTTTCTCACTCCTACTAGTGAATCTAATGTAACAAACACCCATACAATGCGCACCACCCCGTGATGTTTTTCTCATTCCTACTAGTGAATGTAATGTAACACACACCCATACAATGCGCACCACCCCGTGATGTTTTTCTCACTCCTACGAGTGAATGTAATGTAACACACACCCATACAATGCGCACCACCCCGTGAATTTTTTCTCACTCCTACTAGTGAATGTAATGTAACACACACCCATACAATGCGCACCACCCCCTGATGTTTTTCTCACTCCTACTAGTGAATGTAATGTAACACACACCCATACCATGCGCACCACCCCGTGATGATTTTCTCACTCCTACTAGTGAATCTAATGTAACAAACACCCATACCATGCGCACCACCCCGTGATGTTTTTCTCACTACTACTAGTGAATGTAATGTAACACACACCCATACAATGGGCACCACCCCGTGATGTTTTTCTCACTCCTACTAGTGAATGTAATGTAACACACACCCATACAATGCGCACCACCGCGTGATGATTTTCTCACTCCTACTAGTGAATCTAATGTAACAAACACCCATACAATGCGCACCACCCCGTGATGTTTTTCTCACTCCTACTAGTGCATGTAATGTAACACACACCCATACAATGCGCACCACCCCGTGATGATTTTCTCACTCCTACTAGTGAATCTAATGTAACAGACACCCATACAATGCGCATCACCCCGTGATGTTTTTCTCACTCCTACTAGTGAATGTAATGTAACAAACACCCATACAATGCGCACCACCCCGTGATGTTTTTCTCACTCCTACTAGTGAATCTAATGTAACACACACCCATACAATGTGCACCACCCCGTGATGTTTTTCTCACTCCTACTAGTGAATCTAATGTAACACACACCCATACAATGCGCACCACCCCCTGATGTTTTTCTCACTCCTACTAGTGAATGTAGTGTAACACACACCCATACAATGGGCACCACCCCGTGATGTTTTTCTCACTCCTACTAGTGAATGTAATGTAACACACACCCATACAATGCGCACCACCCCGTGATGTTTTTCTCACTGCTACTAGTGAATCTAATGTAACACACACCCATACAATGCGCACCACCCCGTGATGTTTTTCTCACTCCTACTAGTGAATGTAATGTAACACACACCCATACAATGCGCACCACCCCGTTATGTTTTTCTCACTCCTACTAGTGAATGTAATGTAACACACACCCATACAATGCGCACCACCCCGTGATGTTTTTCTCACTCCTACTAGTGAATGTAATGTAACACACACCCATACAATGCGCACCACCCCGTGATGTTTTTCTCACTCCTAGTAGTGAATGTAATGTAGCACACACCAATACAATGCGCCCCACCCCGTGATGTTTTTCTCACTCCTACTAGTGAATGTAATGTAACACACACCCATACAATGCGCACCACCCCGTGATGTTTTTCTCACTCCTACTAGTGAATGTAATGTAACACACACCCATACAATGCGCACCACCCCGTGATGTTTTTCTCACTGCTACTAGTGAATCTAATGTAACACACACCCATACAATGCGCACCACCCCGTGATGATTTCTCACTCCTACTAGTGAATCTAATGTAACACACACCCATACAATGCGCACCACCACCTGATGTTTTTCTCACTCCTACTAGTGAATGTAATGTAACACACACCCATACCATGCGCACCACTGCGTGATGATTTTTTCACTCCTACTAGTGAATCTAATGTAACAAACACCCATACAATGCGCACCACCCAGTGATGTTTTTCTCACTCCTACTAGTGAATGTAATGTAACACACACCCATACAATGCGCACCACCCCGTGATGATTTTCTCACTCCTACTAGTGAATCTAATGTAACAAACACCCATACAATGCGCACCACCCCGTGATGTTTTTCTCACTCCTACTAGTGAATGTAATGTAACACACACCCATACAATGCGCACCACCCCGTGATGTTTTTCTCACTCCTACTAGTGAATGTAATGTAACACACACCCATACAATGCGCACCACCCCGTGAATTTTTTCTCACTCCTACTAGTGAATGTAATGTAACGCACACCCATACAATGCGCACCACCCCCTGATGTTTTTCTCACTCCTACTAGTGAATGTAATGTAACACACACCCATACCATGCGCACCACCCCGTGATGATTTTCTCACTCCTACTAGTGAATCTAATGTAACAAACACCCATACCATCCGCACCACCCCGTGATGTTTTTCTCACTACTACTAGTGAATGTAATGTAACACACACCCATACAATGGGCACCACCCCGTGATGTTTTTCTCACTCCTACTAGTGAATGTAATGTAACACACACCCATACAATGCGCACCACCGCGTGATGATTTTCTCACTCCTACTAGTGAATCTAATGTAACAAACACCCATACAATGCGCACCACCCCGTGATGTTTTTCTCACTCCTACTAGTGCATGTAATGTAACACACACCCATACAATGCGCACCACCCCGTGATGATTTTCTCACTCCTACTAGTGAATCTAACGTAACAAACACCCATACAATGCGCATCACCCCGTGATGTTTTTCTCACTCCTACTAGTGAATGTAATGTAACAAACACCCATACAATGCGCACCACCCCGTGATGTTTTTCTCACTCCTACTAGTGAATCTAATGTAACACACACCCATACAATGTGCACCACCCCGTGATGTTTTTCTCACTCCTACTAGTGAATCTAATGTAACACACACCCATACAATGCGCACCACCCCCTGATGTTTTTCTCACTCCTACTAGTGAATGTAGTGTAACACACACCCATACAATGGGCACCACCCCGTGATGTTTTTCTCACTCCTACTAGTGAATGTAATGTAACACACACCCATACAATGCGCACCACCCCGTGATGTTTTTCTCACTGCTACTAGTGAATCTAATGTAACACACACCCATACAATGCGCACCACCCCGTGATGTTTTTCTCACTCCTACTAGTGAATGTAATGTAACACACACCCATACAATGCGCACCACCCCGTTATGTTTTTCTCACTCCTACTAGTGAATGTAATGTAACACACACCCATACAATGCGCACCACCCCGTGATGTTTTTCTCACTCCTACTAGTGAATGTAATGTAACACACACCCATACAATGCGCACCACCCCGTGATGTTTTTCTCACTCCTACTAGTGAATGTAATGTAGCACACACCAATACAATGCGCCCCACCCCGTGATGTTTTTCTCACTCCTACTAGTGAATGTAATGTAACACACACCCATACAATGCGCACCACCCCGTGATGTTTTTCTCACTCCTACTAGTGAATGTAATGTAACACACACCCATACAATGCGCACCACCCCGTGATGTTTTTCTCACTGCTACTAGTGAATCTAATGTAACACACACCCATACAATGCGCACCACCCCGTGATGTTTTTCTCACTCCTACTAGTGAATCTAATGTAACACACACCCATACAATGCGCACCACCCCCTGATGTTTTTCTCACTCCTACTAGTGAATGTAATGTAACACACACCCATACCATGCGCACCACTGCGTGATGATTTTTTCACTCCTACTAGTGAATCTAATGTAACAAACACCCATACAATGCGCACCACCCAGTGATGTTTTTCTCACTCCTACTAGTGAATGTAATGTAACACACACCCATACAATGCGCACCACCCCGTGATGATTTTCTCACTCCTACTAGTGAATCTAATGTAACAAACACCCATACAATGCGCACCACCCCGTGATGTTTTTCTCACTCCTACTAGTCAATGTAATGTAACAAACACCCATACAATGCGCACCACCCCGTGATGATTTTCTCACTCCTACTAGTGAATGTAATGTAACACACACCCATACAATGCGCACCACCCCGTGATGTTTTTCTCACTCCTACTAGTGAATGTAATGTAACAAACACCCATACAATGCGCACCACCCCGTGATGTTTTTCTCACTCCTACTAGTGAATCTAATGTAACACACACCCATACAATGCGCACCACCCCGTGATGTTTTTCTCACTCCTACTAGTGAATCTAATGTATCACACACCGATACAAGGCGCACCACCCCCTGATGTTTTTCTCACTCCTACTAGTGAATGTAATGTAACACACACCCATACCATGCGCACCACTGCGTGATGATTTTCTCACTCCTACTAGTGAATGTAATGTAACACACACCCATACAATGCGCACCACCCCGTGATGATTTTCTCACTCCTACTAGTGAATGTAATGTAACACACACCCATGCAATGCGCACCACCCCGTGATGATTTTCTCACTCCCACTAGTGAATCTAATGTAACAAACACCCATACAATGCGCACCACGCCGTGATGTTTTTCTCACTCCTACTAGTGAATGTAATGTAACAAACACCCATACAATGCGCACCACCCCGTGATGTTTTTCTCACTCCTACTAGTGAATGTAGTGTAACACACACCCATACAATGCGCACCACCCCGTGATGTTTTTCTCACTCCTACTAGTGAATGTAATGTAACACTCACCCATACAATGCGCACCACCCCGTGATGTTTTTCTCACTGCTACTAGTGAATCTAATGTAACACACACCCATACAATGCGCACCACCCCGTGATGTTTTTCTCACTCCTACTAGTGAATGTAATGTAACACACACCCATACAATGCGCACCACCCCGTGATGTTTTTCTCACTCCTACTAGTGAATGTAATGTAACACACACCCATACAATGCGCACCACCCCGTGATGTTTTTCTCACTCCTACTAGTGAATGTAACGTAACACACACCCATACAATGCGCACCACCCCGTGAATTTTTTCTCACTCCTACTAGTGAATGTAATGTAACACACACCCATACAATGCGCACCACCCCCTGATGTTTTTCTCACTCCTACTAGTGAATGTAATGTAACACACACCCATACCATGCGCACCACCCCGTGATGATTTTCTCACTCCTACTAGTGAATCTAATGTAACAAACACCCATACCATGCGCACCACCCCGTGATGTTTTTCTCACTACTACTAGTGAATGTAATGTAACACACACCCATACAATGGGCACCACCCCGTGATGTTTTTCTCACTCCTACTAGTGAATGTAATGTAACACACACCCATACAATGCGCACCACCGCGTGATGATTTTCTCACTCCTACTAGTGAATCTAATGTAACAAACACCCATACAATGCGCACCACCCCGTGATGTTTTTCTCACTCCTACTAGTGCATGTAATGTAACACACACCCATACAATGCGCACCACCCCGTGATGATTTTCTCACTTCTACTAGTGAATCTAACGTAACAAACACCCATACAATGCGCATCACCCCGTGATGTTTTTCTCACTCCTACTAGTGAATGTAATGTAACAAACACCCATACAATGCGCACCACCCCGTGATGTTTTTCTCACTCCTACTAGTGAATCTAATGTAACACACACCCATACAATGTGCACCACCCCGTGATGTTTTTCTCACTCCTACTAGTGAATCTAATGTAACACACACCCATACAATGCGCACCACCCCCTGATGTTTTTCTCACTCCTACTAGTGAATGTAGTGTAACACACACCCATACAATGGGCACCACCCCGTGATGTTTTTCTCACTCCTACTAGTGAATGTAATGTAACACACACCCATACAATGCGCACCACCCCGTGATGTTTTTCTCACTGCTACTAGTGAATCTAATGTAACACACACCCATACAATGCGCACCACCCCGTGATGTTTTTCTCACTCCTACTAGTGAATGTAATGTAATACACACCCATACAATGCGCACCACCCCGTTATGTTTTTCTCACTCCTACTAGTGAATGTAATGTAACACACACCCATACAATGCGCACCACCCCGTGATGTTTTTCTCACTCCTACTAGTGAATGTAATGTAACACACACCCATACAATGCGCACCACCCCGTGATGTTTTTCTCACTCCTACTAGTGAATGTAATGTAGCACACACCCATACAATGCGCACCACCCCGTGATGTTTTTCTCACTCCTACTAGTGAATGTAATGTAACACACACCCATACAATGCGCACCACCCCGTGATGTTTTTCTCACTGCTACTAGTGAATCTAATGTAACACACACCCATACAATGCGCACCACCCCGTGATGTTTTTCTCACTCCTACTAGTGAATCTAATGTAACACACACCCATACAATGCGCACCACCCCCTGATGTTTTTCTCACTCCTACTAGTGAATGTAATGTAACACACACCCATACCATGCGCACCACTGCGTGATGATTTTTTCACTCCTACTAGTGAATCTAATGTAACAAACACCCATACAATGCGCACCACCCAGTGATGTTTTTCTCACTCCTACTAGTGAATGTAATGTAACACACACCCATACAATGCGCACCACCCCGTGATGATTTTCTCACTCCTACTAGTGAATCTAATGTAACAAACACCCATACAATGCGCACCACCCCGTGATGTTTTTCTCACTCCTACTAGTCAATGTAATGTAACAAACACCCATACAATGCGCACCACCCCGTGATGATTTTCTCACTCCTACTAGTGAATGTAATGTAACACACACCCATACAATGCGCACCACCCCGTGATGTTTTTCTCACTCCTACTAGTGAATGTAATGTAACACACACCCATACAATGCGCACCACCCCGTGATGTTTTTCTCACTCCTACTAGTGAATGTAATGTAACAAACACCCATACAATGCGCACCACCCCGTGATGTTTTTCTCACTCCTACTAGTGAATCTAATGTAACACACACCCATACAATGCGCACCACCCCGTGATGTTTTTCTCACTCCTACTAGTGAATCTAATGTAACACACACCGATACAAGGAGCACCACCCCCTGATGTTTTTCTCACTCCTACTAGTGAATGTAATGTAACACACACCCATACCATGCGCACCACTGCGTGATGATTTTCTCACTCCTACTAGTGAATGTAATGTAACACACACCCATACAATGCGCACCACCCCGTGATGATTTTCTCACTCCTACTAGTGAATGTAATGTAACACACACCCATGCAATGCGCACCACCCCGTGATGATTTTCTCACTCCCACTAGTGAATCTAATGTAACAAACACCCATACAATGCGCACCACGCCGTGATGTTTTTCTCACTCCTACTAGTGAATGTAATGTAACAAACACCCATACAATGCGCACCACCCCGTGATGTTTTTCTCACTCCTACTAGTGAATGTAGTGTAACACACACCCATACAATGCGCACCACCCCGTGATGTTTTTCTCACTCCTACTAGTGAATGTAATGTAACACACACCCATACAATGCGCACCACCCCGTGATGTTTTTCTCACTGCTACTAGTGAATCTAATGTAACACACACCCATACAATGCGCACCACCCCGTGATGTTTTTCTCACTCCTACTAGTGAATGTAATGTAACACACACCCATACAATGCGCACCACCCCGTGATGTTTTTCTCACTCCTACTAGTGTATGTAATGTAACACACACCCATACAATGCGCACCACCCCGTGATGTTTTTCTCACTCCTACTAGTGAATGTAACGTAACACACCCATACAATGCGCACCACCCCCTGATGTTTTTCTCACTCCTACTAGTGAATGTAATGTAACACACACCCATACCATGCGCACCACCCCGTGATGATTTTCTCACTCCTACTAGTGAATCTAATGTAACAAACACCCATACCATGCGCACCACCCCGTGATGTTTTTCTCACTACTACTAGTGAATGTAATGTAACAAACACCCATACAATGGGCACCACCCCGTGATGTTTTTCTCACTCCTACTAGTGAATGTAATGTAACACACACCCATACAATGCGCACCACCGCGTGATGATTTTCTCACTCCTACTAGTGAATCTAATGTAACAAACACCCATACAATGCGCACCACCCCGTGATGTTTTTCTCACTCCTACTAGTGCATGTAATGTAACACACACCCATACAATGCGCATCACCCCGTGATGATTTTCTCACTCCTACTAGTGAATCTAATGTAACAAACACCCATACAATGCGCACCACCCCGTGATGTTTTTCTCACTCCTACTAGTGAATGTAATGTAACAAACACCCATACAATGCGCACCACCCCGTGATGTTTTTCTCACTCCTACTAGTGAATCTAATGTAACACACACCCATACAATGTGCACCACCTCGTGATGTTTTTCTCACTCCTACTAGTGAATCTAATGTAACACACACCCATACAATGCGCACCACCCCCTGATGTTTTTCTCACTCCTACTAGTGAATGTAGTGTAACACACACCCATACAATGGGCACCACCCCGTTATGTTTTTCTCACTCCTACTAGTGAATGTAATGTAACACACACCCATACAATGCGCACCACCCCGTGATGTTTTTCTCACTGCTACTAGTGAATCTAATGTAACACACACCCATACAATGCGCACCACCCCGTGATGTTTTTCTCACTCCTACTAGTGAATGTAATGTAACACACACCCATACAATGCGCACCACCCCGTGATGTTTTTCTCACTCCTACTAGTGAATGTAATGTAACACACACCCATACAATGCGCACCACCCCGTGATGTTTTTCTCACACCTACTAGTGAATGTAATGTAACACACACCCATACAATGCGCACCACCCCGTGATGTTTTTCTCACTCCTATTAGTGAATGTAATGTAACACACACCAATACAATGCGCCCCACCCCGTGATATTTTTCTCACTCCTACTAGTGAATGTAATGTAACACACACCCATACAATGCGCACCACCCCGTGATGTTTTTCTCACTCCTACTAGTGAATGTAATGTAACACACACCCATACCATGCGCACCACCCCGTGATGTTTTTCTCACTGCTACTAGTGAATCTAATGTAACACACACCCATACAATGCGCACCACCCCGTGATGTTTTTCTCACTCCTACTAGTGAATCTAATGTAACACACACCCATACAATGCGCACCACCCCCTGATGTTTTTCTCACTCCTACTAGTGAATGTAATGTAACACACACCCATACCATGCGCACCACTGCGTGATGATTTTTTCACTCCTACTAGTGAATCTAATGCAACAAACACCCATACAATTCGCACCACCCAGTGATGTTTTTCTCACTCCTACTAGTGAATGTAATGTAACACACACCCATACAATGCGCACCACCCCGTGATGATTTTCTAACTCCTACTAGTGAATCTAATGTAACAAACACCCATACAATGCGCACCACCCCGTGATGTTTTTCTCACTCCTACTAGTCAATGTAATGTAACAAACACCCATACAATGCGCACCACCCCGTGATGATTTTC
Organism: Cavia porcellus; assembly: GCF_034190915.1. Lineage (NCBI taxonomy): Eukaryota > Metazoa > Chordata > Mammalia > Rodentia > Caviidae > Cavia > Cavia porcellus. The sequence continues at coordinate 585,223 of NW_026947582.1, read as the reverse complement.
TCACTCCTACTAGTGAATGTAATGTAACACACACCCATACAATGCGCACCACCCCGTGATGTTTTTCTCACTCCTACTAGTGAATGTAATGTAACACACACCCATACAATGCGCACCACCCCGTGATGTTTTTCTCACTCCTACTAGTGAATGTAATGTAACAAACACCCATACAATGCGCACCACCCCGTGATGTTTTTCTCACTCCTACTAGTGAATCTAATGTAACACACACCCATACAATGCGCACCACCCCGTGATGTTTTTCTCACTCCTACTAGTGAATCTAATGTAACACACACCGATACAAGGCGCACCACCCCCTGATGTTTTTCTCACTCCTACTAGTGAATGTAATGTAACACACACCCATACCATGCGCACCACTGCGTGATGATTTTCTCACTCCTACTAGTGAATGTAATGTAACACACACCCATACAATGCGCACCACCACGTGATGATTTTCTCACTCCTACTAGTGAATGTAATGTAACACACACCCATACAATGCGCACCACCCCGTGATGATTTTCTCACTCCTACTAGTGAATCTAATGTAACAAACACCCATACAATGCGCACCACGCCGTGATGTTTTTCTCACTCCTACTAGTGAATGTAATGTAACAAACACCCATACAATGCGCACCACCCCGTGATGTTTTTCTCACTCCTACTAGTGAATGTAGTGTAACACACACCCATACAATGCGCACCACCCCGTGATGTTTTTCTCACTCCTACTAGTGAATGTAATGTAACACACACCCATACAATGCGCACCACCCCGTGATGTTTTTCTCACTGCTACTAGTGAATCTAATGTAACACACACCCATACAATGCGCACCACCCCGTGATGTTTTTCTCACTCCTACTAGTGAATGTAATGTAACACACACCCATACAATGCGCACCACCCCGTGATGTTTTTCTCACTCCTACTAGTGAATGTAATGTAACACACACCCATACAATGCGCACCACCCCGTGATGTTTTTCTCACTCCTACTAGTGAATGTAATGTAACACACACCCATACAATGCGCACCACCCCGTGATGTTTTTCTCACTCCTACTAGTGAATGTAACGTAACACACCCATACAATGCGCACCACCCCGAGATGTTTTTCTCACTCCTATTAGTGAATGTAATGTAACACACACCCATACAATGCGCACCACCCCGTGATGTTTTTCTCACTCCTACTAGTGAATGTAATGTAACACACACCCATACAATGCGCACCACCCCGTGATGTTTTTCTCACTCCTACTAGTGAATGTAATGTAACACACACCCATACAATGCGCACCACCATGTGATGTTTTTCTCACTCCTACTAGTGAATGTAACGTAACACACCCATACAATGCGCACCACCCCCTGATGTTTTTCTCACTCCTACTAGTGAATGTAATGTAACACACACCCATACCATGCGCACCACCCCGTGATGATTATCTCACTCCTACTAGTGAATCTAATGTAACAAACACCCATACCATGCGCACCACCCCGTGATGTTTTTCTCACTACTACTAGTGAATGTAATGTAACACACACCCATACAATGGGCACCACCCCGTGATGTTTTTCTCACTCCTACTAGTGAATGTAATGTAACACACACCCATACAATGCGCACCACCGCGTGATGATTTTCTCACTCCTACTAGTGAATCTAATGTAACAAACACCCATACAATGCGCACCACCCCGTGATGTTTTTCTCACTCCTACTAGTGCATGTAATGTAACACACACCCATACAATGCGCATCACCCCGTGATGATTTTCTCACTCCTACTAGTGAATCTAATGTAACAAACACCCATACAATGCGCACCACCCCGTGATGTTTTTCTCACTCCTACTAGTGAATGTAATGTAACAAACACCCATACAATGCGCACCACCCCGTGATGTTTTTCTCACTCCTACTAGTGAATCTAATGTAACACACACCCATACAATGTGCACCACCTCGTGATGTTTTTCTCACTCCTACTAGTGAATCTAATGTAACACACACCCATACAATGCGCACCACCCCCTGATGTTTTTCTCACTCCTACTAGTGAATGTAGTGTAACACACACCCATACAATGGGCACCACCCCGTTATGTTTTTCTCACTCCTACTAGTGAATGTAATGTAACACACACCCATACAATGCGCACCACCCCGTGATGTTTTTCTCACTGCTACTAGTGAATCTAATGTAACACACACCCATACAATGCGCACCACCCCGTGATGTTTTTCTCACTCCTACTAGTGAATGTAATGTAACACACACCCATACAATGCGCACCACCCCGTGATGTTTTTCTCACTCCTACTAGTGAATGTAATGTAACACACACCCATACAATGCGCACCACCCCGTGATGTTTTTCTCACACCTACTAGTGAATGTAATGTAACACACACCCATACAATGCGCACCACCCCGTGATGTTTTTCTCACTCCTATTAGTGAATGTAATGTAACACACACCAATACAATGCGCCCCACCCCGTGATATTTTTCTCACTCCTACTAGTGAATGTAATGTAACACACACCCATACAATGCGCACCACCCCGTGATGTTTTTCTCACTCCTACTAGTGAATGTAATGTAACACACACCCATACCATGCGCACCACCCCGTGATGTTTTTCTCACTGCTACTAGTGAATCTAATGTAACACACACCCATACAATGCGCACCACCCCGTGATGTTTTTCTCACTCCTACTAGTGAATCTAATGTAACACACACCCATACAATGCGCACCACCCCCTGATGTTTTTCTCACTCCTACTAGTGAATGTAATGTAACACACACCCATACCATGCGCACCACTGCGTGATGATTTTTTCACTCCTACTAGTGAATCTAATGCAACAAACACCCATACAATTCGCACCACCCAGTGATGTTTTTCTCACTCCTACTAGTGAATGTAATGTAACACACACCCATACAATGCGCACCACCCCGTGATGATTTTCTAACTCCTACTAGTGAATCTAATGTAACAAACACCCATACAATGCGCACCACCCCGTGATGTTTTTCTCACTCCTACTAGTCAATGTAATGTAACAAACACCCATACAATGCGCACCACCCCGTGATGATTTTCTCACTCCTACTAGTGAATGTAATGTAACACACACCCATACAATGCGCACCACCCCGTGATGTTTTTCTCACTCCTACTAGTGAATGTAATGTAACACACACCCATACAATGCGCACCACCCCGTGATGTTTTTCTCACTCCTACTAGTGAATGTAATGTAACAAACACCCATACAATGCGCACCACCCCGTGATGTTTTTCTCACTCCTACTAGTGAATCTAATGTAACACACACCCATACAATGCGCACCACCCCGTGATGTTTTTCTCACTCCTACTAGTGAATCTAATGTAACACACACCGATACAAGGCGCACCACCCCCTGATGTTTTTCTCACTCCTACTAGTGAATGTAATGTAACACACACCCATACCATGCGCACCACTGCGTGATGATTTTCTCACTCCTACTAGTGAATGTAATGTAACACACACCCATACAATGCGCACCACCACGTGATGATTTTCTCACTCCTACTAGTGAATGTAATGTAACACACACCCATACAATGCGCACCACCCCGTGATGATTTTCTCACTCCTACTAGTGAATCTAATGTAACAAACACCCATACAATGCGCACCACGCCGTGATGTTTTTCTCACTCCTACTAGTGAATGTAATGTAACAAACACCCATACAATGCGCACCACCCCGTGATGTTTTTCTCACTCCTACTAGTGAATGTAGTGTAACACACACCCATACAATGCGCACCACCCCGTGATGTTTTTCTCACTCCTACTAGTGAATGTAATGTAACACACACCCATACAATGCGCACCACCCCGTGATGTTTTTCTCACTGCTACTAGTGAATCTAATGTAACACACACCCATACAATGCGCACCACCCCGTGATGTTTTTCTCACTCCTACTAGTGAATGTAATGTAACACACACCCATACAATGCGCACCACCCCGTGATGTTTTTCTCACTCCTACTAGTGAATGTAATGTAACACACACCCATACAATGCGCACCACCCCGTGATGTTTTTCTCACTCCTACTAGTGAATGTAATGTAACACACACCCATACAATGCGCACCACCCCGTGATGTTTTTCTCACTCCTACTAGTGAATGTAACGTAACACACCCATACAATGCGCACCACCCCGAGATGTTTTTCTCACTCCTATTAGTGAATGTAATGTAACACACACCCATACAATGCGCACCACCCCGTGATGTTTTTCTCACTCCTACTAGTGAATGTAATGTAACACACACCCATACAATGCGCACCACCCCGTGATGTTTTTCTCACTCCTACTAGTGAATGTAATGTAACACACACCCATACAATGCGCACCACCCCGTGATGTTTTTCTCACTCCTACTAGTGAATGTAATGTAACACACACCCATACAATGCGCACCACCCCGTGATGTTTTTCTCACTGCTACTAGTGAATCTAATGTAACACACACCCATACACTGCGCACCACCCCGTGATGTTTTTCTCACTCCTACTAGTGAATGTAATGTAACACACACCCATACAAGGCGCACCACCCCGTGATGTTTTTCTCACTCCTACTAGTGAATCTAATGTAACACACACCCATACAATGCGCACCACCCCGTGATGTTTTTCTCACTCCTACTAGTGAATCTAATGTAACACACACCCATACAATGCGCACCACCCCCTGATGTTTTTCTCACTCCTACTAGTGAATGTAATGTAACACACACCCATACCATGCGCACCACTGCGTGATGATTTTTTCACTCCTACTAGTGAATCTAATGTAACAAACACCCATACAATGCGCACCACCCAGTGAAGTTTTTCTCACTCCTACTAGTGAATGTAATGTAACACACACCCATACAATGCGCACCACCCCGTGATGATTTTCTCACTCCTACTAGTGAATCTAATGTAACACACACCCATACAATGCGCACCACCCCGTGATGTTTTTCTCACTCCTACTAGTGAATGTAATGTAACAAACACCCATACAATGCGCACCACCCCGTGATGTTTTTCTCACTCCTACTAGTGAATGTAATGTAACACACACCCATACAATGCGCACCACCCCGTGAATTTTTTCTCACTCCTACTAGTGAATGTAATGTAACACACACCCATACAATGCGCACCACCCCCTGATGTTTTTCTTACTCCTACTAGTGAATGTAATGTAACACACACCCATACCATGCGCACCACCCCGTGATGATTTTCTCACTCCTACTAGTGAATCTAATGTAACAAACACCCATACCATGCGCACCACTCCGTGATGTTTTTCTCACTCCTACTAGTGATTCTAATGTAACACACACCCATACAATGCGCACCACCCCGTGATGTTTTTCTCACTCCTACTAGTGAATGTAATGTAACACACACCCATACAATGCGCACCACCCCGTGATGTTTTTCTCACTCCTACTAGTGAATGTAATGTAACACACACCCATACAATGCGCACCACCCCGTGATGTTTTTCTCACTCCTACTAGTGAATGTAATGTAACACACACCCATACAATGCGCACCACCCCGTGATGTTTTTCTCACTCCTACTAGTGAATGTAATGTAACACACACCCATACAATGCGCACCACCCCGTGATGTTTTTCTCACTCCTACTAGTCAATGTAATGTAACAAACACCCATACAATGCGCACCACCCCGTGATGATTTTCTCACTCCTACTAGTGAATGTAATGTAACACACACCCATACAATGCGCACCACCCCGTGATGTTTTTCTCACTCCTACTAGTGAATGTAATGTAACACACACCCATACAATGCGCACCACCCCGTGATGTTTTTCTCACTCCTACTAGTGAATGTAATGTAACAAACACCCATACAATGCGCACCACCCCGTGATGTTTTTCTCACTCCTACTAGTGAATCTAATGTAACACACACCCATACAATGCGCACCACCCCGTGATGTTTTTCTCACTCCTACTAGTGAATCTAATGTAACACACACCGATACAAGGCGCACCACCCCCTGATGTTTTTCTCACTCCTACTAGTGAATGTAATGTAACACACACCCATACCATGCGCACCACTGCGTGATGATTTTCTCACTCCTACTAGTGAATGTAATATAACACACACCCATACAATGCGCACCACCCCGTGATGATTTTCTCACTCCTACTAGTGAATCTAATGTAACAAACACCCATACAATGCGCACCACGCCGTGATGTTTTTCTCACTCCTACTAGTGAATGTAATGTAACACACACCCATACAATGCGCACCACCCCGTGATGTTTTTCTCACTGCTACTAGTGAATCTAATGTAACACACACCCATACAATGCGCACCACCCCGTGATGTTTTTCTCACTCCGACTAGTGAATGTAATGTAACACACACCCATACAATGCGCACCACCCCGTGATGTTTTTCTCACTCCTACTAGTGAATGTAATGTAACACACACCCATACAATGCGCACCACCCCATGATGTTTTTCTCACTCCTACTAGTGAATGTAACGTAACACACCCATACAATGCGCACCACCCCCTGATGTTTTTCTCACTCCTACTAGTGAATGTAATGTAACACACACCCATACCATGCGCACCACCCCGTGATGATTTTCTCACTCCTACTAGTGAATCTAATGTAACAAACACCCATACCATGCGCACCACCCCGTGATGTTTTTCTCACTACTACTAGTGAATGTAATGTAACACACACCCATACAATGGGCACCACCCCGTGATGTTTTTCTCACTCCTACTAGTGAATGTAATGTAACACACACCCATACACTGCGCACCACCGCGTGATGATTTTCTCACTCCTACTAGTGAATCTAATGTAACAAACACCCATACAATGCGCACCACCCCGTGATGTTTTTCTCACTCCTACTAGTGCATGTAATGTAACACACACCCATACAATGCGCACCACCCCGTGATGATTTTCTCACTCCTACTAGTGAATCTAATGTAACAAACACCCATACAATGCGCACCACCCCGTGATGTTTTTCTCACTCCTACTACTGAATGTAATGTAACAAACACCCATACAATGCGCACAACCCCGTGATGTTTTTCTCACTCCTACTAGTGAATCTAATGTAACACACACCCATACAATGTGCACCACCCCGTGAATTTTTTCTCACTCCTACTAGTGAATCTAATGTAACACACACCCATACAATGCGCACCACCCCCTGATGTTTTTCTCGCTCCTACTAGTGAATGTAGTGTAACACACACCCATACAATGGGCACCACCCCGTGATGTTTTTCTCACTCCTACTAGTGAATGTAATGTAACACACACCCATACAATGCGCACCACCCCGTGATGTTTTTCTCACTGCTACTAGTGAATGTAATGTAACACACACCCATACAATGCGCACCACCCCGTGATGTTTTTCTCACTCCTACTAGTGAATGTAATGTAACACACACCCATACAATGCGCACCACCCCGTGATGTTTTTCTCACTCCTACTAGTGTATCTAATGTAACACACACCCATACAATGCGCACCACACCGTGATGTTTTTCTCACTCCTACTAGTGAATGTAATGTAACACACACCCATACAATGCGCACCACCCCGTGATGTTTTTCTCACTCCTACTAGTGAATGTAATGTAACACACACCAATACAATGCGCCCCACCCCGTGATGTTTTTCTCACTCCTACTAGTGAATGTAATGTAACACACACCCATACAATGCGCACCACCCCGTGATGTTTTTCTCACTCCTACTAGTGAATGTAATGTAACACACACCCATACAATGCGCACCACCCCGTGATGTTTTTCTCACTGCTACTAGTGAATCTAATGTAACACACACCCATACAATGCGCACCACCCCGTGATGTTTTTCTCACTCCTACTAGTGAATCTAATGCAACACACACCCATACAATGCGCACCACCCCGTGATGTTTTTCTCACTCCTACTAGTGAATGTAATGTAACACACACCCATACGATGCGCACCACTGCGTGATGATTTTTTCACTCCTACTAGTGAATCTAATGTAACAAACACCCATACAATTCGCACCACCCAGTGATGTTTTTCTCACTCCTACTAGTGAATGTAATGTAACACACACCCATACAATGCGCACCACCCCGTGATGATTTTCTCACTCCTACTAGTGAATCTAATGTAACAAACACCCATACAATGCGCACCACCCCGTGATGTTTTTCTCACTCCTACTAGTGAATGTAATGTAACACACACCCATACAATGCGCACCACCCCGTGATGTTTTTCTCACTCCTACTAGTGAATGTAATGTAACACACACCCATACAATGCGCACCACCCCGTGATGTTTTTCTCACTCCTACTAGTGAATGTAATGTAACACACACCCATACAATGCGCACCACCCCGTGATGTTTTTCTCACTCCTACTAGTGAATGTAACGTAACACACCCATACAATGCGCACCACCCCGAGATGTTTTTCTCACTCCTAGTAGTGAATGTAATGTAACACACACCCATACAATGCGCACCACCCCGTGATGTTTTTCTCACTCCTACTAGTGAATGTAATGTAACACACACCCATACAATGCGCACCACCCCGTGATGTTTTTCTCACTCCTACTAGTGAATGTAATGTAACACACACCCATACAATGCGCACCACCCCGTGATGTTTTTCTCACTCCTACTAGTGAATGTAATGTAACACACACCCATACAATGCGCACCACCCCGTGATGTTTTTCTCACTGCTACTAGTGAATCTAATGTAACACACACCCATACACTGCGCACCACCCCGTGATGTTTTTCTCACTCCTACTAGTGAATGTAATGTAACACACACCCATACAAGGCGCACCACCCCGTGATGTTTTTCTCACTCCTACTAGTGAATCTAATGTAACACACACCCATACAATGCGCACCACCCCGTGATGTTTTTCTCACTCCTACTAGTGAATCTAATGTAACACACACCCATACAATGCGCACCACCCCCTGATGTTTTTCTCACTCCTACTAGTGAATGTAATGTAACACACACCCATACCATGCGCACCACTGCGTGATGATTTTTTCACTCCTACTAGTGAATCTAATGTAACAAACACCCATACAATGCGCACCACCCAGTGAAGTTTTTCTCACTCCTACTAGTGAATGTAATGTAACACACACCCATACAATGCGCACCACCCCGTGATGATTTTCTCACTCCTACTAGTGAATCTAATGTAACACACACCCATACAATGCGCACCACCCCGTGATGTTTTTCTCACTCCTACTAGTGAATGTAATGTAACAAACACCCATACAATGCGCACCACCCCGTGATGTTTTTCTCACTCCTACTAGTGAATGTAATGTAACACACACCCATACAATGCGCACCACCCCGTGAATTTTTTCTCACTCCTACTAGTGAATGTAATGTAACACACACCCATACAATGCGCACCACCCCCTGATGTTTTTCTTACTCCTACTAGTGAATGTAATGTAACACACACCCATACCATGCGCACCACCCCGTGATGATTTTCTCACTCCTACTAGTGAATCTAATGTAACAAACACCCATACCATGCGCACCACCCCGTGATGTTTTTCTCACTCCTACTAGTGATTCTAATGTAACACACACCCATACAATGCGCACCACCCCGTGATGTTTTTCTCACTCCTACTAGTGAATGTAATGTAACACACACCCATACAATGCGCACCACCCCGTGATGTTTTTCTCACTCCTACTAGTGAATGTAATGTAACACACACCCATACAATGCGCACCACCCCGTGATGTTTTTCTCACTCCTACTAGTGAATGTAATGTAACACACACCCATACAATGCGCACCACCCCGTGATGTTTTTCTCACTCCTACTAGTGAATGTAATGTAACACACACCCATACAATGCGCACCACCCCGTGATGTTTTTCTCACTCCTACTAGTCAATGTAATGTAACAAACACCCATACAATGCGCACCACCCCGTGATGATTTTCTCACTCCTACTAGTGAATGTAATGTAACACACACCCATACAATGCGCACCACCCCGTGATGTTTTTCTCACTCCTACTAGTGAATGTAATGTAACACACACCTATACAATGCGCACCACCCCGTGATGTTTTTCTCACTCCTACTAGTGAATGTAATGTAACAAACACCCATACAATGCGCACCACCCCGTGATGTTTTTCTCACTCCTACTAGTGAATGTAATGTAACACACACCCATACAATGCGCACCACCCCGTGATGTTTTTCTCACTCCTACTAGTGAATCTAATGTAACACACACCGATACAAGGCGCACCACCCCCTGATGTTTTTCTCACTCCTACTAGTGAATGTAATGTAACACACACCCATACCATGCGCACCACTGCGTGATGATTTTCTCACTCCTACTAGTGAATGTAATGTAACACACACCCATACAATGCGCACCACCCCGTGATGATTTTCTCACTCCTACTAGTGAATCTAATGTAACAAACACCCATACAATGCGCACCACGCCGTGATGTTTTTCTCACTCCTACTAGTGAATGTAATGTAACACACACCCATACAATGCGCACCACCCCGTGATGTTTTTCTCACTGCTACTAGTGAATCTAATGTAACACACACCCATACAATGCGCACCACCCCGTGATGTTTTTCTCACTCCGACTAGTGAATGTAATGTAACACACACCCATACAATGCGCACCACCCCGTGATGTTTTTCTCACTCCTACTAGTGAATGTAATGTAACACACACCCATACAATGCGCACCACCCCATGATGTTTTTCTCACTCCTACTAGTGAATGTAACGTAACACACCCATACAATGCGCACCACCCCCTGATGTTTTTCTCACTCCTACTAGTGAATGTAATGTAACACACACCCATACCATGCGCACCACCCCGTGATGATTTTCTCACTCCTACTAGTGAATCTAATGTAACAAACACCCATACCATGCGCACCACCCCGTGATGTTTTTCTCACTACTACTAGTGAATGTAATGTAACACACACCCATACAATGGGCACCACCCCGTGATGTTTTTCTCACTCCTACTAGTGAATGTAATGTAACACACACCCATACACTGCGCACCACCGCGTGATGATTTTCTCACTCCTACTAGTGAATCTAATGTAACAAACACCCATACAATGCGCACCACCCCGTGATGTTTTTCTCACTCCTACTAGTGCATGTAATGTAACACACACCCATACAATGCGCACCACCCCGTGATGATTTTCTCACTCCTACTAGTGAATCTAATGTAACAAACACCCATACAATGCGCACCACCCCGTGATGTTTTTCTCACTCCTACTACTGAATGTAATGTAACAAACACCCATACAATGCGCACCACCCCGTGATGTTTTTCTCACTCCTACTAGTGAATCTAATGTAACACACACCCATACAATGTGCACCACCCCGTGAATTTTTTCTCACTCCTACTAGTGAATCTAATGTAACACACACCCATACAATGCGCACCACCCCCTGATGTTTTTCTCGCTCCTACTAGTGAATGTAGTGTAACACACACCCATACAATGGGCACCACCCCGTGATGTTTTTCTCACTCCTACTAGTGAATGTAATGTAACACACACCCATACAATGCGCACCACCCCGTGATGTTTTTCTCACTGCTACTAGTGAATCTAATGTAACACACACCCATACAATGCGCACCACCCCGTGATGTTTTTCTCACTCCTACTAGTGAATGTAATGTAACACACACCCATACAATGCGCACCACCCCGTGATGTTTTTCTCACTCCTACTAGTGTATCTAATGTAACACAAACCCATACAATGCGCACCACCCCGTGATGTTTTTCTCACTCCTACTAGTGAATGTAATGTAACACACACCCATACAATGCGCACCACCCCGTGATGTTTTTCTCACTCCTACTAGTGAATGTAATGTAACACACACCAATACAATGCGCCCCACCGCGTGATGTTTTTCTCACTCCTACTAGTGAATGTAATGTAACACACACCCATACAATGCGCACCACCCCGTGATGTTTTTCTCACTCCTACTAGTGAATGTAATGTAACACACACCCATACAATGCGCACCACCCCGTGATGTTTTTCTCACTGCTACTAGTGAATCTAATGTAACACACACCCATACAATGCGCACCACCCCGTGATGTTTTTCTCACTCCTACTAGTGAATCTAATGTAACACACACCCATACAATGCGCACCACCCCGTGATGTTTTTCTCACTCCTACTAGTGAATGTAATGTAACACACACCCATACGATGCGCACCACTGCGTGATGATTTTTTCACTCCTACTAGTGAATCTAATGTAACAAACACCCATACAATTCGCACCACCCAGTGATGTTTTTCTCACTCCTACTAGTGAATGTAATGTAACACACACCCATACAATGCGCACCACCCCGTGATGATTTTCTCACTCCTACTAGTGAATCTAATGTAACAAACACCCATACAATGCGCACCACCCCGTGATGTTTTTCTCACTCCTACTAGTCAATGTAATGTAACAAACACCCATACAATGCGCACCACCCCGTGATGATTTTCTCACTCCTACTAGTGAATGTAATGTAACACACACCCATACAATGCGCACCACCCCGTGATGTTTTTCTCACTCCTACTAGTGAATGTAATGTAACACACACCCATACAATGCGCACCACCCCGTGATGTTTTTCTCACTCCTACTAGTGAATGTAATGTAACAAACACCCATACAATGCGCACCACCCCGTGATGTTTTTCTCACTCCTACTAGTGAATCTAATGTAACACACACCCATACAATGCGCACCACCCCGTGATGTTTTTCTCACTCCTACTAGTGAATCTAATGTAACACACACCGATACAAGGCGCACCACCCCCTGATGTTTTTCTCACTCCTACTAGTGAATGTAATGTAACACACACCCATACCATGCGCACCACTGCGTGATGATTTTCTCACTCCTACTAGTGAATGTAATGTAACACACACCCATACAATGCGCACCACCCCGTGATGATTTTCTCACTCCTACTAGTGAATGTAGTATAACACACACCCATACAATGCGCACCACCCCGTGATGTTTTTCTCACTCCTACTAGTGAATGTAATGTAACACACACCCATACAATGCGCACCACCCCGTGATGTTTTTCTCACTGCTACTAGTGAATCTAATGTAACACACACCCATACAATGCGCACCACCCCGTGATGTTTTTCTCACTCCTACTAGTGAATGTAATGTAACACACACCCATACAATGCGCACCACCCCGTGATGTTTTTCTCACTCCTACTAGTGAATGTAATGTAACACACACCCATACAATGCGCACCACCCCGTGATGTTTTTCTCACTCCTACTAGTGAATGTAATGTAACACACACCCATACAATGCGCACCACCCCGTGATGTTTTTCTCACTCCTACTAGTGAATGTAACGTAACACACCCATACAATGCGCACCACCCCGAGATGTTTTTCTCACTCCTAGTAGTGAATGTAATGTAACACACACCCATACAATGCGCACCACCCCGTGATGTTTTTCTCACTCCTACTAGTGAATGTAATGTAACACACACCCATACAATGCGCACCACCCCGTGATGTTTTTCTCACTCCTACTAGTGAATGTAATGTAACACACACCCATACAATGCGCACCACCCCGTGATGTTTTTCTCACTCCTACTAGTGAATGTAATGTAACACACACCCATACAATGCGCACCACCCCGTGATGTTTTTCTCACTGCTACTAGTGAATCTAATGTAACACACACCCATACACTGCGCACCACCCCGTGATGTTTTTCTCACTCCTACTAGTGAATGTAATGTAACACACACCCATACAAGGCGCACCACCCCGTGATGTTTTTCTCACTCCTACTAGTGAATCTAATGTAACACACACCCATACAATGCGCACCACCCCGTGATGTTTTTCTCACTCCTACTAGTGAATCTAATGTAACACACACCCATACAATGCGCACCACCCCCTGATGTTTTTCTCACTCCTACTAGTGAATGTAATGTAACACACACCCATACCATGCGCACCACTGCGTGATGATTTTTTCACTCCTACTAGTGAATCTAATGTAACAAACACCCATACAATGCGCACCACCCAGTGAAGTTTTTCTCACTCCTACTAGTGAATGTAATGTAACACACACCCATACAATGCGCACCACCCCGTGATGATTTTCTCACTCCTACTAGTGAATCTAATGTAACACACACCCATACAATGCGCACCACCCCGTGATGTTTTTCTCACTCCTACTAGTGAATGTAATGTAACAAACACCCATACAATGCGCACCACCCCGTGATGTTTTTCTCACTCCTACTAGTGAATGTAATGTAACACACACCCATACAATGCGCACCACCCCGTGAATTTTTTCTCACTCCTACTAGTGAATGTAATGTAACACACACCCATACAATGCGCACCACCCCCTGATGTTTTTCTTACTCCTACTAGTGAATGTAATGTAACACACACCCATACCATGCGCACCACCCCGTGATGATTTTCTCACTCCTACTAGTGAATCTAATGTAACAAACACCCATACCATGCGCACCACCCCGTGATGTTTTTCTCACTCCTACTAGTGATTCTAATGTAACACACACCCATACAATGCGCACCACCCCGTGATGTTTTTCTCACTCCTACTAGTGAATGTAATGTAACACACACCCATACAATGCGCACCACCCCGTGATGTTTTTCTCACTCCTACTAGTGAATGTAATGTAACACACACCCATACAATGCGCACCACCCCGTGATGTTTTTCTCACTCCTACTAGTGAATGTAATGTAACACACACCCATACAATGCGCACCACCCCGTGATGTTTTTCTCACTCCTACTAGTGAATGTAATGTAACACACACCCATACAATGCGCACCACCCCGTGATGTTTTTCTCACTCCTACTAGTCAATGTAATGTAACAAACACCCATACAATGCGCACCACCCCGTGATGATTTTCTCACTCCTACTAGTGAATGTAATGTAACACACACCCATACAATGCGCACCACCCCGTGATGTTTTTCTCACTCCTACTAGTGAATGTAATGTAACACACACCCATACAATGCGCACCACCCCGTGATGTTTTTCTCACTCCTACTAGTGAATGTAATGTAACAAACACCCATACAATGCGCACCACCCCGTGATGTTTTTCTCACTCCTACTAGTGAATCTAATGTAACACACACCCATACAATGCGCACCACCCAGTGATGTTTTTCTCACTCCTACTAGTGAATCTAATGTAACACACACCGATACAAGGCGCACCACCCCCTGATGTTTTTCTCACTCCTACTAGTGAATGTAATGTAACACACACCCATACCATGCGCACCACTGCGTGATGATTTTCTCACTCCTACTAGTGAATGTAATGTAACACACACCCATACAATGCGCACCACCCCGTGATGATTTTCTCACTCCTACTAGTGAATCTAATGTAACAAACACCCATACAATGCGCACCACGCCGTGATGTTTTTCTCACTCCTACTAGTGAATGTAATGTAACACACACCCATACAATGCGCACCACCCCGTGATGTTTTTCTCACTGCTACTAGTGAATCTAATGTAACACACACCCATACAATGCGCACCACCCCGTGATGTTTTTCTCACTCCGACTAGTGAATGTAATGTAACACACACCCATACAATGCGCACCACCCCGTGATGTTTTTCTCACTCCTACTAGTGAATGTAATGTAACACACACCCATACAATGCGCACCACCCCATGATGTTTTTCTCACTCCTACTAGTGAATGTAACGTAACACACCCATACAATGCGCACCACCCCCTGATGTTTTTCTCACTCCTACTAGTGAATGTAATGTAACACACACCCATACCATGCGCACCACCCCGTGATGATTTTCTCACTCCTACTAGTGAATCTAATGTAACAAACACCCATACCATGCGCACCACCCCGTGATGTTTTTCTCACTACTACTAGTGAATGTAATGTAACACACACCCATACAATGGGCACCACCCCGTGATGTTTTTCTCACTCCTACTAGTGAATGTAATGTAACACACACCCATACACTGCGCACCACCGCGTGATGATTTTCTCACTCCTACTAGTGAATCTAATGTAACAAACACCCATACAATGCGCACCACCCCGTGATGTTTTTCTCACTCCTACTAGTGCATGTAATGTAACACACACCCATACAATGCGCACCACCCCGTGATGATTTTCTCACTCCTACTAGTGAATCTAATGTAACAAACACCCATACAATGCGCACCACCCCGTGATGTTTTTCTCACTCCTACTACTGAATGTAATGTAACAAACACCCATAAAATGCGCACCACCCCGTGATGTTTTTCTCACTCCTACTAGTGAATCTAATGTAACACACACCCATACAATGTGCACCACCCCGTGAATTTTTTCTCACTCCTACTAGTGAATCTAATGTAACACACACCCATACAATGCGCACCACCCCCTGATGTTTTTCTCGCTCCTACTAGTGAATGTAGTGTAACACACACCCATACAATGGGCACCACCCCGTGATGTTTTTCTCACTCCTACTAGTGAATGTAATGTAACACACACCCATACAATGCGCACCACCCCGTGATGTTTTTCTCACTGCTACTAGTGAATCTAATGTAACACACACCCATACAATGCGCACCACCCCGTGATGTTTTTCTCACTCCTACTAGTGAATGTAATGTAACACACACCCATACAATGCGCACCACCCCGTGATGTTTTTCTCACTCCTACTAGTGAATGTAATGTAACACACACCCATACAATGCGCACCACCCCGTGATGTTTTTCTCACTCCTACTAGTGAATGTAATGTAACACACACCCATACAATGCGCACCACCCCGTGATGTTTTTCTCACTCCTACTAGTGAATGTAATGTAACACACACCAATACAATGCGCCCCACCCCGTGATGTTTTTCTCACTCCTACTAGTGAATGTAATGTAACACACACCCATACAATGCGCACCACCCCGTGATGTTTTTCTCACTCCTACTAGTGAATGTAATGTAACACACACCCATACAATGCGCACCACCCCGTGATGTTTTTCTCACTGCTACTAGTGAATCTAATGTAACACACACCCATACAATGCGCACCACCCCGTGATGTTTTTCTCACTCCTACTAGTGAATCTAATGTAACACACACCCATACAATGCGCACCACCCCCTGATGTTTTTCTCACTCCTACTAGTGAATGTAATGTAACACACACCCATACGATGCGCACCACTGCGTGATGATTTTTTCACTCCTACTAGTGAATCTAATGTAACAAACACCCATACAATTCGCACCACCCAGTGATGTTTTTCTCACTCCTACTAGTGAATGTAATGTAACACACACCCATACAATGCGCACCACCCCGTGATGATTTTCTCACTCCTACTAGTGAATCTAATGTAACAAACACCCATACAATGCGCACCACCCCGTGATGTTTTTCTCACTCCTACTAGTCAATGTAATGTAACAAACACCCTTACAATGCGCACCACCCCGTGATGATTTTCTCACTCCTACTAGTGAATGTAATGTAACACACACCCATACAATGCGCACCACCCCGTGATGTTTTTCTCACTCCTACTAGTGAATGTAATGTAACACACACCCATACAATGCGCACCACCCCGTGATGTTTTTCTCACTCCTACTAGTGAATGTAATGTAACAAACACCCATACAATGCGCACCACCCCGTGATGTTTTTCTCACTCCTACTAGTGAATCTAATGTAACACACACCCATACAATGCGCACCACCCCGTGATGTTTTTCTCACTCCTACTAGTGAATCTAATGTAACACACACCGATACAAGGCGCACCACCCCCTGATGTTTTTCTCACTCCTACTAGTGAATGTAATGTAACACACACCCATACCATGCGCACCACCGCGTGATGATTTTCTCACTCCTACTAGTGAATGTAATGTAACACACACCCATACAATGCGCACCACCCCGTGATGATTTTCTCACTCCTACTAGTGAATGTAATGTAACACACACCCATACAATGCGCACCACCCCGTGATGATTTTCTCACTCCTACTAGTGAATCTAATGTAACAAACACCCATACAATGCGCACCACGCCGTGATGTTTTTCTCACTCCTACTAGTGAATGTAATGTAACAAACACCCATACAATGCGCACCACCCCGTGATGTTTTTCTCACTCCTACTAGTGAATGTAGTGTAACACACACCCATACAATGCGCACCACCCCGTGATGTTTTTCTCACTCCTACTAGTGAATGTAATGTAACACACACCCATACAATGCGCACCACCCCGTGATGTTTTTCTCACTGCTACTAGTGAATCTAATGTAACACACACCCATACAATGCGCACCACCCCGTGATGTTTTTCTCACTCCTACTAGTGAATGTAATGTAACACACACCCATACAATGCGCACCACCCCGTGATGTTTTTCTCACTCCTACTAGTGAATGTAATGTAACACACACCCATACAATGCGCACCACCCCGTGATGTTTTTCTCACTCCTACTAGTGAATGTAACGTAACACACCCATACAATGCGCACCACCCCGTGATGTTTTTCTCACTCCTACTAGTGAATGTAATGTAACACACACCCATACAATGCGCACCACCCCGTGATGTTTTTCTCACTCCTACTAGTGAATGTAATGTAACACACACCCATACAATGCGCACCACCCCGTGATGTTTTTCTCACTCCTACTAGTGAATGTAATGTAACACACACCCATACAATGCGCACCACCCCGTGAATTTTTTCTCACTCCTACTAGTGAATGTAATGTAACACACACCCATACAATGCGCACCACCCCCTGATGTTTTTCTTACTCCTACTAGTGAATGTAATGTAACACACACCCATACCATGCGCACCACCCCGTGATGATTTTCTCACTCCTACTAGTGAATCTAATGTAACAAACACCCATACCATGCGCACCACCCCGTGATGTTTTTCTCACTCCTACTAGTGATTCTAATGTAACACACACCCATACAATGCGCACCACCCCGTGATGTTTTTCTCACTCCTACTAGTGAATGTAATGTAACACACACCCATACAATGCGCACCACCCCGTGATGTTTTTCTCACTCCTACTAGTGAATGTAATGTAACACACACCCATACAATGCGCACCACCCCGTGATGTTTTTCTCACTCCTACTAGTGAATGTAATGTAACACACACCCATACAATGCGCACCACCCCGTGATGTTTTTCTCACTCCTACTAGTGAATGTAATGTAACACACACCCATACAATGCGCACCACCCCGTGATGTTTTTCTCACTCCTACTAGTCAATGTAATGTAACAAACACCCATACAATGCGCACCACCCCGTGATGATTTTCTCACTCCTACTAGTGAATGTAATGTAACACACACCCATACAATGCGCACCACCCCGTGATGTTTTTCTCACTCCTACTAGTGAATGTAATGTAACACACACCCATACAATGCGCACCACCCCGTGATGTTTTTCTCACTCCTACTAGTGAATGTAATGTAACAAACACCCATACAATGCGCACCACCCCGTGATGTTTTTCTCACTCCTACTAGTGAATCTAATGTAACACACACCCATACAATGCGCACCACCCAGTGATGTTTTTCTCACTCCTACTAGTGAATCTAATGTAACACACACCGATACAAGGCGCACCACCCCCTGATGTTTTTCTCACTCCTACTAGTGAATGTAATGTAACACACACCCATACCATGCGCACCACTGCGTGATGATTTTCTCACTCCTACTAGTGAATGTAATGTAACACACACCCATACAATGCGCACCACCCCGTGATGATTTTCTCACTCCTACTAGTGAATCTAATGTAACAAACACCCATACAATGCGCACCACGCCGTGATGTTTTTCTCACTCCTACTAGTGAATGTAATGTAACACACACCCATACAATGCGCACCACCCCGTGATGTTTTTCTCACTGCTACTAGTGAATCTAATGTAACACACACCCATACAATGCGCACCACCCCGTGATGTTTTTCTCACTCCGACTAGTGAATGTAATGTAACACACACCCATACAATGCGCACCACCCCGTGATGTTTTTCTCACTCCTACTAGTGAATGTAATGTAACACACACCCATACAATGCGCACCACCCCATGATGTTTTTCTCACTCCTACTAGTGAATGTAACGTAACACACCCATACAATGCGCACCACCCCCTGATGTTTTTCTCACTCCTACTAGTGAATGTAATGTAACACACACCCATACCATGCGCACCACCCCGTGATGATTTTCTCACTCCTACTAGTGAATCTAATGTAACAAACACCCATACCATGCGCACCACCCCGTGATGTTTTTCTCACTACTACTAGTGAATGTAATGTAACACACACCCATACAATGGGCACCACCCCGTGATGTTTTTCTCACTCCTACTAGTGAATGTAATGTAACACACACCCATACACTGCGCACCACCGCGTGATGATTTTCTCACTCCTACTAGTGAATCTAATGTAACAAACACCCATACAATGCGCACCACCCCGTGATGTTTTTCTCACTCCTACTAGTGCATGTAATGTAACACACACCCATACAATGCGCACCACCCCGTGATGATTTTCTCACTCCTACTAGTGAATCTAATGTAACAAACACCCATACAATGCGCACCACCCCGTGATGTTTTTCTCACTCCTACTACTGAATGTAATGTAACAAACACCCATAAAATGCGCACCACCCCGTGATGTTTTTCTCACTCCTACTAGTGAATCTAATGTAACACACACCCATACAATGTGCACCACCCCGTGAATTTTTTCTCACTCCTACTAGTGAATCTAATGTAACACACACCCATACAATGCGCACCACCCCCTGATGTTTTTCTCGCTCCTACTAGTGAATGTAGTGTAACACACACCCATACAATGGGCACCACCCCGTGATGTTTTTCTCACTCCTACTAGTGAATGTAATGTAACACACACCCATACAATGCGCACCACCCCGTGATGTTTTTCTCACTGCTACTAGTGAATCTAATGTAACACACACCCATACAATGCGCACCACCCCGTGATGTTTTTCTCACTCCTACTAGTGAATGTAATGTAACACACACCCATACAATGCGCACCACCCCGTGATGTTTTTCTCACTCCTACTAGTGAATGTAATGTAACACACACCCATACAATGCGCACCACCCCGTGATGTTTTTCTCACTCCTACTAGTGAATGTAATGTAACACACACCCATACAATGCGCACCACCCCGTGATGTTTTTCTCACTCCTACTAGTGAATGTAATGTAACACACACCAATACAATGCGCCCCACCCCGTGATGTTTTTCTCACTCCTACTAGTGAATGTAATGTAACACACACCCATACAATGCGCACCACCCCGTGATGTTTTTCTCACTCCTACTAGTGAATGTAATGTAACACACACCCATACAATGCGCACCACCCCGTGATGTTTTTCTCACTGCTACTAGTGAATCTAATGTAACACACACCCATACAATGCGCACCACCCCGTGATGTTTTTCTCACTCCTACTAGTGAATCTAATGTAACACACACCCATACAATGCGCACCACCCCCTGATGTTTTTCTCACTCCTACTAGTGAATGTAATGTAACACACACCCATACGATGCGCACCACTGCGTGATGATTTTTTCACTCCTACTAGTGAATCTAATGTAACAAACACCCATACAATTCGCACCACCCAGTGATGTTTTTCTCACTCCTACTAGTGAATGTAATGTAACACACACCCATACAATGCGCACCACCCCGTGATGATTTTCTCACTCCTACTAGTGAATCTAATGTAACAAACACCCATACAATGCGCACCACCCCGTGATGTTTTTCTCACTCCTACTAGTCAATGTAATGTAACAAACACCCTTACAATGCGCACCACCCCGTGATGATTTTCTCACTCCTACTAGTGAATGTAATGTAACACACACCCATACAATGCGCACCACCCCGTGATGTTTTTCTCACTCCTACTAGTGAATGTAATGTAACACACACCCATACAATGCGCACCACCCCGTGATGTTTTTCTCACTCCTACTAGTGAATGTAATGTAACAAACACCCATACAATGCGCACCACCCCGTGATGTTTTTCTCACTCCTACTAGTGAATCTAATGTAACACACACCCATACAATGCGCACCACCCCGTGATGTTTTTCTCACTCCTACTAGTGAATCTAATGTAACACACACCGATACAAGGCGCACCACCCCCTGATGTTTTTCTCACTCCTACTAGTGAATGTAATGTAACACACACCCATACCATGCGCACCACCGCGTGATGATTTTCTCACTCCTACTAGTGAATGTAATGTAACACACACCCATACAATGCGCACCACCCCGTGATGATTTTCTCACTCCTACTAGTGAATGTAATGTAACACACACCCATACAATGCGCACCACCCCGTGATGATTTTCTCACTCCTACTAGTGAATCTAATGTAACAAACACCCATACAATGCGCACCACGCCGTGATGTTTTTCTCACTCCTACTAGTGAATGTAATGTAACAAACACCCATACAATGCGCACCACCCCGTGATGTTTTTCTCACTCCTACTAGTGAATGTAGTGTAACACACACCCATACAATGCGCACCACCCCGTGATGTTTTTCTCACTCCTACTAGTGAATGTAATGTAACACACACCCATACAATGCGCACCACCCCGTGATGTTTTTCTCACTGCTACTAGTGAATCTAATGTAACACACACCCATACAATGCGCACCACCCCGTGATGTTTTTCTCACTCCTACTAGTGAATGTAATGTAACACACACCCATACAATGCGCACCACCCCGTGATGTTTTTCTCACTCCTACTAGTGAATGTAATGTAACACACACCCATACAATGCGCACCACCCCGTGATGTTTTTCTCACTCCTACTAGTGAATGTAACGTAACACACCCATACAATGCGCACCACCCCGTGATGTTTTTCTCACTCCTACTAGTGAATGTAATGTAACACACACCCATACAATGCGCACCACCCCGTGATGTTTTTCTCACTCCTACTAGTGAATGTAATGTAACACACACCCATACAATGCGCACCACCCCGTGATGTTTTTCTCACTCCTACTAGTGAATGTAATGTAACACACACCCATACAATGCGCACCACCCCGTGATGTTTTTCTCACTCCTACTAGTGAATGTAATGTAACACACACCCATACAATGCGCACCACCCCGTGATGTTTTTCTCACTGCTACTAGTGAATCTAATGTAACACACACCCATACACTGCTCACCACCCCGTGATGTTTTTCTCACTCCTACTAGTGAATGTAATGTAACACACACCCATACAATGCGCACCACCCCGTGATGTATTTCTCACTCCTACTAGTGAATCTAATGTAACACACACCCATACAATGCGCACCACCCCCTGATGTTTTTCTCACTCCTACTAGTGAATGTAATGTAACACACACCCATACCATGCGCACCACTGCGTGATGATTTTTTCACTCCTACTAGTGAATCTAATGTAACAAACACCCATACAATTCGCACCACCCAGTGATGTTTTTCTCACTCCTACTAGTGAATGTAATGTAACACACACCCATACAATGCGCACCACCCCGTGATGTTTTTCTCACTCCTACTAGTGAATGTAATGTAACACACACCCATACAATGCGCACCACCCCGTGATGTTTTTCTCACTCCTACTAGTGAATGTAATGTAACACACACCCATACAATGCGCACCACCCCGTGATGTTTTTCTCACTCCTACTAGTGAATGTAATGTAACACACACCAATACAATGCGCCCCACCCCGTGATGTTTTTCTCACTCCTACTAGTGAATGTAATGTAACACACACCCATACAATGCGCACCACCCCGTGATGTTTTTCTCACTCCTACTAGTGAATGTAATGTAACACACACCCATACAATGCGCACCACCCCGTGATGTTTTTCTCACTGCTACTAGTGAATCTAATGTAACACACACCCATACAATGCGCACCACCCCCTGATGTTTTTCTCACTCCTACTAGTGAATGTAATGTAACACACACCCATACGATGCGCACCACTGCGTGATGATTTTTTCACTCCTACTAGTGAATCTAATGTAACAAACACCCATAGAATTCGCACCACCCAGTGATGTTTTTCTCACTCCTACTAGTGAATGTAATGTAACACACACCCATACAATGCGCACCACCCCGTGATGATTTTCTCACTCCTACTAGTGAATCTAATGTAACAAACACCCATACAATGCGCACCACCCCGTGATGTTTTTCTCACTCCTACTAGTCAATGTAATGTAACAAACACCCATACAATGCGCACCACCCCGTGATGATTTTCTCACTCCTACTAGTGAATGTAATGTAACACACACCCATACAATGCGCACCACCCCGTGATGTTTTTCTCACTCCTACTAGTGAATGTAATGTAACACACACCCATACAATGCGCACCACCCCGTGATGTTTTTCTCACTCCTACTAGTGAATGTAATGTAACAAACACCCATACAATGCGCACCACCCCGTGATGTTTTTCTCACTCCTACTAGTGAATCTAATGTAACACACACCCATACAATGCGCACCACCCCGTGATGTTTTTCTCACTCCTACTAGTGAATCTAATGTAACACACACCGATACAAGGCGCACCACCCCCTGATGTTTTTCTCACTCCTACTAGTGAATGTAATGTAACACACACCCATACCATGCGCACCACTGCGTGATGATTTTCTCACTCCTACTAGTGAATGTAATATAACACACACCCATACAATGCGCACCACCCCGTGATGATTTTCTCACTCCTACTAGTGAATGTAATGTAACACACACCCATACAATGCGCACCACCCCGTGATGATTTTCTCACTCCTACTAGTGAATCTAATGTAACAAACACCCATACAATGCGCACCACGCCGTGATGTTTTTCTCACTCCTACTAGTGAATGTAATGTAACAAACACCCATACAATGCGCACCACCCCGTGATGTTTTTCTCACTCCTACTAGTGAATGTAGTGTAACACACACCCATACAATGCGCACCACCCCGTGATGTTTTTCTCACTCCTACTAGTGAATGTAATGTAACACACACCCATACAATGCGCACCACCCCGTGATGTTTTTCTCACTGCTACTAGTGAATCTAATGTAACACACACCCATACAATGCGCACCACCCCGTGATGTTTTTCTCACTCCTACTAGTGAATGTAATGTAACACACACCCATACAATGCGCACCACCCCGTGATGTTTTTCTCACTCCTACTAGTGAATGTAATGTAACACACACCCATACAATGCGCACCACCCCGTGATGTTTTTCTCACTCCTACTAGTGAATGTAACGTAACACACCCATACAATGCGCACCACCCCGTGATGTTTTTCTCACTCTTACTAGTGAATGTAATGTAACACACACCCATACAATGCGCACCACCCCGTGATGTTTTTCTCACTCCTACTAGTGAATGTAATGTAACACACACCCATACAATGCGCACCACCCCGTGATGTTTTTCTCACTCCTACTAGTGAATGTAATGTAACACACACCCATACAATGCGCACCACCCCGTGATGTTTTTCTCACTCCTACTAGTGAATGTAATGTAACACACACCCATACAATGCGCACCACCCCGTGATGTTTTTCTCACTGCTACTAGTGAATCTAATGTAACACACACCCATACACTGCGCACCACCCCGTGATGTTTTTCTCACTCCTACTAGTGAATGTAATGTAACACACACCCATACAATGCGCACCACCCCGTGATGTATTTCTCACTCCTACTAGTGAATCTAATGTAACACACACCCATACAATGCGCACCACCCCGTGATGTTTTTCTCACTCCTACTAGTGAATCTAATGTAACACACACCCATACAATGCGCACCACCCCCTGATGTTTTTCTCACTCCTACTAGTGAATGTAATGTAACACACACCCATACCATGCGCACCACTGCGTGATGATTTTTTCACTCCTACTAGTGAATCTAATGTAACAAACACCCATACAATGCGCACCACCCAGTGATGTTTTTCTCACTCCTACTAGTGAATGTAATGTAACAAACACCCATACAATGCGCACCACCCCGTGATGTTTTTCTCACTCCTACTAGTGAATGTAATGTAACACACACCCATACAATGCGCACCACCCCGTGATGTTTTTCTCACTGCTACTAGTGAATCTAATGTAACACACACCCATACAATGCGCACCACCCCGTGATGTTTTTCTCACTCCTACTAGTGAATGTAATGTAACACACACCCATACAATGCGCACCACCCCGTGATGTTTTTCTCACTCCTACTAGTGAATGTAATGTAACACACACCCATACAATGCGCACCACCCCGTGATGTTTTTCTCACTCCTACTAGTGAATGTAATGTAACACACACCCATACAATGCGCACCACCCCGTGATGTTTTTCTCACTCCTACTAGTGAATGTAATGTAACACACACCAATACAATGCGCCCCACCCCGTGATGTTTTTCTCACTCCTACTAGTGAATGTAATGTAACACACACCCATACAATGCGCACCACCCCGTGATGTTTTTCTCACTCCTACTAGTGAATGTAATGTAACACACACCCATACAATGCGCACCACCCCGTGATGTTTTTCTCACTGCTACTAGTGAATCTAATGTAACACACACCCATACAATGCGCACCACCCCGTGATGTTTTTCTCACTCCTACTAGTGAATCTAATGTAACACACACCCATACAATGCGCACCACCCCCTGATGTTTTTCTCACTCCTACTAGTGAATGTAATGTAACACACACCCATACCATGCGCACCACTGCGTGATGATTTTTTCACTCCTACTAGTGAATCTAATGTAACAAACACCCATACAATTCGCACCACCCAGTGATGTTTTTCTCACTCCTACTAGTGAATGTAATGTAACACACACCCATACAATGCGCACCACCCCGTGATGTTTTTCTCACTCCTACTAGTCAATGTAATGTAACAAACACCCATACAATGCGCACCACCCCGTGATGATTTTCTCACTCCTACTAGTGAATGTAATGTAACACACACCCATACAATGCGCACCACCCCGTGATGTTTTTCTCACTCCTACTAGTGAATGTAATGTAACACACACCCATACAATGCGCACCACCCCGTGATGTTTTTCTCACTCCTACTAGTGAATGTAATGTAACAAACACCCATACAATGCGCACCACCCCGTGATGTTTTTCTCACTCCTACTAGTGAATCTAATGTAACACACACCCATACAATGCGCACCACCCCGTGATGTTTTTCTCACTCCTACTAGTGAATCTAATGTAACACACACCGATACAAGGCGCACCACCCCCTGATGTTTTTCTCACTCCTACTAGTGAATGTAATGTAACACACACCCATACCATGCGCACCACTGCGTGATGATTTTCTCACTCCTACTAGTGAATGTAATGTAACACACACCCATACAATGCGCACCACCCCGTGATGATATTCTCACTCCTACTAGTGAATGTAATGTAACACACACCCATACAATGCGCACCACCCCGTGATGATTTTCTCACTCCTACTAGTGAATCTAATGTAACAAACACCCATACAATGCGCACCACGCCGTGATGTTTTTCTCACTCCTACTAGTGAATGTAATGTAACAAACACCCATACAATGCGCACCACCCCGTGATGTTTTTCTCACTCCTACTAGTGAATGTAGTGTAACACACACCCATACAATGCGCACCACCCCGTGATGTTTTTCTCACTCCTACTAGTGAATGTAATGTAACACACACCCATACAATGCGCACCACCCCGTGATGTTTTTCTCACTGCTACTAGTGAATCTAATGTAACACACACCCATACAATGCGCACCACCCCGTGATGTTTTTCTCACTCCTACTAGTGAATGTAATGTAACACACACCCATACAATGCGCACCACCCCGTGATGTTTTTCTCACTCCTACTAGTGAATGTAATGTAACACACACCCATACAATGCGCACCACCCCGTGATGTTTTTCTCACTCCTACTAGTGAATGTAACGTAACACACCCATACAATTCGCACCACCCCGTGATGTTTTTCTCACTCCTACTAGTGAATGTAATGTAACACACACCCATACAATGCGCACCACCCCGTGATGTTTTTCTCACTCCTACTAGTGAATGTAATGTAACACACACCCATACAATGCGCACCACCCCGTGATGTTTTTCTCACTCCTACTAGTGAATGTAATGTAACACACACCCATACAATGCGCACCACCCCGTGATGTTTTTCTCACTCCTACTAGTGAATGTAATGTAACACACACCCATACAATGCGCACCACCCCGTGATGTTTTTCTCACTGCTACTAGTGAATCTAATGTAACACACACCCATACACTGCGCACCACCCCGTGATGTTTTTCTCACTCCTACTAGTGAATGTAATGTAACACACACCCATACAATGCGCACCACCCCGTGATGTATTTCTCACTCCTACTAGTGAATCTAATGTAACACACACCCATACAATGCGCACCACCCCGTGATGTTTTTCTCACTCCTACTAGTGAATCTAATGTAACACACACCCATACAATGCGCACCACCCCCTGATGTTTTTCTCACTCCTACTAGTGAATGTAATGTAACACACACCCATACCATGCGCACCACTGCGTGATGATTTTTTCACTCCTACTAGTGAATCTAATGTAACAAACACCCATACAATGCGCACCACCCAGTGATGTTTTTCTCACTCCTACTAGTGAATGTAATGTAACACAGACCCATACAATGCGCACCACCCCGTGATGATTTTCTCACTCCTACTAGTGAATCTAATGTAACACACACCCATACAATGCGCACCACCCCGTGATGTTTTTCTCACTCCTACTAGTGAATGTAATGTAACACACACCCATACAATGCGCACCACCCCGTGATGTTTTTCTCACTCCTACTAGTGAATGTAATGTAACACACACCCATACAATGCGCACCACCCCGTGAATTTTTTCTCACTCCTACTAGTGAATGTAATGTAACACACACCCATACAATGCGCACCACCCCCTGATGTTTTTCTTACTCCTACTAGTGAATGTAATGTAACACACACCCGTACCATGCGCACCACCCCGTGATGATTTTCTCACTCCTACTAGTGAATCTAATGTAACAAACACCCATACCATGCGCACCACCCCGTGATGTTTTTCTCACTCCTACTAGTGATTCTAATGTAACACACACCCATACAATGCGCACCACCCCGTGATGTTTTTCTCACTCCTACTAGTGAATGTAATGTAACACACACCCATACAATGCGCACCACCCCGTGATGTTTTTCTCACTCCTACTAGTGAATGTAATGTAACACACACCCATACAATGCGCACCACCCCGTGATGTTTTTCTCACTCCTACTAGTGAATGTAATGTAACACACACCCATACAATGCGCACCACCCCGTGATGTTTTTCTCACTCCTACTAGTGAATGTAATGTAACACACACCCATACAATGCGCACCACCCCGTGATGTTTTTCTCACTCCTACTAGTGAATGTAATGTAACACACACCCATACAATGCGCACCACCCCGTGATGATTTTCTCACTCCTACTAGTGAATCTAATGTAACAAACACCCATACAATGCGCACCACCCCGTGATGTTTTTCTCACTCCTACTAGTGAATGTAATGTAACAAACACCCATACCATGCGCACCACCCCGTGATGTTTTTCTCACTCCTACTAGTGAATGTCATGTAACACACACCCATACCATGCGCACCACCGCGTGATGATTTTCTCTCTCCTACTAGTGAATCTAATGTAACAAACACCCATACAATGCGCACCACCCCTGATGTTTTTCTCACTCCTACTAGTGAATGTAATGTAACACACACCCATATAATGCGCACCACCCCGTGATGATTTTCTCACTCCTACTAGTGAATCTAGTGTAACAAACACCCATACAATGCGCACCACCCCGTAATGTTTTTCTCACTCCTACTAGTGAATGTAATGTAACAAACACCCATACAATGCGCACCACCCCGTGATGTTTTTCTCACTCCTACTAGTGAATCTATTGTAACACACACCCATACAATGCGCACCACCCAGTGATGTTTTTCTCACTCCTACTAGTGATTCTAATGTAACACACACCCATAAAATGCGCACCACCCCCTGATGTTTTTCTCACTCCTACTAGTGAATGTAATGTAACATACACCCATACCATGCGCACCACCCCGTGATGATTTTCTCACTCCTACTAGTGAATCTAATGTAACAAACACCCATACCATGCGCACCACCCCGTGATGTTTTTCTCACTCCTACTAGTGAATGTAATGTAGCACACACTCATACAATGCGCACCACCCCGTGATGTTTTTCTCACTCCTACTAGTGAATGTAATGTAACACACACCCATACAATGCGCACCACCCCGTGATGTTTTTCTCACTCCTACTAGTGAATCTAATGTAACACACACCCATACAATGCGCACCACCCCGTGATGTTTTTCTCACTGCTACTAGTGTATCTAATGTAACACACCGATACAATTCGCACCACCCCGTGATGTTTTTCTCACTCCTACTAGTGAATGTAATGTAACACACACCCATACAAGACGCACCACCCCGTGATGTTTTTCTCACTCCTACTAGTGAATCTAATGTAACACACACCCATACAATGCGCACCACCCCGTGATGTTTTTCTCACTGCTACTAGTGAATGTAACGTAACACACCCATACAATGCGCACCACCCCGTGATGTTTTTCTCACTCCTACTAGTGAATGTAATGTAACACACACCAATACAATGCGCACCACGCCGTGATGTTTTTCTCACTCCTACTAGTGAATGTAATGTAACACACACCCATACAATGCGCACCACCCCGTGATGTTTTTCTCACTCCTACTAGTGAATGTAATGTAACACACACCCATACAATGCGCACCACCCCGTGATGATTTTCTCACTCCTACTAGTGAATCTAATGTAACACACGCATACAATGCGCACCACCCCGTGATGTTTTTCTCACTCCTACTAGTGAATGTAATGTAACACACACCCATACAATGCGCACCACCGCGTGATGATTTTCTCACTCCTACTAGTGAATCTAATGTAACACACACCCATACAATGCGCACCACCCCGTGATGTTTTTCTCACTGCTCCTAGTGTATCTAATGTAACACACCGATACAATTCGCACCACCCCGTGATGTTTTTCTCACTCCTACTAGTGAATGTAATGTAACACACACCCATACAATGCGCACCCCCCCGTGATGTTTTTCTCACTCCTACTAGTGAATGTAATGTAACACACACCCATACAATGCGCACCACCCCGTGATGTTTTTCTCACTCCTACTAGTGAATGTAATGTAACACACACCCATACAATGCGCACCACCCCGTGATGATTTTCTCACTCCTACTAGTGAATCTAATGTAACACACGCATACAATGCGCACCACCCCGTGATGTTTTTCTCACTCCTACTAGTGAATGTAATGTAACACACACCCATACAATGCGCACCACCGCGTGATGATTTTCTCACTCCTACTAGTGAATCTAATGTAACAAACACCCATACAATGCGCACCACCCCGTGATGTTTTTCTCACTCCTACTAGTGAATGTAATGTAACACACACCCATACAATGCGCACCACCCCGTGATGATTTTCTCACTCCTACTAGTGAATCTAATGTAACAAACACCCATACAATGCGCACCACCCCGTGATGTTTTTCTCACTCCTACTAGTGAATGTAATGTAACAAACACCCATACAATGCGCACCACCCCGTGATGTTTTTCTCACTCCTACTAGTGAATCTAATGTAACACACACCCATACAAAGCGCACCACCCCGTGATGTTTTTCTCACTCCTACTAGTGAATCTAATGTAACAAACACCCATACAATGCGCACCACCCCGTGATGATTTTCTCACTCCTACTAGTGAATGTAATGTAACACACACCCATACAATGCGCACCACCCCGTGATGATTTTCTCACTCCTACTAGTGAATCTAATGTAACAAACACCCATACAATGCGCACCACCCCGTGATGTTTTTCTCACTCCTACTAGTGAATGTAATGTAACAAACACCCATACAATGCGCACCACCCCGTGATGTTTTTCTCACTCCTACTAGTGAATGTAATGTAACACACACCCATACAATGTGCACCACCCCGTGAATTTTTTCTCACTCCTACTAGTGAATCTAATGTAACACACACCCATACAATGCGCACCACCCCGTGATGTTTTTCTCACTCCTACTATTGTATGTAATGTAACACACACCCATACCATGCGCACCACCCCGTGATGATTTTCTCACTCCTACTAGTGAATCTAACGTAACAAACACCCATACCATGCGCACCACCCCGTGATGTTTTTCTCCCTCCTACTAGTGAATGTAATGTAACACACACCCATACAATGCGCACCACCCCGTGATGTTTTTCTCACTCCTACTAGTGAATGTAATGTAACACACACCCATACAATGCGCACCACCCCGTGATGTTTTTCTCACTCCTACTAGTGAATGTAATGTAACACACACCCATACAATGCGCACCACCCCGTGATGATTTTCTCACTCCTACTAGTGTATCTAATGTAACACACACCCATACAATGCGCACCACCCCGTGATGTTTTTCTCACTCCTACTAGTGAAAGTAATGTAACACACACCCATACAATGCGCACCACCCAGTGATGTTTTTCTCACTCCTACTAGTGAATCTAATGTAACAAACACCCATACAATGCGCACCACCCCGTGATGTTTTTCTCACTCCTACTAGTGAATGTAATGTAACACACACCCATACAATGCGCACCACCCCGTGATGTTTTTCTCACTCCTACTAGTGAATCTAATGTAACACACACCCATACAATGCGCACCACCCCGTGATGTTTTTCTCACTTCTACTAGAGAATGTAATGTAACACACACCCATACAATGCGCACCACCCCGTGATGATTTTCTCACTCCTACTAGTGAATCTAATGTAACACACACCCAAACAATGCGCACCACCCCGTGATGTTTTTCTCACTCCTACTAGTGAATGTAATGTAACACACACCCATACAATGCGCACCACCCCGTGATGTTTTTCCCACTCCTACTAGTGAATCTATTGTACCACACACCCATACAATGTGCACCACCCCGTGATGTTTTTCTCACTGCTACTAGTGAATCTAATGTAACACACACCCATACAATGCGCACCACCCCGTGATGTTTTTCTCACTCCTACTAGTGAATGTAATGTAACACACACCCATACAATGTGCACCACCCTGTGATGTTTTTCTCGCTCCTACTAGTGAATCTAATGTAACACACACCCATAAAATGCGCACCACCGCGTGATGTTTTTCTCACTCCTACTAGTGAGTGTAACGTAACACACACCCATACAATGCGCACCACCCCGTGATGTTTTTCTCACTCCTACTAGTGAATGTAACGTAACACACACCCATACAATGCGCACCACCCCGTGATGTTTTTCTCACTCATACTAGTGAATGTAATGTAACACACACCCATACAATGCGCACCACCGCGTGATGATTTTCTCACTCCTACTAGTGAATCTAATGTAACAAACACCCATACAATGCGCACCACCCCGTGATGTTTTTCTCACTCCTACTAGTGAATGTAATGTAACAAACACCCATACAATGCGCACCACCCCGTGATGTTTGTCTCACTCCTACTAGTGAATCTAATGTAACACACACCCATACAATGCGCACCACCCCCTGATGTTTTTCTCACTCCTACTAGTGAATGTAATGTACCACACACCCATACCATGCGCACCACTGCGTGATGATTTTCTCACTCCTACTAGTGAATCTAATGTAACAAACACCCATACAATGCGCACCACCCCGTGATGATTTTCTCACTCCTACTAGTGAATGTAATGTAACACACACCCATACAATGCGCACCACCCCGTGATGATTTTCTCACTCCTACTAGTGAATCTAATGTAACACACACCCATACAATGTGCACCACCCCGTGAATTTTTTCTCACTCCTACTAGTGAATCTAATGTAACACACACCCATACCATGCGCACCACCCCGTGATGATTTTCTCACTCCTACTAGTGTATCTAATGTAACACACACCCATACAATGCGCACCACCCCGTGATGTTTTTCACACTCCTACTAGGGAATCTAATGTAACACACACCCATACAATGCGCACCACCCCGTGATGTTTTTCTCACTCCTACTAGTGAATGTAATGTAACACACACCCATACAATGCGCACCACCCCGTGATGTTTTTCCCACTCCTACTAGTGAATCTATTGTACCACACACCCATACAATGTGCACCACCCCGTGATGTTTTTCTCACTCCTACTAGTGAATGTAATGTAACACACACCCATACAATGCGCACCACCCTGTGATGTTTTTCTCACTCCTACTAGTGAATGTAATGTAACACACACCCATACAATGTGCACCACCCCGTGATGTTTTTCTCACTCCTACTAGTGAATGTAATGTACCACACACCAATACAATGCGCACCACGCCGTGATGTTTTTCTCACTCCTACTAGTGAATGTA
Organism: Cavia porcellus; assembly: GCF_034190915.1. Taxonomy (NCBI): domain Eukaryota; kingdom Metazoa; phylum Chordata; class Mammalia; order Rodentia; family Caviidae; genus Cavia; species Cavia porcellus. The sequence continues at coordinate 549,930 of NW_026947582.1, read as the reverse complement.
ATGTAACACACACCCATACAATGCGCACCACCCCGTGATGTTTTTCCCACTCCTACTAGTGAATCTATTATACCACACACCCATACAATGTGCACCACCCCGTGATGTTTTTCTCACTGCTACTAGTGAATCTAATGTAACACACACCCATACAATGCGCACCACCCTGTGATGTTTTTCTCACTCCTACTAGTGAATGTAATGTAACACACACCCATACAATGTGCACCACCCCGTGATGTTTTTCTCGCTCCTACTAGTGAATCTAATGTAACACACACCCATAAAATGCGCACCACCGCGTGATGTTTTTCTCACTCCTACTAGTGAGTGTAACGTAACACACACCCATACAATGCGCACCACCCCGTGATGTTTTTCTCACTCCTACTAGTGAATGTAACGTAACACACACCCATACAATGCGCACCACCCCGTGATATTTTTCTCACTCCTCCTAGTGAATGTAATGTAACACACACCCATACAATGCGCACCACCCCGTGATGTTTTTCTCACTCATACTAGTGAATGTAATGTAACACACACCCATACAATGCGCACCACCGCGTGATGATTTTCTCACTCCTACTAGTGAATCTAATGTAACAAACACCCATACAATGCGCACCACCCCGTGATGTTTTTCTCACTCCTACTAGTGAATGTAATGTAACAAACACCCATACAATGCGCACCACCCCGTGATGTTTTTCTCACTCCTACTAGTGAATGTAATGTAACAAACACCCATACAATGCGCACCACCCCGTGATGTTTGTCTCACTCCTACTAGTGAATCTAATGTAACACACACCCATACAATGCGCACCACCCCCTGATGTTTTTCTCACTCCTACTAGTGAATGTAATGTACCACACACCCATACCATGCGCACCACTGCGTGATGATTTTCTCACTCCTACTAGTGAATCTAATGTAACAAACACCCATACAATGCGCACCACCCCGTGATGATTTTCTCACTCCTACTAGTGAATGTAATGTAACACACACCCATACAATGCGCACCACCCCGTGATGATTTTCTCACTCCTACTAGTGAATCTAATGTAACACACACCCATACAATGTGCACCACCCCGTGAATTTTTTCTCACTCCTACTAGTGAATCTAATGTAACACACACCCATACCATGCGCACCACCCCGTGATGATTTTCTCACTCCTACTAGTGTATCTAATGTAACACACACCCATACAATGCGCACCACCCCGTGATGTTTTTCACACTCCTACTAGTGAATCTAATGTAACACACACCCATACAATGCGCACCACCCCGTGATGTTTTTCTCACTCCTACTAGTGAATGTAATGTAACACACACCCATACAATGCGCACCACCCCGTGATGTTTTTCTCACTCCTACTAGTGAATGTAATGTAACACACACCCATACAAAGCGCACCACCCCGTGATGTTTTTCTCACTCCTACTAGTGAATGTAATGTAACACACACCCATACAATGCGCACCACCCCGTGATGTTTTTCTCACTCCTACTAGTGAATGTAATGTAACACACACCCATAAAATGCGTACCACCCCGTGATGTTTTTCTCACTGCTACTAGTGAATGTAATGTAACACACACCCATACAATGCGCACCACCCCGTGATGTTTTTCTCACTCCTACTAGTGAATGTAATGTAACACACACCCATACAATGCGCACCACCCCGTGATGTTTTTCTCACTCCTACTAGTGAATGTAATGTAACACACACCCATACAATGCGCACCACACCGTGATGTTTTTCTCACTCCTATTAGTGAATCTAATGTAACACACACCCATACAATGCGTACCACCCCGTGATGTTTTTCTCACTCCTACTAGTGAATCTAATGTAACACACACCCATACAATGCGCACCACCCCGTGATGTTTTTCTCACTCCTACTAGTGAATCTAATGTAACAAACACCCATACAATGCGCACCACCCCGTGATGTTTTTCTCACTCCTACTAGTGAATCTAATGTAACAAACACCCATACAATGCGCACCACCCCGTGATGTTTTGCTCACTCCTACTAGTGAATGTAATGTAACACACACCCATACAATGCGCACCACCCCGTGATGTTTTTCTCACTCCTACTAGTGAATGTAATGTAACACACACCCATACAATGCGCAGCACCCCGTGATGATTTTCTCACTCCTACTAGTGTATCTAATGTAACACACACGCATAAAATGCGCACCACCCCGTGATGTTTTTCTCACTCCTACTAGTGAATGTAATGTAACACACACCCATACCATGCGCACCACTGCGTGATGATTTTCTCACTCCTACTAGTGAATCTAATGTAACAAACACCCATACAATGCGCACCACCCCGTGATGATTTTCTCACTCCTACTAGTGAATGTAATGTAACACACACCCATACAATGCGCACCACCAGGTGATGATTTTCTCACTCCTACTAGTGAATCTAATGTAACACACACCCATACAATGTGCACCACCCCGTGAATTTTTTCTCTTTCCTACTAGTGAATCTAATGTAACACACACCCATACCATGCGCACCACCCCGTGATGATTTTCTCACTCCTACTAGTGTATCTAATGTAACACACACCCATACAATGCGCACCACCCCGTGATGTTTTTCTCACTCCTACTAGTGAATGTAATGTAACACACACCCATACAATGCGCACCACCCCGTGATGTTTTTCTCACTCCTACTAGTGAATGTAATGTAACACACACCCATACAATGCGCACCACCCCGTGATGTTTTTCTCACTCCTACTAGTGAATCTAATGTAACACACACCCATACAATGCGCACCACCCCGTTATGTTTTTCTCACTGCTACTAGTGAATCTAATGTAACACACACCCATACAATGCGCACCACCCCGTGATGTTTTTCTCACTCCTACTAGTGAATGTAATGTAACACACACCCATACAATGCGCACCACCCCGTGATGTTTTTCTCACTCCTACTAGTGAATGTAATGTAACACACACCCATACAAAGCGCACCACCCCGTGATGTTTTTCTCACTCCTACTAGTGAATGTAATGTAACACACACCCATACAATGCGCACCACCCTGTGATGTTTTTCTCACTCCTACTAGTGAATGTAATGTAACACACACCCATACAATGCGCACCACCCCGTGATGTTTTTCTCACTCCTATTAGTGAATGTAATGTAACACACACCCATACAATGCGCACCACCCCGTGATGTTTTTCTCACTCCTACTAGTGAATGTAATGTAACACACACCCATACAATGCGCACCACCCCGTGATGTTTTTCTCACTCCTACTAGTGAATCTAATGTAACACACACCCATACAATGCGCACCACCCCGTGATGTTTTTTTCACTGCTACTAGTGAATCTAATGTAACACACACCCATACAATAAGCACCACCCTGTGATGTTTTTCTCACTCCTGCTAGTGAATGTAATGTAACACACACCCATACAATGCGCACCACCCCGTGATGTTTTTCTCACTCCTACTAGTGAATGTAATGTAACACACACCCATACAATGCGCACCACCCCGTGATTTTTTTCTCACTCCTACTAGTGAATGTAATGTAACACACACCCATACAATGCGCACCACCCCGTGATGTTTTTCTCACTCCTACTAGTGAATGTAATGTAACACACACCCATAAAATGCGTACCACCCCGTGATGTTTTTCTCACTGCTACTAGTGAATGTAATGTAACACACACCCATACAATGCGCACCACCCCGTGATGTTTTTCTCACTCCTACTAGTGAATGTAATGTAACACACACCCATACCATGCGCACCACTGCGTGATGATTTTCTCACTCCTACTAGTGAATCTAATGTAACAAACACCCATACAATGCGCACCACCCCGTGATGATTTTCTCACTCCTACTAGTGAATGTAATGTAACACACACCCATACAATGCGCACCACCACGTGATGATTTTCTCACTCCTACTAGTGAATCTAATGTAACACACACCCATACAATGTGCACCACCCCGTGAATTTTTTCTCACTCCTACTAGTGAATCTAATGTAACACACACCCATACCATGCGCACCACCCCGTGATGATTTTCTCACTCCTACTAGTGTATCTAATGTAACACACACCCATACAATGCGCACCACCCCGTGATGTTTTTCTCACTCCTACTAGTGAATGTAATGTAACACACACCCATACAATGCGCACCACCCCGTGATGTTTTTCTCACTCCTACTAGTGAATGTAATGTAACACACACCCATACAATGCGCACCACCCCGTGATGTTTTTCTCACTCCTACTAGTGAATCTAATGTAACACACACCCATACAATGCGCACCACCCCGTGATGTTTTTCTCACTGCTACTAGTGAATCTAATGTAACACACACCCATACAATGCGCACCACCCCGTGATGTTTTTCTCACTCCTACTAGTGAATGTAATGTAACACACACCCATACAATGCGCACCACCCCGTGATGTTTTTCTCACTCCTACTAGTGAATGTAATGTAACACACACCCATACAAAGCGCACCACCCCGTGATGTTTTTCTCACTCCTACTAGTGAATGTAATGTAACACACACCCATACAATGCGCACCACCCTGTGATGTTTTTCTCCTACTAGTGAATGTAATGTAACACACACCCATACAATGCGCACCACCCCGTGATGTTTTTCTCACTCCTATTAGTGAATGTAATGTAACACACACCCATACAATGCACACCACCCCGTGATGTTTTGATCACTCCTACTAGTGAATGTAATGTAACACACACCCATACAATGCGCACCACCCCGTGATGTTTTTCTCACTCCTACTAGTGAATCTAATGTAACACACACCCATACAATGCGCACCACCCCGTGATGTTTTTTTCACTGCTACTAGTGAATCTAATGTAACACACACCCATACAATAAGCACCACCCTGTGATGTTTTTCTCACTCCTGCTAGTGAATGTAATGTAACACACACCCATACAATGCGCACCACCCCGTGATGTTTTTCTCACTCCTACTAGTGAATGTAATGTAACACACACCCATACAATGCGCACCACCCCGTGATGTTTTTCTCACTCCTACTTGTGAATGTAATGTAACACACACCCATACAATGCGCACCACCCCGTGATGATTTTCTCACTCCTACTAGTGAATCTAATGTAACAAACACCCATACAATGCGCACCACCCCGTGATGTTTTTCTCACTCCTACTAGTGAATGTAATGTAACAAACACCCATACCATGCGCACCACCCCGTGATGTTTTTCTCACTCCTACTAGTGAATGTAATGTAACACACACCCATACCATGCGCACCACCGCGTGATGATTTTCTCTCTCCTACTAGTGAATCTAATGTAACAAACACCCATACAATGCGCACCACCCCTGATGTTTTTCTCACTCCTACTAGTGAATGTAATGTAACACACACCCATATAATGCGCACCACCCCGTGATGATTTTCTCACTCCTACTAGTGAATCTAATGTAACAAACACCCATACAATGCGCACCACCCCGTAATGTTTTTCTCACTCCTACTAGTGAATGTAATGTAACAAACACCCATACAATGCGCACCACCCCGTGATGTTTTTCTCACTCCTACTAGTGAATCTATTGTAACACACACCCATACAATGCGCACCACCCAGTGATGTTTTTCTCACTCCTACTAGTGATTCTAATGTAACACACACCCATAAAATGCGCACCACCCCCTGATGTTTTTCTCACTCCTACTAGTGAATGTAATGTAACATACACCCATACCATGCGCACCACCCCGTGATGATTTTCTCACTCCTACTAGTGAATCTAATGTAACAAACACCCATACCATGCGCACCACCCCGTGATGTTTTTCTCACTCCTACTAGTGAATGTAATGTAGCACACACTCATACAATGCGCACCACCCCGTGATGTTTTTCTCACTCCTACTAGTGAATGTAATGTAACACACACCCATACAATGCGCACCACCCCGTGATGTTTTTCTCACTCCTACTAGTGAATCTAATGTAACACACACCCATACAATGCGCACCACCCCGTGATGTTTTTCTCACTGCTACTAGTGTATCTAATGTAACACACCGATACAATTCGCACCACCCCGTGATGTTTTTCTCACTCCTACTAGTGAATGTAATGTAACACACACCCATACAAGACGCACCACCCCGTGATGTTTTTCTCACTCCTACTAGTGAATCTAATGTAACACACACCCATACAATGCGCACCACCCCGTGATGTTTTTCTCACTGCTACTAGTGAATGTAACGTAACACACCCATACAATGCGCACCACCCCGTGATGTTTTTCTCACTCCTACTAGTGAATGTAATGTAACACACACCAATACAATGCGCACCACGCCGTGATGTTTTTCTCACTCCTACTAGTGAATGTAATGTAACACACACCCATACAATGCGCACCACCCCGTGATGTTTTTCTCACTCCTACTAGTGAATGTAATGTAACACACACCCATACAATGCGCACCACCCCGTGATGATTTTCTCACTCCTACTAGTGAATCTAATGTAACACACGCATACAATGCGCACCACCCCGTGATGTTTTTCTCACTCCTACTAGTGAATGTAATGTAACACACACCCATACAATGCGCACCACCGCGTGATGATTTTCTCACTCCTACTAGTGAATCTAATGTAACAAACACCCATACAATGCGCACCACCCCGTGATGTTTTTCTCACTCCTACTAGTGAATGTAATGTAACACACACCCATACAATGCGCACCACCCCGTGATGATTTTCTCACTCCTACTAGTGAATCTAATGTAACAAACACCCATACAATGCGCACCACCCCGTGATGTTTTTCTCACTCCTACTAGTGAATGTAATGTAACAAACACCCATACAATGCGCACCACCCCGTGATGTTTTTCTCACTCCTACTAGTGAATCTAATGTAACACACACCCATACAATGCGCACCACCCCGTGATGTTTTTCTCACTCCTACTAGTGAATCTAATGTAACACACACCCATACAAGGCGCACCACCCCCTGCTGTTTTTCTCACTCCTACTAGTGAATGTAATGTAACACACACCAATACAATGCGCACCACCCCGTGATGATTTTCTCACTCCTACTAGTGAATCTAATGTAAGAAACACCCATACAATGCGCACCACCCCGTGATGTTTTTCTCACTCCTACTAGTGAATGTAATGTAACAAACACCCATACAATGCGCACCACCCCGTGATGTTTTTCTCACTCCTACTAGTGAATCTAATGTAACACACACCCATACAAAGCGCACCACCCCGTGATGTTTTTCTCACTCCTACTAGTGAATCTAATGTAACAAACACCCATACAATGCGCACCACCCCGTGATGATTTTCTCACTCCTACTAGTGAATGGAATGTAACACACACCCATACAATGCGCACCACCCCGTGATGATTTTCTTACTCCTACTAGTGAATCTAATGTAACAAACACCCATACAATGCGCACCACCCCGTGATGTTTTTCTCACTCCTACTAGTGAATGTAATGTAACAAACACCCATACAATGCGCACCACCCCGTGATGTTTTTCTCACTCCTACTAGTGAATGTAATGTAACACACACCCATACAATGTGCACCACCCCGTGAATTTTTTCTCACTCCTACTAGTGAATCTAATGTAACACACACCCATACAATGCGCACCACCCCGTGATGTTTTTCTCACTCCTACTATTGTATGTAATGTAACACACACCCATACCATGCGCACCACCCCGTGATGATTTTCTCACTCCTACTAGTGAATCTAACGTAACAAACACCCATACCATGCGCACCACCCCGTGATGTTTTTCTCCCTCCTACTAGTGAATGTAATGTAACACACACCCATACAATGCGCACCACCCCGTGATGTTTTTCTCACTCCTACTAGTGAATGTAATGTAACACACACCCATACAATGCGCACCACCCCGTGATGTTTTTCTCACTCCTACTAGTGAATGTAATGTAACACACACCCATACAATGCGCACCACCCCGTGATGATTTTCTCACTCCTACTAGTGTATCTAATGTAACACACACCCATACAATGCGCACCACCCCGTGATGTTTTTCTCACTCCTACTAGTGAAAGTAATGTAACACACACCCATACAATGCGCACCACCCAGTGATGTTTTTCTCACTCCTACTAGTGAATCTAATGTAACAAACACCCATACAATGCGCACCACCCCGTGATGTTTTTCTCACTCCTACTAGTGAATGTAATGTAACACACACCCATACAATGCGCACCACCCCGTGATGTTTTTCTCACTCCTACTAGTGAATCTAATGTAACACACACCCATACAATGCGCACCACCCCGTGATGTTTTTCTCACTTCTACTAGAGAATGTAATGTAACACACACCCATACAATGCGCACCACCCCGTGATGATTTTCTCACTCCTACTAGTGAATCTAATGTAACACACACCCATACAATGCGCACCACCCCGTGATGTTTTTCTCACTCCTACTAGTGAATGTAATGTAACACACACCCATACAATGCGCACCACCCCGTGATGTTTTTCTCACTCCTACTAGTGAATCTATTGTACCACACACCCATACAATGTGCACCACCCCGTGATGTTTTTCTCACTGCTACTAGTGAATCTAATGTAACACACACCCATACAATGCGCACCACCCTGTGATGTTTTTCTCACTCCTACTAGTGAATGTAATGTAACACACACCCATACAATGTGCAACACCCCGTGATGTTTTTCTCGCTCCTACTAGTGAATCTAATGTAACACAAACCCATAAAATGCGCACCACCGCGTGATGTTTTTCTCACTCCTACTAGTGAGTGTAACGTAACACACACCCATACAATGCGCACCACCCCGTGATGTTTTTCTCACTCCTACTAGTGAATGTAACGTAACACACACCCATACAATGCGCACCACCCCGTGATATTTTTCTCACTCCTCCTAGTGAATGTAATGTAACACACACCCATACAATGCGCACCACCCCGTGATGTTTTTCTCACTCATACTAGTGAATGTAATGTAACACACACCCATACAATGCGCACCACCGCGTGATGATTTTCTCACTCCTACTAGTGAATCTAATGTAACAAACACCCATACAATGCGCACCACCCCGTGATGTTTTTCTCACTCCTACTAGTGAATGTAATGTAACAAACACCCATACAATGCGCACCACCCCGTGATGTTTTTCTCACTCCTACTAGTGAATGTAATGTAACAAACACCCATACAATGCGCACCACCCCGTGATGTTTGTCTCACTCCTACTAGTGAATCTAATGTAACACACACCCATACAATGCGCACCACCCCCTGATGTTTTTCTCACTCCTACTAGTGAATGTAATGTACCACACACCCATACCATGCGCACCACTGCGTGATGATTTTCTCACTCCTACTAGTGAATCTAATGTAACAAACACCCATACAATGCGCACCACCCCGTGATGATTTTCTCACTCCTACTAGTGAATGTAATGTAACACACACCCATACAATGCGCACCACCCCGTGATGATTTTCTCACTCCTACTAGTGAATCTAATGTAACACACACCCATACAATGTGCACCACCCCGTGAATTTTTTCTCACTCCTACTAGTGAATCTAATGTAACACACACCCATACCATGCGCACCACCCCGTGATGATTTTCTCACTCCTACTAGTGTATCTAATGTAACACACACCAATACAATGCGCACCACCCCGTGATGTTTTTTACACTCCTACTAGTGAATGTAATGTAACACACACCCATACAATGCGCACCACCCCGTGATGTTTTTCTCACTCCTACTAGTGAATGTAATGTAACACACACCCATACAATGCGCACCACCCCGTGATGTTTTTCTCACTCCTACTAGTGAATCTAATGTAACACACACCCATACAATGCGCACCACCCCGTGATGTTTTTCTCACTGCTACTAGTGAATCTAATGTAACACACACCCATACAATGCGCACCACCCCGTGATGTTTTTCTCACTCCTACTAGTGAATGTAATGTAACACACACCCATACAATGCGCACCACCCCGTGATGTTTTTCTCACTCCTACTAGTGAATGTAATGTAACACACACCCATACAAAGCGCACCACCCCGTGATGTTTTTCTCACTCCTACTAGTGAATGTAATGTAACACACACCCATACAATGCGCACCACCCCGTGATGTTTTTCTCACTCCTACTAGTGAATGTAATGTAACACACACCCATAAAATGCGTACCACCCCGTGATGTTTTTCTCACTGCTACTAGTGAATGTAATGTAACACACACCCATACAATGCGCACCACCCCGTGATGTTTTTCTCACTCCTACTAGTGAATGTAATGTAACACACACCCATACAATGCGCACCACCCCGTGATGTTTTTCTCACTCCTACTAGTGAATGTAATGTAACACACACCCATACAATGCGCACCACACCGTGATGTTTTTCTCACTCCTATTAGTGAATCTAATGTAACACACACCCATACAATGCGTACCACCCCGTGATGTTTTTCTCACTCCTACTAGTGAATCTAATGTAACACACACCCATACAATGCGCACCACCCCGTGATGTTTTTCTCACTCCTACTAGTGAATCTAATGTAACAAACACCCATACAATGCGCACCACCCCGTGATGTTTTTCTCACTCCTACTAGTGAATCTAATGTAACAAACACCCATACAATGCGCACCACCCCGTGATGTTTTGCTCACTCCTACTAGTGAATGTAATGTAACACACACCCATACAATGCGCACCACCCCGTGATGTTTTTCTCACTCCTACTAGTGAATGTAATGTAACACACACCCATACAATGCGCACCACCCCGTGATGATTTTCTCACTCCTACTAGTGTATCTAATGTAACACACACGCATACAATGCGCACCACCCCGTGATGTTTTTCTCACTCCTACTAGTGAATGTAATGTAACACACACCCATACCATGCGCACCACTGCGTGATGATTTTCTCACTCCTACTAGTGAATCTAATGTAACAAACACCCATACAATGCGCACCACCCCGTGATGATTTTCTCACTCCTACTAGTGAATGTAATGTAACACACACCCATACAATGCGCACCACCAGGTGATGATTTTCTCACTCCTACTAGTGAATCTAATGTAACACACACCCATACAATGTGCACCACCCCGTGAATTTTTTCTCACTCCTACTAGTGAATCTAATGTAACACACACCCATACCATGCGCACCACCCCGTGATGATTTTCTCACTCCTACTAGTGTATCTAATGTAACACACACCCATACAATGCGCACCACCCCGTGATGTTTTTCTCACTCCTACTAGTGAATGTAATGTAACACACACCCATACAATGCGCACCACCCCGTGATGTTTTTCTCACTCCTACTAGTGAATGTAATGTAACACACACCCATACAATGCGCACCACCCCGTGATGTTTTTCTCACTCCTACTAGTGAATCTAATGTAACACACACCCATACAATGCGCACCACCCCGTGATGTTTTTCTCACTGCTACTAGTGAATCTAATGTAACACACACCCATACAATGCGCACCACCCCGTGATGTTTTTCTCACTCCTACTAGTGAATGTAATGTAACACACACCCATACAATGCGCACCACCCCGTGATGTTTTTCTCACTCCTACTAGTGAATGTAATGTAACACACACCCATACAAAGCGCACCACCCCGTGATGTTTTTCTCACTCCTACTAGTGAATGTAATGTAACACACACCCATACAATGCGCACCACCCTGTGATGTTTTTCTCACTCCTACTAGTGAATGTAATGTAACACACACCCATACAATGCGCACCACCCCGTGATGTTTTTCTCACTCCTATTAGTGAATGTAATGTAACACACACCCATACAATGCGCACCACCCCGTGATGTTTTTCTCACTCCTACTAGTGAATGTAATGTAACACACACCCATACAATGCGCACCACCCCGTGATGTTTTTCTCACTCCTACTAGTGAATCTAATGTAACACACACCCATACAATGCGCACCACCCCGTGATGTTTTTTTCACTGCTACTAGTGAATCTAATGTAACACACACCCATACAATAAGCACCACCCTGTGATGTTTTTCTCACTCCTGCTAGTGAATGTAATGTAACACACACCCATACAATGCGCACCACCCCGTGATGTTTTTCTCACTCCTACTAGTGAATGTAATGTAACACACACCCATACAATGCGCACCACCCCGTGATTTTTTTCTCACTCCTACTAGTGAATGTAATGTAACACACACCCATACAATGCGCACCACCCCGTGATGTTTTTCTCACTCCTACTAGTGAATGTAATGTAACACACACCCATAAAATGCGTACCACCCCGTGATGTTTTTCTCACTGCTACTAGTGAATGTAATGTAACACACACCCATACAATGCGCACCACCCCGTGATGTTTTTCTCACTCCTACTAGTGAATCTAATGTAACACACACCCATACAAGGCGCACCACCCCCTGCTGTTTTTCTCACTCCTACTAGTGAATGTAATGTAACACACACCAATACAATGCGCACCACCCCGTGATGATTTTCTCACTCCTACTAGTGAATCTAATGTAACAAACACCCATACAATGCGCACCACCCCGTGATGTTTTTCTCACTCCTACTAGTGAATGTAATGTAACAAACACCCATACAATGCGCACCACCCCGTGATGTTTTTCTCACTCCTACTAGTGAATCTAATGTAACACACACCCATACAAAGCGCACCACCCCGTGATGTTTTTCTCACTCCTACTAGTGAATCTAATGTAACAAACACCCATACAATGCGCACCACCCCGTGATGATTTTCTCACTCCTACTAGTGAATGTAATGTAACACACACCCATACAATGCGCACCACCCCGTGATGATTTTCTCACTCCTACTAGTGAATCTAATGTAACAAACACCCATACAATGCGCACCACCCCGTGATGTTTTTCTCACTCCTACTAGTGAATGTAATGTAACAAACACCCATACAATGCGCACCACCCCGTGATGTTTTTCTCACTCCTACTAGTGAATGTAATGTAACACACACCCATACAATGTGCACCACCCCGTGAATTTTTTCTCACTCCTACTAGTGAATCTAATGTAACACACACCCATACAATGCGCACCACCCCGTGATGTTTTTCTCACTCCTACTATTGTATGTAATGTAACACACACCCATACCATGCGCACCACCCCGTGATGATTTTCTCACTCCTACTAGTGAATCTAACGTAACAAACACCCATACCATGCGCACCACCCCGTGATGTTTTTCTCCCTCCTACTAGTGAATGTAATGTAACACACACCCATACAATGCGCACCACCCCGTGATGTTTTTCTCACTCCTACTAGTGAATGTAATGTAACACACACCCATACAATGCGCACCACCCCGTGATGTTTTTCTCACTCCTACTAGTGAATGTAATGTAACACACACCCATACAATGCGCACCACCCCGTGATGATTTTCTCACTCCTACTAGTGTATCTAATGTAACACACACCCATACAATGCGCACCACCCCGTGATGTTTTTCTCACTCCTACTAGTGAAAGTAATGTAACACACACCCATACAATGCGCACCACCCAGTGATGTTTTTCTCACTCCTACTAGTGAATCTAATGTAACAAACACCCATACAATGCGCACCACCCCGTGATGTTTTTCTCACTCCTACTAGTGAATGTAATGTAACACACACCCATACAATGCGCACCACCCCGTGATGTTTTTCTCACTCCTACTAGTGAATCTAATGTAACACACACCCATACAATGCGCACCACCCCGTGATGTTTTTCTCACTTCTACTAGAGAATGTAATGTAACACACACCCATACAATGCGCACCACCCCGTGATGATTTTCTCACTCCTACTAGTGAATCTAATGTAACACACACCCATACAATGCGCACCACCCCGTGATGTTTTTCTCACTCCTACTAGTGAATGTAATGTAACACACACCCATACAATGCGCACCACCCCGTGATGTTTTTCTCACTCCTACTAGTGAATCTATTGTACCACACACCCATACAATGTGCACCACCCCGTGATGTTTTTCTCACTGCTACTAGTGAATCTAATGTAACACACACCCATACAATGCGCACCACCCTGTGATGTTTTTCTCACTCCTACTAGTGAATGTAATGTAACACACACCCATACAATGTGCACCACCCCGTGATGTTTTTCTCGCTCCTACTAGTGAATCTAATGTAACACAAACCCATAAAATGCGCACCACCGCGTGATGTTTTTCTCACTCCTACTAGTGAGTGTAACGTAACACACACCCATACAATGCGCACCACCCCGTGATGTTTTTCTCACTCCTACTAGTGAATGTAACGTAACACACACCCATACAATGCGCACCACCCCGTGATATTTTTCTCACTCCTCCTAGTGAATGTAATGTAACACACACCCATACAATGCGCACCACCCCGTGATGTTTTTCTCACTCATACTAGTGAATGTAATGTAACACACACCCATACAATGCGCACCACCGCGTGATGATTTTCTCACTCCTACTAGTGAATCTAATGTAACAAACACCCATACAATGCGCACCACCCCGTGATGTTTTTCTCACTCCTACTAGTGAATGTAATGTAACAAACACCCATACAATGCGCACCACCCCGTGATGTTTTTCTCACTCCTACTAGTGAATGTAATGTAACAAACACCCATACAATGCGCACCACCCCGTGATGTTTGTCTCACTCCTACTAGTGAATCTAATGTAACACACACCCATACAATGCGCACCACCCCCTGATGTTTTTCTCACTCCTACTAGTGAATGTAATGTACCACACACCCATACCATGCGCACCACTGCGTGATGATTTTCTCACTCCTACTAGTGAATCTAATGTAACAAACACCCATACAATGCGCACCACCCCGTGATGATTTTCTCACTCCTACTAGTGAATGTAATGTAACACACACCCATACAATGCGCACCACCCCGTGATGATTTTCTCACTCCTACTAGTGAATCTAATGTAACACACACCCATACAATGTGCACCACCCCGTGAATTTTTTCTCACTCCTACTAGTGAATCTAATGTAACACACACCCATACCATGCGCACCACCCCGTGATGATTTTCTCACTCCTACTAGTGTATCTAATGTAACACACACCCATACAATGCGCACCACCCCGTGATGTTTTTCACACTCCTACTAGTGAATGTAATGTAACACACACCCATACAATGCGCACCACCCCGTGATGTTTTTCTCACTCCTACTAGTGAATGTAATGTAACACACACCCATACAATGCGCACCACCCCGTGATGTTTTTCTCACTCCTACTAGTGAATCTAATGTAACACACACCCATACAATGCGCACCACCCCGTGATGTTTTTCTCACTGCTACTAGTGAATCTAATGTAACACACACCCATACAATGCGCACCACCCCGTGATGTTTTTCTCACTCCTACTAGTGAATGTAATGTAACACACACCCATACAATGCGCACCACCCCGTGATGTTTTTCTCACTCCTACTAGTGAATGTAATGTAACACACACCCATACAAAGCGCACCACCCCGTGATGTTTTTCTCACTCCTACTAGTGAATGTAATGTAACACACACCCATACAATGCGCACCACCCCGTGATGTTTTTCTCACTCCTACTAGTGAATGTAATGTAACACACACCCATAAAATGCGTACCACCCCGTGATGTTTTTCTCACTGCTACTAGTGAATGTAATGTAACACACACCCATACAATGCGCACCACCCCGTGATGTTTTTCTCACTCCTACTAGTGAATGTAATGTAACACACACCCATACAATGCGCACCACCCCGTGATGTTTTTCTCACTCCTACTAGTGAATGTAATGTAACACACACCCATACAATGCGCACCACACCGTGATGTTTTTCTCACTCCTATTAGTGAATCTAATGTAACACACACCCATACAATGCGTACCACCCCGTGATGTTTTTCTCACTCCTACTAGTGAATCTAATGTAACACACACCCATACAATGCGCACCACCCCGTGATGTTTTTCTCACTCCTACTAGTGAATCTAATGTAACAAACACCCATACAATGCGCACCACCCCGTGATGTTTTTCTCACTCCTACTAGTGAATCTAATGTAACAAACACCCATACAATGCGCACCACCCCGTGATGTTTTGCTCACTCCTACTAGTGAATGTAATGTAACACACACCCATACAATGCGCACCACCCCGTGATGTTTTTCTCACTCCTACTAGTGAATGTAATGTAACACACACCCATACAATGCGCACCACCCCGTGATGATTTTCTCACTCCTACTAGTGTATCTAATGTAACACACACGCATACAATGCGCACCACCCAGTGATGTTTTTCTCACTCCTACTAGTGAATGTAATGTAACACACACCCATACCATGCGCACCACTGCGTGATGATTTTCTCACTCCTACTAGTGAATCTAATGTAACAAACACCCATACAATGCGCACCACCCCGTGATGATTTTCTCACTCCTACTAGTGAATGTAATGTAACACACACCCATACAATGCGCACCACCAGGTGATGATTTTCTCACTCCTACTAGTGAATCTAATGTAACACACACCCATACAATGTGCACCACCCCGTGAATTTTTTCTCACTCCTACTAGTGAATCTAATGTAACACACACCCATACCATGCGCACCACCCCGTGATGATTTTCTCACTCCTACTAGTGTATCTAATCTAACACACACCCATACAATGCGCACCACCCCGTGATGTTTTTCTCACTCCTACTAGTGAATGTAATGTAACACACACCCATACAATGCGCACCACCCCGTGATGTTTTTCTCACTCCTACTAGTGAATGTAATGTAACACACACCCATACAATGCGCACCACCCCGTGATGTTTTTCTCACTCCTACTAGTGAATCTAATGTAACACACACCCATACAATGCGCACCACCCCGTGATGTTTTTCTCACTGCTACTAGTGAATCTAATGTAACACACACCCATACAATGCGCACCACCCCGTGATGTTTTTCTCACTCCTACTAGTGAATGTAATGTAACACACACCCATACAATGCGCACCACCCCGTGATGTTTTTCTCACTCCTACTAGTGAATGTAATGTAACACACACCCATACAAAGCGCACCACCCCGTGATGTTTTTCTCACTCCTACTAGTGAATGTAATGTAACACACACCCATACAATGCGCACCACCCTGTGATGTTTTTCTCACTCCTACTAGTGAATGTAATGTAACACACACCCATACAATGCGCACCACCCCGTGATGTTTTTCTCACTCCTATTAGTGAATGTAATGTAACACACACCCATACAATGCGCACCACCCCGTGATGTTTTTCTCACTCCTACTAGTGAATGTAATGTAACACACACCCATACAATGCGCACCACCCCGTGATGTTTTTCTCACTCCTACTAGTGAATCTAATGTAACACACACCCATACAATGCGCACCACCCCGTGATGTTTTTTTCACTGCTACTAGTGAATCTAATGTAACACACACCCATACAATAAGCACCACCCTGTGATGTTTTTCTCACTCCTGCTAGTGAATGTAATGTAACACACACCCATACAATGCGCACCACCCCGTGATGTTTTTCTCACTCCTACTAGTGAATGTAATGTAACACACACCCATACAATGCGCACCACCCCGTGATTTTTTTCTCACTCCTACTAGTGAATGTAATGTAACACACACCCATACAATGCGCACCACCCCGTGATGTTTTTCTCACTCCTACTAGTGAATGTAATGTAACACACACCCATAAAATGCGTACCACCCCGTGATGTTTTTCTCACTGCTACTAGTGAATGTAATGTAACACACACCCATACAATGCGCACCACCCCGTGATGTTTTTCTCACTCCTACTAGTGAATGTAATGTAACACACACCCATACCATGCGCACCACTGCGTGATGATTTTCTCACTCCTACTAGTGAATCTAATGTAACAAACACCCATACAATGCGCACCACCCCGTGATGATTTTCTCACTCCTACTAGTGAATGTAATGTAACACACACCCATACAATGCGCACCACCACGTGATGATTTTCTCACTCCTACTAGTGAATCTAATGTAACACACACCCATACAATGTGCACCACCCCGTGAATTTTTTCTCACTCCTACTAGTGAATCTAATGTAACACACACCCATACCATGCGCACCACCCCGTGATGATTTTCTCACTCCTACTAGTGTATCTAATGTAACACACACCCATACAATGCGCACCACCCCGTGATGTTTTTCTCACTCCTACTAGTGAATGTAATGTAACACACACCCATACAATGCGCACCACCCCGTGATGTTTTTCTCACTCCTACTAGTGAATGTAATGTAACACACACCCATACAATGCGCACCACCCCGTGATGTTTTTCTCACTCCTACTAGTGAATCTAATGTAACACACACCCATACAATGCGCACCACCCCGTGATGTTTTTCTCACTGCTACTAGTGAATCTAATGTAACACACACCCATACAATGCGCACCACCCCGTGATGTTTTTCTCACTCCTACTAGTGAATGTAATGTAACACACACCCATACAATGCGCACCACCCCGTGATGTTTTTCTCACTCCTACTAGTGAATGTAATGTAACACACACCCATACAAAGCGCACCACCCCGTGATGTTTTTCTCACTCCTACTAGTGAATGTAATGTAACACACACCCATACAATGCGCACCACCCTGTGATGTTTTTCTCACTCCTACTAGTGAATGTAATGTAACACACACCCATACAATGCGCACCACCCCGTGATGTTTTTCTCACTCCTATTAGTGAATGTAATGTAACACACACCCATACAATGCGCACCACCCCGTGATGTTTTTCTCACTCCTACTAGTGAATGTAATGTAACACACACCCATACAATGCGCACCACCCCGTGATGTTTTTCTCACTCCTACTAGTGAATCTAATGTAACACACACCCATACAATGCGCACCACCCCGTGATGTTTTTTTCACTGCTACTAGTGAATCTAATGTAACACACACCCATACAATAAGCACCACCCTGTGATGTTTTTCTCACTCCTGCTAGTGAATGTAATGTAACACACACCCATACAATGCGCACAACCCCGTGATGTTTTTCTCACTCCTACTAGTGAATGTAATGTAACACACACCCATACAATGCGCACCACCCCGTGATTTTTTTCTCACTCCTACTAGTGAATGTAATGTAACACACACCCATACAATGCGCACCACCCCGTGATGTTTTTCTCACTCCTACTAGTGAATGTAATGTAACACACACCCATAAAATGCGTACCACCCCGTGATGTTTTTCTCACTGCTACTAGTGAATGTAATGTAACACACACCCATACAATGCGCACCACCCCGTGATGTTTTTCTCACTCCTACTAGTGAATGTAATGTAACACACACCCATACAATGCGCACCACGCTGTGATGTTTTTCTCACTCCTACTAGTGAATGTAATGTAACACACACCCATACAATGCGCACCACCCCGTGATGTTTTTCTCACTCCTATTAGTGAATGTAATGTAACACACACCCATACAATGCGCACCACCCCGTGATGTTTTTCTCACTCCTACTAGTGAATGTAATGTAACACACACCCATACAATGCGCACCACCCCGTGATGTTTTTCTCACTCCTACTAGTGAATCTAATGTAACACACACCCATACAATGCGCACCACCCCGTGATGTTTTTTTCACTGCTACTAGTGAATCTAATGTAACACACACCCATACAATAAGCACCACCCCGTGATGTTTTTCTCACTCCTACTAGTGAATGTAATGTAACACACACCCATACAATGCGCACCACCCCGTGATGTTTTCCTCACTCCTACTAGTGAATGTAATGTAACACACACCCATACAATGCGCACCACCCCGTGATTTTTTTCTCACTCCTACTAGTGAATGTAATGTAACACACACCCATACAATGCGCACCACCCCGTGATGTTTTTCTCACTCCTACTAGTGAATGTAATGTAACACACACCCATAAAATGCGTACCACCCCGTGATGTTTTTCTCACTGCTACTAGTGAATGTAATGTAACACACACCCATACAATGCGCACCACCCCGTGATGTTTTTCTCACTCCTACTAGTGAATGTAATGTAACACACACCCATACAATGCGCACCACCCCGTGATGTTTTTTTCACTCCTACTAGTGAATGTAATGTAACACACACCCATACAATGCGCACCTCGACGTGATGTTTTTCTCACTCCTATTAGTGAATGTAATGTAACACACACCCATACAATGCGCACCACCCCGTGAATGTTTTTCTCACTCCTACTAGTGAATCTAATGTAACACACACCCATACAATGCGCACCACCCCGTGATGTTTTTCTCACTCCTACTAGTGAATGTAATGTAACACACACCTATAAAATGTGCACCACCCCGTGATGTTTTTCTCACTCCTACTAGTGAATCTAATGTAACAAACACCCATACAATGCGCACCAGGCCGTGATGATTTTCTCACTCCTACTAGTGAATGTAATGTAACAAACACCCATACAATGCACACCACCCCGTGATGTTTTTCTCACTCCTACTAGTGATTCTAATGTAACACACACCCATACAATGCGCACCTCCCCCTGATGTTTTTCTCACTCCTACTAGTGAATGTAATGTAACACACACCCATACCATGCACACCACCCCGTGATGATTTCCTCACTCCTAGTAGTGAATCTAATGTAAGAAACACCCATACCATGCGCACCACCCCGTGATGTTTTTCTCACTCCTACTAGTGAATGTAATGTAACACACACCCATACAATGCGCACCACCCCGTGATGTTTTTCTCACTCCTACTAGTGAATGTAATGTAACACACACCCATACAATGCGCACCACCCCGTGATGTTTTTCTCACTCCTATTAGTGAATGTAATGTAACACACACCCATACAATGCGCACCACCCCGTGATGTTTTTCTCACTCCTACTAGTGAATCTAATGTAACACACACCCATACAATGCGCACCACCCCGTGATGTTTTTCTCACTCCTACTAGTGAATGTAATGTAACACACACCTATACAATGTGCACCACCCCGTGATGTTTTTCTCACTCCTACTAGTGAATCTAATGTAACAAACACCCATACAATGCGCACCACGCCGTGATGATTTTCTCACTCCTACTAGTGAATCTAATGTAACAAACACCCATACAATGCGCACCACCCCGTGATATTTTTCTCACTCCTACTAGTGAATGTAATGTAACACACACCCATACAATGCGCACCACCCCGTGATGATTTTCTCACTCCTACTAGTGTATCTAATGTAACACACACCCATACAATGCGCACCACCCCGTGATGTTTTTCTCACTCCTACTAGTGAATCTAATGTAACAAACACCCATACAATGCGCACCACCCCGTGATGTTTTTCTCACTCCTACTAGTGAATGTAATGTAACACACACCCATAAAATGCGCACCACCCCGTGATGTTTTTCTCACTCCTACTAGTGAATCTAATGTAACACACACCCATACAATGCGCACCACCCCGTGATGTTTTTCTCACTTCTACTAGTGAATGTAATGTAACACACACCCATACAATGCGCACCACCCCGTGATGATTTTCTCACTCCTACTAGTGAATGTAATGTAACACACACCCATAAAATGCGCACCACCCCGTGATGTTTTTCTCACTCCTACTAGTGAATGTAATGTAACAAACACCCATACAATGCGCACCACCCCGTGATGTTTTTCTCACTCCTACTAGTGAATCTAATGTAACACACACCCATACAATGCGCACCACCCCGTGATGTTTTTCTCACTCCTACTAGTGAATCTAATGTAACACACACCCATACAATGCGCACCACCCCCTGATGTTTTTCTCACTCCTACTAGTGAATGTAATGTAACACACACCCATACCATGCGCACCACTGCGTGATGATTTTCTCACTCCTACTAGTGAATCTAATGTAACAAACACCCATACAATGCGCACCACCCCGTGATGTTTTTCTCACTCCTACTAGTGAATGTAATGTAACACACACCCATATAATGCGCACCACCCCGTGATGATTTTCTCACTCCTACTAGTGAATCTAATGTAACAAACACCCATACAATGCGCACCACCCCGTGATGTTTTTCTCACTCCTACTAGTGAATGTAATGTAACAAACACCCATAGAATGCGCACCACCACGTGATGTTTTTCTCACTCCTACTAGTGAATGTAATGTAACACACACCCATACAATGCGCACCACCCCGTGATGCTTTTCTCACTCCTATTAGTAAATGTAATGTAACACACACCCATACAAAGCGCACCACCCCGTGATGTTTTTCTCACTCCTATTAGTGAATGTAATGTAACACACACCCATAAAATGCGCACCACCCCGTGATGTTTTTCTCACTCCTACTAGTGAATGTAATGTAACACACACCCATACAATGCGCACCACCCCGTGATGTTTTTCTCACTCCTACTAGTGAATCTATTGTACCACACACCCATACAATGCGCACCACCCCGTGATGTTTTTCTCACTCCTACTAGTGAATCTAATGTAACACACACCCATACAATGCGCACCACCCCGTGATGTTTTTCTCACTCCTACTAGTGAATGTAATGTAACACACACCCATACAATGTGCACCACCCCGTGATGTTTTTCTCGCTCCTACTAGTGAATCTAATGTAACACACACCCATAAAATGCGCACCACCGCGTGATGTTTTTCTCACTCCTACTAGTGAATGTAATGTAACACACACCCATACAATGCGCACCACCACGTGATGTTTTTCTCACTCCTACTAGTGAATGTAATGTAACAAACACCGATACAATGCGCACCACCCCGTGATGTTTTTGTCACTCCTACTAGTGAATGTAATGTAACACACACCCATACAATGCGCACCACCGCGTGATGATTTTCTCACTCCTACTAGTGAATCTAATGTAACAAACACCCATACAATGCGCACCACCCCGTGATGTTTTTCTCACTCCTACTAGTGAATGTAATGTAACAAACACCCATACAATGCGCACCACCCCGTGATGTTTTTCTCACTCCTACTAGTGAATGTAATGTAACAAACACCCATACAATGCGCACCACCCCGTGATGTTTTTCTCACTCCTACTAGTGAATCTAATGTAACACACACCCATACAATGCGCACCACCCCCTGATGTTTTTCTCACTCCTACTAGTGAATGTAATGTAACACACACCCATATCATGCGCACCACTGCGTGATGATTTTCTCACTCCTACTAGTGAATCTAATGTAACAAACACCCATACAATGCGCACCACCCCGTGATGATTTTCTCACTCCTACTAGTGAATGTAATGTAACACACACCCATACAATGCGCACCACTCCGTGATGATTTTCTCACTCCTACTAGTGAATCTAATGTAACACACACCCATACAATGTGCACCACCCCGTGAATTTTTTCTCACTCCTACTAGTGAATCTAATGTAACACACACCCATACCATGCGCACCACCCCGTGATGATTTTCTCACTCCTACTAGTGTATCTAATGTAACACACACCCATACAATGCGCACCACCCCGTGATGTTTTTCTCACTCCTACTAGTGAATGTAATGTAACACACACCCATACAATGCGCACCACCCCGTGGTGTTTTTCTCACTCCTACTAGTGAATCTAATGTAACACACACCCATACAATGCGCACCACCCCGTGATGTTTTTCTCACTGCTACTAGTGAATCTAATGTAACACACACCCATACAATGCGCACCACCCCGTGATGTTTTTCTCACTGCTACTAGTGAATGTAATGTAACACACACCCATACAATGCGCACCACCCCGTGATGTTTTTCTCACTCCTACTAGTGAATGTAATGTAACACACACCCATACAAAGCGCACCACCCCGTGATGTTTTTCTCACTCCTACTAGTGAATGTAATGTAACACACACCCATACAATGCGCACCACCCTGTGATGTTTCTCTCACTCCTACTAGTGAATGTAATGTAACACACACCCATACAATGTGCACCATCCCGTGATGTTTTTCTCACTCCTACTAGTGAATGTAATGTAACACACACCCATACAATGCGCACCACCCCGTGATTTTTTTCTCACTCCTACTAGTGAATGTAATGTAACACACACCTATACAATGTGCACCAACCCGTGATGTTTTTCTCACTCCTACTAGTGAATCTAATGTAACAAACACCCATACAATGCGCACCACGCCGTGATGATTTTCTCACTCCTACTAGTGAATCTAATGTAACAAACACCCATACAATGCGCACCACCCCGTGATGTTTTGCTCACTCCTAATAGTGAATGTAATGTAACACACACCCATACAATGCGCACCACCCCGTGATGATTTTCTCACTCCTACTAGTGTATCTAATGTAACACACACCCATACAATGCGCACCACCCCGTGATGTTTTTCTCACTCCTACTAGTGAATCTAATGTAACAAACACCCATACAATGCGCACCACCCCGTGATGTTTTTCTCACTCCTACTAGTGAATGTAATGTAACACACACCCATACAATGCGCACCACCACGTGATGTTTTTCTCACTCCTACTAGTGAATCTAATGTAACACACACCCATACAATGCGCACCACCCCGTGATGTTTTTCTCACTTCTACTAGTGAATGTAATGTAACACACACCCATACAATGCGCACCACCCCATATTGATTTTCTCACTCCTACTAGTGAATGTAATGTAACAAACACCCATACAATGCGCACCACCCCGTGATGTTTTTCTCACTCCTACTAGTGATTCTAATGTAACACACACCCATACAATGCGCACCTCCCCCTGATGTTTTTCTCACTCCTACTAGTGAATGTAATGTAACACACACCCATACCATGCACACCACCCCGTGATGATTTTCTCACTCCTAGTAGTGAATCTAATGTAAGAAACACCCATACCATGCGCACCACCCCGTGATGTTTTTCTCACTCCTACTAGTGAATGTAATGTAACACACACCCATACAATGCGCACCACCCCGTGATGTTTTTCTCACTCCTACTAGTGAATGTAATGTAACACACACCCATACAATGCGCACCACCCCGTGATGTTTTTCTCACTCCTACTAGTGAATCTAATGTACCACACACCCATACAATGCGCACCACCCCTTGATGTTTTTCTCACTCCTACTAGTGAATGTAATGTAACACACACCCATACAATGCGCACCACCCCGTGATGTTTTTCTCACTCCTACTAGTGAATCTAATGTAACACACACCCATACAATGCGCACCCCCCCGTGATGTTTTTCTCACTCCTACTAGTGAATGTAATGTAACACACACCTATACAATGTGCACAACCCCGTGATGTTTTTCTCACTCCTACTAGTGAATCTAATGTAACAAACACCCATACAATGCGCACCACGCCGTGATGATTTTCTCACTCCTACTAGTGAATCTAATGTAACAAACACCCATACAATGCGCACCACCCCGTGATATTTTTCTCACTCCTACTAGTGAATGTAATGTAACACACACCCATACAATGCGCACCACCCCGTGATGATTTTCTCACTCCTACTAGTGTATCTAATGTAAAACACACCCATACAATGCGCACCACCCCGCGATGTTTTTCTCACTCCTACTAGTGAATCTAATGTAACAAACACCCATACAATGCGCACCACCCCGTGATATTTTTCTCACTCCTACTAGTGAATGTAATGTAACACACACCCATACAATGCGCACCACCCCGTGATGTTTTTCTCACTCCTACTAGTGAATGTAATGTAACACACACCCATACAAAGCGCACCACCCCGTGATGTTTTTCTCACTCCTACTAGTGAATGTAATGTAACACACACCCATACAATGCGCACCACCCTGTGATGTTTCTCTCACTCCTACTAGTGAATGTAATGTAACACACACCCATACAATGCGGACCACCCCGTGATGTTTTTCTCACTCCTATTAGTGAATGTAATGTAACACACACCCATACAATGCGCACCACCCCGTGATGTTTTTCTCACTCCTACTAGTGAATGTAATGTAACACACACCCATACAATGCGCACCACCCCGTGATGTTTTTCTCACTCCTACTAGTGAATCTAATGTAACACACACCCATACAATGCGCACCACCCCGTGATGTTTTTCTCACTCCTACTAGTGAATCTAATGTAACACACACCCATACAATAAGCACCACCCCGTGATGTTTTTCTCACTCCTACTAGTGAATGTAATGTAACACACACCCATACAATGTGCACCATCCCGTGATGTTTTTCTCACTCCTACTAGTGAATGTAATGTAACACACACCCATACAATGCGCACCACCCCGTGATTTTTTTCTCACTCCTACTAGTGAATGTAATGTAACACACACCTATACAATGTGCACCAACCCGTGATGTTTTTCTCACTCCTACTAGTGAATCTAATGTAACAAACACCCATACAATGCGCACCACGCCGTGATGATTTTCTCACTCCTACTAGTGAATCTAATGTAACACACACCCATACAATGCGCACCACCCCATATTGATTTTCTCACTCCTACTAGTGAATGTAATGTAACAAACACCCATACAATGCGCACCACCCCGTGATGTTTTTCTCACTCCTACTAGTGATTCTAATGTAACACACACCCATACAATGCGCACCTCCCCCTGATGTTTTTCTCACTCCTACTAGTGAATGTAATGTAACACACACCCATACCATGCACACCACCCCGTGATGATTTTCTCACTCCTAGTAGTGAATCTAATGTAAGAAACACCCATACCATGCGCACCACCCCGTGATGTTTTTCTCACTCCTACTAGTGAATGTAATGTAACACACACCCATACAATGCGCACCACCCCGTGATGTTTTTCTCACTCCTACTAGTGAATGTAATGTAACACACACCCATACAATGCGCACCACCCCGTGATGTTTTTCTCACTCCTACTAGTGAATCTAATGTACCACACACCCATACAATGCGCACCACCCCGTGATGTTTTTCTCACTGCTACTAGTGAATGTAATGTAACACACACCCATACAATGCGCACCACCCCTTGATGTTTTTCTCACTCCTACTAGTGAATGTAATGTAACACACACCCATACAATGCGCACCACCCCGTGATGTTTTTCTCACTCTTACTAGTGAATCTAATGTAACACACACCCATACAATGCGCACCCCCCCGTGATGTTTTTCTCACTCCTACTAGTGAATGTAATGTAACACACACCTATACAATGTGCACCACCCCGTGATGTTTTTCTCACTCCTACTAGTGAATCTAATGTAACAAACACCCATACAATGCGCACCACGCCGTGATGATTTTCTCACTCCTACTAGTGAATCTAATGTAACAAACACCCATACAATGCGCACCACCCCGTGATATTTTTCTCACTCCTACTAGTGAATGTAATGTAACACACACCCATACAATGCGCACCACCCCGTGATGATTTTCTCACTCCTACTAGTGTATCTAATGTAACACACACCCATACAATGCGCACCACCCCGTGATGTTTTTCTCACTCCTACTAGTGAATCTAATGTAACAAACACCCATACAATGCGCACCACCCCGTGATGTTTTTCTCACTCCTACTAGTGAATCTAATGTAACACACACCCATACAATGCGCACCACCCCGTGATGTTTTTCTCACTTCTACTAGTGAATGTAATGTAACACACACCCATACAATGCGCACCACCCCGTGTTGATTTTCTCACTCCTACTAGTGAATCTAATGTAACAAACACCCATACAATGCGCACCACCCCGTGATGTTTTTCTCACTCCTACTAGTGAATGTAATGTAACACACACCCATATAATGCGCACCACCCCGTGATGATTTTATCACTCCTACTAGTGAATCTAATGTAACAAACACCCATACAATGCGCACCACCCCGTGATGTTTTTCTCACTCCTACTAGTGAATGTAATGTAACAAACACCCATAGAATGCGCACCACCACGTGATGATTTTCTCACTCCTACTAGTGAATGTAATGTAACACACACCCATACAATGCGCACCACCCCGTGATGTTTTTCTCACTCCTACTAGTGATTCTAATGTAACACACACCCATACAATGCGCACCTCCCCCTGATGTTTTTCTCACTCCTACTAGTGAATGTAATGTAACACACACCCATACCATGCACACCACCCCGTGATGATTTTCTCACTCCTAGTAGTGAATCTAATGTAAGAAACACCCATACCATGCGCACCACCCCGTGATGTTTTTCTCACTCCTACTAGTGAATGTAATGTAACACACACCCATACAATGCGCACCACCCCGTGATGTTTTTCTCACTCCTACTAGTGAATCTAATGTACCACACACCCATACAATGCGCACCACCCCGTGATGTTTTTCTCACTGCTACTAGTGAATGTAATGTAACACACACCCATACAATGCGCACCACCCCTTGATGTTTTTCTCACTCCTACTAGTGAATGTAATGTAACACACACCCATACAATGCGCACCACCCCGTGATGTTTTTCTCACTCCTACTAGTGAATCTAATGTAACACACACCCATACAATGCGCACCCCCCCGTGATGTTTTTCTCACTCCTACTAGTGAATGTAATGTAACACACACCTATACAATGTGCACCACCCCGTGATGTTTTTCTCACTCCTACTAGTGAATCTAATGTAACAAACACCCATACAATGCGCACCACGCCGTGATGATTTTCTCACTCCTACTAGTGAATCTAATGTAACAAACACCCATACAATGCGCACCACCCCGTGATATTTTTCTCACTCCTACTAGTGAATGTAATGTAACACACACCCATACAATGCGCACCACCCCGTGATGATTTTCTCACTCCTACTAGTGTATCTAATGTAACACACACCCATACAATGCGCACCACCCCGTGATGTTTTTCTCACTCCTACTAGTGAATCTAATGTAACAAACACCCATACAATGCGCACCACCCCGTGATGTTTTTCTCACTCCTACTAGTGAATGTAATGTAACACACACCCATACAATGCGCACCACCCCGTGATGTTTTTCTCACTCCTACTAGTGAATCTAATGTAACACACACCCATACAATGCGCACCACCCCGTGATGTTTTTCTCACTTCTACTAGTGAATGTAATGTAACACACACCCATACAATGCGCACCACCCCGTGTTGATTTTCTCACTCCTACTAGTGAATCTAATGTAACAAACACCCATACAATGCGCACCACCCCGTGATGTTTTTCTCACTCCTACTAGTGAATGTAATGTAACACACACCCATATAATGCGCACCACCCCGTGATGATTTTATCACTCCTACTAGTGAATCTAATGTAACAAACACCCATACAATGCGCACCACCACGTGATGTTTTTCTCACTCCTACTAGTGAATGTAATGTAACAAACACCCATAGAATGCGCACCACCACGTGATGATTTTCTCACTCCTACTAGTGAATGTAATGTAACACACACCCATACAATGCGCACCACCCCGTGATGTTTTTCTCACTCCTACTAGTGATTCTAATGTAACACACACCCATACAGTGCGCAACACCCCCTGATGTTTTTCTCACTCCTACTAGTGAATGTAATGTAACACACACCCATACCATGCGCACCACCCCGTGATGATTTTCTCACTCCTAGTAGTGAATCTAATGTAAGAAACACCCATACCATGCGCACCACCCCGTGATGTTTTTCTCACTCCTACTAGTGAATGTAATGTAACACACACCCATACAATGCGCACCACCCCGTGATGTTTTTCTCACTCCTACTAGTGAATGTAATGTAACACACACCCATACAATGCGCACCACCCCGTGATGTTTTTCTCACTCCTACTAGTGAATGTAATGTAACACACACCCATACAATGCGCACCACCCCGTGATGTTTTTCTCACTCCTACTAGTGAATGTAATGTAACACACACCCATACAATGCGCACCACCCCGTGATGTTTTTCTCACTCCTACTAGTGAATCTAATGTAACACACACCCATACAATGCGCACCACCCCGTGATGTTTTTTTCACTGCTACTAGTGAATCTAATGTAACACACACCCATACAATAAGCACCACCCCGTGATGTTTTTCTCACTCCTACTAGTGAATGTAATGTAACACACACCCATACAATGCGCACCACCCCGTGATGTTTTTCTCACTCCTACTAGTGAATGTAATGTAACAAACACCCATACAATGCGCACCACCCCGTGATTTTTTTCTCACTCCTACTAGTGAATGTAATGTAACACACACCCATACAATGCGCACCACCCCGTGATGTTTTTCTCACTCCTACTAGTGAATGTAATGTAACACACACCCATACAATGCGTACCACCCCGTGATGTTTTTCTCACTGCTACTAGTGAATGTAATGTAACACACACCCATACAATGCGCACCACCCCGTGATGTTTTTCTCACTCCTACTAGTGAATGTAATGTAACACACACCCATACAATGCGCACCACCCCGTGATGTTTTTCTCACTCCTACTAGTGAATGTAATGTAACACACACCCATACAATGCGCACCACGACGTGATGTTTTTCTCACTCCTACTAGTGAATGTAATGTAACACACACCTATACAATGTGCACCACCCCGTGATGTTTTTCTCACTCCTACTAGTGAATCTAATGTAACAAACACCCATACAATGCGCACCACGCCGTGATGATTTTCTCACTCCTACTAGTGAATCTAATGTAACAAACACCCATACAATGCGCACCACCCCGTGATGTTTTGCTCACTCCTAATAGTGAATGTAATGTAACACACACCCATACAATGAGCACCACCCCGTGATGATTTTCTCACTCCTACTAGTGTATCTAATGTAACACACACCCATACAATGCGCACCACCCCCTGATGTTTTTCTCACTCCTACTAGTGAATCTAATGTAACAAACACCCATACAATGCGCACCACCCCGTGATGTTTTTCTCACTCCTACTAGTGAATGTAATGTAACACACACCCATACAATGCGCACCACCCCGTGATGTTTTTCTCACTCCTACTAGTGAATCTCATGTAACACACACCCATACAATGCGCACCACCCCGTGATGTTTTTCTCACTTCTACTAGTGAATGTAATGTAACACACACCCATACAATGCGCACCACCCCGTGATGATTTTCTCACTCCTACTAGTGAATGTAATGTAACAAACACCCATACAATGCGCACCACCCCGTGATGTTTTTCTCACTCCTACTAGTGAATGTAATGTAACACACACACATACAATGCGCACCACCCCGTGATGTTTTTCTCACTCCTACTAGTGAATGTAATGTAACACACACCCATACAATGCGCACCACCCCGTGATGTTTTTCTCACTCCTACTAGTGAATCTAATGTACCACACACCCATACAATGCGCACCACCCCGTGATGTTTTTCTCACTGCTACTAGTGAATGTAATGTAACACACACCCATACAATGCGCACCACCCCTTGATGTTTTTCTCACTCCTACTAGTGAATGTAATGTAACACACACCCATACAATGCGCACCACCCCGTGATGTTTTTCTCACTCTTACTAGTGAATCTAATGTAACACACACCCATACAATGCGCACCCCCCCGTGATGTTTTTCTCACTCCTACTAGTGAATGTAATGTAACACACACCTATACAATGTGCACCACCCCGTGATGTTTTTCTCACTCCTACTAGTGAATCTAATGTAACAAACACCCATACAATGCGCACCACGCCGTGATGATTTTCTCACTCCTACTAGTGAATCTAATGTAACAAACACCCATACAATGCGCACCACCCCGTGATATTTTTCTCACTCCTACTAGTGAATGTAATGTAACACACACCCATACAATGCGCACCACCCCGTGATGATTTTCTCACTCCTACTAGTGTATCTAATGTAACACACACCCATACAATGCGCACCACCCCGTGATGTTTTTCTCACTCCTACTAGTGAATCTAATGTAACAAACACCCATACAATGCGCACCACCCCGTGATGTTTTTCTCACTCCTACTAGTGAATGTAATGTAACACACACCCATACAATGCGCACCACCCCGTGATGTTTTTCTCACTCCTACTAGTGAATCTAATGTAACACACACCCATACAATGCGCACCACCCCGTGATGTTTTTCTCACTTCTACTAGTGAATGTAATGTAACACACACCCATACAATGCGCACCACCCCGTGTTGATTTTCTCACTCCTACTAGTGAATCTAATGTAACAAACACCCATACAATGCGCACCACCCCGTGATGTTTTTCTCACTCCTACTAGTGAATGTAATGTAACACACACCCATATAATGCGCACCACCCCGTGATGATTTTATCACTCCTACTAGTGAATCTAATGTAACAAACACCCATACAATGCGCACCACCCCGTGATGTTTTTCTCACTCCTACTAGTGAATGTAATGTAACAAACACCCATAGAATGCGCACCACCACGTGATGATTTTCTCACTCCTACTAGTGAATGTAATGTAACACACACCCATACAATGCGCACCACCCCGTGATGTTTTTCTCACTCCTACTAGTGATTCTAATGTAACACACACCCATACAATGCGCACCTCCCCCTGATGTTTTTCTCACTCCTACTAGTGAATGTAATGTAACACACACCCATACCATGCACACCACCCCGTGATGATTTTCTCACTCCTAGTAGTGAATCTAATGTAAGAAACACCCATACCATGCGCACCACCCCGTGATGTTTTTCTCACTCCTACTAGTGAATGTAATGTAACACACACCCATACAATGCGCACCACCCCGTGATGTTTTTCTCACTCCTACTAGTGAATCTAATGTACCACACACCCATACAATGCGCACCACCCCGTGATGTTTTTCTCACTGCTACTAGTGAATGTAATGTAACACACACCCATACAATGCGCACCACCCCTTGATGTTTTTCTCACTCCTACTAGTGAATGTAATGTAACACACACCCATACAATGCGCACCACCCCGTGATGTTTTTCTCACTCCTACTAGTGAATCTAATGTAACACACACCCATACAATGCGCACCCCCCCGTGATGTTTTTCTCACTCCTACCAGTGAATGTAATGTAACACACACCTATACAATGTGCACCACCCCGTGATGTTTTTCTCACTCCTACTAGTGAATCTAATGTAACAAACACCCATACAATGCGCACCACGCCGTGATGATTTTCTCACTCCTACTAGTGAATCTAATGTAACAAACACCCATACAATGCGCACCACCCCGTGATATTTTTCTCACTCCTACTAGTGAATGTAATGTAACACACACCCATACAATGCGCACCACCCCGTGATGATTTTCTCACTCCTACTAGTGTATCTAATGTAACACACACCCATACAATGCGCACCACCCCGTGATGTTTTTCTCACTCCTACTAGTGAATCTAATGTAACAAACACCCATACAATGCGCACCACCCCGTGATGTTTTTCTCACTCCTACTAGTGAATGTAATGTAACACACACCCATACAATGCGCACCACCCCGTGATGTTTTTCTCACTCCTACTAGTGAATCTAATGTAACACACACCCATACAATGCGCACCACCCCGTGATGTTTTTCTCACTTCTACTAGTGAATGTAATGTAACACACACCCATACAATGCGCACCACCCCGTGTTGATTTTCTCACTCCTACTAGTGAATCTAATGTAACAAACACCCATACAATGCGCACCACCCCGTGATGTTTTTCTCACTCCTACTAGTGAATGTAATGTAACACACACCCATATAATGCGCACCACCCCGTGATGATTTTATCACTCCTACTAGTGAATCTAATGTAACAAACACCCATACAATGCGCACCACCACGTGATGTTTTTCTCACTCCTACTAGTGAATGTAATGTAACAAACACCCATAGAATGCGCACCACCACGTGATGATTTTCTCACTCCTACTAGTGAATGTAATGTAACACACACCCATACAATGCGCACCACCCCGTGATGTTTTTCTCACTCCTACTAGTGATTCTAATGTAACACACACCCATACAATGCGCAACACCCCCTGATGTTTTTCTCACTCCTACTAGTGAATGTAATGTAACACACACCCATACCATGCGCACCACCCCGTGATGATTTTCTCACTCCTAGTAGTGAATCTAATGTAAGAAACACCCATACCATGCGCACCACCCCGTGATGTTTTTCTCACTCCTACTAGTGAATGTAATGTAACACACACCCATACAATGCGCACCACCCCGTGATGTTTTTCTCACTCCTACTAGTGAATGTAATGTAACACACACCCATACAATGCGCACCACCCCGTGATGTTTTTCTCACTCCTACTAGTGAATGTAATGTAACACACACCCATACAATGCGCACCACCCCGTGATGTTTTTCTCACTCCTACTAGTGAATGTAATGTAACACACACCCATACAATGCGCACCACCCCGTGATGTTTTTCTCACTCCTACTAGTGAATCTAATGTAACACACACCCATACAATGCGCACCACCCCGTGATGTTTTTTTCACTGCTACTAGTGAATCTAATGTAACACACACCCATACAATAAGCACCACCCCGTGATGTTTTTCTCACTCCTACTAGTGAATGTAATGTAACACACACCCATACAATGCGCACCACCCCGTGATGTTTTTCTCACTCCTACTAGTGAATGTAATGTAACAAACACCCATACAATGCGCACCACCCCGTGATTTTTTTCTCACTCCTACTAGTGAATGTAATGTAACACACACCCATACAATGCGCACCACCCCGTGATGTTTTTCTCACTCCTACTAGTGAATGTAATGTAACACACACCCATACAATGCGTACCACCCCGTGATGTTTTTCTCACTGCTACTAGTGAATGTAATGTAACACACACCCATACAATGCGCACCACCCCGTGATGTTTTTCTCACTCCTACTAGTGAATGTAATGTAACACACACCCATACAATGCGCACCACCCCGTGATGTTTTTCTCACTCCTACTAGTGAATGTAATGTAACACACACCCATACAATGCGCACCACGACGTGATGTTTTTCTCACTCCTACTAGTGAATGTAATGTAACACACACCTATACAATGTGCACCACCCCGTGATGTTTTTCTCACTCCTACTAGTGAATCTAATGTAACAAACACCCATACAATGCGCACCACGCCGTGATGATTTTCTCACTCCTACTAGTGAATCTAATGTAACAAACACCCATACAATGCGCACCACCCCGTGATGTTTTGCTCACTCCTAATAGTGAATGTAATGTAACACACACCCATACAATGAGCACCACCCCGTGATGATTTTCTCACTCCTACTAGTGTATCTAATGTAACACACACCCATACAATGCGCACCACCCCCTGATGTTTTTCTCACTCCTACTAGTGAATCTAATGTAACAAACACCCATACAATGCGCACCACCCCGTGATGTTTTTCTCACTCCTACTAGTGAATGTAATGTAACACACACCCATACAATGCGCACCACCCCGTGATGTTTTTCTCACTCCTACTAGTGAATCTCATGTAACACACACCCATACAATGCGCACCACCCCGTGATGTTTTTCTCACTTCTACTAGTGAATGTAATGTAACACACACCCATACAATGCGCACCACCCCGTGATGATTTTCTCACTCCTACTAGTGAATGTAATGTAACAAACACCCATACAATGCGCACCACCCCGTGATGTTTTTCTCACTCCTACTAGTGAATGTAATGTAACAAACACCCATACAATGCGCACCACCCCGTGATGTTTTTCTCACTCCTACTAGTGAATCTAATGTAACACACACCCATACAATGCGCACCACCCCGTGATGTTTTTCTCACTCCTACTAGTGAATCTAATGTAACACACACCCATACAATGCGCACCACCCCCTGATGTTTTTCTCACTCCTACTAGTGAATGTAATGTAACACACACCCATACCATGCGCACCACTGCGTGATGATTTTCTCACTCCTACTAGTGAATCTAATGTAACAAACACCCATACAATGCGCACCACCCCGTGATGTTTTTCTCACTCCTACTAGTGAATGTAATGTAACACACACCCATATAATGCGCACCACCCCGTGATGATTTTCTCACTCCTACTAGTGAATCTAATGTAACAAACACCCATACAATGCGCACCACCCCGTGATGTTTTTCTCACTCCTACTAGTGAATGTAATGTAACAAACACCCATAGAATGCGCACCACCACGTGATGTTTTTCTCACTCCTACTAGTGAATGTAATGTAACACACACCCATACAATGCGCACCACCCCGTGATGTTTTTCTCACTCCTACTAGTGATTCTAATGTAACACACACCCATACAATGCGCACCACCCCCTGATGTTTTTCTCACTCCTACTAGTGAATGTAATGTAACACACACCCATACCATGCGCACCACCCCGTGATGATTTTCTCACTCCTAGTAGTGAATCTAATGTAAGAAACACCCATACCATGCGCACCACCCCGTGATGTTTTTCTCACTCCTACTAGTGAATGTAATGTAACACACACCCATACAATGCGCACCACCCCGTGATGTTTTTCTCACTCCTACTAGTGAATGTAATGTAACACACACCCATACAATGCGCACCACCCCGTGATGTTTTTCTCACTCCTACTAGTGAATCTAATGTACCACACACCCATACAATGCGCACCACCCCGTGATGTTTTTCTCACTGCTACTAGTGAATGTAATGTAACCCCCCCCTACAATGCGCACCACCCCGTGATGTTTTTCTCACTCCTACTAGTGAATGTAATGTAACACACACCCATACAATGCGCACCACCCCGTGATGTTTTTCTCACTCCTACTAGTGAATCTAATGTAACACACACCCATACAATGCGCACCACCCCGTGATGTTTTTCTCACTCCTACTAGTGAATGTAATGTAACACACACCTATACAATGTGCACCACCCCGTGATGTTTTTCTCACTCCTACTAGTGAATCTAATGTAACAAACACCCATACAATGCGCACCACGCCGTGATGATTTTCTCACTCCTACTAGTGAATCTAATGTAACAAACACCCATACAATGCGCACCACCCCGTGATGATTTTCTCACTCCTACTAGTGTATCTAATGTAACACACACCCATACAATGCGCACCACCCCGTGATGTTTTTCTCACTCCTACTAGTGAATCTAATGTAACAAACACCCATACAATGCGCACCACCCCGTGATGTTTTTCTCACTCCTACTAGTGAATGTAATGTAACACACACCCATACAATGCGCACCACCCCGTGATGTTTTTCTCACTCCTACTAGTGAATCTAATGTAACACACACCCATACAATGCGCACCACCCCGTGATGTTTTTCTCACTTCTACTAGTGAATGTAATGTAACACACACCCATACAATGCGCACCACCCCGTGATGATTTTCTCACTCCTACTAGTGAATGTAATGTAACAAACACCCATACAATGCGCACCACCCCGTGATGTTTTTCTCACTCCTACTAGTGAATGTAATGTAACAAACACCCATACAATGCGCACCACCCCGTGATGTTTTTCTCACTCCTACTAGTGAATCTAATGTAACACACACCCATACAATGCGCACCACCCCGTGATGTTTTTCTCACTCCTACTAGTGAATCTAATGTAACACACACCCATACAATGCGCACCACCCCCTGATGTTTTTCTCACTCCTACTAGTGAATGTAATGTAACACACACCCATACCATGCGCACCACTGCGTGATGATTTTCTCACTCCTACTAGTGAATCTAATGTAACAAACACCCATACAATGCGCACCGCCCCGTGATTATTTTCTCACTCCTACTAGTGAATGTAATGTAACACACACCCATATAATGCGCACCACCCCGTGATGATTTTCTCACTCCTACTAGTGAATCTAATGTAACAAACACCCATACAATGCGCACCACCCCGTGATGTTTTTCTCACTCCTACTAGTGAATGTAATGTAACAAACACCCATAGAATGCGCACCACCACGTGATGTTTTTCTCACTCCTACTAGTGAATGTAATGTAAAACACACCCATACAATGCGCACCACCCCGTGATGTTTTTCTCACTCCTACTAGTGATTCTAATGTAACACACACCCATACAATGCGCACCACCCCCTGATGTTTTTCTCACTCCTACTAGTGAATGTAATGTAACACACACCCATACCATGCGCACCACCCCGTGATGATTTTCTCACTCCTAGTAGTGAATCTAATGTAAGAAACACCCATACCATGCGCACCACCCCGTGATGTTTTTCTCACTCCTACTAGTGAATGTAATGTAACACACACCCATACAATGCGAACCACCCCGTGATGTTTTTCTCACTCCTACTAGTGAATGTAATGTAACACACACCCATACAATGCGCACCACCCCGTGATGTTTTTCTCACTCCTACTAGTGAATCTAATGTACCACACACCCATACAATGCGCACCACCCCGTGATGTTTTTCTCACTCCTACTAGTGAATGTAATGTAACACACACCCATACAATGCGCACCACCCCGTGATGTTTTTCTCACTGCTACTAGTGAATGTAATGTAACACACACCCATACAAAGCGCACCACCCCGTGATGTTTTTCTCACTCCTACTAGTGAATGTAATGTAACACACACCCGTACAATGCGCACCACCCCGTGATGTTTTTCTCACTCCTACTAGTGAATCTAATGTAACACACACCCATACAATGCGCACCACCCCGTGATGTTTTTCTCACTCCTACTAGTGAATGTAATGTAACACACACCAATACAATGCGCACCACGCCGTGTTGTTTTTCTCACTCCTACTAGTGAATGTAATGTAACACACACCCATACAATGCGCACCACCCCGTGATGTTTTTCTCACTCCTACTCGTGAATGTAATGTAACACACACCCATACAATGCGCACCACCCCGTGATGATTTTCTCACTCCTACTAGTGAATCTAATGTAACACACGCATACAATGCGCACCACCCCGTGATGTTTTTCTCACTCCTACTAGTGAATGTAATGTAACACACACCCATACAATGCGCACCACCGCGTGATGATTTTCTCACTCCTACTAGTGAATCTAATGTAACACACGCATACAATGCGCACCACCCCGTGATGTTTTTCTCACTCCTACTAGTGAATGTAATGTAACACACACCCATACAATGCACACCACCCCGTGATGTTTTTCTCACTCCTACTAGTGAATGTAATGTAACAAACACCCATACAATGCGCACCACCCCGTGATGTTTTTCTCACTCCTACTAGTGAATCTAATGTAACACACACCCATACAATGCGCACCACCCCGTGATGTTTTTCTTACTCCTACTAGTGAATCTAATGTAACACACACCCATACAAGGCGCACCACCCCCTGATGTTTTTCTCACTCCTACTAGTGAATGTAATGTAACACACACCCATACAATGCGCACCACTGCGTGATGATTTTCTCACTCCTACTAGTGAATCTAATGTAACAAACACCCATACAATACGCACCACCCCGTGATGAATTTCTCACTCCTACTAGTG
Organism: Cavia porcellus; assembly: GCF_034190915.1. NCBI lineage: Eukaryota > Metazoa > Chordata > Mammalia > Rodentia > Caviidae > Cavia > Cavia porcellus. Next base: position 509,685 of record NW_026947582.1, on the reverse strand, counting down.
AATGTAATGTAACACACACCCATACAATGCGCACCATCCCGTGATGATTTTCTCACTCCTACTAGTGAATCTAATGTAACAAACACCCATACAATGCGCACCACCCCGTGATGTTTTTCTCACTCCTACTAGTGAATGTAATGTAACAAACACCCATACAATGCGCACCACCCCGTGATGTTTTTCTCACTCCTACTAGTGAATGTAATGTAACACACACCCATACAATGTGCACCACCCCGTGAATTTTTTCTCACTCCTACTAGTGAATCTAATGTAACACACACCCATACAATGCGCACCACCCCCTGATGTTTTTCTCACTCCTACTAGTGAATGTAATGTAACACACACCCATACCATGCGCACCACCCCGTGATGATTTTCTCACTCCTACTAGTGAATCTAACGTAACAAACACACATACCATGCGCACCACCCCGTGATGTTTTTCTCACTCCTACTAGTGAATGTAATGTAACACACACCCATACAATGGGCACCACCCCGTGATGTTTTTCTCACTCCTACTAGTGAATGTAATGTAACACACACCCATACAATGCGCACCACCCCGTGATGTTTTTCTCACTCCTACTAGTGAATGTAATGTAACACACACCCATACAATGCGCACCACCCCGTGATGTTTTTCTCACTCCTACTAGTGAATCTAATGTACCACACACCCATACAATGCGCACCACCCCGTGATGTTTTTCTCACTGCTACTAGTGAATGTAATGTAACCCCCCCCCTACAATGCGCACCACCCCGTGATGTTTTTCTCACTCCTACTAGTGAATGTAATGTAACACACACCCATACAATGCGCACCACCCCGTGATGTTTTTCTCACTCCTACTAGTGAATCTAACGTAACACACACCCATACAATGCGCACCACGCCGTGATGATTTTCTCACTCCTACTAGTGAATCTAATGTAACAAACATCCATACAATGCGCACCACCCCGTGATGATTTTCTCACTCCTACTAGTGTATCTAATGTAACACACACCCATACAATGCGCACCACCCCGTGATGTTTATCTCACTCCTACTAGTGAATCTAATGTAACAAACACCCATACAATGCGCACCACCCCGTGATGTTTTTCTCACTCCTACTAGTGAATGTAATGTAACACACACCCATACAATGCGCACCACCCCGTGATGTTTTTCTCACTCCTACTAGTGAATCTAATGTAACACACACCCATACAATGCGCACCACCCCGTGATGTTTTTCTCACTTCTACTAGTGAATGTAATGTAACACACACCATACAATGCACACCACCCCGTGATGTTTTTCTCACTGCTACTAGTGAATGTAATGTAACCCCCCCCCCTACAATGCGCACCACCCCGTGATGTTTTTCTCACTCCTACTAGTGAATGTAATGTAACACACACCCATACAATGCGCACCACCCCGTGATGTTTTTCTCACTCCTACTAGTGAATCTAATGTAACAAACACCCATACAATGCGCACCACGCCGTGATGATTTTCTCACTCCTACTAGTGAATCTAATGTAACAAACACCCATAAAATGCGCACCACCCCGTGATGATTTTCTCACTCCTACTAGTGTATCTAATGTAACACACACCCATACAATGCGCACCACCCCGTGATGTTTATCTCACTCCTACTAGTGAATCTAATGTAACAAACACCCATACAATGCGCACCACCCCGTGATGTTTTTCTCACTCCTACTAGTGAATGTAATGTAACACACACCCATACAATGCCCACCACCCCGTGATGTTTTTCTCACTCCTACTAGTGAATCTAATGTAACACACACCCATACAATGCGCACCACCCCGTGATGTTTTTCTCACTTCTACTAGTGAATGTAATGTAACACACACCATACAATGCGCACCACCCCGTGATGATTTTCTCACTCCTACTAGTGAATGTAATGTAACAAACACCCATACAATGCGCACCACCCCGTGATGTTTTTCTCACTCCTACTAGTGAATGTAATGTAACAAACACCCATACAATGCGCACCACCCCGTGATGATTTTCTCACTCCTACTAGTGTATCTAATGTAACACACACCCATACAATGCGCACCACCCCGTGATGTTTTTCTCACTCCTACTAGTGAATCTAATGTAACAAACACCCATACAATGCGCACCACCCCGTGATGTTTTTCTCACTCCTACTAGTGAATGTAATGTAACACACACCCATACAATGCGCACCACCCCGTGATGTTTTTCTCACTGCTACTAGTGAATCTAATGTAACACACACCCATACAATGCGCACCACCCCGTGATGTTTTTCTCACTTCTACTAGTGAATGTAATGTAACACACACCATACAATGCGCACCACCCCGTGATGATTTTCTCACTCCTACTAGTGAATGTAATGTAACAAACACCCATACAATGCGCACCACCCCGTGATGTTTTTCTCACTCCTACTAGCGAATGTAATGTAACAAACACCCATACAATGCGCACCACCCCGTGATGTTTTTCTCACTTCTACTAGTGAATGTAATGTAACACACACCCATATAATGCGCACCACCCCGTGATGATTTTCTCACTCCTACTAGTGAATCTAATGTAACAAACACCCATACAATGCGCACCACCTCGTGATGTTTTTCTCACTCCTACTAGTGATTCTAATGTAACACACACCCATACAATGCGCACCACCCCCTGATGTTTTTCTCACTCCTACTAGTGAATGTAATGTAACACACACCCATACCATGCGCACCACCCCGTGATGATTTTCTCACTCCTAGTAGTGAATCTAATGTAAGAAACACCCATACCATGCGCACCACCCCGTGATGTTTTTCTCACTCCTACTAGTGAATGTAATGTAACACACACCCATACAATGCGCACCACCCCGTGATGTTTTTCTCACTCCTACTAGTGAATGTAATGTAACACACACCCATACAATGCGCACCACCCCGTGATGTTTTTCTCACTCCTACTAGTGAATCTGATGTACCACACACCCATACAATGCGCACCATCCCGTGATGTTTTTCTCACTGCTACTAGTGTATGTAATGTAACACACCCATACAATTCGCACCACCCCGTGATGTTTTTCTCACTCCTACTAGTGAATGTAATGTAACACACACCCATACAATGCGCACCACCCCGTGATGTTTTTCTCACTCCTACTAGTGAATGTAATGTAACACACACCCATACAATGCGCACCACCCCGTGATGTTTTTCTCACTGCTACTAGTGAATGTAATGTAACACACACCCATACAAAGCGCACCACCCCGTGATGTTTTTCTCACTCCTACTAGTGAATGTAATGTAACACACACCCGTACAATGCGCACCACCCCGTGATGTTTTTCTCACTCCTACTAGTGAATCTAATGTAACACACACCCGTACAATGCGCACCACCCCGTGATGTTTTTCTCACTCCTACTAGTGAATGTAATGTAACACACACCAATACAATGCGCACCACGACGTGTTGTTTTTCTCACTCCTACTAGTGAATGTAATGTAACACACACCCATACAATGCGCACCACCCCGTGATGTTTTTCTCACTCCTACTAGTGAATGTAATGTAACACACACCCATACAATGCGCACCACCCCGTGATGATTTTCTCACTCCTACTAGTGAATCTAATGTAACACACGCATACAATGCGCACCACCCCGTGATGTTTTTCTCACTCCTACTAGTGAATATAATGTAACACACACCCATACAATGCGCACCACCGCGTGATGATTTTCTCACTCCTACTAGTGAATCTAATGTAACACACGCATACAATGCGCACCACCCCGTGATGTTTTTCTCACTCCTACTAGTGAATCTAATGTAACACACACCCATACAATGCGCACCACCCCGTGATGTTTTTCTCACTCCTACTAGTGAATCTAATGTAACACACACCCATACAAGGCGCACCACCCCCTGATGTTTTTCTCACTCCTACTAGTGAATGTAATGTAACACACACCCATACCATGCGCACCACTGCGTGATGATTTTCTCACTCCTACTAGTGAATCTAATGTAACAAACACCCATACAATGCGCACCACTCCGTGATGATTTTCTCACTCCTACTAGTGAATGTAATGTAACACACACCCATACAATGCGCACCATCCCGTGATGATTTTCTCACTCCTACTAGTGAATCTAATGTAACAAACACCCATACAATGCGCACCACCCCGTGATGTTTTTCTCACTCCTACTAGTGAATGTAATGTAACAAACACCCATACAATGCGCACCACCCCGTGATGTTTTTCTCACTCCTACTAGTGAATGTAATGTAACACACACCCATACAATGTGCACCACCCCGTGAATTTTTTCTCACTCCTACTAGTGAATCTAATGTAACACACACCCATACAATGCGCACCACCCCCTGATGTTTTTCTCACTCCTACTAGTGAATGTAATGTAACACACACCCATACCATGCGCACCACTGCGTGATGATTTTCTCACTCCTACTAGTGAATCTAATGTAACAAACACCCATACAATGCGCACCGCCCCGTGATGATTTTCTCACTCCTACTAGTGAATGTAATGTAACACACACCCATATAATGCGCACCACCCCGTGATTATTTTCTCACTCCTACTAGTGAATCTAATGTAACAAACACCCATACAATGCGCACCACCCCGTGATGTTTTTCTCACTCCTACTAGTGAATGTAATGTAACAAACACCCATAGAATGCGCACCACCACGTGATGTTTTTCTCACTCCTACTAGTGAATGTAATGTAAAACACACCCATACAATGCGCACCACCCCGTGATGTTTTTCTCACTCCTACTAGTGATTCTAATGTAACACACACCCATACAATGCGCACCACCCCCTGATGTTTTTCTCACTCCTACTAGTGAATGTAATGTAACACACACCCATACCATGCGCACCACCCCGTGATGATTTTCTCACTCCTAGTAGTGAATCTAATGTAAGAAACACCCATACCATGCGCACCACCCCGTGATGTTTTTCTCACTCCTACTAGTGAATGTAATGTAACACACACCCATACAATGCGCACCACCCCGTGATGTTTTTCTCACTCCTACTAGTGAATGTAATGTAACACACACCCATACAATGCGCACCACCCCGTGATGTTTTTCTCACTCCTACTAGTGAATCTAATGTACCACACACCCATACAATGCGCACCATCCCGTGATGTTTTTCTCACTGCTACTAGTGTATGTAATGTAACACACCCATACAATTCGCACCACCCCGTGATGTTTTTCTCACTCCTACTGGTGAATGTAATGTAACACACACCCATACAATGCGCACCACCCCGTGATGTTTTTCTCACTCCTACTAGTGAATGTAATGTAACACACACCCATACAATGCGCACCACCCCGTGATGTTTTTCTCACTGCTACTAGTGAATGTAATGTAACACACACCCATACAAAGCGCACCACCCCGTGATGTTTTTCTCACTCCTACTAGTGAATGTAATGTAACACACACCCGTACAATGCGCACCACCCCGTGATGTTTTTCTCACTCCTACTAGTGAATCTAATGTAACACACACCCATACAATGCGCACCACCCCGTGATGTTTTTCTCACTCCTACTAGTGAATGTAATGTAACACACACCAATACAATGCGCACCACGCCGTGTTGTTTTTCTCACTCCTACTAGTGAATGTAATGTAACACACACCCATACAATGCGCACCACCCCGTGATGTTTTTCTCACTCCTACTAGTGAATGTAATGTAACACACACCCATACAATGCGCACCACCCCGTGATGATTTTCTCACTCCTACTAGTGAATCTAATGTAACACACGCATACAATGCGCACCAACCCGTGATGTTTTTCTCACTCCTACTAGTGAATGTAATGTAACACACACCCATACAATGCGCACCACCGCGTGATGATTTTCTCACTCCTACTAGTGAATCTAATGTAACACACGCATACAATGCGCACCACCCCGTGATGTTTTTCTCACTCCTACTAGTGAATGTAATGTAACACACACCCATACAATGCACACCACCCCGTGATGTTTTTCTCACTCCTACTAGTGAATGTAATGTAACACACACCCATACAATGCGCACCACCCCGTGATGTTTTTCTCACTCCTACTAGTGAATCTAATGTAACACACACCCATACAATGCGCACCACCCCGTGATGTTTTTCTCACTCCTACTAGTGAATCTAATTTAACACACACCCATACAAGGCGCACCACCCCCTGATGTTTTTCTCACTCCTACTAGTGAATGTAATGTAACACACACCCATACAATGCGCACCACTGCGTGATGATTTTCTCACTCCTACTAGTGAATCTAATGTAACAAACACCCATACAATGCGCACCACCCCGTGATGAATTTCTCACTCCTACTAGTGAATGTAATGTAACACACACCCATACAATGCGCACCATCCCGTGATGATTTTCTCACTCCTACTAGTGAATCTAATGTAACAAACACCCATACAATGCGCACCACCCCGTGATGTTTTTCTCACTCCTACTAGTGAATGTAATGTAACAAACACCCATACAATGCGCACCACCCCGTGATGTTTTTCTCACTCCTACTAGTGAATCTAATTTAACACACACCCATACAAGGCGCACCACCCCCTGATGTTTTTCTCACTCCTACTAGTGAATGTAATGTAACACACACCCATACAATGCGCACCACTGCGTGATGATTTTCTCACTCCTACTAGTGAATCTAATGTAACAAACACCCATACAATGCGCACCACCCCGTGATGAATTTCTCACTCCTACTAGTGAATGTAATGTAACACACACCCATACAATGCGAACCATCCCGTGATGATTTTCTCACTCCTACTAGTGAATCTAATGTAACAAACACCCATACAATGCGCACCACCCCGTGATGTTTTTCTCACTCCTACTAGTGAATGTAATGTAACAAACACCCATACAATGCGCACCATCCCGTGATGATTTTCTCACTCCTACTAGTGAATCTAATTTAACACACACCCATACAAGGCGCACCACCCCCTGATGTTTTTCTCACTCCTACTAGTGAATGTAATGTAACACACACCCATACAATGCGCACCACTGCGTGATGATTTTCTCACTCCTACTAGTGAATCTAATGTAACAAACACCCATACAATGCGCACCACCCCGTGATGAATTTCTCACTCCTACTAGTGAATGTAATGTAACACACACCCATACAATGCGCACCATCCCGTGATGATTTTCTCACTCCTACTAGTGAATCTAATGTAACAAACACCCATACAATGCGCACCACCCCGTGATGTTTTTCTCACTCCTACTAGTGAATGTAATGTAACACACACCCATACAATGCGCACCACCCCGTGATGTTTTTCTCACTCCTACTAGTGAATGTAATGTAACACACACCCATACAATGCGCACCACCCCGTGATGTTTTTCTCACTCCTACTAGTGAATCTAATGTACCACACACCCATACAATGCGCACCACCCCGTGATGTTTTTCTCACTGCTACTAGTGAATATAATGTAACCCCCCCCCCCTACAATGCGCACCACCCCGTGATGTTTTTCTCACTCCTACTAGTGAATGTAATGTAACACACACCCATACAATGCGCACCACCCCTTGATGTTTTTCTCACTCCTACTAGTGAATCTAACGTAACACACACCCATACAATGCGCACCACGCCGTTTTGATTTTCTCACTCCTACTAGTGAATCTAATGTAACAAACACCCATACAATGCGCACCACCCCGTGATGATTTTCTCACTCCTACTAGTGTATCTAATGTAACACACACCCATACAATGCGCACCACCCCGTGATGTTTATCTCACTCCTACTAGTGAATCTAATGTAACAAACACCCATACAATGCGCACCACCCCGTGATGTTTTTCTCACTCCTACTAGTGAATGTAATGTAACACACACCCATACAATGCGCACCACCCCGTGATGTTTTTCTCACTCCTACTAGTGAATCTAATGTAACACACACCCATACAATGCGCACCACCCCGTGATGTTTTTCTCACTTCTACTAGTGAATGTAATGTAACACACACCATACAATGCACACCACCCCGTGATGTTTTTCTCACTGCTACTAGTGAATGTAATGTAACAAACACCCATACAATGCGCACCACCCCGTGATGTTTTTCTCACTTCTACTAGTGAATGTAATGTAACACACACCATACAATGCGCACCACCCCGTGATGATTTTCTCACTCCTACTAGTGAATGTAATGTAACAAACACCCATACAATGCGCACCACCCCGTGATGTTTTTCTCACTCCTACTAGTGAATGTAATGTAACAAACACCCATACAATGCGCACCACCCCGTGATGATTTTCTCACTCCTACTAGTGTATCTAATGTAACACACACCCATACAATGCGCACCACCCCGTGATGTTTTTCTCACTCCTACTAGTGAATCTAATGTAACAAACACCCATACAATGCGCACCACCCCGTGATGTTTTTCTCACTCCTACTAGTGAATGTAATGTAACACACACCCATACAATGCGCACCACCCCGTGATGTTTTTCTCACTCCTACTAGTGAATGTAATGTAACACACACCCATACAATGCGCACCACCCCGTGATGTTTTTCTCACTCCTACTAGTGAATGTAATGTAACACACACCCATACAATGCGCACCACTCCGTGATGTTTTTCTCACTGCTACTAGTGAATGTAATGTAACACACACCCATACAATGCGCACCACCCCGTGATGTTTTTCTCACTCCTACTAGTGAATGTAATGTAACACACACCCATACCATGCGCACCACCCCGTGATGTTTTTCTCACTCCTACTAGTGAATCTAATGTAACACACACCCATACAATGCGCACCACCCCGTGATGTTTTTCTCACTGCTACTAGTGAATGTAACGTAACACACCCATACAATGCGCACCACCCCGTGATGTTTTTCTCACTCCTACTAGTGAATCTAATGTAACACACGCATACAATGCGCACCACCCCGTGATGTTTTTCTCACTCCTACTAGTGAATGTAATGTAACACACACCCATACAATGCACACCACCCCGTGATGTTTTTCTCACTCCTACTAGTGAATGTAATGTAACAAACACCCATACAATGCGCACCACCCCGTGATGTTTTTCTCACTCCTACTAGTGAATCTAATGTAACACACACCCATACAATGCGCACCACCCCGTGATGTTTTTCTCACTCCTACTAGTGAATCTAATGTAACACACACCCATACAAGGCGCACCACCCCCTGATGTTTTTCTCACTCCTACTAGTGAATGTAATGTAACACACACCCATACAAGGCGCACCACCCCCTGATGTTTTTCTCACTCCTACTAGTGAATCTAATGTAACACACACCCATACCATGCGCACCACCCCGTGATGTTTTTCTCACTCCTACTAGTGAATCTAATGTAACAAACACCCATACAATGCGCACCACCCCGTGATGAATTTCTCACTCCTACTAGTGAATGTAATGTAACACACACCCATACAATGCGCACCATCCCGTGATGATTTTCTCACTCCTACTAGTGAATCTAATGTAACAAACACCCATACAATGCGCACCACCCCGTGATGTTTTTCTCACTCCTACTAGTGAATGTAATGTAACAAACACCCATACAATGCGCACCACCCCGTGATGTTTTTCTCACTCCTACTAGTGAATGTAATGTAACACACCCCCATACAATGTGCACCACCCCGTGAATTTTTTCTCACTCCTACTAGTGAATCTAATGTAACACACACCCATACAATGCGCACCACCCCCTGATGTTTTTCTCACTCCTACTAGTGAATGTAATGTAACACACACCCATACCATACGCACCACCCCGTGATGATTTTCTCACTCCTACTAGTGAATCTAACGTAACAAACACCCATACCATGCGCACCACCCCGTGATGTTTTTCTCACTCCTACTAGTGAATGTAATGTAACACACACCCATACAATGGGCACCACCCCGTGATGTTTTTCTCACTCCTACTAGTGAATGTAATGTAACACACACCCATACAATGCGCACCACCCCGTTATGTTTTTCTGACTCCTACTAGTGAATGTAATGTAACACACACCCATACAATGCGCACCACCCCGTGATGTTTTTCTCACTCCTACTAGTGAATCTAATGTACCACACACCCATACAATGCGCACCACCCCGTGATGTTTTTCTCACTGCTACTAGTGAATGTAATGTAACCCCCCCCCTACAATGCGCACCACCCCGTGATGTTTTTCTCACTCCTACTAGTGAATGTAATGTAACACACACCCATACAATGCGCACCACCCCGTGATGTTTTTCTCACTCCTACTAGTGAATCTAACGTAACACACACCCATACAATGCGCACCACGCCGTGATGATTTTCTCACTCCTACTAGTGAATCTAATGTAACAAACACCCATACAATGCGCACCACCCCGTGATGATTTTCTCACTCCTACTAGTGTATCTAATGTAACACACACCCATACAATGCGCACCACCCCGTGATGTTTATCTCACTCCTACTAGTGAATCTAATGTAACAAACACCCATACAATGCGCACCACCCCGTGATGTTTTTCTCACTCCTACTAGTGAATGTAATGTAACACACACCCATACAATGCGCACCACCCCGTGATGTTTTTCTCACTCCTACTAGTGAATCTAATGTAACACACACCCATACAATGCGCACCACCCCGTGATGTTTTTCTCACTTCTACTAGTGAATGTAATGTAACACACACCATACAATGCACACCACCCCGTGATGTTTTTCTCACTGCTACTAGTGAATGTAATGTAACAAACACCCATACAATGCGCACCACCCCGTGATGTTTTTCTCACTTATACTAGTGAATGTAATGTAACACACACCATACAATGCGCACCACCCCGTGATGATTTTCTCACTCCTACTAGTGAATGTAATGTAACAAACACCCATACAATGCGCACCACCCCGTGATGTTTTTCTCACTCCTACTAGTGAATGTAATGTAACAAACACCCATACAATGCGCACCACCCCGTGATGATTTTCTCACTCCTACTAGTGTATCTAATGTAACACACACCCATATAATGCGCACCACCCCGTGATGTTTTTCTCACTCCTACTAGTGAATCTAATGTAACAAACACCCATACAATGCGCACCACCCCGTGATGTTTTTCTCACTCCTACTAGAGAATGTAATGTAACACACACCCATACAATGCGCACCACCCCGTGATGTTTTTCTCACTCCTACTAGTGAATCTAATGTAACACACACCCATACAATGCGCACCACCCCGTGATGTTTTTCTCACTTCTACTAGTGAATGTAATGTAACACACACCATACAATGCGCACCACCCCGTGATGATTTTCTCACTCCTACTAGTGAATGTAATGTAACAAACACCCATACAATGCGCACCACCCCGTGATGTTTTTCTCACTCCTACTAGCGAATGTAATGTAACAAACACCCATACAATGCGCACCACCCCGTGATGTTTTTCTCACTCCTACTAGTGAATCTAATGTAACACACACCCATACAATGCGCACCACCCCGTGATGTTTTTCTCACTCCTACTAGTGAATCTAATGTAACACACACCCATACAATGCGCACCACCCCCTGATGTTTTTCTCACTCCTACTAGTGAATGTAATGTAACACACACCCATACCATGCGCACCACTGCGTGATGATTTTCTCACTCCTACTAGTGAATCTAATGTAACAAACACCCATACAATGCGCACCACCCCGTGATGATTTTCTCACTCCTACTAGTGAATGTAATGTAACACACACCCATATAATGCGCACCACCCCGTGATGATTTTCTCACTCCTACTAGTGAATCTAATGTAACAAACACCCATACAATGCGCACCACCCCGTGATGTTTTTCTCACTCCTACTAGTGATTCTAATGTAACACACACCCATACAATGCGCACCACCCCCTGATGTTTTTCTCACTCCTACTAGTGAATGTAATGTAACACACACCCATACCATGCGCACCACCCCGTGATGATTTTCTCACTCCTAGTAGTGAATCTAATGTAAGAAACACCCATACCATGCGCACCACCCCGTGATGTTTTTCTCACTCCTACTAGTGAATGTAATGTAACACACACCCATACAATGCGCACCACCCCGTGATGTTTTTCTCACTCCTACTAGTGAATGTAATGTAACACACACCCATACAATGCGCACCACCCCGTGATGTTTTTCTCACTCCTACTAGTGAATCTGATGTACCACACACCCATACAATGCGCACCATCCCGTGATGTTTTTCTCACTGCTACTAGTGTATGTAATGTAACACACCCATACAATTCGCACCACCCCGTGATGTTTTTCTCACTCCTACTAGTAAATGTAATGTAACACACACCCATACAATGCGCACCACCCCGTGATGTTTTTCTCACTCCTACTAGTGAATGTAATGTAACACACACCCATACAATGCGCACCACCCCGTGATGTTTTTCTCACTGCTACTAGTGAATGTAATGTAACACACACCCATACAAAGCGCACCACCCCGTGATGTTTTTCTCACTCCTACTAGTGAATGTAATGTAACACACACCCGTACAATGCGCACCACCCCATGATGTTTTTCTCACTCCTACTAGTGAATCTAATGTAACACACACCTGTACAATGCGCACCACCCCGTGATGTTTTTCTCACTCCTACTAGTGAATGTAATGTAACACACACCAATACAATGCGCACCACGACGTGTTGTTTTTCTCACTCCTACTAGTGAATGTAATGTAACACACACCCATACAATGCGCACCACCCCGTGATGTTTTTCTCACTCCTACTAGTGAATGTAATGTAACACACACCCATACAATGCGCACCACCCCGTGATGATTTTCTCACTCCTACTAGTGAATCTAATGTAACACACGCATACAATGCGCACCACCCCGTGATGTTTTTCTCACTCCTACTAGTGAATGTAATGTAACACACACCCATACAATGCGCACCAACGCGTGATGATTTTCTCACTCCTACTAGTGAATCTAATGTAACACACGCATACAATGCGCACCACCCCGTGATGTTTTTCTCACTCCTACTAGTGAATGTAATGTAACACACACCCATACAATGCACACCACCCCGTGATGTTTTTCTCACTCCTACTAGTGAATGTAATGTAACAAACACCCATACAATGCGCACCACCCCGTGATGTTTTTCTCACTCCTACTAGTGAATCTAATGTAACACACACCCATACAATGCGCACCACCCCGTGATGTTTTTCTCACTCCTACTAGTGAATCTAATGTAACACACACCCATACAAGGCGCACCACCCCCTGATGTTTTTCTCACTCCTACTAGTGAATGTAATGTAACACACACCCATACCATGCGCACCACTGCGTGATGATTTTCTCACTCCTACTAGTGAATCTAATGTAACAAACACCCATACAATGCGCACCACCCCGTGATGATTTTCTCACTCCTACTAGTGAATGTAATGTAACACACACCCATACAATGCGCACCATCCCCTGATGATTTTCTCACTCCTACCAGTGAATCTAATGTAACAAACACCCATACAATGCGCACCACCCCGTGATGTTTTTCTCACTCCTACTAGTGAATGTAATGTAACAAACACCCATACAATGCGCACCACCCCGTGATGTTTTTCTCACTCCTACTAGTGAATGTAATGTAACACACACCCATACAATGTGCACCACCCCGTGAATTTTTTCTCACTCCTACTAGTGAATCTAATGTAACACACACCCATACAATGCGCACCACCCCCTGATGTTTTTCTCACTCCTACTAGTGAATGTAATGTAACACACACCCATACCATGCGCACCACCCCGTGATGATTTTCTCACTACTACTAGTGAATGTAATGTAACACACACCCATACAATGGGCACCACCCCGTGATGTTTTTCTCACTCCTACTAGTGAATGTAATGTAACACACACCCATACAATGCGCACCACCCCGTGATGTTTTTCTCACTCCTACTAGTGAATGTAATGTAACACACACCCATACAATGCGCACCACCCCGTGATGTTTTTCTCACTGCTACTAGTGAATCTAATGTAACACACACCCATACAATGCGCACCACCCCGTGATGTTTTTCTCACTCCTACTAGTGAATGTAATGTAACACACACCCATACAATGCGCACCACCCCGTGATGTTTTTCTCACTCCTACTAGTGAATGTAATGTAACACACACCCATACAAAGCGCACCACCCCGTGATGTTTTTCTCACTCCTACTAGTGAATGTAATGTAACACACACCCATACAATGCGCACCACCCCGTGATGTTTTTCTCACTCCTACTAGTGAATGTAATGTAACACACACCGATACAATGCACACCACACCGTGATGTTTTTCTCACTCCTACTAGTGAATCTAATGTAACACACACCCATACAATGCGCACCAACCCGTGATGTTTTTCTCACTGCTACTAGTGTATCTAATGTAACACACCCATACAATTCGCACCACCCCGTGATGTTTTTCTCACTCCTACTAGTGAATGTAATGTAACACACACCCATACAATGCGCACCACCCCGTGATGTTTTTCTCACTCCTACTAGTGAATGTAATGTAACACACACCCATACAATGCGCACCACCCCGTGATGTTTTTCTCACTGCTACTAGTGAATGTAATGTAACACACACCCATACAATGCGCACCACCCCGTGATGTTTTTCTCACTCCTACTAGTGAATGTAATGTAACACACACCCGTACAATGCGCACCACCCCGTGATGTTTTTCTCACTCCTACTAGTGAATCTAATGTAACACACACCCATACAATGCGCACCACCCCGTGATGTTTTTCTCACTGCTACTAGTGAATGTAACGTAACACACCCATACAATGCGCACCACCCCGTGATGTTTTTCTCACTCCTACTAGTGAATGTAATGTAACACACACCAATACAATGCGCACCACGCCGTGATGTTTTTCTCACTCATACTAGTGAATGTAATGTAACACACACCCATACAATGCGCACCACCCCGTGATGTTTTTCTCACTCCTACTAGTGAATGTAATGTAACACACACCCATACAATGCGCACCACCCCGTGATGATTTTCTCACTCCTACTAGTGAATCTAATGTAACACACGCATACAATGCGCACCACCCCGTGATGTTTTTCTCACTCCTACTAGTGAATGTAATGTAACACACACCCATACAATGCACACCACCGCGTGATGATTTTCTCACTCCTACTAGTGAATCTAATGTAACAAACACCCATACAATGCGCACCACCCCGTGATGTTTTTCTCACTCCTACTAGTGAATGTAATGTAACACACACCCATACAATGCGCACCAACCCGTGATGTTTTTCTCACTCCTACTAGTGAATGTAATGTAACACACACCCATACAATGCGCACCACCCCGTGATGTTTTTCTCACGCCTACTAGTGAATGTAATGTAACACACACCCATACCATGCGCACCACCCCGTGATGATTTTCTCACTCCTACTAGTGAATCTAACGTAACAAACACCCATACCATGCGCACCACCCCGTGATGTTTTTCTCACTCCTACTAGTGAATGTAATGTAACACACACCCATACAATGCGCACCACCCCGTGATGTTTTTCTCACTCCTACTAGTGAATGTAATGTAACACACACCCATACAATGCGCACCACCCCGTGATGTTTTTCTCACTCCTACTAGTGAATCTAATGTAACACACACCCATACCATGCGCACCACCTCGTGATGTTTTTCTCACTGCTACTAGTGAATCTAATATAACACACACCCATACAATGCTCACCACCCCGTGATGTTTTTCTCACTCCTACTAGTGAATGTAATGTAACACACACCCATACAATGCGCACCACCCCGTGATGTTTTTCTCACTCCTACTAGTGAATGTAATGTAACACACACCCATACAAAGCGCACCACCCCGTGATGTTTTTCTCACTCCTACTAGTGAATGTAATGTAACACACACCCATACAATGCGCACCACCCTGTGTTGTTTTTCTCACTCCTACTAGTGAATGTAATGTAACACACACCCATACAATGCGCACAACCCCGTGATGTTTTTCTCACTCCTATTAGTGAATGTAATGTAACACACACCCATACAATGCGCACCACCCCGTGATGTTTTTCTCACTCCTACTAGTGAATGTAATGTAACACACACCCATACAATGCGCACCACCCCGTGATGTTTTTCTCACTCCTACTAGTGAATCTAATGTAACACACACCCATACAATGCGCACCACCCCGTGATGTTTTTTTCACTGCTACTAGTGAATCTAATGTAACACACACCCATACAATAAGCACCACCCCGTGATGTTTTTCTCACTCCTACTAGTGAATGTAATGTAACACACACCCATACAATGCGCACCACCCCGTGATGTTTTTCTCACTGCTACTAGTGAATCTAATGTAACACACACCCATACAATAAGCACCACCCCGTGATGTTTTTCTCACTCCTACTAGTGAATGTAATGTAACACACACCCATACAATGCGCACCACCCCGTGATGTTTTTCTCACTGCTACTAGTGAATGTAATGTAACACACACCCATACAATGCGCACCACCCCGTGATGTTTTTCTCACTCCTACTAGTGAATGTAATGTAACACACACCCGTACAATGCGCACCACCCCGTGATGTTTTTCTCACTCCTACTAGTGAATCTATTGTAACACACACCCATACAATGCGCACCACCCCGTGATGTTTTTCTCACTGCTACTAGTGAATGTAACGTAACACACCCATACAATGCGCACCACCCCGTGATGTTTTTCTCACTCCTACTAGTGAATGTAATGTAACACACACCAATACAATGCGCACCACGCCGTGATGTTTTTCTCACTACTACTAGTGAATGTAATGTAACACACACCAATACAATGCGCACCACCCGGTGATGTTTTTCTCACTCCTGCTAGTGAATGTAATGTAACACACACCCATACAATGCGCACCACCCCGTGATGATTTTCTCACTCCTACTAGTGAATCTAATGTAACACACGCATACAATGCGCACCACCCCGTGATGTTTTTCTCACTCCTACTAGTGAATGTAATGTAACACACACCCATACAATGCGCACCACCGCGTGATGATTTTCTCACTCCTACTAGTGAATCTAATGTAACAAACACCCATACAATGCGCACCACCCCGTGATGTTTTTCTCACTCCTACTAGTGAATGTAATGTAATACACACCCATACAATGCGCACCACCCCGTGATGATTTTCTCACTCCTACTAGTGAATCTAATGTAACAAACAACCATACAATGCGCAACACCTCGTGATGTTTTTCTCACTCCTACTATTGAATGTAATGTAACAAACACCCATACAATGCGCACCACCCCGTGATGTTTTTCTCACTCCTACTAGTGAATCTAATGTAACACACACCCATACAATGCGCACCACCCCGTGATGTTTTTCTCACTCCTACTAGTGAATCTAATGTAACACACACCCATACAAGGCGCACCACCCCCTGATGTTTTTCTCACTCCTACTAGTGAATGTAATGTAACACACACCCATACCATGCGCACCACTGCGTGATGATTTTCTCACTCCTACTAGTGAATCTAATGTAACAAACACCCATACAATGCGCACCACCCCGTGATGATTTTCTCACTCCTACTAGTGAATGTAATGTAACACACACCCATACAATGCGCACCACCCCGTGATGATTTTCTCACTCCTATTAGTGAATCTAATGTAACAAACACCCATACAATGCGCACCATCCCGTGATGTTTTTCTCACTCCTACTAGTGAATGTAATGTAACAAACACCCATACAATGCGCACCACCCCGTGATGTTTTTCTCACTCCTACTAGTGAATGTAATGTAACACACACCCATACAATGTGCACCACCCTGTGAATTTTTTCTCACTCCTACTAGTGAATCTAATGTAACACACACCCATACAATGCGCACCACCCCCTGATGTTTTTCTCACTCCTACTAGTGAATGTAATGTAACACACACCCATACCATGCGCACCACCCCGTGATGATTTTCTCACTCCTACTAGTGAATCTAACGTAACAAACACCCATACCATGCGCACCACCCCGTGATGTTTTTCTCACTCCTACTAGTGAATGTAATGAAACACACACCCATACAATGCGCACCACCCCGTGATGTTTTTCTCACTCCTACTAGTGAATGTAATGTAACACACACCCATACAATGCGCACCACCCCGTGATGTTTTTCTCACTCCTACTAGTGAATCTAATGTAACACACACCCATACCATGCGCACCACCTCGTGATGTTTTTCTCACTGCTACTAGTGAATCTAATATAACACACACCCATACAATGCTCACCACCCCGTGATGTTTTTCTCACTCCTACTAGTGAATGTAATGTAACACACACCCATACAATGCGCACCACCCCGTGATGTTTTTCTCACTCCTACTAGTGAATGTAATGTAACACACACCCATACAAAGCGCACCACCCCGTGATGTTTTTCTCACTCCTACTAGTGAATGTAATGTAACACACACCCATACAATGCGCACCACCCTGTGTTGTTTTTCTCACTCCTACTAGTGAATGTAATGTAACACACACCCATACAATGCGCACCACCCCGTGATGTTTTTCTCACTCCTATTAGTGAATGTAATGTAACACACACCCATACAATGCGCACCACCCCGTGACGTTTTTCTCACTCCTACTAGTGAATCTAATGTAACACACACCCATACAATGCGCACCACCCCGTGATGTTTTTCTCACTCCTACTAGTGAATGTAATGTAACACACACCCATACAATGTGCACCACCCCGTGATGTTTTTCTCACTCCTACTAGTGAATCTAATGTAACAAACAGCTATACAATGCGCACCACGCCGTGATGATTTTCTCACTCCTACTAGTGAATCTAATGTAACAAACACCCATACAATGCGCACCACCCCGTGATGTTTTGCTCACTCCTAATAGTGAATGTAATGTAACACACACCCATACAATGCGCACCACCCCGTGATATTTTTCTCACTCCTACTAGTGAATGTAATGTAACACACACCCATACAATGCGCACCACCCCGTGATGATTTTCTCACTCCTACTAGTGTATCTAATGTAACACACACCCATACAATGCGCACCACCCCGTGATGTTTTTCTCACTCCTACTAGTGAATGTAATGTAACAAACACCCATACAATGCGCACCACCCCGTGATGTTTTTCTCACTCCTACTAGTGAATGTAATGTAACACACACCCATACAATGTGCACCACCCCGTGAATTTTTTCTCACTCCTACTAGTGAATCTAATGTAACACACACCCATACAATGCGCACCACCCCCTGATGTTTTTCTCACTCCTACTAGTGAATGTAATGTAACACACACCCATACCATGCGCACCACCCCGTGATGATTTTCTCACTCCTACTAGTGAATCTAATGTAACAAACACCCATACCATGGGCACCACCCCGTGATGTTTTTCTCACTCCTACTAGTGAATGTAATGTAACACACACCCATACAATGCGCACCACCCCGTGATGTTTTTCTCACTCCTACTAGTGAATCTAATGTAACACACACCCATACCATGCGCACCACCCCGTGATGTTTTTCACACTGCTACTAGTGAATCTAATGTAACACACACCCATACAATGCGCACCACCCCGTGATGTTTTTCTCACTCCTACTAGTGAATGTAATGTAACACACACCCATACAATGCGCACCACCCCGTGATGTTTTTCTCACTCCTACTAGTGAATGTAATGTAACACACACCCATACAAAGCGCACCACCCCGTGATGTTTTTCTCACTCCTACTAGTGAATGTAATGTAACACACACCCATACAATGCGCACCACCCCGTGATGTTTTTCTCACTCCTACTAGTGAATGTAATGTAACACACACCCATACAATGCGCACCACCCCGTGATGTTTTTGTCACTCCTACTAGTGAATCTAATGTAACACACACGCATACAATGCGCACCACCCCGTGATGTTTTTCTCACTGCTACTAGTGTATCTAATGTAACACACCCATACAATTCGCACCACCCCTTGATGTTTTTCTCACTCCTACTAGTGAATATAATGTAACACACACCCATACAATGCGCACCACCCCGTGATGTTTTTCTCACTCCTACTAGTGAATGTAATGTAACACACACCCATACAATGCGCACCACTCCGTGATGTTTTTCTCACTGCTACTAGTGAATGTAATGTAACACACACCCATACAATGCGCACCACCCCGTGATGTTTTTCTCACTCCTACTAGTGAATGTAATGTAACACACACCCATACCATGCGCACCACCCCGTGATGTTTTTCTCACTCCTACTAGTGAATCTAATGTAACACACACCCATACAATGCGCACCACCCCGTGATGTTTTTCTCACTGCTACTAGTGAATGTAACGTAACACACCCATGCAATGCGCACCACCCCGTGATGTTTTTCTCACTCCTACTAGTGAATGTAATGTAACACACACCAATACAATGCGCACCACGCCGTGATGTTTTTCTCACTCCTACTAGTGAATGTAATGTAACACACACCCATACAATGCGCACCACCCCGTGATGTTTTTCTCACTCCTACTAGTGAATGTAATGTAACACCCACCCATACAATGCGCACCACCCCGTGATGATTTTCTCACTCCTACTAGTGAATCTAATGTAACACACGCATACAATGCGCACCACCCCGTGATGTTTTTCTCACTCCTACTAGTGAATGTAATGTAACACACACCCATACAATGCGCACCACCGCGTGATGATTTTCTCACTCCTACTAGTGAATCTAATGTAACAAACACCCATACAATGCGCACCACCCCGTGATGTTTTTCTCACTCCTACTAGTGAATGTAATGTAACACACACCCATACAATGCGCACCACCCCGTGATGATTTTCTCACTCCTACTAGTGAATCTAATGTAACAAACACCCATACAATGCGCACCACCCCGTGATGTTTTTCTCACTCCTACTAGTGAATGTAATGTAACACACACCCATACAATGCGCACCACCCCGTGATGTTTTTCTCACTCCTACTAGTGAATCTAATGTAACACACACCCATACCATGCGCACCACCCCGTGATGTTTTTCTCACTGCTACTAGTGAATCTAATGTAACACACACCCATACAATGCGCACCACCCCGTGATGTTTTTCTCACTCCTACTAGTGAATGTAATGTAACACACACCCATACAATGCGCACCACCCCGTGATGTTTTTCTCACTCTTACTAGTGAATGTAATGTAACACACACCCATACAATGCGCACCACCCTGTGTTGTTTTTCTCACTCCTACTAGTGAATGTAATGTAACACACACCCATACAATGCGAACCACCCCGTGATGTTTTTCTCACTCCTATTAGTGAATGTAATGTAACACACACCCATACAATGTGCACCACCCCGTGATGTTTTTCTCACTCCTACTAGTGAATCTAATGTAACACACACCCATAGAATTCGCACCACCACGTGATGTTTTTCTCACTCCTACTAGTGAATCTAATGTAACACACACCCATACAATGCGCACCACCCCGTGATGCTTTTTTCACTGCTACTAGTGTATCTAATGTAACACACACCCATACAATAAGCACCACCCCGTGATGTTTTTCTCACTCCTACTAGTGAATGTAATGTAACACACACCCATACAATGCGCACCACCCCGTGATGTTTTTCTCACTCCTACTAGTGAATGTAATGTAACACACACCCATACAATGCGCACCACCCCGTGATGTTTTTCTCACTCCTACTAGTGAATGTAATGTAACACACACCCATACAATGCGCACCACCCCGTGATGTTTTTCTCTCTCCTACTAGTGAATGTAATGTAACACACACCCATACAATGCGCACCACCCCGTGATGTTTTTCTCACTGCTACTAGTGTATGTAATGTAACACACACCCATACAAAGCGCACCACCCCGTGATGTTTTTCTCACTCCTACTTGTGAATGTAATGTAACACACACCCATACAATGCGCACCACCCCGTGATGTTTTTCTCACTCCTACTAGTGAATCTAATGTAACACACACCCATACAATGCGCACCACCCCCTGATGTTTTTCTCACTCCTACTAGTGAATGTAATGTAACACACACCCATACCATGCGCACCACCCCGTGATGATTTTCTCACTCCTACTAGTGAATCTAACGTAACAAACACCCATACCATGCGCACCACCCCGTGATGTTTTTCTCACTCCTACTAGTGAATGTAATGTAACACACACCCATACAATGCGCACCACCCCGTGATGTTTTTCTCACTCCTACTAGTGAATGTAATGTAACACACACCCATACAATGCGCACCACCTCGTGATGTTTTTCTCACTCCTACTAGTGAATCTAATGTAACACACACCCATACCATGCGCACCACCCCGTGATGTTTTTCTCACTGCTACTAGTGAATCTAATGTAACACACACCCATACAATGCGCACCACCCCGTGATGTTTTTCTCACTCCTACTAGTGAATGTAATGTAACACACACCCATACAATGCGCACCACCCCGTGATGTTTTTCTCACTCCTACTAGTGAATGTAATGTAACACACACCCATACAATGCGCACCACCCTGTGTTGTTTTTCTCACTCCTACTAGTGAAAGTAATGTAACACACACCCATACAATGCGCACCACCCCGTGATGTTTTTCTCACTCCTATTAGTGAATGTAATGTAACACACACCCATACAATGCGCACCACCCCGTGATGTTTTTCTCACTCCTACTAGTGAATGTAATGTAACACACACCCATACAATGCGCACCACCCCGTGATGTTTTTCTCACTCCTACTAGTGAATCTAATGTAACACACACCCATACAATGCGCACCACCCCGTGATGTTTTTTTCACTGCTACTAGTGAATCTAATGTAACACACACCCATACAATAAGCACCACCCCGTGATGTTTTTCTCTCTCCTACTAGTGAATGTAATGTAACACACATCCATACAATGCGCACCACCCCGTGATGTTTTTCTCACTCCTACTAGTGAATGTAATGTAACACACACCCATACAATGCGCACCACCCCGTGATGTTTTTCTCACTCCTACTAGTGAATGTAATGTAACACACACCCATACAATGCGCACCACCCCGTGATGTTTTTCTCTCTCCTACTAGTGAATGTAATGTAACACACACCCATACAATGCGCACCACCCCGTGATGTTTTTCTCACTGCTACTAGTGTATGTAATGTAACACACACCCATACAAAGCGCACCACCCCGTGATGTTTTTCTCACTCCTACTAGTGAATGTAATGTAACACACACCCATACAATGCGCACCACCCCGTGATGTTTTTCTCACTCCTACTAGTGAATGTAATGTAACACACACCCATACAATGCGCACCACCCCGTGATGTTTTTCTCTCTCCTACTAGTGAATCTAATGTAACACACACCCATACAATGCGCACCACCCCGTGATGTTTTTCTCACTTCTACTAGTGAATGTAATGTAACACACACCCATACAATGCGCACCACCTCGTGATGATTTTCTCACTCCTACTAGTGAATCTAATGTTACACACACCCATACAATGCGCACCACACCGTGATGTTTTTCTCACTCCTACTAGTGAATGTAATGTAACACACACCCATACAATGCGCACCACCCCGTGATGTTTTTCTCACTCCTACTAGTGAATCTATTGTAACACACACCCATACAATGCGCACCACCCCGTGATGTTTTTCTCACTCCTACTAGTGAATGTAATGTAACACACACCCATACAATGCGCACCACCCCGTGATGTTTTTCTCACTCCTACTAGTGAATGTAATGTAACACACACCCATACAATGCGCACCACCCCGTGATGTTTTTCTCACTGCTACTAGTGTATGTAATGTAACACACACCCATACAAAGCGCACCACCCCGTGATGTTTTTCTCACTCCTACTAGTGAATGTAATGTAACACACACCCATACAATGCGCACCACCCCGTGATGTTTTTCTCACTCCTAATAGTGAATGTAATGTAACACACACCCATACAATGCGCACCACCCCGTGATATTTTTCTCACTCCTACTAGTGAATGTAATGTAACACACACCCATACAATGCGCACCACCCCGTGATGATTTTCTCACTCCTACTAGTGTATCTAATGTAACACACACCCATGCAATGCGCACCACCCCGTGATGTTTTTCTCACTCCTACTACTGAATGTAATGTAACAAACACCCATACAATGCGCACCACCCCGTGATGTTTTTCTCACTCCTACTAGTGAATGTAATGTAACACACACCCATACAATGTGCACCACCCCGTGAATTTTTTCTCACTCCTACTAGTGAATCTAATGTAACACACACCCATACAATGCGCACCACCCCCTGATGTTTTTCTCACTCCTACTAGTGAATGTAATGTAACACACACCCATACCATGCGCACCACCCCGTGATGATTTTCTCACTCCTACTAGTGAATCTAATGTAACAAACACCCATACCATGGGCACCACCCCGTGATGTTTTTCTCACTCCTACTAGTGAATGTAATGTAACACACACCCATACAATGCGCACCACCCCGTGATGTTTTTCTCACTCCTACTAGTGAATGTAATGTAACACACACCCATACAATGCGCACCACCCCGTGATGTTTTTCTCATTCCTACTAGTGAATCTAATGTAACACACACCCATACCATGCGCACCACCCCGTGATGTTTTTCTCACTGCTACTAGTGAATCTAATGTAACACACGCATACAATGCGCACCACCCCGTGATGTTTTTCTCACTCCTACTAGTGAATGTAATGTAACACACACCCATACAATGCGCACCACCGCGTGATGATTTTCTCACTCCTACTAGTGAATCTAATGTAACAAACACCCATACAAAGCGCACCACCCCGTGATGTTTTTCTCACTCCTACTAGTGAATGTAATGTAACACACACCCATACAATGCGCACCACCCCGTGATGTTTTTCTCACTCCTAATAGTGAATGTAATGTAACACACACCCATACAATGCGCACCACCCCGTGATATTTTTCTCACTCCTACTAGTGAATGTAATGTAACACACACCCATACAATGCGCACCACCCCGTGATGTTTTTCTCACTCCTACTAGTGAATGTAATGTAACAAACACCCATACAATGCGCACCACCCCGTGATGTTTTTCTCACTCCTACTAGTGAATGTAATGTAACACACACCCATACAATGTGCACCACCCCGTGAATTTTTTCTCACTCCTACTAGTGAATCTAATGTAACACACACCCATACAATGCGCACCACCCCCTGATGTTTTTCTCACTCCTACTAGTGAATGTAATGTAACACACACCCATACAATGCGCACCACCCCGTGATGTTTTTCTCACTCCTACTAGTGAATGTAATGTAACACACACCCATACAATGCGCACCACCCCGTGATGTTTTTCTCACTCCTACTAGTGAATCTAATGTAACACACACCCATACCATGCGCACCACCCCGTGATGTTTTTCTCACTGCTACTAGTGAATCTAATGTAACACACAACCATACAATGCGCACCACCCCGTGATGTTTTTCTCACTCCTACTAGTGAATGTAATGTAACACACACCCATACAATGCGCACCACCCCGTGATGTTTTTCTCACTCCTACTAGTGAATGTAATGTAACACACACCCATACAAAGCGCACCACCCCGTGATGTTTTTCTCACTCCTACTAGTGAATGTAATGTAACACACACCCATACAATGCGCACCACCCCGTGATGTTTTTCTCACTCCTACTAGTGAATGTAATGTAACACACACCCATACAATGCGCACCACCCCGTGATGTTTTTCTCACTCCTACTAGTGAATCTAATGTAACACACACGCATACAATGCGCACCACCCCGTGATGTTTTTCTCACTGCTACTAGTGTATCTAATGTAACACACCCATACAATTCGCACCACCCCGTGATGTTTTTCTCACTCCTACTAGTGAATGTAATGTAACACACACCCATACAATGCGCACCACCCCGTGATGTTTTTCTCACTCCTACTAGTGAATGTAATGTAACACACACCCATACAATGCGCACCACTCCGTGATGTTTTTCTCACTGCTACTAGTGAATGTAATGTAACACACACCCATACAATGCGCACCACCCCGTGATGTTTTTCTCACTCCTACTAGTGAATGTAATGTAACACACACCCATACCATGCGCACCACCCCGTGATGTTTTTCTCACTCCTACTAGTGAATCTAATGTAACACACACCCATACAATGCGCACCACCCCGTGATGTTTTTCTCACTGCTACTAGTGAATGTAACGTAACACACCCATACAATGCGCACCACCCCGTGATGTTTTTCTCACTCCTACTAGTGAATGTAATGTAACACACACCAATACAATGCGCACCACGCCGTGATGTATTTCTCACTCCTACTAGTGAATGTAATGTAACACACACCCATACAATGCGCACCACCCCGTGATGTTTTTCTCACTCCTACTAGTGAATGTAATGTAACACCCACCCATACAATGCGCACCACCCCGTAATGATTTTCTCACTCCTACTAGTGAATCTAATGTAACACACGCATACAATGCGCACCACCCCGTGATGTTTTTCTCACTCCTACTAGTGAATGTAATGTAACACACACCCATACAATGCGCACCACCGCGTGATCATTTTCTCACTCCTACTAGTGAATCTAATGTAACAAACACCCATACAATGCGCACCACCCCGTGATGTTTTTCTCACTCCTACTAGTGAATGTAATGTAACACACACCCATACATGCGCACCACCCCGTGATGATTTTCTCACTCCTACTAGTGAATCTAATGTAACAAACACCCATACAATGCGCACCACCCCGTGATGTTTTTCTCACTCCTACTAGTGAATGTAATGTAACAAACACCCATACAATGTGCACCACCCCGTGATGTTTTTCTCACTCCTACTAGTGAATCTAATGTAACACACACCCATACAATGCGCACCACCCCGTGATATTTTTCTCACTCCTACTAGTGAATCTAATGTAACACACACCCATACAAGGCGCACCACCCCCTGATGTTTTTCTCACTCCTACTAGTGAATGTAATGTAACACACACCCATACCATGCGCACCACTGCGTGATGATTTTCTCACTCCTACTAGTGAATCTAATGTAACAAACACCCATACAATGCGCACCACCCCGTGATGATATTCTCACTCCTACTAGTGAATGTAATGTAACACACACCCATACAATGCG
The DNA here is from genome assembly GCF_034190915.1 of Cavia porcellus. NCBI lineage: Eukaryota > Metazoa > Chordata > Mammalia > Rodentia > Caviidae > Cavia > Cavia porcellus. The sequence continues at coordinate 481,905 of NW_026947582.1, read as the reverse complement.
CACCACCCCGTGATGATTTTCTCCCTCCTACTAGTGAATCTAATGTAACAAACACCCATACAATGCGCACCACCCCGTGATGTTTTTCTCACTCCTACTAGTGAATGTAATGTAACAAACACCCATACAATGCGCACCACCCCGTGATGTTTTTCTCACTCCTACTAGTGAATGTAATGTAACACACACCCATCCCATGCGCACCACCCCGTGATGATTTTCTCACTCCTACTAGTGAATCTAACGTAACAAACACCCATACCATGCGCACCACGCCGTGATGTTTTTCTCACTCCTACTAGTGAATGTAATGTAACACACACCCATACAATGCGCACCACCCCGTGATGTTTTTCTCACTCCTACTAGTGAATGTAATGTAACATACACCCATACAATGCGCACCACCCCGTGATGTTTTTCTCACTCCTACTAGTGAATCTAATGTAACACACACCCATACCATGCGCACCACCCCGTGATGTTTTTCTCACTGCTACTAGTGAATCTAATGTAACACACACCCATACAATGCGCACCACCCCGTGATGTTTTTCTCACTCCTACTAGTGAATGTAATGTAACACACACCCATACAATGCGCACCACCCCGTGATGTTTTTCTCACTCCTACTAGTGAATGTAATGTAACACACACCCATACAATGCGCACCACCCTGTGTTGTTTTTCTCACTCCTACTAGTGAATGTAATGTAACACACACCCATACAATGCGCACCACCCCGTGATGTTTTTCTCACTCCTATTAGTGAATGTAATGTAACACACACCCATACAATGCACACCACCCCGTGATGTTTTTCTCACTCCTACTAGTGAATCTAATGTAACACACACCCATACAATGCGCACCACCACGTGATGTTTTTCTCACTACTACTAGTGAATCTAATGTAACACACACCCATACAATGCGCACCACCCCGTGATGTTTTTTTCACTGCTACTAGTGAATCTAATGTAACACACACCCATACAATAAGCACCACCCCGTGATGTTTTTCTCTCTCCTACTAGTGAATGTAATGTAACACACACCCATACAATGCGCACCACCCCGTGATGTTTTTCTCACTCCTACTAGTGAATGTAATGTAACACACACCCATACAATGCGCACCACCCCGTGATGTTTTTCTCACTCCTACTAGTGAATGTAATGTAACACACACCCATACAATGCGCACCACCCCGTGATGTTTTTCTCTCTCCTACTAGTGAATGTAATGTAACACACACCCATACAATGCGCACCACCCCGTGATGTTTTTCTCACTGCTACTAGTGTATGTAATGTAACACACACCCATACAAAGCGCACCACCCCGTGATGTTTTTCTCACTCCTACTAGTGAATGTAATGTAACACACACCCATACAATGCGCACCACCCCGTGATGTTTTTCTCACTCCTACTAGTGAATCTAATGTAACACACACCCATACAATGCGCACCACCCCCTGATGTTTTTCTCACTCCTACTAGTGAATGTAATGTAACACACACCCATACCATGCGCACCACCCCGTGATGATTTTCTCACTCCTACTAGTGAATCTAACGTAACAAACACCCATACCATGCGCACCACCCCGTGATGTTTTTCTCACTCCTACTAGTGAATGTAATGTAACACACACCCATACAATGCGCACCACCCCGTGATGGTTTTCTCACTCCTACTAGTGAATGTAATGTAACACACACCCATACAATGCGCACCACCCCGTGATGTTTTTCTCACTCCTACTAGTGAATCTAATGTAACACACACCCATACCATGCGCACCACCCCGTGATGTTTTTCTCACTGCTACTAGTGAATCTAATGTAACACACACCCATACAATGCGCACCACCCCGTGATGTTTTTCTCACTCCTACTAGTGAATGTAATGTAACACACACCCATACAATGCGCACCACCCCGTGATGTTTTTTTCACTCCTACTAGTGAATGTAATGTAACACACACCCATACAATGCGAACCACCCCGTGATGTTTTTCTCACTCCTATTAGTGAATGTAATGTAACACACACCCATACAATGCGCACCACCCCGTGATGTTTTTCTCACTCCTACTAGTGAATGTAATGTAACACACACCCATACAATGCGCACCACCCCGTGATGTTTTTCTCACTCCTACTAGTGAATCTAATGTAACACACACCCATACAATGCGCACCACCCCGTGATGTTTTTTTCACTGATACTAGTGAATCTAATGTAACACACACCCATACAATGCGCACCACCCCGTGATGTTTTTCTCTCTCCTACTAGTGAATGTAATGTAACACACACCCACACAATGCGCACCACCCCGTGATGTTTTTCTCACTCCTACTAGTGAATGTAATGTAACACACACTCATACAATGCGCACCACCACGTGATGTTTTTCTCACTCCTACTAGTGAATGTAATGTAACACACACCCATACAATGCGCACCAGCCCGTGATGTTTTTCTCTCTCCTACTAGTGAATGTAATGTAACACACACCCATACAATGCGCACCACCCCGTGATGTTTTTCTCACTCCTACTAGTGAATGTAATGTAACAAACACCCATACAATGCGCACCACCCCGTGATGTTTTTCTCACTCCTACTAGTGAATGTAATGTAACACACACCCATACAATGTGCACCACCCCGTGAATTTTTTCTCACTCCTACTAGTGAATCTAATGTAACACACACCCATACAATGCGCACCACCCCCTGATGTTTTTCTCACTCCTACTAGTGAATGTAATGTAACACACACCCATACAATGCGCACCACCCCGTGATGTTTTTCTCACTCCTACTAGTGAATGTAATGTAACACACACCCATACAATGCGCACCACCCAGTGATGTTTTTCTCACTCCTACTAGTGAATCTAATGTAACACACACCCATACCATGCGCACCACCCCGTGATGTTTTTCTCACTGCTACTAGTGAATCTAATGTAACACACAACCATACAATGCGCACCACCCCGTGATGTTTTTCTCACTCCTACTAGTGAATGTAATGTAACACACACCCATACAATGCGCACCACCCCGTGATGTTTTTCTCACTCCTACTAGTGAATGTAATGTAACACACACCCATACAAAGCGCACCACCCCGTGATGTTTTTCTCACTCCTACTAGTGAATGTAATGTAACACACACCCATACAATGCGCACCACCCCGTGATGTTTTTCTCACTCCTACTAGTGAATGTAATGTAACACACACCCATACCATGCGCACCACCCCGTGATGATTTTCTCACTCCTACTAGTGAATCTAATGTAACAAACACCCATACCATGGGCACCACCCCGTGATGTTTTTCTCACTCCTACTAGTGAATGTAATGTAACACACACCCATACAATGCGCACCACCCCGTGATGTTTTTCTCACTCCTACTAGTGAATGTAATGTAACACACACCCATACAATGCGCACCACCCCGTGATGTTTTTCTCACTCCTACTAGTGAATCTAATGTAACACACACCCATACCATGCGCACCACCCCGTGATGTTTTTCTCACTGCTACTAGTGAATCTAATGTAACACACGCATACAATGCGCACCACCCCGTGATGTTTTTCTCACTCCTACTAGTGAATGTAATGTAACACACACCCATACAATGCGCACCACCGCGTGATGATTTTCTCACTCCTACTAGTGAATCTAATGTAACAAACACCCATACAAAGCGCACCACCCCGTGATGTTTTTCTCACTCCTACTAGTGAATGTAATGTAACACACACCCATACAATGCGCACCACCCCGTGATGTTTTTCTCACTCCTAATAGTGAATGTAATGTAACACACACCCATACAATGCGCACCACCCCGTGATATTTTTCTCACTCCTACTAGTGAATGTAATGTAACACACACCCATACAATGCGCACCACCCCGTGATGTTTTTCTCACTCCTACTAGTGAATGTAATGTAACAAACACCCATACAATGCGCACCACCCCGTGATGTTTTTCTCACTCCTACTAGTGAATGTAATGTAACACACACCCATACAATGTGCACCACCCCGTGAATTTTTTCTCACTCCTACTAGTGAATCTAATGTAACACACACCCATACAATGCGCACCACCCCCTGATGTTTTTCTCACTCCTACTAGTGAATGTAATGTAACACACACCCATACAATGCGCACCACCCCGTGATGTTTTTCTCACTCCTACTAGTGAATGTAATGTAACACACACCCATACAATGCGCACCACCCCGTGATGTTTTTCTCACTCCTACTAGTGAATCTAATGTAACACACACCCATACCATGCGCACCACCCCGTGATGTTTTTCTCACTGCTACTAGTGAATCTAATGTAACACACAACCATACAATGCGCACCACCCCGTGATGTTTTTCTCACTCCTACTAGTGAATGTAATGTAACACACACCCATACAATGCGCACCACCCCGTGATGTTTTTCTCACTCCTACTAGTGAATGTAATGTAACACACACCCATACAAAGCGCACCACCCCGTGATGTTTTTCTCACTCCTACTAGTGAATGTAATGTAACACACACCCATACAATGCGCACCACCCCGTGATGTTTTTCTCACTCCTACTAGTGAATGTAATGTAACACACACCCATACAATGCGCACCACCCCGTGATGTTTTTCTCACTCCTACTAGTGAATCTAATGTAACACACACGCATACAATGCGCACCACCCCGTGATGTTTTTCTCACTGCTACTAGTGTATCTAATGTAACACACCCATACAATTCGCACCACCCCGTGATGTTTTTCTCACTCCTACTAGTGAATGTAATGTAACACACACCCATACAATGCGCACCACCCCGTGATGTTTTTCTCACTCCTACTAGTGAATGTAATGTAACACACACCCATACAATGCGCACCACTCCGTGATGTTTTTCTCACTGCTACTAGTGAATGTAATGTAACACACACCCATACAATGCGCACCACCCCGTGATGTTTTTCTCACTCCTACTAGTGAATGTAATGTAACACACACCCATACCATGCGCACCACCCCGTGATGTTTTTCTCACTCCTACTAGTGAATCTAATGTAACACACACCCATACAATGCGCACCACCCCGTGATGTTTTTCTCACTGCTACTAGTGAATGTAACGTAACACACCCATACAATGCGCACCACCCCGTGATGTTTTTCTCACTCCTACTAGTGAATGTAATGTAACACACACCAATACAATGCGCACCACGCCGTGATGTATTTCTCACTCCTACTAGTGAATGTAATGTAACACACACCCATACAATGCGCACCACCCCGTGATGTTTTTCTCACTCCTACTAGTGAATGTAATGTAACACCCACCCATACAATGCGCACCACCCCGTAATGATTTTCTCACTCCTACTAGTGAATCTAATGTAACACACGCATACAATGCGCACCACCCCGTGATTATTTTCTCACTCCTACTAGTGAATGTAATGTAACACACACCCATACAATGCGCACCACCGCGTGATGATTTTCTCACTCCTACTAGTGAATCTAATGTAACAAACACCCATACAATGCGCACCACCCCGTGATGTTTTTCTCACTCCTACTAGTGAATGTAATGTAACACACACCCATACAATGCGCACCACCCCGTGATGATTTTCTCACTCCTACTAGTGAATCTAATGTAACAAACACCCATACAATGCGCACCACCCCGTGATGTTTTTCTCACTCCTACTAGTGAATGTAATGTAACAAACACCCATACAATGTGCACCACCCCGTGATGTTTTTCTCACTCCTACTAGTGAATCTAATGTAACACACACCCATACAATGCGCACCACCCCGTGATATTTTTCTCACTCCTACTAGTGAATCTAATGTAACACACACCCATACAAGGCGCACCACCCCCTGATGTTTTTCTCACTCCTACTAGTGAATGTAATGTAACACACACCCATACCATGCGCACCACTGCGTGATGATTTTCTCACTCCTACTAGTGAATCTAATGTAACAAACACCCATACAATGCGCACCACCCCGTGATGATATTCTCACTCCTACTAGTGAATGTAATGTAACACACACCCATACAATGCGCACCACCCCGTGATGATTTTCTCCCTCCTACTAGTGAATCTAATGTAACAAACACCCATACAATGCGCACCACCCCGTGATGTTTTTCTCACTCCTACTAGTGAATGTAATGTAACAAACACCCATACAATGCGCACCACCCCGTGATGTTTTTCTCACTCCTACTAGTGAATGTAATGTAACACACACCCATCCCATGCGCACCACCCCGTGATGATTTTCTCACTCCTACTAGTGAATCTAACGTAACAAACACCCATACCATGCGCACCACGCCGTGATGTTTTTCTCACTCCTACTAGTGAATGTAATGTAACACACACCCATACAATGCGCACCACCCCGTGATGTTTTTCTCACTCCTACTAGTGAATGTAATGTAACACACACCCATACAATGCGCACCACCCCGTGATGTTTTTCTCACTCCTACTAGTGAATCTAATGTAACACACACCCATACCATGCGCACCACCCCGTGATGTTTTTCTCACTGCTACTAGTGAATCTAATGTAACACACACCCATACAATGCGCACCACCCCGTGATGTTTTTCTCACTCCTACTAGTGAATGTAATGTAACACACACCCATACAATGCGCACCACCCCGTGATGTTTTTCTCACTCCTACTAGTGAATGTAATGTAACACACACCCATACAATGCGCACCACCCTGTGTTGTTTTTCTCACTCCTACTAGTGAATGTAATGTAACACACACCCATACAATGCGCACCACCCCGTGATGTTTTTCTCACTCCTATTAGTGAATGTAATGTAACACACACCCATACAATGCACACCACCCCGTGATGTTTTTCTCACTCCTACTAGTGAATCTAATGTAACACACACCCATACAATGCGCACCACCACGTGATGTTTTTCTCACTACTACTAGTGAATCTAATGTAACACACACCCATACAATGCGCACCACCCCGTGATGTTTTTTCACTGCTACTAGTGAATCTAATGTAACACACACCCATACAATAAGCACCACCCCGTGATGTTTTTCTCTCTCCTACTAGTGAATGTAATGTAACACACACCCATACAATGCGCACCACCCCGTGATGTTTTTCTCACTCCTACTAGTGAATGTAATGTAACACACACCCATACAATGCGCACCACCCCGTGATGTTTTTCTCACTCCTACTAGTGAATGTAATGTAACACACACCCATACAATGCGCACCACCCCGTGATGTTTTTCTCTCTCCTACTAGTGAATGTAATGTAACACACACCCATACAATGCGCACCACCCCGTGATGTTTTTCTCACTGCTACTAGTGTATGTAATGTAACACACACCCATACAAAGCGCACCACCCCGTGATGTTTTTCTCACTCCTACTAGTGAATATAATGTAACACACACCCATACAATGCGCACCACCCCGTGATGTTTTTCTCACTCCTACTAGTGAATCTAATGTAACACACACCCATACAATGCGCACCACCCCCTGATGTTTTTCTCACTCCTACTAGTGAATGTAATGTAACACACACCCATACCATGCGCACCACCCCGTGATGATTTTCTCACTCCTACTAGTGAATCTAACGTAACAAACACCCATACCATGCGCACCACCCCGTGATGTTTTTCTCACTCCTACTAGTGAATGTAATGTAACACACACCCATACAATGCGCACCACCCCGTGATGGTTTTCTCACTCCTACTAGTGAATGTAATGTAACACACACCCATACAATGCGCACCACCCCGTGATGTTTTTCTCACTCCTACTAGTGAATCTAATGTAACACACACCCATACCATGCGCACCACCCCGTGATGTTTTTCTCACTGCTACTAGTGAATCTAATGTAACACACACCCATACAATGCGCACCACCCCGTGATGTTTTTCTCACTCCTACTAGTGAATGTAATGTAACACACACCCATACAATGCGCACCACCCCGTGATGTTTTTTTCACTCCTACTAGTGAATGTAATGTAACACACACCCATACAATGCGCACCACCCCGTGATGTTTTTCTCACTCCTATTAGTGAATGTAATGTAACACACACCCATACAATGCGCACCACCCCGTGATGTTTTTCTCACTCCTACTAGTGAATGTAATGTAACACACACCCATACAATGCGCACCACCCCGTGATGTTTTTCTCACTCCTACTAGTGAATCTAATGTAACACACACCCATACAATGCGCACCACCCCGTGATGTTTTTTTCACTGATACTAGTGAATCTAATGTAACACACACCCATACAATGCGCACCACCCCGTGATGTTTTTCTCTCTCCTACTAGTGAATGTAATGTAACACACACCCACACAATGCGCACCACCCCGTGATGTTTTTCTCACTCCTACTAGTGAATGTAATGTAACACACACTCATACAATGCGCACCACCACGTGATGTTTTTCTCACTCCTACTAGTGAATGTAATGTAACACACACTCATACAATGCGCACCAGCCCGTGATGTTTTTCTCTCTCCTACTAGTGAATGTAATGTAACACACACCCATACAATGCGCACCACCCCGTGATGTTTTTCTCACTCCTACTAGTGAATGTAATGTAACAAACACCCATACAATGCGCACCACCCCGTGATGTTTTTCTCACTCCTACTAGTGAATGTAATGTAACACACACCCATACAATGTGCACCACCCCGTGAATTTTTTCTCACTCCTACTAGTGAATCTAATGTAACACACACCCATACAATGCGCACCACCCCCTGATGTTTTTCTCACTCCTACTAGTGAATGTAATGTAACACACACCCATACAATGCGCACCACCCCGTGATGTTTTTCTCACTCCTACTAGTGAATGTAATGTAACACACACCCATACAATGCGCACCACCCAGTGATGTTTTTCTCACTCCTACTAGTGAATCTAATGTAACACACACCCATACCATGCGCACCACCCCGTGATGTTTTTCTCACTGCTACTAGTGAATCTAATGTAACACACAACCATACAATGCGCACCACCCCGTGATGTTTTTCTCACTCCTACTAGTGAATGTAATGTAACACACACCCATACAATGCGCACCACCCCGTGATGTTTTTCTCACTCCTACTAGTGAATGTAATGTAACACACACCCATACAAAGCGCACCACCCCGTGATGTTTTTCTCACTCCTACTAGTGAATGTAATGTAACACACACCCATACAATGCGCACCACCCCGTGATGTTTTTCTCACTCCTACTAGTGAATGTAATGTAACACACACCCATACAATGCGCACCACCCCGTGATGTTTTTCTCACTCCTACTAGTGAATCTAATGTAACACACACGCATACAATGCGCACCACCCCGTGATGTTTTTCTCACTGCTACTAGTGTATCTAATGTAACACACCCATACAATTCGCACCACCCCGTGATGTTTTTCTCACTCCTACTAGTGAATGTAATGTAACACACACCCATACAATGCGCACCACCCCGTGATGTTTTTCTCACTCCTACTAGTGAATGTAATGTAACACACACCCATACAATGCGCACCACTCCGTGATGTTTTTCTCACTGCTACTAGTGAATGTAATGTAACACACACCCATACAATGCGCACCACCCCGTGATGTTTTTCTCACTCCTACTAGTGAATGTAATGTAACACACACCCATACCATGCGCACCACCCCGTGATGTTTTTCTCACTCCTACTAGTGAATCTAATGTAACACACACCCATACAATGCGCACCACCCCGTGATGTTTTTCTCACTGCTACTAGTGAATGTAACGTAACACACCCATACAATGCGCACCACCCCGTGATGTTTTTCTCACTCCTACTAGTGAATGTAATGTAACACACACCAATACAATGCGCACCACGCCGTGATGTTTTTCTCACTCCTACTAGTGAATGTAATGTAACACACACCCATACAATGCGCACCACCCCGTGATGTTTTTCTCACTCCTACTAGTGAATGTAATGTAACACCCACCCATACAATGCGCACCACCCCGTAATGATTTTCTCACTCCTACTAGTGAATCTAATGTAACACACGCATACAATGCGCACCACCCCGTGATGTTTTTCTCACTCCTACTAGTGAATGTAATGTAACACACACCCATACAATGCGCACCACCGCGTGATGATTTTCTCACTCCTACTAGTGAATCTAATGTAACAAACACCCATACAATGCGCACCACCCCGTGATGTTTTTCTCACTCCTACTAGTGAATGTAATGTAACACACACCCATACAATGCGCACCACCCCGTGATGATTTTCTCACTCCTACTAGTGAATCTAATGTAACAAACACCCATACAATGCGCACCACCCCGTGATGTTTTTCTCACTCCTACTAGTGAATGTAATGTAACAAACACCCATACAATGTGCACCACCCCGTGATGTTTTTCTCACTCCTACTAGTGAATCTAATGTAACACACACCCATACAATGCGCACCACCCCGTGATATTTTTCTCACTCCTACTAGTGAATCTAATGTAACACACACCCATACAAGGCGCACCACCCCCTGATGTTTTTCTCACTCCTACTAGTGAATGTAATGTAACACACACCCATACCATGCGCACCACTGCGTGATGATTTTCTCACTCCTACTAGTGAATCTAATGTAACAAACACCCATACAATGCGCACCACCCCGTGATGATATTCTCACTCCTACTAGTGAATGTAATGTAACACACACCCATACAATGCGCACCACCCCGTGATGATTTTCTCCCTCCTACTAGTGAATCTAATGTAACAAACACCCATACAATGCGCACCACCCCGTGATGTTTTTCTCACTCCTACTAGTGAATGTAATGTAACAAACACCCATACAATGCGCACCACCCCGTGATGTTTTTCTCACTCCTACTAGTGAATGTAATGTAACACACACCCATCCCATGCGCACCACCCCGTGATGATTTTCTCACTCCTACTAGTGAATCTAACGTAACAAACACCCATACCATGCGCACCACGCCGTGATGTTTTTCTCACTCCTACTAGTGAATGTAATGTAACACACACCCATACAATGCGCACCACCCCGTGATGTTTTTCTCACTCCTACTAGTGAATGTAATGTAACACACACCCATACAATGCGCACCACCCCGTGATGTTTTTCTCACTCCTACTAGTGAATCTAATGTAACACACACCCATACCATGCGCACCACCCCGTGATGTTTTTCTCACTGCTACTAGTGAATCTAATGTAACACACACCCATACAATGCGCACCACCCCGTGATGTTTTTCTCACTCCTACTAGTGAATGTAATGTAACACACACCCATACAATGCGCACCACCCCGTGATGTTTTTCTCACTCCTACTAGTGAATGTAATGTAACACACACCCATACAATGCGCACCACCCTGTGTTGTTTTTCTCACTCCTACTAGTGAATGTAATGTAACACACACCCATACAATGCGCACCACCCCGTGATGTTTTTCTCACTCCTATTAGTGAATGTAATGTAACACACACCCATACAATGCACACCACCCCGTGATGTTTTTCTCACTCCTACTAGTGAATCTAATGTAACACACACCCATACAATGCGCACCACCACGTGATGTTTTTCTCACTACTACTAGTGAATCTAATGTAACACACACCCATACAATGCGCACCACCCCGTGATGTTTTTTTCACTGCTACTAGTGAATCTAATGTAACACACACCCATACAATAAGCACCACCCCGTGATGTTTTTCTCTCTCCTACTAGTGAATGTAATGTAACACACACCCATACAATGCGCACCACCCCGTGATGTTTTTCTCACTCCTACTAGTGAATGTAATGTAACACACACCCATACAATGCGCACCACCCCGTGATGTTTTTCTCACTCCTACTAGTGAATGTAATGTAACACACACCCATACAATGCGCACCACCCCGTGATGTTTTTCTCTCTCCTACTAGTGAATGTAATGTAACACACACCCATACAATGCGCACCACCCCGTGATGTTTTTCTCACTGCTACTAGTGTATGTAATGTAACACACACCCATACAAAGCGCACCACCCCGTGATGTTTTTCTCACTCCTACTAGTGAATGTAATGTAACACACACCAATACAATGCGCACCACCCCGTGATGTTTTTCTCACTCCTACTAGTGAATCTAATGTAACACACACCCATACAATGCGCACCACCCCCTGATGTTTTTCTCACTCCTACTAGTGAATGTAATGTAACACACACCCATACCATGCGCACCACCCCGTGATGATTTTCTCACTCCTACTAGTGAATCTAACGTAACAAACACCCATACCATGCGCACCACCCCGTGATGTTTTTCTCACTCCTACTAGTGAATGTAATGTAACACACACCCATACAATGCGCACCACCCCGTGATGGTTTTCTCACTCCTACTAGTGAATGTAATGTAACACACACCCATACAATGCGCACCACCCCGTGATGTTTTTCTCACTCCTACTAGTGAATCTAATGTAACACACACCCATACCATGCGCACCACCCCGTGATGTTTTTCTCACTGCTACTAGTGAATCTAATGTAACACACACCCATACAATGCGCACCACCCCGTGATGTTTTTCTCACTCCTACTAGTGAATGTAATGTAACACACACCCATACAATGCGCACCACCCCGTGATGTTTTTTTCACTCCTACTAGTGAATGTAATGTAACACACACCCATACAATGCGCACCACCCTGTGTTGTTTTTCTCACTCCTACTAGTGAATGTAATGTAACACACACCCATACAATGCGCACCACCCCGTGATGTTTTTCTCACTCCTATTAGTGAATGTAATGTAACACACACCCATACAATGCGCACCACCCCGTGATGTTTTTCTCACTCCTACTAGTGAATGTAATGTAACACACACCCATACAATGCGCACCACCCCGTGATGTTTTTCTCACTCCTACTAGTGAATCTAATGTAACACACACCCATACAATGCGCACCACCCCGTGATGTTTTTTTCACTGATACTAGTGAATCTAATGTAACACACACCCATACAATGCGCACCACCCCGTGATGTTTTTCTCTCTCCTACTAGTGAATGTAATGTAACACACACCCACACAATGCGCACCACCCCGTGATGTTTTTCTCACTCCTACTAGTGAATGTAATGTAACACACACCCATACAATGCGCACCACCACGTGATGTTTTTCTCACTCCTACTAGTGAATGTAATGTAACACACACCCATACAATGCGCACCAGCCCGTGATGTTTTTCTCTCTCCTACTAGTGAATGTAATGTAACACACACCCATACAATGCGCACCACCCCGTGATGTTTTTCTCACTGCTACTAGTGTATGTAATGTAACACACACCTATACAAAGCGCACCACCCCGTGATGTTTTTCTCACTCCTACTAGTGAATGTAATGTAACACACACCCATACAATGCGCACCACCCCGTCATGTTTTTCTCACTCCTACTAGTGAATGTAATGTAACACACACCCATACAATGCGCACCACCCCGTGATGTTTTTCTCACTCCTACTAGTGAATCTAATGTAACACACACCCATACAATGCGCACCACCCCGTGATGTTTTTCTCACTTCTACTAGTGAATGTAATGTAACACACACCCATACAATGCGCACCACCTCGTGATGATTTTCTCACTCCTACTAGTGAATCTAATGTTACACACACCCATACAATGCGCACCACACCGTGATGTTTTTCTCACTCCTACTAGTGAATCTAATGTAACACACACCCATACAATGCGCACCACCCCGTGATGTTTTTCTCACTCCTACTAGTGAATCTATTGTAACACACACCCATACAATGCGCACCACCCCGTGATGTTTTTCTCACTCCTACTAGTGAATGTAATGTAACACACACCCATACAATGCGCACCACCCCGTGATGTTTTTCTCACTCCTACTAGTGAATGTAATGTAACACACACCCATACAATGCGCACCACCCCGTGATGTTTTTCTCACTGCTACTAGTGTATGTAATGTAACACACACCCATACAAAGCGCACCACCCCGTGATGTTTTTCTCACTCCTACTAGTGAATGTAATGTAACACACACCCATACAATGCGCACCACCCCGTGATGTTTTTCTCACTCCTACTAGTGAATGTAATGTAACACACACCCATACAATGCGCACCACCCCGTGATGTTTTTCTCACTCCTATTAGTGAATGTAGTGTAACACACACCCATACAATGCGCACCACCCCGTGACGTTTTTCTCACTCCTACTAGTGAATCTAATGTAACACACACCCATACAATGCGCACCACCCCGTGATGTTTTTCTCACTCCTACTAGTGAATGTAATGTAACACACACCCATACAATGTGCACCACCCCGTGATGTTTTCCTCACTCCTACTAGTGAATCTAATGTAACAAACACCTATACAATGCGCACCACGCCGTGATGATTTTCTCACTCCTACTAGTGAATCTAATGTAACAAACACCCATACAATGCGCACCACCCCGTGATGTTTTGCTCACTCCTAATAGTGAATGTAATGTAACACACACCCATACAATGCGCACCACCCCGTGATATTTTTCTCACTCCTACTAGTGAATGTAATGTAACACACACCCATACAATGCGCACCACCCCGTGATGATTTTCTCACTCCTACTAGTGTATCTAATGTAACACACACCCATACAATGCGCACCACCCCGTGATGTTTTTCTCACTCCTACTAGTGAATGTAATGTAACACACAACCATACAATGCGCACCACCCCGTGATGTTTTTCTGACTCCTACTAGTGAATCTAATGTAACAAACACCCATACAATGCGCACCACCCCGTGATGTTTTTCTCACTCCTACTAGTGAATGTAATGTAACACACACCCATACAATGCGCACCACCCCGTGATGTTTTTCTCACTTCTACTAGTGAATGTAATGTAACACACACCCATACAATGCGCACCATCTCGTGATGATTTTCTCACTCCTACTAGTGAATCTAATGTTACACACACCCATACAATGCGCACCACACCGTGATGTTTTTCTCACTCCTACTAGTGAATGTAATGTAACACACACCCATACAATGCGCACCACCCCGTGATGTTTTTCTCACTCCTACTAGTGAATGTAATGTAACACACACCCATACAATGCGCACCACCCCGTGACGTTTTTCTCACTTCTACTAGTGAATGTAATGTAACACACACCCATACAATGCGAACCACCTCGTGATGTTTTTCTCACTCCTACTAGTGAATCTAATGTTACACACACCCATACAATGCGCACCACACCGTGATGTTTTTCTCACTCCTACTAGTGAATGTAATGTAACACACACCCATACAATGCGCACCACCCCGTGATGTTTTTCTCACTCCTACTAGTGAATCTAATGTAACACACACCCATACAATGCGCACCACCCCGTGATGTTTTTCTCACTTCTACTAGTGAATGTAATGTAACACACACCCATACAATGCGCACCACCTCGTGATGATTTTCTCACTCCTACTAGTGAATCTAATGTTACACACACCCATACAATGCGCACCACACCGTGATGTTTTTCTCACTCCTACTAGTGAATGTAATGTAACACACACCCATACAATGCGCACCAACCCCTGATGTTTTTCTCACTCCTACTAGTGAATTTAATGTAACACACACCCATACAATGCGCACCACCCCGTGATGTTTTTCTCACTCCTACTAGTGAATGTAATGTAACACACACCCATACAATGCGCACCACCCCGTGATGTTTTTCTCACTCATACTAGTGAATGTAATGTAACACACACCCATACAATGCGCACCACCGCGTGATGATTTTCTCACTCCTACTAGTGAATCTAATGTAACAAACACCCATACAATGCGCACCACCCCGTGATGTTTTTCTCACTCCTACTAGTGAATGTAATGTAACAAACACCCATACAATGCGCACCACCCCGTGATGTTCTTCTCACTCCTACTAGTGAATCTAATGTAACACACACCCATACAATGCGCACCACCCCCTGATGTTTTTCTCACTCCTACTAGTGAATGTAATGTAACACACACCCATACCATGCGCACCACTGCGTGATGATTTTCTCCCTCCTACTAGTGAATCTAATGTAACAAACACCCATACAATGCGCACCACCCCGTGATGTTTTTCTCACTCCTACTAGTGAATCTAATGTAACACACACCCATACAATGCGCACCACCCCGTGATGTTTTTCTCACTCCTACTAGTGAATCTAATGTAACACACACCCATACAATGCGCACCACCCCGTGATGTTTTTCTCACTGCTACTAGTGAATGTAATGTAACACACACCCATACCATACGAACCACTGCGTGATGATTTTTTCCCTCCTACTAGTGAATCTAATGTAACAAACACCCATACAATGCGCACCACCCCGTGATGTTTTTCTCACTCCTACTAGTGAATCTAATGTAACACACACCCATACAATGCGCACCACCCCGTGATGTTTTTCTCACTGCTACTAGTGAATGTAACGTAACACACACATACAATGCGCACCACCCCGTGATGTTTTTCTCACTCCTACTAGTGAATATAATGTAACACACACCAATACAATGCGAACCACGCCGTGATGTTTTTCTCACTCCTACTAGTGAATGTAATGTAACACACACCCATACAATGCGCACCACCCCGTGATGTTTTTCTCACTCCTACTGGTGAATGTAATGTAACACACACCCATACAATGCGCACCACCGCGTGATGATTTTCTCACTCCTACTAGTGAATCTAATGTAACAAACACCCATACAATGCGCACCACCCCGTGATGTTTTTCTCACTCCTACTAGTGAATGTAATGTAACACACACCCATACAATGCGCACCACCCCGTGATGTTTTTCTCACTCCTACTAGTGAATCTAATGTAACACACACCCATACAATGCGCACCACCCCGTGATGTTTTTCTCACTTCTACTAGTGAATGTAATGTAACACACACCCATACAATGCGCACCACCTCGTGATGATTTTCTCACTCCTACTAGTGAATCTAATGTTACACACACCCATACAATGCGCACCACACCGTGATGTTTTTCTCACTCCTACTAGTGAATGTAATGTAACACACACCCATACAATGCGCACCACCCCGTGATGTTTTTCTCACTGCTACTAGTGAATGTAATGTAACACACACCCATACCATGCGAACCACTGCGTGATGATTTTCTCCCTCCTACTAGTGAATCTAATGTAACAAACTCCCATACAATGCGCACCACCCCGTGATGTTTTTCTCACTCCTACTAGTGAATCTAATGTAACACACACCCATACAATGCGCACCACCCCGTGATGTTTTTCTCACTGCTACTAGTGAATGTAACGTAACACACACATACAATGCGCACCACCCCGTGATGTTTTTCTCACTCCTACTAGTGAATATAATGTAACACACACCAATACAATGCGAACCACGCCGTGATGTTTTTCTCACTCCTACTAGTGAATGTAATGTAACACACACCCATACAATGCGCACCACCCCGTGATGTTTTTCTCACTCCTACTAGTGAATGTAATGTAACACACACCCATACAATGCGCACCACCGCGTGATGATTTTCTTACTCCTACTAGTGAATCTAATGTAACAAACACCCATACAATGCGCACCACCCCGTGATGTTTTTCTCACTCCTACTAGTGAATGTAATGTAACACACACCCATACAATGCGCACCACCACGTGATGATTTTCTCACTCCTACTAGTGAATGTAATGTAACACACACCCATACAATGCGCACCACCCCGTGATGTTTTTCTCACTGCTACTAGTGAATCTAATGTAACACACCCATACAATGCGCACCACCCCGTGATGTTTTTCTCACTCCAACTAGTGAATGTAATGTAACACACACCCATACAATGCGCACCACCCCTTGATGTTTTTCTCACTGCTACTAGTGAATGTAATGTAACACACACCCATACAATGCGCACCACCCCGTGATGTTTTTCTCACTCCTACTAGTGAATCTAATGTAACACACACCCATACAATGCGCACCACACCGTGATGTTTTTCTCACTGCTACTAGTGAATGTAATGTAACACACACCCATACCATGCGAACCACTGCGTGATGATTTTCTCCCTCCTACTAGTGAATCTAATGTAACAAACACCCATACAATGCGCACCACCCCATGAGGTTTTTCTCACTCCTACTAGTGAATCTAATGTAACACACACCCATACAATGCGCACCACCCCGTGATGTTTTTCTCACTGCTACTAGTGAATGTAACGTAACACACACATACAATGCGCACCACCCCGTGATGTTTTTCTCACTCCTACTAGTGAATATAATGTAACACACACCAATACAATGCGAACCACGCCGTGATGTTTTTCTCACTCCTACTAGTGAATGTAATGTAACACACACCCATACAATGCGCACCACCCCGTGATGTTTTTCTCACTCCTACTAGTGAATGTAATGTAACACACACCCATACAATGCGCACCACCGCGTGATGATTTTCTCACTCCTACTAGTGAATCTAATGTAACAAACACCCATACAATGCGCACCACCCCGTGATGTTTTTCTCACTCCTACTAGTGAATGTAATGTAACACACACCCATACAATGCGCACCACCACGTGATGATTTTCTCACTCCTACTAGTGAATGTAATGTAACACACACCCATACAATGCGCACCACCCCGTGATGTTTTTCTCACTGCTACTAGTGAATCTAATGTAACACACCCATACAATGCGCACCACCCCGTGATGTTTTTCTCACTCCAACTAGTGAATGTAATGTAACACACACCCATACAATTCGCACCACCCCTTGAGGTTTTTCTCACTGCTACTAGTGAATGTAATGTAACACACACCCATACAATGCGCACCACCCCGTGATGTTTTTCTCACTCCTACTAGTGAATCTAATGTAACACACACCCATACAATGCGCACCACCCCCTGATGTTTTTCTCACTCCTACTAGTGAATGTAATGTAACACACACCCATACCATGCGCACCAATGCGTGATGATTTTCTCGCTCCTACTAGTGAATCTAATGTAACAAACACCCATACAATGCGCACCACCCCGTGATGTTTTTCTCACTCCTACTAGTGAATCTAATGTAACACACACCCATACAATGCGCACCACCCCGTGATGTTTTTCTCACTCCTACTAGTGAATCTAATGTAACACACACCCATACAATGCGCACCACCCCGTGATGTTTTTCTCACTGCTACTAGTGAATGTAATGTAACACACACCCATACCATGCGAACCACTGCGTGATGATTTTCTCCCTCCTACTAGTGAATCTAATGTAACAAACACCCATACAATGCGCACCACCCCGTGATGTTTTTCTCACTCCTACTAGTGAATCTAATGTAACACACACCCATACAATGCGCACCACCCCGTGATGTTTTTCTCACTGCTACTAGTGAATGTAACGTAACACACACATACAATGCGCACCACCCCGTGATGTTTTTCTCACTCCTACTAGTGAATATAATGTAACACACACCAATACAATGCGAACCACGCCGTGATGTTTTTCTCACTCCTACTAGTGAATGTAATGTAACACACACCCATACAATGCGCACCACCCCGTGATGTTTTTCTCACTCCTACTAGTGAATGTAATGTAACACACACCCATACAATGCGCACCACCGCGTGATGATTTTCTCACTCCTACTAGTGAATCTAATGTAACAAACACCCATACAATGCGCACCACCCCGTGATGTTTTTCTCACTCCTACTAGTGAATGTAATGTAACACACACCCATACAATGCGCACCACCCCGTGATGTTTTTCTCACTCTTACTAGTGAATGTAATGTAACACACACCCATACAATGCGCACCACCCCGTGATATTTTTCTCACTCCTACTAGTGAATGTAATGTAACACACACCCATACAATGCGCACCACCCCGTGATGATTTTCTCACTCCTACTAGTGTATCTAATGTAACACACACCCATACAATGCGCACCACCCCGTGATGTTTTTCTCACTCCTACTAGTGAATGTAATGTAACACACAACCATACAATGCGCACCACCCCGTGATGTTTTTCTGACTCCTACTAGTGAATCTAATGTAACAAACACCCATACAATGCGCACCACCCCGTGATGTTTTTCTCACTCCTACTAGTGAATGTAATGTAACACACACCCATACAATGCGCACCACCCCGTGATGTTTTTCTCACTTCTACTAGTGAATGTAATGTAACACACACCCATACAATGCGCACCATCTCGTGATGATTTTCTCACTCCTACTAGTGAATCTAATGTAACACACACCCATACAATGCGCACCACCCCGTGATGTTTTTCTCACTGCTACTAGTGAATGTAATGTAACACACACCCATACCATGCGAACCACTGCGTGATGATTTTCTCCCTCCTACTAGTGAATCTAATGTAACAAACTCCCATACAATGCGCACCACCCCGTGATGTTTTTCTCACTCCTACTAGTGAATCTAATGTAACACACACCCATACAATGCGCACCACCCCGTGATGTTTTTCTCACTGCTACTAGTGAATGTAACGTAACACACACATACAATGCGCACCACCCCGTGATGTTTTTCTCACTCCTACTAGTGAATATAATGTAACACACACCAATACAATGCGAACCACGCCGTGATGTTTTTCTCACTCCTACTAGTGAATGTAATGTAACACACACCCATACAATGCGCACCACCCCGTGATGTTTTTCTCACTCCTACTAGTGAATGTAATGTAACACACACCCATACAATGCGCACCACCGCGTGATGATTTTCTCACTCCTACTAGTGAATCTAATGTAACAAACACCCATACAATGCGCACCACCCCGTGATGTTTTTCTCACTCCTACTAGTGAATGTAATGTAACACACACCCATACAATGCGCACCACCACGTGATGATTTTCTCACTCCTACTAGTGAATGTAATGTAACACACACCCATACAATGCGCACCACCCCGTGATGTTTTTCTCACTGCTACTAGTGAATCTAATGTAACACACCCATACAATGCGCACCACCCCGTGATGTTTTTCTCACTCCAACTAGTGAATGTAATGTAACACACACCCATACAATGCGCACCACCCCTTGATGTTTTTCTCACTGCTACTAGTGAATGTAATGTAACACACACCCATACAATGCGCACCACCCCGTGATGTTTTTCTCACTCCTACTAGTGAATCTAATGTAACACACACCCATACAATGCGCACCACCCCCTGATGTTTTTCTCACTCCTACTAGTGAATGTAATGTAACACACACCCATACCATGCGCACCACTGCGTGATGATTTTCTCGCTCCTAATAGTGAATCTAATGTAACAAACACCCATACAATGCGCACCACCCCGTGATGTTTTTCTCACTCCTACTAGTGAATCTAATGTAACACACACCCATACAATGCGCACCACCCCGTGATGTTTTTCTCACTCCTACTAGTGAATCTAATGTAACACACACCCATACAATGCGCACCACCCCGTGATGTTTTTCTCACTGCTACTAGTGAATGTAATGTAACACACACCCATACCATGCGAACCACTGCGTGATGATTTTCTCCCTCCTACTAGTGAATCTAATGTAACAAACACCCATACAATGCGCACCACCCCATGATGTTTTTCTCACTCCTACTAGTGAATCTAATGTAACACACACCCATACAATGCGCACCACCCCGTGATGTTTTTCTCACTGCTACTAGTGAATGTAACGTAACACACACATACAATGCGCACCACCCCGTGATGTTTTTCTCACTCCTACTAGTGAATATAATGTAACACACACCAATACAATGCGAACCACGCCGTGATGTTTTTCTCACTCCTACTAGTGAATGTAATGTAACACACACCCATACAATGCGCACCACCCCGTGATGTTTTTCTCACTCCTACTAGTGAATGTAATGTAACACACACCCATACAATGCGCACCACCGCGTGATGATTTTCTCACTCCTACTAGTGAATCTAATGTAACAAACACCCATACAATGCGCACCACCCCGTGATGTTTTTCTCACTCCTACTAGTGAATGTAATGTAACACACACCCATACAATGCGCACCACCACGTGATGATTTTCTCACTCCTACTAGTGAATGTAATGTAACACACACCCATACAATGCGCACCACCCCGTGATGTTTTTCTCACTGCTACTAGTGAATCTAATGTAACACACCCATACAATGCGCACCACCCCGTGATGTTTTTCTCACTCCAACTAGTGAATGTAATGTAACACACACCCATACAATGCGCACCACCCCTTGAGGTTTTTCTCACTGCTACTAGTGAATGTAATGTAACACACACCCATACAATGCGCACCACCCCGTGATGTTTTTCTCACTCCTACTAGTGAATCTAATGTAACACACACCCATACAATGCGCACCACCCCCTGATGTTTTTCTCACTCCTACTAGTGAATGTAATGTAACACACACCCATACCATGCGCACCAATGCGTGATGATTTTCTCGCTCCTACTAGTGAATCTAATGTAACAAACACCCATACAATGCGCACCACCCCGTGATGTTTTTCTCACTCCTACTAGTGAATCTAATGTAACACACACCCATACAATGCGCACCACCCCGTGATGTTTTTCTCACTCCTACTAGTGAATCTAATGTAACACACACCCATACAATGCGCACCACCCCGTGATGTTTTTCTCACTGCTACTAGTGAATGTAATGTAACACACACCCATACCATGCGAACCACTGCGTGATGATTTTCTCCCTCCTACTAGTGAATCTAATGTAACAAACACCCATACAATGCGCACCACCCCGTGATGTTTTTCTCACTCCTACTAGTGAATCTAATGTAACACACACCCATACAATGCGCACCACCCCGTGATGTTTTTCTCACTGCTACTAGTGAATGTAACGTAACACACACATACAATGCGCACCACCCCGTGATGTTTTTCTCACTCCTACTAGTGAATATAATGTAACACACACCAATACAATGCGAACCACGCCGTGATGTTTTTCTCACTCCTACTAGTGAATGTAATGTAACACACACCCATACAATGCGCACCACCCCGTGATGTTTTTCTCACTCCTACTAGTGAATGTAATGTAACACACACCCATACAATGCGCACCACCGCGTGATGATTTTCTCACTCCTACTAGTGAATCTAATGTAACAAACACCCATACAATGCGCACCACCCCGTGATGTTTTTCTCACTCCTACTAGTGAATGTAATGTAACACACATCCATACAATGCGCACCACCCCGTGATGTTTTTCTCACTCCTACTAGTGAATCTAATGTAACACACACCCATACAATGCGCACCACCCCGTGATGTTTTTCTCACTTCTACTAGTGAATGTAATGTAACACACACCCATACAATGCGCACCACCTCGTGATTATTTTCTCACTCCTACTAGTGAATCTAATGTTACACACACCCATACAATGCGCACCACACCGTGATGTTTTTCTCACTCCTACTAGTGAATGTAATGTAACACACACCCATACAATGCGCACCAACCCCTGATGTTTTTCTCACTCCTACTAGTGAATTTAATGTAACACACACCCATACAATGCGCACCACCCCGTGATGTTTTTCTCACTCCTACTAGTGAATGTAATGTAACACACACCCATACAATGCGCACCACCCCGTGATGTTTTTCTCACTCATACTAGTGAATGTAATGTAACACACACCCATACAATGCGCACCACCGCGTGATGATTTTCTCACTCCTACTAGTGAATCTAATGTAACAAACACCCATACAATGCGCACCACCCCTTGATGTTTTTCTCACTCCTACTAGTGAATGTAATGTAACAAACACCCATACAATGCGCACCACCCCGTGATGTTTTTCTCACTCCTACTAGTGAATGTAATGTAACAAACACCCATACAATGCGCACCACCCCGTGATGTTTTTCTCACTCCTACTAGTGAATCTAATGTAACACACACCCATACAATGCGCACCACCCCGTGATGTTTTTCTCACTCCTACTAGTGAATCTAATGTAACACACACCCATACAATGCGCACCACCCCGTGATGTTTTTCTCACTGCTACTAGTGAATGTAATGTAACACACACCCATACCATGCGAACCACTGCGTGATGATTTTCTCCCTCCTACTAGTGAATCTAATGTAACAAACACCCATACAATGCGCACCACCCCGTGATGTTTTTCTCACTCCTACTAGTGAATCTAATGTAACACACACCCATACAATGCGCACCACCCCGTGATGTTTTTCTCACTGCTACTAGTGAATGTAACGTAACACACACATACAATGCGCACCACCCCGTGATGTTTTTCTCACTCCTACTAGTGAATATAATGTAACACACACCAATACAATGCGAACCACGCCGTGATGTTTTTCTCACTCCTACTAGTGAATGTAATGTAACACACACCCATACAATGCGCACCACCCCGTGATGTTTTTCTCACTCCTACTAGTGAATGTAATGTAACACACACCCATACAATGCGCACCACCGCGTGATGATTTTCTCACTCCTACTAGTGAATCTAATGTAACAAACACCCATACAATGCGCACCACCCCGTGATGTTTTTCTCACTCCTACTAGTGAATGTAATGTAACACACACCCATACAATGCGCACCACCACGTGATGATTTTCTCACTGCTACTAGTGAATCTAATGTAACACACCCATACAATGCGCACCACCCCGTGATGTTTTTCTCACTCCAACTAGTGAATGTAATGTAACACACACCCATACAATGCGCACCACCCCTTGATGTTTTTCTCACTGCTACTAGTGAATGTAATGTAACACACACCCATACAATGCGCACCACACCGTGATGTTTTTCTCACTCCTACTAGTGAATGTAATGTAACACACACCCATACAATGCGCACCACCCCGTGATGTTTTTCTCACTCCTACTAGTGAATCTAATGTAACACACACCCATACAATGCGCACCACCCCGTGATGTTTTTCTCACTGCTACTAGTGAATGTAACGTAACACACCCATACAATGCGCACCACCCCGTGATGTTTTTCTCACTCCTACTAGTGAATGTATTGTAACACACACCCATACAATGCGCACCACCCCGTGATGTTTTTCTCACTCCTACTAGTGAATGTAATGTAACACACACCCATACAATGCGCACCACCCCGTGATGTTTTTCTCACTCCTATTAGTGAATGTAATGTAACACACATCCATACAATGCGCACCACCCCGTGACGTTTTTCTCACTCCTACTAGTGAATCTAATGTAACACACACCCATACAATGCGCACCACCCCGTGATGTTTTTCTCACTCCTACTAGTGAATGTAATGTAACACACACCCATACAATGTGCACCACCCCGTGATGTTTTCCTCACTCCTACTAGTGAATCTAATGTAACAAACACCTATACAATGCGCACCACGCCGTGATGATTTTCTCACTCCTACTAGTGAATCTAATGTAACAAACACCCATACAATGCGCACCACCCCGTGATGTTTTGCTCACTCCTAATAGTGAATGTAATGTAACACACACCCATACAATGCGCACCACCCCGTGATATTTTTCTCACTCCTACTAGTGAATGTAATGTAACACACACCCATACAATGCGCACCACCCCGTGATGATTTTCTCACTCCCACTAGTATATCTAATGTAACACACACCCATACAATGCGCACCACCCCGTGATGTTTTTCTCACTCCTACTAGTGAATGTAATGTAACACACAACCATACAATGCGCACCACCCCGTGATGTTTTTCTGACTCCTACTAGTGAATCTAATGTAACAAACACCCATACAATGCGCACCACCCCGTGATGTTTTTCTCACTCCTACTAGTGAATGTAATGTAACACACACCCATACAATGCGCACCACCCCGTGATGTTTTTCTCACTCCTACTAGTGAATGTAATGTAACACACACCCATACAATGCGCACCACCCCGTGATGTTTTTCTCACTCCTACTAGTGAATGTAATGTAACACACACCCATACAATGCGCACCACCCCGTGATGTTCTTCTCACTTCTACTAGTGAATGTAATGTAACACACACCCATACAATGCGCACCACCTCTTGATGATTTTCTCACTCCTACTAGTGAATGTAATGTTACACACACCAATACAATGCGCACCACACCGTGATGTTTTTCTCACTCCTACTAGTGAATGTAATGTAACACACACCCATACAATGCGCACCACCCCGTGATGTTTTTCTCACTCCTACTAGTGAATCTAATGTAACACACACCCATACAATGCGCACCACCCCGTGATGTTTTTCTCACTTCTACTAGTGAATGTAATGTAACACACACCCATACAATGCGCACCACCTCGTGATGATTTTCTCACTCCTACTAGTGAATCTAATGTTACACACACCCATACAATGCGCACCACACCGTGATGTTTTTCTCACTCCTACTAGTGAATGTAATGTAACACACACCCATACAATGCGCACCACCCCGTGATGATTTTCTCACTCCTACTAGTGAATGTAATGTAACACACACCCATACAATGCGCACCACCCCGTGATGTTTTTCTCACTCCTACTAGTGAATGTAATGTAACACACACCCATACAATGCGCACCACCCCGTGATGTTTTTCTCACTCATACTAGTGAATGTAATGTAACAGACACCCATACAATGCGCACCACCGCGTGATGATTTTCTCACTCCTACTAGTGAATCTAATGTAACAAACACCCATACAATGCGCACCACCCCGTGATGTTTTTCTCACTCCTACTACTGAATGTAATGTAACAAACACCCACACAATGCGCACCATCCCGTGATGTTTTTCTCACTCCTACTAGTGAATGTAATGTAACAAACACCCATACAATGCGCACCACCCCGTGATGTTTTTCTCACTCCTACTAGTGAATCTAATGTAACACACACCCATACAATGCGCACCACCCCCTGATGTTTTTCTCACTCCTACTAGTTAATGTAATGTAACACACACCCATACCATGCGCAACACTGCGTGATGATTTTCTCCCTCCTACTAGTGAATCTAATGTAACAAACACCCATACAATGCGCACCACCCCGTGATGTTTTTCTCACTCCTGCTAGTGAATGTAATGTAACACACACCCATACAATGCGCACCACCCCGTGATGTTTTTCTCACTCCTACTAGTGAATGTAATGTAACAAACACCCACACAATGCGCACCACCCCGTGATGTTTTTCTCACTCCTACTAGTGAATGTAATGTAACACACACCCATACAATGCGCACCACCCCGTGATGTTTTTCTCACTCCTACTAGTGAATCTAATGTAACACACACCCATACAATGCGCACCACCCCCTGATGTTTTTCTCACTCCTACTAGTGAATGTAATGTAACACACACCCATACCATGCGCACCACTGCGTGATGATTTTCTCGCTCCTACTAGTGAATCTAATGTAACAAACACCCATACAATGCGCACCACCCCGTGATGTTTTTCTCACTCCTACTAGTGAATCTAATGTAACACACACCCATACAATGCGCACCACCCCGTGATGTTTTTCTCACTCCTACTAGTGAATCTAATGTAACACACACCCATACAATGCGCACCACCCCGTGATGTTTTTCTCACTGCTACTAGTGAATGTAATGTAACACACACCCATACCATGCGAACCACTGCGTGATGATTTTCTCCCTCCTACTAGTGAATCTAATGTAACAAACACCCATACAATGCGCACCACCCCATGATGTTTTTCTCACTCCTACTAGTGAATCTAATGTAACACACACCCATACAATGCGCACCACCCCGTGATGTTTTTCTCACTGCTACTAGTGAATGTAACGTAACACACACATACAATGCGCACCACCCCGTGATGTTTTTCTCACTCCTACTAGTGAATATAATGTAACACACACCAATACAATGCGGACCACGCCGTGATGTTTTTCTCACTCCTACTAGTGAATGTAATGTAACACACACCCATACAATGCGCACCACCCCGTGATGTTTTTCTCACTCCTACTAGTGAATGTAATGTAACACACACCCATACAATGCGCACCACCGCGTGATGATTTTCTCACTCCTACTAGTGAATCTAATGTAACAAACACCCATACAATGCGCACCACCCCGTGATGTTTTTCTCACTCCTACTAGTGAATGTAATGTAACACACACCCATACAATGCGCACCACCACGTGATGATTTTCTCACTCCTACTAGTGAATGTAATGTAACACACACCCATACAATGCGCACCACCCCGTGATGTTTTTCTCACTGCTACTAGTGAATCTAATGTAACACACCCATACAATGCGCACCACCCCGTGATGTTTTTCTCACTCCAACTAGTGAATGTAATGTAACACACACCCATACAATGCGCACCACCCCTTGATGTTTTTCTCACTGCTACTAGTGAATGTAATGTAACACACACCCATACAATGCGCACCACCCCGTGATGTTTTTCTCACTCCTACTAGTGAATCTAATGTAACACACACCCATACAATGCGCACCACCCCCTGATGTTTTTCTCACTCCTACTAGTGAATGTAATGTAACACACACCCATACCATGCGCACCAATGCGTGATGATTTTCTCGCTCCTACTAGTGAATCTAATGTAACAAACACCCATACAATGCGCACCACCCCGTGATGTTTTTCTCACTCCTACTAGTGAATCTAATGTAACACACACCCATACAATGCGCACCACCCCGTGATGTTTTTCTCACTCCTACTAGTGAATCTAATGTAACACACACCCATACAATGCGCACCACCCCGTGATGTTTTTCTCACTGCTACTAGTGAATGTAATGTAACACACACCCATACCATGCGAACCACTGCGTGATGATTTTCTCCCTCCTACTAGTGAATCTAATGTAACAAACACCCATACAATGCGCACCACCCCGTGATGTTTTTCTCACTCCTACTAGTGAATCTAATGTAACACACACCCATACAATGCGCACCACCCCGTGATGTTTTTCTCACTGCTACTAGTGAATGTAACGTAACACACACATACAATGCGCACCACCCCGTGATGTTTTTCTCACTCCTACTAGTGAATATAATGTAACACACACCAATACAATGCGAACCACGCCGTGATGTTTTTCTCACTCCTACTAGTGAATGTAATGTAACACACACCCATACAATGCGCACCACCCCGTGATGTTTTTCTCACTCCTACTAGTGAATGTAATGTAACACACACCCATACAATGCGCACCACCGCGTGATGATTTTCTCACTCCTACTAGTGAATCTAATGTAACAAACACCCATACAATGCGCACCACCCCGTGATGTTTTTCTCACTCCTACTAGTGAATGTAATGTAACACACATCCATACAATGCGCACCACCCCGTGATGTTTTTCTCACTCCTACTAGTGAATCTAATGTAACACACACCCATACAATGCGCACCACCCCGTGATGTTTTTCTCACTTCTACTAGTGAATGTAATGTAACACACACCCATACAATGCGCACCACCTCGTGATTATTTTCTCACTCCTACTAGTGAATCTAATGTTACACACACCCATACAATGCGCACCACACCGTGATGTTTTTCTCACTCCTACTAGTGAATGTAATGTAACACACACCCATACAATGCGCACCAACCCCTGATGTTTTTCTCACTCCTACTAGTGAATTTAATGTAACACACACCCATACAATGCGCACCACCCCGTGATGTTTTTCTCACTCCTACTAGTGAATGTAATGTAACACACACCCATACAATGCGCACCACCCCGTGATGTTTTTCTCACTCATACTAGTGAATGTAATGTAACACACACCCATACAATGCGCACCACCGCGTGATGATTTTCTCACTCCTACTAGTGAATCTAATGTAACAAACACCCATACAATGCGCACCACCCCTTGATGTTTTTCTCACTCCTACTAGTGAATGTAATGTAACAAACACCCATACAATGCGCACCACCCCGTGATGTTTTTCTCACTCCTACTAGTGAATGTAATGTAACAAACACCCATACAATGCGCACCACCCCGTGATGTTTTTCTCACTCCTACTAGTGAATCTAATGTAACACACACCCATACAATGCGCACCACCCCGTGATGTTTTTCTCACTCCTACTAGTGAATCTAATGTAACACACACCCATACAATGCGCACCACCCCGTGATGTTTTTCTCACTGCTACTAGTGAATGTAATGTAACACACACCCATACCATGCGAACCACTGCGTGATGATTTTCTCCCTCCTACTAGTGAATCTAATGTAACAAACACCCATACAATGCGCACCACCCCGTGATGTTTTTCTCACTCCTACTAGTGAATCTAATGTAACACACACCCATACAATGCGCACCACCCCGTGATGTTTTTCTCACTGCTACTAGTGAATGTAACGTAACACACACATACAATGCGCACCACCCCGTGATGTTTTTCTCACTCCTACTAGTGAATATAATGTAACACACACCAATACAATGCGAACCACGCCGTGATGTTTTTCTCACTCCTACTAGTGAATGTAATGTAACACACACCCATACAATGCGCACCACCCCGTGATGTTTTTCTCACTCCTACTAGTGAATGTAATGTAACACACACCCATACAATGCGCACCACCGCGTGATGATTTTCTCACTCCTACTAGTGAATCTAATGTAACACACACCCATACAATGCGCACCACCCCGTGATGTTTTTCTCACTGCTACTAGTGAATGTAACGTAACACACCCATACAATGCGCACCACCCCGTGATGTTTTTCTCACTGCTACTAGTGAATGTAACGTAACACACACATACAATGCGAACCACGCCGTGATGTTTTTCTCACTCCTACTAGTGAATGTAATGTAACACACACCCATACAATGCGCACCACCCCGTGATGTTTTTCTCACTCCTACTAGTGAATGTAATGTAACACACACCCATACAATGCGCACCACCGCGTGATGATTTTCTCACTCCTACTAGTGAATCTAATGTAACAAACACCCATACAATGCGCACCACCCCGTGATGTTTTTCTCACTCCTACTAGTGAATGTAATGTAACACACATCCATACAATGCGCACCACCCCGTGATGTTTTTCTCACTCCTACTAGTGAATCTAATGTAACACACACCCATACAATGCGCACCACCCCGTGATGTTTTTCTCACTTCTACTAGTGAATGTAATGTAACACACACCCATACAATGCGCACCACCTCGTGATTATTTTCTCACTCCTACTAGTGAATCTAATGTTACACACACCCATACAATGCGCACCACACCGTGATGTTTTTCTCACTCCTACTAGTGAATGTAATGTAACACACACCCATACAATGCGCACCAACCCCTGATGTTTTTCTCACTCCTACTAGTGAATTTAATGTAACACACACCCATACAATGCGCACCACCCCGTGATGTTTTTCTCACTCATACTAGTGAATGTAATGTAACACACACCCATACAATGCGCACCACCGCGTGATGATTTTCTCACTCCTACTAGTGAATCTAATGTAACAAACACCCATACAATGCGCACCACCCCTTGATGTTTTTCTCACTCCTACTAGTGAATGTAATGTAACAAACACCCATACAATGCGCACCACCCCGTGATGTTTTTCTCACTCCTACTAGTGAATGTAATGTAACAAACACCCATACAATGCGCACCACCCCGTGATGTTTTTCTCACTCCTACTAGTGAATCTAATGTAACACACACCCATACAATGCGCACCACCCCGTGATGTTTTTCTCACTCCTACTAGTGAATCTAATGTAACACACACCCATACAATGCGCACCACCCCGTGATGTTTTTCTCACTGCTACTAGTGAATGTAATGTAACACACACCCATACCATGCGAACCACCGCGTGATGATTTTCTCACTGCTACTAGTGAATCTAATGTAACACACACCCATACAATGCGCACCACCGCGTGATGATTTTCTCACTCCTACTAGTGAATCTAATGTAACAAACACCCATACAATGCGCACCACCCCTTGATGTTTTTCTCACTCCTACTAGTGAATGTAATGTAACAAACACCCATACAATGCGCACCACCCCGTGATGTTTTTCTCACTGCTACTAGTGAATGTAATGTAACACACACCCATACAATGCGCACCACCCCGTGATGATTTTCTCACTCCTACTAGTGAATCTAATGTAACACACACCCATACAATGCGCACCACCCCGTGATGTTTTTCTCACTCCTACTAGTGAATCTAATGTAACACACACCCATACAATGCGCACCACCCCGTGATGTTTTTCTCACTGCTACTAGTGAATGTAACGTAACACACACATACAATGCGCACCACCCCGTGATGTTTTTCTCACTCCTACTAGTGAATATAATGTAACACACACCAATACAATGCGAACCACGCCGTGATGTTTTTCTCACTCCTACTAGTGAATGTAATGTAACACACACCCATACAATGCGCACCACCCCGTGATGTTTTTCTCACTCCTACTA
This sequence comes from Cavia porcellus, assembly GCF_034190915.1. Taxonomy (NCBI): domain Eukaryota; kingdom Metazoa; phylum Chordata; class Mammalia; order Rodentia; family Caviidae; genus Cavia; species Cavia porcellus. The sequence continues at coordinate 448,831 of NW_026947582.1, read as the reverse complement.
GTGAATGTAATGTAACACACACCCATACAATGCGCACCACCGCGTGATGATTTTCTCACTCCTACTAGTGAATCTAATGTAACAAACACCCATACAATGCGCACCACCCCGTGATGTTTTTCTCACTCCTACTAGTGAATGTAATGTAACACACACCCATACAATGCGCACCACCACGTGATGATTTTCTCACTCCTACTAGTGAATGTAATGTAACACACACCCATACAATGCGCACCACCCCGTGATGTTTTTCTCACTGCTACTAGTGAATCTAATGTAACACACCCATACAATGCGCACCACCCCGTGATGTTTTTCTCACTCCAACTAGTGAATGTAATGTAACACACACCCATACAATGCGCACCACCCCTTGATGTTTTTCTCACTGCTACTAGTGAATGTAATGTAACACACACCCATACAATGCGCACCACACCGTGATGTTTTTCTCACTCCTACTAGTGAATGTAATGTAACACACACCCATACAATGCGCACCACCCCGTGATGTTTTTCTCACTCCTACTAGTGAATCTAATGTAACACACACCCATACAATGCGCACCACCCCGTGATGTTTTTCTCACTGCTACTAGTGAATGTAACGTAACACACCCATACAATGCGCACCACCCCGTGATGTTTTTCTCACTCCTACTAGTGAATGTATTGTAACACACACCCATACAATGCGCACCACCCCGTGATGTTTTTCTCACTCCTACTAGTGAATGTAATGTAACACACACCCATACAATGCGCACCACCCCGTGATGTTTTTCTCACTCCTATTAGTGAATGTAATGTAACACACATCCATACAATGCGCACCACCCCGTGACGTTTTTCTCACTCCTACTAGTGAATCTAATGTAACACACACCCATACAATGCGCACCACCCCGTGATGTTTTTCTCACTCCTACTAGTGAATGTAATGTAACACACACCCATACAATGTGCACCACCCCGTGATGTTTTCCTCACTCCTACTAGTGAATCTAATGTAACAAACACCTATACAATGCGCACCACGCCGTGATGATTTTCTCACTCCTACTAGTGAATCTAATGTAACAAACACCCATACAATGCGCACCACCCCGTGATGTTTTGCTCACTCCTAATAGTGAATGTAATGTAACACACACCCATACAATGCGCACCACCCCGTGATATTTTTCTCACTCCTACTAGTGAATGTAATGTAACACACACCCATACAATGCGCACCACCCCGTGATGATTTTCTCACTCCCACTAGTATATCTAATGTAACACACACCCATACAATGCGCACCACCCCGTGATGTTTTTCTCACTCCTACTAGTGAATGTAATGTAACACACAACCATACAATGCGCACCACCCCGTGATGTTTTTCTGACTCCTACTAGTGAATCTAATGTAACAAACACCCATACAATGCGCACCACCCCGTGATGTTTTTCTCACTCCTACTAGTGAATGTAATGTAACACACACCCATACAATGCGCACCACCCCGTGATTTTTTTCTCACTTCTACTAGTGAATGTAATGTAACACACACCCATACAATGCGCACCACCTCGTGATGATTTTCTCACTCCTACTAGTGAATCTAATGTTACACACACCCATGCAATGCGCACCACACCGTGATGTTTTTCTCACTCCTACTAGTGAATGTAATGTAACACACACCCATACAATGCGCACCACCCCGTGATGTTTTTCTCACTCCTACTAGTGAATGTAATGTAACACACACCCATACAATGCGCACCACCCCGTGATGTTCTTCTCACTTCTACTAGTGAATGTAATGTAACACACACCCATACAATGCGCACCACCTCTTGATGATTTTCTCACTCCTACTAGTGAATGTAATGTTACACACACCAATACAATGCGCACCACACCGTGATGTTTTTCTCACTCCTACTAGTGAATGTAATGTAACACACACCCATACAATGCGCACCACCCCGTGATGTTTTTCTCACTCCTACTAGTGAATCTAATGTAACACACACCCATACAATGCGCACCACCCCGTGATGTTTTTCTCACTTCTACTAGTGAATGTAATGTAACACACACCCATACAATGCGCACCACCTCGTGATGATTTTCTCACTCCTACTAGTGAATCTAATGTTACACACACCCATACAATGCGCACCACACCGTGATGTTTTTCTCACTCCTACTAGTGAATGTAATGTAACACACACCCATACAATGCGCACCACCCCGTGATGATTTTCTCACTCCTACTAGTGAATGTAATGTAACACACAACCATACAATGCGCACCACCCCGTGATGTTTTTCTCACTCCTACTAGTGAATGTAATGTAACACACACCCATACAATGCGCACCACCCCGTGATGTTTTTCTCACTCATACTAGTGAATGTAATGTAACAGACACCCATACAATGCGCACCACCGCGTGATGATTTTCTCACTCCTACTAGTGAATCTAATGTAACAAACACCCATACAATGCGCACCACCCCGTGATGTTTTTCTCACTCCTACTAGTGAATGTAATGTAACAAACACCCACACAATGCGCACCACCCCGTGATGTTTTTCTCACTCCTACTAGTGAATGTAATGTAACAAACACCCATACAATGCGCACCACCCCGTGATGTTTTTCTCACTCCTACTAGTGAATCTAATGTAACACACACCCATACAGTGCGCACCACCCCCTGATGTTTTTCTCACTCGTACTAGTTAATGTAATGTAACACACACCCATACCATGCGCAACACTGCGTGATGATTTTCTCCCTCCTACTAGTGAATCTAATGTAACAAACAGCCATACAATGCGCACCACCCCGTGATGTTTTTCTCACTCCTGCTAGTGAATGTAATGTAATACACACCCATACAATGCGCACCACCCCGTGATGATTTTCTCACTCCTACTAGTGAATCTAATGTAACAAACACCCATACAATGCGCACCACCCCGTGATGATTTTCTCACTCCTACTAGTGAATGTAATGTAACAAACACCCATACAATGCGCACCACCCCGTGATGTTTTTCTCACTCCTACTAGTGAATCTAATGTAACACACATCCATACAATGCGCACCACCCCGTGATGTTTTTCTCACTCCTACTAGTGAATCTAATGTAACACACACCCATACAATGCGCACCACCCCGTGATGTTTTTCTCACTCCTACTAGTGAATCTAATGTAACACACACCCATACAATGCGCACCACCCCCTGATGTTTTTCTCACTCCTACTAGTGAATGTAATGTAACACACACCCATACCATGCGCACCACCCAGTGATGATTTACTCACTCCTACTAGTGAATGTAATGTTACACACACCCATACAATGCGCACCACCCCGTGATGTTTTTCTCACTCCTACTAGTGAATGTAATGTAACACACACCCAAACAATGCGCACCACCCCGTGATGTTTTTCTCACTCCTACTAGTGAATCTAATGTAACACACACCCATACAATGCGCACAACCCCGTGATGTTTTTCTCACTGCTACTAGTAAATCTAATGTAACACACCCATACAATGCGCACCACCCCGTGATGTTTTTCTCACTCCTACTAGTGAATGTAATGTAACACACACCCATACAATGCGCACCACCCCTTGATGTTTTTCTCACTGCTACTAGTGAATGTAATGTAACACACACCCATACAATGCGCACCACCCCGTGATGTTTTTCTCACTCCTACTAGTGAATGTAATGCAACACACACCCATACAATGCGCACCACCCCGTGATGTTTTTCTCACTCCTACTAGTGAATCTAATGTAACACACACCCATACAATGCGCACCACCCCGTGATGTTTTTCTCACTGCTACTAGTGAATGTAACGTAACACACCCATACAATGCGCACCACCCCGTGATGTTTTTCTCACTCCTACTAGTGAATATAATGTAACACACACCAATACAATGCGCACCACGCCGTGATGTTTTTCTCACTCCTACTAGTGAATGTAATGTAACACACACCCATACAATGCGCACCACCCCGTGATGTTTTTCTCACTCCTACTAGTGAATGTAATGTAACACACACCCATACAATGCGCACCACCGCGTGATGATTTTCTCACTCCTACTAGTGAATCTAATGTAACAAACACCCATACAATGCGCACCACCCCGTGATGTTTTTCTCACTCCTACTAGTGAATGTAATGTAACACACACCCATACAATGCGCACCACCACGTGATGATTTTCTCACTCCTACTAGTGAATCTAATGTAACAAACACCCATACAATGCGCACCACCCCGTGATGTTTTTCTCACTCCTACTAGTGAATGTAATGTAACAAACACCCATACAATGCGCACCACCCCGTGATGTTTTTCTCACTCCTACTAGTGAATCTAATGTAACACACACCCATACGATGAGAACCACCCCGTGATGTTTTTCTCACTCCTACTAGTGAATCTAATGTAACACACACCCATACAATGCGCACCACCCCCTGATATTTTTCTCACTCCTACTAGTGAATGTAATGTAACACACACCCATACCATGCGCACCACTGCGTGATGATTTTCTCACTCCTACTAGTGAATCTAATGTAACAAACACCCATACAATGCGCACCACCCCGTGATGTTTTTCTCACTCCTACTAGTGAATGTAATGTAACACACACCCATATAATGCGCACCACCCCGTGATGATTTTCTCACTCCCACTAGTGAATCTAAAGTAACAAACACCCATACAATGCGCACCACCCCGTGATGTTTTTCTCACTCCTACTAGTGAATGTAATGTAACAAACACCCATACAATGCGCACCACCCCGTGATGTTTTTCTCACTCCTACTAGTGAATGTAATGTAACACACACCCATACAATGCGCACCACCCCGTGAATTTTTTTCTCACACCTACTAGTTAATCTAATGTAACACACACCCATACAATGCGCACCAACGCCTGATGTTTTTCTCACTCCTACTAGTGAATGTAATGTAACACACACCCATACCATGCGCACCACCCCGTGATGATTTTCTCACTCCTACTAGTGAATCTAATGTAACACACAGCCATACAATGCGCACCACCCCGTGATATTTTTCTCACTGCTACTAGTGAATCTAATGTAACACCCACCCATACAATGCGCACCACCCCGTGATGTTTTTCTCACTCCTACTAGTGAATGTAATGTAACACACACCCATACAATGCGCACCACCCCGTGATGTTTTTCTCACTCCTACTAGTGAATGTAATGTAACACACACCCATACAAAGCGAACCACCCCGTGATGTTTTTCTCACTCCTACTAGTGAATGTAATGTAACACACACCCATACAATGCGCACCACCCCGTGATGTTTTTCTCACTCCTACTAGTGAATCTAATGTAACACACACCCATACAATGCGCACCACCCCGTGATATTTTTCTCACTGCTACTAGTGAATCTAATGTAACACACACCCATACAATGCGCACCACCCCGTGATGTTTTTCTGACTCCTACTAGTGAATGTAATGTAACACACACCCATAAAATGCGCACCACCCCGTGATGTTTTTCTCACTCCTACTAGTGAATGTAATGTAACACACACCCATACAAAGCGCAACACCCCGTGATGTTTTTCTCACTCCTACTAGTGAATGTAATGTAACACACACCCATACAATGCGCACCACCCCGTGATGTTTTTCTCACTCCTACTAGTGAATGTAATGTAACACACACCCATACAAAGCGCAACACCCCGTGATGTTTTTCTCACTCCTACTAGTGAATGTAATGTAACACACACCCATACAATGCGCACCACCCCGTGATGTTTTTCTCACTCCTACTAGTGAATGTAATGTAACACACACCCATACAATGCGCACCACCCCGTGATGTTTTTCTCATTCCTATTAGTGAATGTAATGTAACACACACCCATACAATGCGCACCACCCCGTGATGTTTTTCTCACTCCTACTAGTGAATGTAATGTAACACACACCCATACAATGCGCACCACCCCGTGATGTTTTTCTCACTCCTATTAGTGAATGTAATGTAACACACACCCATACAATGCGCACCACCCCGTGATGTTTTTATCACTCCTACTAGTGAATGTAATGTAACACACACCCATACAATGCGCACCACCGCGTGATGTTTTTCTCACTCCTACTAGTGAATCTAATGTAACACACACCCATACAATGCGCACCACCCCGTGATGTTTTTCTCACTCCTACTAGTGAATCTAATGTAACACACACCCATACAATAAGCACCACCCCGTGATGTTTTTCTCACTCCTACTAGTGAATGTAATGTAACACACACCCATACAATGCGCACCACCCCGTGATGTTTTTCTCACTCCTACTAGTGAATGTAATGTAACACACACCCATACAATGCACACCACCCCGTGATGTTTTTCTCACTGCTACTAGTGAATGTAATGTAACACACACCCATACAATGCGCACCACCCCGTGATGTTTTTCTCACTCCTACTAGTGAATGTAATGTAACACACACCCATACAATGCGCACCACCCCGTGATGTTTTTCTCACTGCTACTAGTGAATGTAATGTAACACACACCCATACAAAGCGCACCACCCCGTGATGTTTTTCTCACTCCTACTAGTGAATGTAATGTAACAAACACCCATACAATGCGCACCACCCCGTGATGTTTTTCTCACTCCTACTTGTGAATCTAATGTAACACACACCCATACAATGCGCACCACCCCGTGATGTTTTTCTCACTCCTAATAGTGAATGTAATGTAACACACACCCATACAATGCGCACCACCCCGTGATGTTTTCTCACTCCTACTAGTGAATCTAATGTAACACACACCCATACAATGCGCACCACCCCGTGATTTTTTTCTCACTCCTACTAGTGAATGTAATGTAACACACACCCATACAATGCGCACGACCCCGTGATGTTTTTCTCACTCCTACTAGTGAATGTAATGTAACACACACCCATACAATGCGCACCACCCCGTGATGTTTTTCTCACTCCTACTAGTGAATCTAATGTAACAAACACCCATACAATGCGCACCACCCCGTGATGTTTTTCTCACTCCTACTAGTGAATGTAATGTAACACACACCCATACAATGCGCACCACCCCGTGATGTTTTTCTCACTCCTATTAGTGAATGTAATGTAACACACACCCATACAATGCGCACCACCCCGTGATGTATTTCTCACTCCTACTAGTGAATCTAATGTAACACACACCCATACAATGCGCACCACCCCGTGATGTTTTTCTCACTCCTACTAGTGAATGTAATGTAACACACACCCATACAATGTGCACCACCCCGTGATGTTTTTCTCACTCCTACTAGTGAATCTAATGTAACAAACACCCATACAATGCGTACCACCCCGTGATGTTTTTCTCACTCCTACTAGTGTATCTAATGTAACACACACCCATACAATGCGCACCACCCCGTGATGTTTTTCTCACTCCTACTAGTGAATGTAATGTAACACACACCCATACAATGCGCACCACCCCGTGATGTTTTTCTCACTCCTACTAGTGAATCTAATGTAACAAACACCCATACAATGCGCACCACCCCGTGATGTTTTTCTCACTCCTACTAGTGAATGTAATGTAACACACACCCATACAATGCGCACCACCCCGTGATGTTTTTCTCACTCCTACTAGTGAATGTAATGTAACACACACCCATACAATGGGCACCACCCCGTGATGTTTTTCTCACTTCTACTAGTGAATGTAATGTAACACACACCCATACAATGCGCACCACCCCGTGATGATTTTCTCACTCCTACTAGTGAATCTAATGTAACACACACCCATACAATGCGCACCACCCCGTGATGTTTTTCTCACTCCTACTAGTGAATGTAATGTAACACACACCCATACAATGCGCACCACCCCGTGATGTTTTTCTCACTCCTACTAGTGAATCTATTGTAACACACACCCATACAATGCGCACCACCCCGTGATGTTTTTCTCACTCCTACTAGTGAATCTAATGTAACACACACCCATACAATGCGCACCACCCCGTGATGTTTTTCTCACTCCTACTAGTGAATCTAATGTAACACACACCCATAAAATGCGCACCACCGCGTGATGTTTTTCTCACTCCTACTAGTGAGTGTAACGTAACACACACCCATACAATGCGCACCACCCCGTGATGATTTTCTCACTCCTACTAGTGAATCTAATGTAACAAACACCCATACAATGCGCACCACCCCGTGATGTTTTTCTCACTCCTACTAGTGAATGTAATGTAACACACACCCATACAATGGGCACCACCCCGTGATGTTTTTCTCACTCCTACTAGTGAATGTAATGTAACACACACCCATACAATGCGCACCACCCCGTGATGATTTTCTCACTCCTACTAGTGAATCTAATGTAACACACGCATACAATGCGCACCACCCCGTGATGTTTTTCTCACTCCTACTAGTGAATGTAATGTAACACACACCCATACAATGCGCACCACCGCGTGATGATTTTCTCACTCCTACTAGTGAATCTAATGTAACAAACACCCATACAATTCGCACCACCCCGTGATGTTTTTCTCACTCCTACTAGTGAATGTAATGTAACACACACCCATACAATGTGCACCACCCCGTGATGATTTTCTCACTCCTAATAGTGAATCTAATGTAACAAACACCCATACAATGCGCACCACCCCGTGATGTTTTTCTCACTCCTACTAGTGAATGTAATGTAACAAACACCCATACAATGCGCACCACCCCGTGATGTTTTTCTAACTCCTACTAGTGAATCTAATGTAACACACACCCATACGATGAGAACCACCCCGTGATGTTTTTCTCACTCCGACTAGTGAATCTAATGTAACACACACCCATACAATGCGCACCACCCCCTGATGTTTTTCTCACTCCTACTAGTGAATGTAATGTAGCACACACCCATACCATGCGCACCACTGCGTGATGATTTTCTCACTCCTACTAGTGAATCTAATGTAACAATCACCTATACAATGCGCACCACCCCGTGATGTTTTTCTCACTCCTACTAGTGAATGTAATGTAACACACACCCATACAGTGCGCACCACCCCGTGATGATTTTCTCACTCCTACTAGTGAATCTAATGTAACAAACACCCATACAATGCGCACCACCCCGTGATGTTTTTCTCACTCCTACTAGTGAATGTAATATAACAAACACCCATACAATGCGCACCACCCCGTGATGTTTTTCTCACTCCTACTAGTGAATGTAATGTAACACACACCCATACAATGCGCACCACCCCGTGATGTTTTTCTCACTCCTACTAGTGAATCTAATGTAACACACACCCATACAATGCGCACCACCCCCTGATGTTTTTCTCACTCCTACTAGTGAATGTAATGTAACACACACCCATAACATGCGCACCACCCCGTGATGATTTTCTCACTCCTACTAGTGAATCTAATGTAACAAACACCCATACCATGCGCACCACCCCGTGATGTTTTGCTCACTCCTACTAGTGAATGTAATGTAACACACACCCATACAATGCGCACCACCCCGTGATGTTTTTCTCACTCCTACTAGTGAATGTAATGTAACACACACCCATACAATGCGCACCACCCCGTGATGTTTTTCTCACTCCTACTAGTGAATCTAATGTAACACACACCCATACAATGCGCACCAACCCGTGATGTTTTTCTCACTGCTACTAGTGAATCTAATGTAACACACACCCATACAATGCGCACCACCCCGTGATGTTTTTCTCACCCCTACTAGTGAATGTAATGTAACACACACCCATACAATGCGCACCACCCCGTGATGTTTTTCTCACTCCTACTAGTGAATGTAATGTAACACACACCCATACAAAGCGCACCACCCCGTGATGTTTTTCTCACTCCTACTAGTGAATGTAATGTAACACACACCCATACAATGCGCACCACCCCGTGATGTTTTTCTCACTCCTACTAGTGAATGTAATGTAACACACACCCATACAATGCGCACCACCCCGTGATGTTTTTCTCACTCCTATTAGTGAATGTAATGTAACACACACCCATACAATGCGCACCACCCCGTGATGTTTTTCTCACTCCTACTAGTGAATGTAATGTAACACACACCCATACAATGCGCACCACCCCGTGATGTTTTTCTCACTCCTACTAGTGAATCTAATGTAACACACACCCATACAATGCGCACCACGCCGTGATGTTTTTTTCACTGCTACTAGTGAATCTAATGTAACACACACCCATACAATAAGCACCACCCCGTGATGTTTTTCTCACTCCTACTAGTGAATGTAATGTAACACACACCCATACAATGCGCACCACCCCGTGATGTTTTTCTCACTCCTACTAGTGAATGTAATGTAACACACACCCATACAATGCGCACCACCCCGTGATGTTTTTCTCACTCCTACTAGTGAATGTAATGTAACAAACACCCATACAATGCGCACCACCCCGTGATGTTTTTCTCACTCCTACTAGTGAATGTAATGTAACACACACCCATACAATGCGCACCACCCCGTGATGTTTTTCTCACCTCTACTAGTGAATGTAATGTAACACACACCCATACAATGCGAACCACCCTGTGAATTTTTTCTCACTCCTACTAGTGAATCTAATGTAACACACACCCATACCATGCGCACCACCCCCTGATGTTTTTCTCACTCCTACTAGTGAATGTAATGTAACACACACCCATACCATGCGCACCACCCCGTGATGATTTTCTCACTCCTACTAGTGAATCTAATGTAACAAACACCCATACCATGCGCACCACCCCGTGATGTTTTTCTCACTCCTACTAGTGAATGTAATGTAACACACACCCATACAATGCGCACCACCCCGTGATGTTTTTCTCACTCCTACTAGTGAATGTAATGTAACACACACCCATACAATGCGCACCACCCCGTGATGTTTTGCTCACTCCTACTAGTGAATCTAATGTAACACACACCCATACAATGCGCACCACCCCGTGATGTTTTTCTCACTGCTACTAGTGAATCTAATGTAACACACACCCCTACAATGCGCACCACCCCGTGATGTTTTTCTCACTCCTACTAGTGAATGTAATGTAACACACACCCATACAATGCGCACCACCCCGTGATGTTTTTCTCACTCCTACTAGTGAATCTAAGGTAACACACACCCATACAATGCGCACCACCCCGTGATGTTTTTCTCACTCCTACTAGTGAATCTAAGGTAACACACACCCATACAATGCACACCACCCGTGATGTTTTTCTCACTCCTACCAGTGAATCTAATGTAACACACACCCATACAATGCGCACCACCCCGTGATGTTTTTCTCACTGCTACTAGTGAATGTAATGTAACACACACCCATACAATGCGCACCACCCCGTGATGTTTTTCTCACTCCTACTAGTGAATGTAATGTAACACACACCCATACAATGCGCACCACCCCGTGATGTTTTTCTCACTGCTAGTAGTGAATGTAATGTAACACACACCCGTACAATGCGCACCACCCCGTGATGTTTTTCTCACTCCTACTAGTGAATGTAATGTAACACACACCCATACAATGCGCACCACCCCGTGATGTTGTTCTCACTGCTACTAGTGAATCTAATGTAACACACACCCATACAATAAGCACCACCCCGTGATGTTTTTCTCACTCCTACTAGTGAATGTAATGTAACACACACCCATACAATGCGCACCACCCCGTGATGTTTTTCTCACTCCTACTAGTGAATGTAATGTAACACACACCCATACAATGCGCACCACCCCGGGATTTTTTTCTCACTCCTACTAGTGAATGTAATGTAACACACACCCATACAATGCGCACCACCCCGTGATGTTTTTCTCACTCCTACTAGTGAATGTAATGTAACACACACCCATACAATGCGCATGACCCCGTGATGTTTTTCTCACTGCTACTAGTGAATGTAATGTAACACACACCCATACAAAGCGCACCACCCCGTGATGTTTTTCTCACTGCTACTAGTGAATGTAATGTAACACACACCCATACAATGCGCACCACCCCGTGATGTTTTTCTCACTCCTACTAGTGAATGTAATGTAACACACACCCATACAATGCGCACCACCCCGTGATGTTTTTCTCACTCCTACTAGTGAATGTAATGTAACACACACCCATACAATGCGCACCACCCCGTGATGTTTTTGTCACTCCTATTAGTGAATGTAGTGTAACGCACACCCATACAATGCGCACCACCCCGTGATGTTTTTCTCACTCCTACTAGTGAATCTAATGTAACACACACCCATACAATGCGCACCACCCCGTGATGTTTTTCTCACTCCTACTAGTGAATGTAATGTAACACACACCCATACAATGTGCACTACCCCGTGATGTTTTTCTCACTCCTACTAGTGAATCTAATGTAACAAACACCCATACAATGCGCACCACCCCGTGATGTTTTTCTCACTCCTACTAGTGTATCTAATGTAACACACACCCATACAATGCGCACCACCCCGTGATGTTTTTCTCACTCCTACTAGTGAATCTAATGTAACAAACACCCATACAATGCGCACCACCCCGTGATGTTTTTCTCACTCCTACTAGTGAATGTAATGTAACACACACCCATACAATGCGCACCACCCCGTGATGTTTTTCTCACTCCTAGTAGTGAATCTAATGTAACACACACCCATACAATGCGCACCACCCCGTGATGTTTTTCTCACTGCTACTAGTGAATCTAATGTAACACACACCCATACAATAAGCACCACCCCGTGATGTTTTTCTCACTCCTAGTAGTGAATGTAATGTAACACACACCCATACAATGCGCACCACCCCGTGATGTTTTTCTCACTCCTACTAGTGAATGTAATGTAACACACACCCATACAATGCGCACCACCCCGTGATGTTTTTCTCACTCCTACTAGTGAATGTAATGTAACACACACCCATACAATGCGCACCACCCGTGATGTTTTTCTCAATGCTACTAGTGAATGTAATGTAACACACACCCATACAGAGCGCACCACCCCGTGATGTTTTTCTCACTGCTACTAGTGAATGTAATGTAACACACACCCATACAATGCGCACCACCCCGTGATGTTTTTCTCACTCCTACTAGTGAATGTAATGTAACACACACCCATACAATGCGCACCACCCCGTGATGTTTTTCTCACTCCTACTAGTGAATGTAATGTAACACACACCCATACAATGCGCACCACCCCGTGATGTTTTTCTCACTCCTATTAGTGAATGTAATGTAACACACACCCATACAATGCGCACCACCCCGTGATGTTTTTCTCACTCCTACTAGTGAATGTAATGTAACACACACCCATACAATGTGCACCACCCCGTGATGTTTTTCTCACTCCTACTAGTGTATCTAATATAACAAACACCCATACAATGCGCACCACCCCGTGATGTTTTTCTCACTCCTACTAGTGTATCTAATGTAACACACACCCATACAATGCGCACCACCCCGTGATGTTTTTCTCACTCCTACTAGTGAATGTAATGTAACACACACCCATACAATGCGCACCACCCCGTGATGTTTTTCTCACTCCTACTAGTGAATCTAATGTAACACACACCCATACAATGCGCACCACCCCGTGATGTTTTTCTCACTGCTACTAGTGAATCTAATGTAACACACACCCATACAATGCGCACCACCCCCTGATGTTTTTCTCACTCCTACTAGTGAATGTAATGTAACACACACCCATACCATGCGCACCACCCCATGATGATTTTCTCACTCCTACTAGTGAATCTAATGTAACAAACACCCATACCATGCGCACCACCCCGTGATGTTTTTCTCACTCCTACTAGTGAATGTAATGTAACACACACCCATACAATGCGAACCACCCCGTGATGTTTTTCTCACTCCTACTAGTGAAACTAATGTAACACACACCCATACAATGCGCACCACCCCGTGATGTTTTTCTCACTCCTACTAGTGAATCTAATGTAACACACACCCATACAATGCGCACCACCCCGTGATGTTTTTCTCACTGCTACTAGTGAATCTAATGTAACACACCCATACAATGCGCACCACCCCGTGATGTTTTTCTCACTCCTACTAGTGAATGTAATGTAACACACACCCATACAATGCGCACCACCCCTTGATGTTTTTCTCACTCCTACTAGTGAATGTAATGTAACACACACCCATACAATGCGCACCACCCCGTGATGTTTTTCTCACTGCTACTAGTGAATGTAATGTAACACACACCCATACAATGCGCACCACCCCGTGATGTTTTTCTCACTCCTACTAGTGAATGTAATGTAACACACACCCATACAATGCGCACCACCCCGTGATGTTTTTCTCACTCCTACTAGTGAATCTAATGTAACACACACCCATACAATGCGCACCACCCCGTGATGTTTTTCTCACTCCTACTAGTGAATGTAATGTAACACACACCCATACAATACGCACCACCCCGTGATGTTTTTCTCACTCCTACTAGTGAATGTAATGTAACACACACCCATACAATGCGCACCACCCCGTGATGATTTTCTCACTCCTACTAGTGAATCTAATGTAACACACGCATACAATGCGCACCACCCCGTGATGTTTTTCTCACTCCTACTAGTGAATGTAATGTAACACACACCCATACAATGCGCACCACCGCGTGATGATTTTCTCACTCCTACTAGTGAATCTAATGTAACAAACACCCATACAATTCGCACCACCCCGTGATGTTTTTCTCACTCCTACTAGTGAATGTAATGTAACACACACCCATACAATGTGCACCACCCCGTGATGATTTTCTCACTCCTAATAGTGAATCTAATGTAACAAACACCCATACAATGCGCACCACCCCGTGATGTTTTTCTCACTCCTACTAGTGAATGTAATGTAACAAACACCCATACAATGCGCACCACCCCTTGATGTTTTTCTAACTCCTACTAGTGAATCTAATGTAACACACACCCATACGATGAGAACAACCCCGTGATGTTTTTCTCACTCCTACTAGTGAATCTAATGTAACACACACCCATACAATGCGCACCACCCCCTGATGTTTTTCTCACTCCTACTAGTGAATGTAATGTAGCACACACCCATACCATGCGCACCACTGCGTGATGATTTTCTCACTCCTACTAGTGAATCTAATGTAACAAACACCTATACAATGCGCACCACCCCGTGATGTTTTTCTCACTCCTACTAGTGAATGTAATGTAACACACACCCATACAGTGCGCACCACCCCGTGATGATTTTCTCACTCCTACTAGTGAATCTAATGTAACAAACACCCATACAATGCGCACCACCCCGTGATGTTTTTCTCACTCCTACTAGTGAATGTAATGTAACAAACACCCATACAATGCGCACCACCCCGTGATGTTTTTCTCACTCCTACTAGTGAATGTAATGTAACACACACCCATACAATGCGCACCACCCCGTGAATTTTTTCTCACTCCTACTAGTGAATCTAATGTAACACACACCCATACAATGCGCACCACCCCCTGATGTTTTTCTCACTCCTACTAGTGAATGTAATGTAACACACACCCATACCATGCGCACCACCCCGTGATGATTTTCTCACTCCTACTAGTGAATCTAATGTAACAAACACCCATACCATGCGCACCACCCCGTGATGTTTTGCTCACTCCTACTAGTGAATGTAATGTAACACACACCCATACAATGCGCACCACCCCGTGATGTTTTTCTCACTCCTACTAGTGAATGTAATGTAACACACACCCATACAATGCGCACCACCCCGTGATGTTTTTCTCACTCCTACTAGTGAATCTAATGTAACACACACCCATACAATGCGCACCAACCCGTGATGTTTTTCTCACTGCTACTAGTGAATCTAATGTAACACACACCCATACAATGCGCACCACCCCGTGATGTTTTTCTCACCCCTACTAATGAATGTAATGTAACACACACCCATACAATGCGCACCACCCCGTGATGTTTTTCACACTCCTACTAGTGAATGTAATGTAACACACACCCATACAAAGCGCACCACCCCGTGATGTTTTTCTCACTCCTACTAGTGAATGTAATGTAACACACACCCATACAATGCGCACCACCCCGTGATGTTTTTCTCACTCCTACTAGTGAATGTAATGTAACACACACCCATACAATGCGCACCACCCCGTGATGTTTTTCTCACTCCTATTAGTGAATGTAATGTAACACACACCCATACAATGCGCACCACCCCGTGATGTTTTTCTCACTCCTACTAGTGAATGTAATGTAACACACACCCATACAATGCGCACCACCCCGTGATGTTTTTCTCACTCCTACTAGTGAATCTAATGTAACACACACCCATACAATGCGCACCACGCCGTGATGTTTTTTTCACTGCTACTAGTGAATCTAATGTAACACACACCCATACAATAACCACCACCCCGTGATGTTTTTCTCACTCCTACTAGTGAATGTAATGTAACACACACCCATACAATGCGCACCACCCCGTGATGTTTTTCACACCCCTACTAGTGAATGTAATGTAACACACACCCATACAAAGCGCACCACCCCGTGATGTTTTTCTCACTCCTACTAGTGAATGTAATGTAACACACACCCATACAATGCGCACCACCCCGTGATGTTTTTCTCACTCCTACTAGTGAATGTAATGTAACACACACCCATACAATGCGCACCACCCCGTGATGTTTTTCTCACTCCTAGTAGTGAATGTAATGTAACACACACCCATACAATGCGCACCACCCCGTGATGTTTTTCTCACTCCTACTAGTGAGTGTAATGTAACACACACCCATACAATGCGCACCACCCCGTGATGTTTTTCTCACTCCTACTAGTGAATCTAATGTAACACACACCCATACAATGCGCACCACGCCGTGATGTTTTTTTCACTGCTACTAGTGAATCTAATGTAACACACACCCATACAATAACCACCACCCCGTGATGTTTTTCTCACTCCTACCAGTGAATGTAATGTAACACACACCCATGCAATGCGCACCACCCCGTGATGTTTTTCTCACTCCTACTAGTGAATGTAATGTAACACACACCCATACAATGCGCACCACCCCGTGATGTTTTTCTCACTCCTACTAGTGAATGTAATGTAACACACACCCATACAATGCGCACCACCCCGTGATGTTTTTCTCACTCCTACTAGTGAATCTAATGTAACACACACCCATACAATGCGCACCACCCCGTGATGTTTTTCTCACTGCTACTAGTGAATCTAATGTAACACACACCCATACAATGCGCACCACCCCCTGATGTTTTTCTCACTCCTACTAGTGAATGTAATGTAACACACACCCATACCATGCGCACCACCCCATGATGATTTTCTCACTCCTACTAGTGAATCTAATGTAACAAACACCCATACCATGCGCACCACCCCGTGATGTTTTTCTCACTCCTACTAGTGAATGTAATGTAACACACACCCATACAATGCGAACCACCCCGTGATGATTTTCTCACTCCTACTAGTGAATCTAATGTAACACACACCCATACAATGCGCACCACCCCGTGATGTTTTTCTCACTCCTACTAGTGAATCTAATGTAACACACACCCATACAATGCGCACCACCCCGTGATGTTTTTCTCACTGCTACTAGTGAATCTAATGTAACACACCCATACAATGCGCACCACCCCGTGATGTTTTTCTCACTCCTACTAGTGAATGTAATGTAACACACACCCATACAATGCGCACCACCCCGTGATGTTTTTCTCACTGCTACTAGTGAATCTAATGTAACAAACACCCATACCATGCGCACCACCCCGTGATGTTTTGCTCACTCCTACTAGTGAATGTAATGTAACACACACCCATACAATGCGCACCACCCCGTGATGTTTTTCTCACTCCTACTAGTGAATGTAATGTAACACACACCCATACAATGCGCACCACCCCGTGATGTTTTTCTCACTCCTACTAGTGAATCTAATGTAACACACACCCATACAATGCGCACCAACCCGTGATGTTTTTCTCACTGCTACTAGTGAATCTAATGTAACACACACCCATACAATGCGCACCACCCCGTGATGTTTTTTCTCACCCCTACTAGTGAATGTAATGTAACACACACCCATACAATGCGCACCACCCCGTGATGTTTTTCACACTCCTACTAGTGAATGTAATGTAACACACACCCATACAAAGCGCACCACCCCGTGATGTTTTTCTCACTCCTACTAGTGAATGTAATGTAACACACACCCATACAATGCGCACCACCCCGTGATGTTTTTCTCACTCCTACTAGTGAATGTAATGTAACACACACCCATACAATGCGCACCACCCCGTGATGTATTTCTCACTCCTATTAGTGAATGTAATGTAACACACACCCATACAATGCGCACCACCCCGTGATGTTTTTCTCACTCCTACTAGTGAATGTAATGTAACACACACCCATACAATGCGCACCACCCCGTGATGTTTTTCTCACTCCTACTAGTGAATCTAATGTAACACACACCCATACAATGCGCACCACGCCGTGATGTTTTTTTCACTGCTACTAGTGAATCTAATGTAACACACACCCATACAATAACCACCACCCCGTGATGTTTTTCTCACTCCTACTAGTGAATGTAATGTAACACACACCCATACAAAGCGCACCACCCCGTGATGTTTTTCTCACTCCTACTAGTGAATGTAATGTAACACACACCCATACAATGCGCACCACCCCGTGATGTTTTTCTCACTCCTACTAGTGAATGTAATGTAACACACACCCATACAATGCGCACCACCCCGTGATGTTTTTCTCACTCCTATTAGTGAATGTAATGTAACACACACCCATACAATGCGCACCACCCCGTGATGTTTTTCTCACTCCTACTAGTGAGTGTAATGTAACACACACCCATACAATGCGCACCACCCCGTGATGTTTTTCTCACTCCTACTAGTGAATCTAATGTAACACACACCCATACAAGGCGCACCACGCCGTGATGTTTTTCTCACTGCTACTAGTGAATCTAATGTAACACACACCCATACAAGGCGCACCACGCCGTGATGTTTTTCTCACTCCTACTAGTGAATGTAATGTAACACACACCCATACAATGCGCACCACCCCGTGATGTTTTTCTCACTCCTACTAGTGAATGTAATGTAACACACACCCATACAATGCGCACCACCCCGTGATGTTTTTCTCACTCCTACTAGTGAATGTAATGTAACACACACCCATACAATGCGCACCACCCCGTGATGTTTTTCTCACTCCTACTAGTGAATGTAATGTAACACACACCCATACAATGCGCACCACCCCGTGATGTTTTTCTCACTCCTACTAGTGAATCTATTGTAACACACACCCATACAATGCGCACCACCCCGTGATGATTTTCTCACTCCTACTAGTGAATCTAATGTAACAAACACCCATACAATGCGCACCACCCCGTGATGTTTTTCTCACTCCTACTAGTGAATGTAATGTAACACACACCCATACCATGCGAACCACCCCGTGATGTTTTTCTCACTCCTACTAGTGAATGTAATGTAACACACACCCATACAATGCGAACCACCCCGTGATGTTTTTCTCACTCCTACTAGTGAATCTAATGTAACACACACCCATACAATGCGCACCACCCCGTGATGTTTTTCTCACTCCTACTAGTGAATCTAATGTAACACACACCCATACAATGCGCACCACCCCGTGATGTTTTTCTCACTGCTACTAGTGAATCTAATGTAACACACCCATACAATGCGCACCACCCCGTGATGTTTTTCTCACTCCTACTAGTGAATGTAAAGTAACACACACCCATACAATGCGCACCACCCCTTGATGTTTTTCTCACTCCTACTAGTGAATGTAATGTAACACACACCCATACAATGCGCACCACCCCGTGATGATTTTCTCACTCCTACTAGTGAATGTAATGTAACACACACCCATACAATGCGCACCACCGCGTGATGATTTTCTCACTCCTACTCGTGAATCTAATGTAACAAACACCCATACAATTCGCACCACCCCGTGATGTTTTTCTCACTCCTACTAGTGAATGTAATGTAACACACACCCATACAATGTGCGCCACCCCGTGATGATTTTCTCACTCCTAATAGTGAATCTAATGTAACAAACACCCATGCAATGCGCACCACCCCGTGATGTTTTTCTCACTCCTACTAGTGAATGTAATGTAACAAACACCCATACAATGCGCACCACCCCGTGATGTTTTTCTAACTCCTACTAGTGAATCTAATGTAACACACACCCATACGATGAGAACAACCCCGTGATGTTTTTCTCACTCCTACTAGTGAATCTAATGTAACACACACCCATACAATGCGCACCACCCCCTGATGTTTTTCTCACTCCTACTAGTGAATGTAATGTAGCACACACCCATACCATGCGCACCACTGCGTGATGATTTTCTCACTCCTACTAGTGAATCTAATGTAACAAACACCTATACAATGCGCACCACCCCGTGATGTTTTTCTCACTCCTACTAGTGAATGTAATGTAACACACACCCATACAGTGCGCACCACCCCGTGATGATTTTCTCACTCCTACTAGTGAATCTAATGTAACAAACACCTATACAATGCGCACCACCCCGTGATGTTTTTCTCACTCCTACTAGTGAATGTAATGTAACAAACACCCATACAATGCGCACCACCCCGTGATGTTTTTCTCACTCCTACTAGTGAATGTAATGTAACACACACCCATACAATGCGCACCACCCCTAGAATTTTTTCTCACTCCTACTAGTGAATCTAATGTAACACACACCCATACAATGCGCACCACCCCCTGATGTTTTTCTCACACCTACTAGTGAATGTAATGTAACACACACCCATACCATGCGCACCACCCCGTGATGATTTTCTCACTCCTACTAGTGAATCTAATGTAACAAACACCCATACCATGCGCACCACCCCGTGATGTTTTGCTCACTCCTACTAGTGAATGTAATGTAACACACACCCATACAATGCGCACCACCCCGTGATGTTTTTCTCACTCCTACTAGTGAATGTAATGTAACACACACCCATACAATGCGCACCACCCCGTGATGTTTTTCTCACTCCTACTAGTGAATCTAATGTAACACACACCCATACAATGCGCACCAACCCGTGATGTTTTTCTCACTGCTACTAGTGAATCTAATGTAACACACACCCATACAATGCGCACCACCCCGTGATGTTTTTCTCACCCCTACTAGTGAATGTAATGTAACACACACCCATACAATGCGCACCACCCCGTGATGTTTTTCACACTCCTACTAGTGAATGTAATGTAACACACACCCATACAAAGCGCACCACCCCGTGATGTTTTTCTCACTCCTACTAGTGAATGTAATGTAACACACACCCATACAATGCGCACCACCCCGTGATGTTTTTCTCACTCCTACTAGTGAATGTAATGTAACACACACCCATACAATGCGCACCACCCCGTGATGTTTTTCTCACTCCTATTAGTGAATGTAATGTAACACACACCCATACAATGCGTACCACCCCGTGATGTTTTTCTCACTCCTACTAGTGAATGTAATGTAACACACACCCATACAATGCGCACCACCCCGTGATGTTTTTCTCACTCCTACTAGTGAATCTAATGTAACACACACCCATACAATGCGCACCACGCCGTGATGTTTTTTTCACTGCTACTAGTGAATCTAATGTAACACACACCCATACAATAACCACCACCCCGTGATATTTTTCTCACTCCTACTAGTGAATGTAATGTAACACACACCCATACAATGCGCACCACCCCGTGATGTTTTTCACACTCCTACTAGTGAATGTAATGTAACACACACCCATACAAAGCGCACCACCCCGTGATGGTTTTCTCACTCCTACTAGTGAATGTAATGTAACACACACCCATACAATGCGCACCACCCCGTGATGTTTTTCTCACTCCTACTAGTGAATGTAATGTAACACACACCCATACAATGCGCACCACCCCGTGATGTTTTTCTAACTCCTACTAGTGAATGTAATGTAACACACACCCATACAATGCGCACCACCCCGTGATGTTTTTCTCACTCCTACTAGTGAATCTAATGTAACACACACCCATACAATGCGCACCACGCCGTGATGTTTTTTTCACTGCTACTAGTGAATCTAATGTAACACACACCCATACAATAACAACCACCCCGTGATGTTTTTCTCACTCCTACTAGTGAATGTAATGTAAC
Source organism: Cavia porcellus (assembly GCF_034190915.1). NCBI lineage: Eukaryota > Metazoa > Chordata > Mammalia > Rodentia > Caviidae > Cavia > Cavia porcellus. The sequence continues at coordinate 426,188 of NW_026947582.1, read as the reverse complement.
ACACACCCATACAATGCGCACCACCCCGTGATGTTTTTCTCACTCCTACTAGTGAATGTAATGTAACACACACCCATACAATGCGCACCACCCCGTGATGTTTTTCTCACTCCTACTAGTGAATGTAATGTAACACACACCCATACAATGCGCACAACCCCGTGATGTTTTTGTCACTCCTACTAGTGAATGTAATGTAACACACACCCATACAATGCGCACCACCCGCTGATGTTTTTCTCACTGCTACTAGTGAATGTAATGTAACACACACCCACACAAAGCGCACCACCCCGTGATGTTTTTCTCACTCCTACTAGTGAATGTAATGTAACACACACCCATACAATGCGCACCACCCCGTGATGTTTTTCTCACTCCTACTAGTGAATCTAATGTAACACACACCCATACAATGCGCACCACCCCGTGATGTTTTTCTCACTCCTAATAGTGAATGTAATGTAACACACACCCATACAATGCGCACCACCCCGTGAGGTTTTTCTCACTCCTACTAGTGAATGTAATGTAACACACACCCATACAATGCGCACCAACCCGTGATGTTTTTCTCACTCCTACTAGTGAATCTAATGTAACACACACCCATACAATGCGCACCACCCCGTGATGTTTTTCTCACTCCTACTAGTGAATGTAATGTAACACACACCCATACAATGCGCACCACCCCGTGATGTTTTTCTCACTCCTACTAGTGAATCTAATGTAACAAACACCCATACAATGCGCACCTCCCCGTGATGTTTTTCTCACTCCTACTAGTGAATGTAATGTAACACACACCCATACAATGCGCACCACCCCGTGATGATTTTCTCACTCCTACTAGTGAATCTAATGTAACACACACCCATACAATGCGCACCACGCCGTGATGTTTTTCTCACTGCTACTAGTGAATGTAATGTAACACACACCCATACAATGCGCACCACCCCGTGATGTTTTTCTCACTCCTACTAGTGAATCTATTGTAACACACACCCATACAATGCGCACCACCCCGTGATGTTTTTCTCACTCCTACTAGTGAATCTAATGTAACACACACCCATACAATGCGCACCACCCCGTGATGTTTTTCTCACTCCTACTAGTGAATGTAATGTAACACACACCCATACAATGCGCACCACCGCGTGATGATTTTCTCACTCCTACTAGTGAATCTAATGTAACAAACACCCATACAATGCGCACCACCCCGTGATGTTTTTCTCACTCCTACTAGTGAATGTAATGTAACACACACCCATACAATGCACACCACCCCGTGATGATTTTCTCACTCCTACTAGTGAATCTAATGTAACAAACACCCATACAATGCGCACCACCCCGTGATGTTTTTCTCACTCCTACTAGTGAATGTAATGTAACACACACCCATACAATGCGCACCACCCCGTGATGTTTTTCTCACTCCTACTAGTGAATCTAATGTAACACACACCCATACGATGAGAACCACCCCGTGATGATTTTCTCACTCCTACTAGTGAATCTAATGTAACAAACACCCATACAATGCGCACCACCTCGTGATGTTTTTCTCACTCCTACTAGTGAATGTAATGTAACAAACACCCATACAATGCGCACCACCCCGTGATGTTTTTCTCACTCCTACTAGTGAATGTAATGTAACACACACCCATACAATGCGCACCAACCCGTGAATTTTTTCTCACTCCTACTAGTGAATCTAATGTAACACACACCCATGCAATGCACACCAGCCCCTGATGTTTTTCTCACTCCTACTAGTGAATGTAATGTAACAAACACCCATACAATGCGCACCACCCCGTGATGTTTTTCTCACTCCTACTAGTGAATGTAATGTAACACACACCCATACAATGAGCACCACCCCGTGAATTTTTTCTCACTCCTACTAGTGAATCTAATGTAACACACACCCATACAATGCACACCACCCCCTGATGTTTTTCTCACTCCTACTAGTGAATGTAATGTAACACACACCCATACCATGCGCACCACCCCGTGATGATTTTCTCACTCATACTAGTGAATCTAATGTAACAAACACCCATACCATGCGCACCACCCCGTGATGTTTTTCTCACTCCTACTAGTGAATGTAATGTAACACACACCCATACAATGCGCACCACCCCATGATGTTTTTCTCACTCCTACTAGTGAATCTAATGTAACAAACACCCATACAATGCGCACCACCACGTGATGTTTTTCTCACTCCTACTAGTGAATGTAATGTAACACACACCCATACAATGCGCACCACCCCGTGATGTTTTTCTCACTCCTACTAGTGAATGTAAGGTAACACACACCCATACAATGCGCACCACCCCGTGATGTTTTTCTCACTCCTACTAGTGAAAGTAATGTAACACACACCCATACAATGCGCACCACCCCGTGATGTTTTTCTCACTCCTATTAGTGAATGTAATGTAACACACACCCATACAATGCGCACCACCCCGTGATGTTTTTCTCACTCCTAATAGTGAATATAATGTAACACACACCCATACAATGCGCACCACCCCGTGATGTTTTTTTCACTGCTACTAGTGAATCTAATGTAACACACACCCATACAATAAGCACCACCCCGTGATGTTTTTCTCACTCCTACTAGTGAATGTAATGTAACACACACCCATACAATGCGCACCACCCCGTGATGTTTTTCTCACTCCTACTAGTGAATGTAATGTAACACACACCCATACAATGCGCACCACCCCGTGATGTTTTTCTCACTCCTACTAGTGAATGTAATGTAACACACACCCATACAATGCGCACCACCCCGTGATGTTTTTCTCACTCCTACTAGAGAATGTAATGTAACACACACCCATACCATGCGCACCACTGCGTGATGATTTTCTCACTCCTACTAGTGAATCTAATGTAACAAACACCCATACAATGCGCACCACCCCGTGATGTTTTTCTCACTCCTACTAGTGAATGTAATGTAACACACACCCATACAATGCGCACCACCCCGTGATGATTTTCTCACTCCTACTAGTGAATCTAATGTAACAAACACCCATACAATGCGCACCACCCCGTGATGTTTTTCTCACTCCTACTAGTGAATGTAATGTAACAAACACCCATACAATGCACACCACCCCGTGATGTTTTTCTCACTCCTACTAGTGAATGTAATGTAACAAACACCCATACAATGCGCACCACCCCGTGATGTTTTTCTCACTCCTACTAGTGAATGTAATGTAACACACACCCATACAATGCGCACCACCCCGTGTATTTTTTCTCACTCCTACTAGTGAATCTAATGTAACACACACCCATACAATGCGCACCACCCCCTGATGTTTTTCTCACTCCTACTAGTGAATGTAATGTAACACACACCCATACCATGCGCACCACCCCTTGATGATTTTCTCACTCCTACTAGTGAATCTAATGTAACAAACACCCATACCATGCGCACCACCCCGTGATGTTTTGCTCACTCCTACTAGTGAATGTAATGTAACACACACCCATACAATGCGCACCACCCCGTAATGTTTTTCTCACTCCTACTAGTGAATGTAATGTAACACACACCCATACAATGCGCACCACCCCGTGATGTTTTTCTCACTCCTACTAGTGAATCTAATGTAACACACACCAATACAATGCGCACCAACCCGTGATGTTTTTCTCACTGCTACTAGTGAATGTAATGTAACACACACCCATACAATGCGCACCACCCCGTGATGTTTTTCTCACTCCTACTAGTGAATGTAATGTAACACACACCCATACAAAGCGCACCACCCCGTTATGTTTTTCTCACTCCTACTAGTGAATGTAATGTAACACACACCCATACAATGCGCACCACCCCGTGATGTTTTTCTCACTCCTACTAGTGAATGTAATGTAACACACACCCATACAATGCGCACCACCCCGTGATGTTTTTCTCACTCCTATTAGTGAATGTAATGTAACACACACCCATACAATGCGCACCACCCCGTGATGTTTTTCTCACTCCTACTATTGAATGTAATGTAACACACACCCATACAATGCGCACCACCCCGTGATGTTTTTCTAACTCCTACTAGTGAATCTAATGTAACACACACACATACAATGCGCACCACCCCGTGATGTTTTTTTCACTGCTACTAGTGAATCTAATGTAACACACACCCATACAATAAGCACCACCCCGTGATGTTTTTCTCACTCCTACTAGTGAATGTAATGTAACACACACCCATACAATGCGCACCACCCCGTGATGTTTTTCTCACTCCTACTAGTGAATGTAATGTAACACACACCCATACAATGCGCACCACCCCGTGATGTTTTTCTCACTCCTACTAGTGAATGTAATGTAACACACACCCATACAATGCGCACAACCCCGTGATGTTTTTCTCACTCCTACTAGTGAATGTAATGTAACACACACCCATACAATGCGCACCACCCGGTGATGTTTTTCTCACTGCTACTAGTGAATGTAATGTAACACACACCCATACAAAGCGCACCACCCCGTGATGTTTTTCTCACTCCTACTAGTGAATGTAACACACAGCCATACAATGCGCACCAGCCCGTGATGTTTTTCTCACTCCTACTAGTGAATCTAATGTAACACACACCCATACAATGCGCACCACCCCGTGATGTTTTTCTCACTCCTACTAGTGAATCTAATGTAACACACACCCATACAATGCGCACCACCCCGTGATGTTTTTCTCACTCCTACTAGTGAATCTAATGTAACAAACACCCATACAATGCGCACCACCCCGTGATGTTTTTCTCACTCCTACTAGTGAATGTAATGTAACACACACCCATACAATGCGCAACAGCCCGTGATGTTTTTCTCACTCCTACTAGTGAATCTAATGTAACACACACCCATACAATGCGCACCACCCCGTGATGTTTTTCTCACTCCTACTAGTGAATGTAATGTAACACACACCCATACAATGCGCACCACCCCGTGATGTTTTTCTCACTCCTACTAGTGAATCTAATGTAACAAACACCCATACAATGCGCACCACCCCGTGATGTTTTTCTCACTCCTACTAGTGAATGTAATGTAACACACACCCATACAATGCGCACCACCCCGTGATGTTTTTCTCACTCCTACTAGTGAATCTAATGTAACACACACCCATACAAAACGCACCACCCCGTGATGTTTTTCTCACTTCTACTAGTGAATGTAATGTAACACACACCCATACAATGCGCACCACCCCGTGATGATTTTCTCACTCCTACTAGTGAATCTAATGTAACACACACCCATACAATGCGCACCACCCCGTGATGTTTTTCTCACTGCTACTAGTGAATGTAATGTAACACACACCCATACAATGCGCACCACCCCGTGATGTTTTTCTCACTCCTACTAGTGAATCTATTGTAACACACACCCATACAATGCGCACCACCCCGTGATGTTTTTCTCACTCCTACTAGTGAATCTAATGTAACACACACCCATACAATGCGCACCACCCCGTGATGTTTTTCTCACTCCTACTAGTGAATGTAATGTAACACACACCCATACAATGCGCACCACCGCGTGATGATTTTCTCACTCCTACTAGTGAATCTAATGTAACAAACACCCATACAATGCGCACCACCCCGTGATGTTTTTCTCACTCCTACTAGTGAATGTAATGTAACACACACCCATACAATGCGCACCACCCCGTGATGATTTTCTCACTCCTACTAGTGAATCTAATGTAACAAACACCCATACAATGTGCACCACCCCGTGATGTTTTTCTCACTCCTACTAGTGAATGTAATGTAACACACACCCATACAATGCGCACCACCCCGTGATGTTTTTCTCACTCCTAATAGTGAATCTAATGTAACACACACCCATACGATGAGAACCAACCCGTGATGTTTTTCTCACTGCTACTAGTGAATCTAATGTAACACACACCAATACAATGCGCACCACCCCCTGATGTTTTTCTCACTCCTACTAGTGAATCTAATGTAACACACACCCATACCATGCGCACCACTGCGTGATGATTTTCTCACTCCTACTAGTGAATCTAATGTCACAAACACCCATACAATGCGCACCACCCCGTGATGTTTTTCTCACTCCTACTAGTGAATCTAATGTAACAAACACCCATACAATGCGCACCACCCCGTGATGATTTTCTCACTCCTACTAGTGAATGTAATGTAACACACACCCATACAATGCGCACCACCCCGTGATGATTTTCTCACTCCTACTAGTGAATCTAATGTAACAAACACCCATACAATGCGCACCACCCCGTGATGTTTTTCTCACTCCTACTAGTGAATGTAATGTAACAAACACCCATACAATGCGCACCACCCCGTGATGTTTTTCTCACTCCTACTAGTGAATGTAATGTAACACACACCCATACAATGCGCACCACCCCGTGAATTTTTTCTCACTCCTACTAGTGAATGTAATGTAACACACACCCATACACTGCACACCACCCCTGATGTTTTTCTCACTCCTACTAGTGAATGTAATGTAACAAACACCCATACAATGCGCACCACCCCGTGATGTTTTTCTCGCTCCTACTAGTGAATGTAATGTAACACACACCCATACAATGAGCACCACCCCGTGAATTTTTTCTCACTCCTACTAGTGAATCTAATGTAACACACACACATACAATGCACACCACCCCCTGATGTTTTTCTCACTCCTACTAGTGAATGTAATGTAACACACACCCATACCATGCGCACCACCCCGTGATGATTTTCTCACTCCTACTAGTGAATCTAATGTAACAAACACCCATACCATGCGCACTACCCCGTGATGTTTTTCTCACTCCTACTAGTGAATGTAATGTAACACACACCCATACAATGCGCACCACCCCATGATGTTTTTCTCACTCCTACTAGTGAATCTAATGTAACAAACACCCATACAATGCGCACCACCCCGTGATGTTTTTCTCACTCCTAATAGTGAATGTAATGTAACACACACCCATACAATGCGCACCACCACGTGATGTTTTTCTCACTCCTACTATTGAATGTAATGTAACACACACCCATACAATACGCACCACCCCGTGATGTTTTTCTCACTCCTATTAGTGAATGTAATGTAACACACACCCATACAATGCGCACCACCCCGTGATGTTTTTCTCACTCCTACTAGTGAATGTAATGTAACACACACCCATACAATGCGCACCACCCCGTTATGTTTTTCTCACTCCTACTAGTGAATCTAATGTAACACACACCCATACAATGCGCACCACCCCGTGATGTTTTTTTCACTGCTACTAGTGAATCTAATGTAACACACACCCATACAATAAGCACCACCCCGTGATGTTTTTCTCACTCCTACTAGTGAATGTAATGTAACACACACCCATACAATGCGCACCACCCCGTGATGTTTTTCTCACTCCTACTAGTGAATGTAATGTAACACACACCCATACAATGCACACCACCCCGTGATGTTTTTCTCACTCCTACTAGTGAATCTAATGTAACACACACCCATACAATGCGCACCACCCCGTGATGTTTTTCTCACTCCTACTAGTGAATGTAATGTAACACACACCCATACCATGCGCACCACCCCGTGATGATTTTCTCACTCCTACTAGTGAATCTAATGTAACAAACACCCATACAATGCGCACCACCCGGTGATGTTTTTCTCACTCCTACTAGTGAATGTAATGTAACAAACACCCATACAATGCGCACCACCCCGTGATGTTTTGCTCACTCCTAATAGTGAATGTAATGTAACACACACCCATACAATGCGCAACACCCCGTGAATTTTTTCTCACTCCTACTAGTGAATCTAATGTAACACACACCCATACAATGCACACCACCCCCTGATGTTTTTCTCACTCCTACTTGTGAATGTAATGTAACAAACACCCATACAATGCGCACCACCCCGTGATGTTTTTCTCACTCCTACTAGTGAATGTAATGTAACACACACCCATACAATGCGCACCACCCCGTAAATTTTTTCTCACTCCTACTAGTGAATCTAATGTAACACACACCCATACAATGCACACCACCCCCTGATGTATTTCTCACTCCTACTAGTGAATGTAATGTAACACACACCCATACCATGCGCACCACTCCGTGATGATTTTCTCACTCCTACTAGTGAATCTAATGTAACAAACACCCATACCATGCGCACCACCCCGTGATGATTTTCTCACTCCTACTAGTGAATCTAATGTAACACACACCCATACAATGCACACCACCCCCTGATGTTTTTGTCACTCCTACTAGTGAATGTAATGTAACACACACCCATACAATGCGCACCACCCCGTGATGTTTTTCTCACTCCTACTAGTGAATGTAATGTAACACACACCCATACAATGCGCACCACACCGTGATATTTTTCTCACTACTATTAGTGAATGTAATGTAACACACACCCATACAATGCGCACTACCCCGTGATGTTTTTCTCACTCCTACTAGTGAATGTAATGTAACACACACCCATACAATGCGCACCACCCCGTGATGTTTTTCTCACTCCTACTAGTGAATCTAATGTAACACACACCCATACAATGCGCACCACCCCGTGATGTTTTTTTCACTGCTACTAGTGAATCTAATGTAACACACACCCATACAATAAGCACCACCCCGTGATGTTTTTTTCACTCCTACTAGTGAATGTAATGTAACACACACCCATACAATGCGCACCACCCCGTGATGTTTTTCTCACTCCTACTATTGAATGTAATGTAACACACACCCATACAATGCGCACCACCCCGTGATGTTTTTCTCACTCCTACTAGTGAATGTAATGTAACACACACCCATACAATGCGCAACACCCCGTGATGTTTTTCTCACTCCTACTAGAGAATGTAATGTAACACACACCCATACCATGCGCACCACTGCGTGATGATTTTCTCACTCCTACTAGTGAATCTAATGTAACAAACACCCATACAATGCGCACCACCCCGTGATGTTTTTCTCACTCCTACTAGTGAATGTAATGTAACACACACCCATACAATGCGCACCACCCCGTGATGATTTTCTCACTCCTACTAGTGAATCTAATGTAACAAACACCCATACAATGCGCACCACCCCGTGATGTTTTTCTCACTCCTACTAGTGAATGTAATGTAACAAACACCCATACAATGCACACCACCCCGTGATGTTTTTCTCACTCCTACTAGTGAATGTAATGTAACACACACCCATACAATGCGCACCACCCCGTGAATTTTTTCTCACTCCTACTAGTGAATCTAATGTAACACACACCCATACAATGCGCACCACCCCCTTATGTTTTTCTCACTCCTACTAGTGAATGTAATGTAACACACACCCATACCATGCGCACCACCCCGTGATGATTTTCTCACTCCTACTAGTGAATCTAATGTAACAAACACCCATACCATGCGCACCACCCCGTGATGTTTTTCTCACTCCTACTAGTGAATGTAATGTAACACACACCCATACAAAGCGCACCACCCCGTGATGTTTTTCTCACTCCTACTAGTGAATGTAATGTAACACACACCCATACAATGCGCACCACCCCGTGATGTTTTTCTCACTCCTACTAGTGAATGTAATGTAACACACACCCATATAATGCGCACCACCCCGTGATGTTTTTCTCACTCCTATTAGTGAATGTAATGTAACACACACCCATAAAATGCGCACCACCCCGTGATGTTTTTCTCACTCCTACTAGTGAATCTAATGTAACACACACCCATACAATGCGCACCACCCCGTGATGTTTTTTTCACTGCTACTAGTGAATCTAATGTAACACACACCCATACAATAAGCACCACCCCGTGATGTTTTTCTCACTCCTACTAGTGAATCTAATGTAACACACACCCATACAATGCACACCACCCCGTGATGTTTTTCTCACTCCTACTAGTGAATGTAATGTAACACACACCCATACAATGCGCACCACCCCGTGATGTTTTTCTCACTCCTACTAGTGAATGTAATGTAACACACACCCATAGAATGCGCACCACCCCGTGATGTTTTTCTCACTGCTACTAGTGAATGTAATGTAACACACACCCATACAAAGCGCACCACCCCGTGATGTTTTTCTCACTCCTACTAGTGAATCTAATGTAACACACACCCATACAATGCGCACCACCCCGTGATGTTTTTTTCACTGCTACTAGTGAATCTAATGTAACACACACCCATACAATAAGCACCACCCCGTGATGTTTTTCTCACTCCTACTAGTGAATGTAATGTAACACACACCCATACAATGCGCACCACCCCGTGATGTTTTTCTCACTCCTACTAGTGAATGTAATGTAACACACACCCATACAATGCGCACCACCCCGTGATGTTTTTCTCACTCCTACTAGTGAATGTAATGTAACACACACCCATACAATGCGCACCACCCCGTGATGTTTTTCTCACTCCTACTAGTGAATGTAATGTAACACACACCCATACAATGCGCACCACCCCGTGATGTTTTTCTCACTGCTACTAGTGAATGTAATGTAACACACACCCATACAAAGCGCACCACCCCGTGATGTTTTTCTCACTCCTACTAGTTAATGTAATGTAACACACACCCATACAATGCGCACCACCCCGTGATGTTTTTCTCACTCCTACTAGTGAATCTAATGTAACACACACCCATAAAATGCGCACCACCCCGTGATGATTTTCTCACTCCTACTAGTGAATCTAATGTAACACACACCCATACAATGCGCACCACCCCGTGATGTTTTTCTCACTCCTATTAGTGAATGTAATGTAACACACACCCATACAATGCGCACCACCCCGTGATGTTTTTCTCACTCCTACTAGTGAATCTAATGTAACAAACACCCATACAATGCGCACCACCCCGTGATGTTTTTCTCACTCCTACTAGTGAATCTAATGTAACACACACCCATACAATGCGCACCACCCCGTGATGTTTTTCTCACTCCTACTAGTGAATCTAATGTAACACACATCCATACAATGCGCACCACCCCGTGATGTTTTTCTCACTGCTACTAGTGAATGTAATGTAGCACAAACCCATACAATGCGCACCACCCCGTGATGATTTTCTCACTCCTACTAGTGAATCTAATGTAACACACACCCATACAATGCGCACCACCCCGTGATGTTTTTCTCACTGCTACTAGTGAATGTAATGTAACACACACCCATACAATGCGCACCACCCCGTGATGTTTTTCTCACTCCTACTAGTTAATCTATTGTAACACACACCCATACAATGCGCACCACCCCGTGATGTTTTTCTCACTCCTACTAGTGAATCTAATGTAACACACACCCATACAATGCGCACCACCCCGTGATGTTTTTCTCACTCCTACTAGTGAATGTAATGTAACACACACCCATACAATGCGCACCACCCCGTGATGTTTTTCTCACTCCTACTAGTGAATCTAATGTAACACACACCCATAAAATGCGCACCACCGCGTTATGTTTTTCTCACTCCTACTAGTGAGTGTAACGTAACACACACCCATACAATGCGCACCACCCCGTGATGTTTTTCTCACTCCTACTAGTGAATGTAACGTAACACACACCCATACAATGCGCACCACCCCGTGATGTTTTTCTCACTCCTACTAGTGAATCTAATGTAACAAACACCCATACAATGCGCACCACCCCGTGATGTTTTTCTCACTCCTACTAGTGAATGTAATGTAACACACACCCATACAATGCGCACCACCCCGTGATGTTTTTCTCACTCCTACTAGTGAATCTAATGTAACACACACCCATACAATGCGCACCACCCCGTGATGTTTTTCTCACTTCTACTAGTGAATGTAATGTAACACACACCCATACAATGCGCACCACCCCGTGATGATTTTCTCACTCCTACTAGTGAATCTAATGTAACACACACCCATACAATGCGCACCACCCCGTGATGTTTTTCTCACTGCTACTAGTGAATGTAATGTAACACACACCCATACAATGCGCACCACCCCGTGATGTTTTTCTCACTCCTACTAGTGAATCTATTGTAACACACACCCATACAATGCGCACCACCCCGTGATGTTTTTCTCACTCCTACTAGTGAATCTAATGTAACACACAACCATACAATGCGCACCACCGCGTGATGATTTTCTCACTCCTACTAGTGAATCTAATGTAACAAACACCCATACAATGCGTACCACCCCGTGATGTTTTTCTCACTCCTACTAGTGAATGTAATGTAACACACACCCATACAATGCGCACCACCCCGTGATGATTTTCTCACTCCTACTAGTGAATCTAATGTAACAAACACCCATACAATGTGCACCACCCCGTGATGTTTTTCTCACTCCTACTAGTGAATGTAATGTAACACACACCCATACAATGCGCACCACCCCGTGATGTTTTTCTCACTCCTAATAGTGAATCTAATGTAACACACACCCATACGATGAGAACCACCCCGTGATGTTTTTCTCACTGCTACTAGTGAATCTAATGTAACACACACCCATACAATGCGCACCACCCCCTGATGTTTTTCTCACTCCTACTAGTGAATCTAATGTAACACACACCCATACAATGCGCACCACCCCGTGATGTTTTTCTCACTGCTACTAGTGAATGTAATGTAACACACACCCATACAATGCGCACCACCCCGTGATGTTTTTCTCACTCCTACTAGTGAATCTATTGTAACACACACCCATACAATGCGCACCACCCCGTGATGTTTTTCTCACTCCTACTAGTGAATGTAATGTAACACACACCCATACAATGCGCACCACCCCGTGATGATTTCCTCACTCCTACTAGTGAATCTAATGTAACAAACACCCATACAATGTGCACCACCCCGTGATGTTTTTCTCACTCCTACTAGTGAATGTAATGTAACACACACCCATACGATGCGCACCACCCCGTGATGTTTTTCTCACTCCTAATAGTGAATCTAATGTAACACACACCCATACGATGAGAACCACCCCGTGATGTTTTTCTCACTGCTACTAGTGAATCTAATGTAACACACACCCATACAATGCGCACCACCCCCTGATGTTTTTCTCACTCCTACTAGTGAATCTAATGTAACACACACCCATACAATGCGCACCACCCCGTGATGTTTTTCTCACTGCTACTAGTGAATGTAATGTAACACACACCCATACAATGCGCACCACCCCGTGATGGTTTTCTCACTCCTACTAGTGAATCTATTGTAACACACACCCATACAATGCGCACCACCCCGTGATGTTTTTCTCACTCCTACTAGTGAATGTAATGTAACACACACCCATACAATGCGCACCACCCGTGATGATTTTCTCACTCCTACTAGTGAATCTAATGTAACAAACACCCATACAATGTGCACCACCCCGTGATGTTTTTCTCACTCCTACTAGTGAATGTAATGTAACACACACCCATACGATGCGCACCACCCCGTGATGTTTTTCTCACTCCTAATAGTGAATCTAATGTAACACACACCCATACGATGAGAACCACCCCGTGATGTTTTTCTCACTGCTACTAGTGAATCTAATGTAACACACACCCATACAATGCGCACCACCCCCTGATGTTTTTCTCACTCCTACTAGTGAATGTAATGTAACACACACCCATACCATGCGCACCACTGCGTGATGATTTTCTCACTCCTACTAGTGAATCTAATGTCACAAACACCCATACAATGCGCACCACCCCGTGATGTTTTTCTCACTCCTACTAGTAAATCTAATGTAACAAACACCCATACAATGCGCACCACCCCGTGATGTTTTTCTCACTCCTACTAGTGAATGTAATGTAACACACAGCCATACAATGCGCACCACCCCGTGATGATTTTCTCACTCCTACTAGTGAATCTAATGTAACAAACACCCATACAATGCGCACCACCCCGTGATGTTTTTCTCACTCCTACTAGTGAATGTAATGTAACACACACCCATAAAATGCGCACCACCGCGTTATGTTTTTCTCATTCCTACTAGTGAGTGTAACGTAACACACACCCATACAATGCGCACCACCCCGTGATGTTTTTCTCACTCCTACTAGTGAATGTAACGTAACACACACCCATACAATGCGCACCACCCCGTGATGTTTTTCTCACTCCTACTAGTGAATCTAATGTAACAAACACCCATACAATGCGCACCACCCCGTGATGTTTTTCTCACTCCTACTAGTGAATGTAATGTAACACACACCCATACAATGCGCACCACCCCGTGATGTTTTTCTCACTCCTACTAGTGAATCTAATGTAACACACACCCATACAATGCGCACCACCCCGTGATGTTTTTCTCACTTCTACTAGTGAATGTAATGTAACACACACCCATACAATGCGCACCACCCCGTGATGATTTTCTCACTCCTACTAGTGAATCTAATGTAACAAACACCCATACAATGCGCACCACCCCGTGATGTTTTTCTCACTGCTACTAGTGAATGTAATGTAACACACACCCATACAATGCGCACCACCCCGTGATGTTTTTCTCACTCCTACTAGTGAATCTATTGTAACACACACCCATACAATGCGCACCACCCCGTGATGTTTTTCTCACTCCTACTAGTGAATCTAATGTAACACACACCCATACAATGCGCACCACCGAGTGATGATTTTCTCACTCCTACTAGTGAATCTAATGTAACAAACACCCATACAATGCGCACCACCCCGTGATGTTTTTCTCACTCCTACTAGTGAATGTAATGTAACACACACCCATACAATGCGCACCACCCCGTGATGATTTTCTCACTCCTACTAGTGAATCTAATGTAACAAACACCCATACAATGTGCACCACCCCGTGATGTTTTTCTCACTCCTACTAGTGAATGTAATGTAACACACACCCATACAATGCGCACCACCCCGTGATGTTTTTCTCACTCCTAATAGTGAATCTAATGTAACACACACCCATACGATGAGAACCACCCCGTGATGTTTTTCTCACTGCTACTAGTGAATCTAATGTAACACACACCCATACAATGCGCACCACCCCCTGATGTTTTTCTCACTCCTACTAGTGAATGTAATGTAACACACACCCATACCATGCGCACCACTGCGTGATGATTTTCTCACTCCTACTAGTGAATCTAATGTCACAAACACCCATACAATGCGCACCACCCCGTGATGTTTTTCTCACTCCTACTAGTGAATCTAATGTAACACACACCCATACAATGCGCACCACCCCGTGATGTTTTTCTCACTTCTACTAGTGAATGTAATGTAACACACACCCATACATTGCGCACCACCCCGTGATGATTTTCTCACTCCTACTAGTGAATCTAATGTAACACACACCCATACAATGCGCACCACCCCGTGATGTTTTTCTCACTGCTACTAGTGAATGTAATGTAACACACACCCATACAATGCGCACCACCCCGTGATGTTTTTCTCACTCCTACTAGTGAATCTATTGTAACACACACCCATACAATGCGCACCACCCCGTGATGTTTTTCTCACTCCTACTAGTGAATGTAATGTAACACACACCCATACAATGCGCACCACCGCGTGATGATTTTCTCACTCCTACTAGTGAATCTAATGTAACAAACACCCATACAATGCGCACCACCCCGTGATGTTTTTCTCACTCCTACTAGTGAATGTAATGTAACACACACCCATACAATGCGCACCACCCCGTGATGATTTTCTCACTCCTACTAGTGAATCTAATGTAACAAACACCCATACAATGTGCACCACCCCGTGATGTTTTTCTCACTCCTACTAGTGAATGTAATGTAAGACACACCCATACAATGCGCACCACCCCGTGATGTTTTTCTCACTCCTAATAGTGAATGTAATGTAACACACACCCATACGATGAGAACCACCCCGTGATGTTTTTCTCACTGCTACTAGTGAATCTAATGTAACACACACCCATACAATGCGCACCACCCCCTGATGTTTTTCTCACTCCTACTAGTGAATGTAATGTAACACACACCTATACCATGCGCACCACTGCGTGATGATTTTCTCACTCCTACTAGTGAATCTAATGTCACAAACACCCATACAATGCGCACCACCCCGTGATGTTTTTCTCACTCCTACTAGTGAATCTAATGTAACAAACACCCATACAATGCGCACCACCCCGTGATGTTTTTCTCACTCCTACTAGTGAATGTAATGTAACACACACCCATACAATGCGCACCACCCCGTGATGTTTTTCTCACTCCTACTAGTGAATGTAATGTAACAAACACCCATACAATGCGCACCACCCCGTGATGATTTTCTCACTCCTACTAGTGAATCTAATGTAACAAACACCCATACAATGCGCACCACCCCGTGATGTTTTTCTCACTCCTACTAGTGAATGTAATGTAACAAACACCCATACAATGCGCACCACCCCGTGATGTTTTTCTCACTCCTACTAGTGAATGTAATGTAACACACACCCATACAATGCGCACCTCCCCGTGAAGTTTTTCTCACTCCTACTAGTGAATGTAATGTAACACACACCCATACAATGCACACCACCCCCTGATGTTTTTCTCACTCCTACTAGTGAATGTAATGTAACAAACACCCATACAATGCGCACCACCCCGTGATGTTTTTCTCACTCATACTAGTGAATGTAATGTAACACACATCCATACAATGAGCACCACCCCGTGAATTTTTTCTCACTCCTACTAGTGAATCTAATGTAACACACACACATACAATGCACACCACCCCCTGATGTTTTTCTCACTCCTACTAGTGAATGTAATGTAACACACACCCATACCATGCGCACCACCCTGTGATGATTTTCTCAATCCTACTAGTGAATCTAATGTAACAAACACCCATACCATGCGCACCACCCCGTGATGTTTTTCTCACTCCTACGAGTGAATGTAATGTAACACACACCCATACAATGCGCACCACCCCATGATGTTTTTCTCACTCCTACTAGTGAATCTAATGTAACAAACACCTATACAATGCGCACCACCCCGTGATGTTTTTCTCACTCCTACTAGTGAATATAATGTAACACACACCCATACAATGCGCACCACCCCGTGATGTTTTTCTCACTCCTACTAGTGAATGTAATGTAACACACACCCATACAATGCGCACCACCCCGTGATGTTTTTCTCACTCCTATTAGTGAATGTAATGTAACACACACCCATACAATGCGCACCACCCCGTGATGTTTTTCTCACTCCTACTAGTGAATGTAATGTAACACACACCCATACAATGCGCACCACCCCGTGATGTTTTTCTCACTCCTACTAGTGAATCTAATGTAACACACACCCATACAATGCACACCACCCCGTGATGTTTTTTTCACTGCTACTAGTGAATCTAATGTAACACACACCCATACAATAAGCACCACCCCGTGATGTTTTTCTCACTCCTACTAGTGAATGTAATGTAACCCACACCCATACAATGCGCACCACCCCGTGATGTTTTTCTCACTCCTACTAGTGAATGTAATGTAACACACACCCATACAATGCGCACCACCCCGTGATGTTTTTCTCACTCCTACTAGTGAATGTAATGTAACACACACCCATACAATGTGCACCACCCCGTGATGTTTTTCTCACTCCTACTAGAGAATGTAATGTAACACACACCCATACCATGCGCACCACTGCGTGATGATTTTCTCACTCCTACTAGTGAATCTAATGTAACAAACACCCATACAATGCGCACCACCCCGTGATGTTTTTCTCACTCCTACTAGTGAATGTAACGTAACACACACCCATACAATGCGCACCACCCCGTGATGATTTTCTCACTCCTACTAGTGAATCTAATGTAACAAACACCCATACAATGCGCACCACCCCGTGATGTTTTTCTCACTCCTACTAGTGAATGTAATGTAACAAACACCCATACAATGCGCACCACCCCGTGATGTTTTTCTCACTCCTACTAGTTAATCTATTGTAACACACACCCATACAATGCGCACCACCCCGTGATGTTTTTCTCACTCCTACTAGTGAATCTAATGTAACACACACCCATACAATGCGCACCACCCCGTGATGTTTTTCTCACTCCTACTAGTGAATGTAATGTAACACACACCCATACAATGCGCACCACCCCGTGATGTTTTTCTCACTCCTACTAGTGAATCTAATGTAACACACACCCATAAAATGCGCACCACCGCGTTATGTTTTTCTCACTCCTACTAGTGAGTGTAACGTAACACACACCCATACAATGCGCACCACCCCGTGATGTTTTTCTCACTCCTACTAGTGAATGTAACGTAACACACACCCATACAATGCGCACCACCCCGTGATGTTTTTCTCACTCCTACTAGTGAATCTAATGTAACAAACACCCATACAATGCGCACCACCCCGTGATGTTTTTCTCACTCCTACTAGTGAATGTAATGTAACACACACCCATACAATGCGCACCACCCCGTGATGTTTTTCTCACTCCTACTAGTGAATCTAATGTAACACACACCCATACAATGCGCACCACCCCGTGATGTTTTTCTCACTTCTACTAGTGAATGTAATGTAACACACACCCATACAATGCGCACCACCCCGTGATGATTTTCTCACTCCTACTAGTGAATCTAATGTAACACACACCCATACAATGCGCACCACCCCGTGATGTTTTTCTCACTGCTACTAGTGAATGTAATGTAACACACACCCATACAATGCGCACCACCCCGTGATGTTTTTCTCACTCCTACTAGTGAATCTATTGTAACACACACCCATACAATGCGCACCACCCCGTGATGTTTTTCTCACTCCTACTAGTGAATCTAATGTAACACACAACCATACAATGCGCACCACCGCGTGATGATTTTCTCACTCCTACTAGTGAATCTAATGTAACAAACACCCATACAATGCGTACCACCCCGTGATGTTTTTCTCACTCCTACTAGTGAATGTAATGTAACACACACCCATACAATGCGCACCACCCCGTGATGATTTTCTCACTCCTACTAGTGAATCTAATGTAACAAACACCCATACAATGTGCACCACCCCGTGATGTTTTTCTCACTCCTACTAGTGAATGTAATGTAACACACACCCATACAATGCGCACCACCCCGTGATGTTTTTCTCACTCCTAATAGTGAATCTAATGTAACACACACCCATACGATGAGAACCACCCCGTGATGTTTTTCTCACTGCTACTAGTGAATCTAATGTAACACACACCCATACAATGCGCACCACCCCCTGATGTTTTTCTCACTCCTACTAGTGAATCTAATGTAACACACACCCATACAATGCGCACCACCCCGTGATGTTTTTCTCACTGCTACTAGTGAATGTAATGTAACACACACCCATACAATGCGCACCACCCCGTGATGTTTTTCTCACTCCTACTAGTGAATCTATTGTAACACACACCCATACAATGCGCACCACCCCGTGATGTTTTTCTCACTCCTACTAGTGAATGTAATGTAACACACACCCATACAATGCGCACCACCCCGTGATGATTTCCTCACTCCTACTAGTGAATCTAATGTAACAAACACCCATACAATGTGCACCACCCCGTGATGTTTTTCTCACTCCTACTAGTGAATGTAATGTAACACACACCCATACGATGCGCACCACCCCGTGATGTTTTTCTCACTCCTAATAGTGAATCTAATGTAACACACACCCATACGATGAGAACCACCCCGTGATGTTTTTCTCACTGCTACTAGTGAATCTAATGTAACACACACCCATACAATGCGCACCACCCCCTGATGTTTTTCTCACTCCTACTAGTGAATCTAATGTAACACACACCCATACAATGCGCACCACCCCGTGATGTTTTTCTCACTGCTACTAGTGAATGTAATGTAACACACACCCATACAATGCGCACCACCCCGTGATGGTTTTCTCACTCCTACTAGTGAATCTATTGTAACACACACCCATACAATGCGCACCACCCCGTGATGTTTTTCTCACTCCTACTAGTGAATGTAATGTAACACACACCCATACAATGCGCACCACCCCGTGATGATTTTCTCACTCCTACTAGTGAATCTAATGTAACAAACACCCATACAATGTGCACCACCCCGTGATGTTTTTCTCACTCCTACTAGTGAATGTAATGTAACACACACCCATACGATGCGCACCACCCCGTGATGTTTTTCTCACTCCTAATAGTGAATCTAATGTAACACACACCCATACGATGAGAACCACCCCGTGATGTTTTTCTCACTGCTACTAGTGAATCTAATGTAACACACACCCATACAATGCGCACCACCCCCTGATGTTTTTCTCACTCCTACTAGTGAATGTAATGTAACACACACCCATACCATGCGCACCACTGCGTGATGATTTTCTCACTCCTACTAGTGAATCTAATGTCACAAACACCCATACAATGCGCACCACCCCGTGATGTTTTTCTCACTCCTACTAGTAAATCTAATGTAACAAACACCCATACAATGCGCACCACCCCGTGATGTTTTTCTCACTCCTACTAGTGAATGTAATGTAACACACAGCCATACAATGCGCACCACCCCGTGATGATTTTCTCACTCCTACTAGTGAATCTAATGTAACAAACACCCATACAATGCGCACCACCCCGTGATGTTTTTCTCACTCCTACTAGTGAATGTAATGTAACACACACCCATAAAATGCGCACCACCGCGTTATGTTTTTCTCATTCCTACTAGTGAGTGTAACGTAACACACACCCATACAATGCGCACCACCCCGTGATGTTTTTCTCACTCCTACTAGTGAATGTAACGTAACACACACCCATACAATGCGCACCACCCCGTGATGTTTTTCTCACTCCTACTAGTGAATCTAATGTAACAAACACCCATACAATGCGCACCACCCCGTGATGTTTTTCTCACTCCTACTAGTGAATGTAATGTAACACACACCCATACAATGCGCACCACCCCGTGATGTTTTTCTCACTCCTACTAGTGAATCTAATGTAACACACACCCATACAATGCGCACCACCCCGTGATGTTTTTCTCACTTCTACTAGTGAATGTAATGTAACACACACCCATACAATGCGCACCACCCCGTGATGATTTTCTCACTCCTACTAGTGAATCTAATGTAACAAACACCCATACAATGCGCACCACCCCGTGATGTTTTTCTCACTGCTACTAGTGAATGTAATGTAACACACACCCATACAATGCGCACCACCCCGTGATGTTTTTCTCACTCCTACTAGTGAATCTATTGTAACACACACCCATACAATGCGCACCACCCCGTGATGTTTTTCTCACTCCTACTAGTGAATCTAATGTAACACACACCCATACAATGCGCACCACCGAGTGATGATTTTCTCACTCCTACTAGTGAATCTAATGTAACAAACACCCATACAATGCGCACCACCCCGTGATGTTTTTCTCACTCCTACTAGTGAATGTAATGTAACACACACCCATACAATGCGCACCACCCCGTGATGATTTTCTCACTCCTACTAGTGAATCTAATGTAACAAACACCCATACAATGTGCACCACCCCGTGATGTTTTTCTCACTCCTACTAGTGAATGTAATGTAACACACACCCATACAATGCGCACCACCCCGTGATGTTTTTCTCACTCCTAATAGTGAATCTAATGTAACACACACCCATACGATGAGAACCACCCCGTGATGTTTTTCTCACTGCTACTAGTGAATCTAATGTAACACACACCCATACAATGCGCACCACCCCCTGATGTTTTTCTCACTCCTACTAGTGAATGTAATGTAACACACACCCATACCATGCGCACCACTGCGTGATGATTTTCTCACTCCTACTAGTGAATCTAATGTCACAAACACCCATACAATGCGCACCACCCCGTGATGTTTTTCTCACTCCTACTAGTGAATCTAATGTAACACACACCCATACAATGCGCACCACCCCGTGATGTTTTTCTCACTTCTACTAGTGAATGTAATGTAACACACACCCATACATTGCGCACCACCCCGTGATGATTTTCTCACTCCTACTAGTGAATCTAATGTAACACACACCCATACAATGCGCACCACCCCGTGATGTTTTTCTCACTGCTACTAGTGAATGTAATGTAACACACACCCATACAATGCGCACCACCCCGTGATGTTTTTCTCACTCCTACTAGTGAATCTATTGTAACACACACCCATACAATGCGCACCACCCCGTGATGTTTTTCTCACTCCTACTAGTGAATGTAATGTAACACACACCCATACAATGCGCACCACCGCGTGATGATTTTCTCACTCCTACTAGTGAATCTAATGTAACAAACACCCATACAATGCGCACCACCCCGTGATGTTTTTCTCACTCCTACTAGTGAATGTAATGTAACACACACCCATACAATGCGCACCACCCCGTGATGATTTTCTCACTCCTACTAGTGAATCTAATGTAACAAACACCCATACAATGTGCACCACCCCGTGATGTTTTTCTCACTCCTACTAGTGAATGTAATGTAAGACACACCCATACAATGCGCACCACCCCGTGATGTTTTTCTCACTCCTAATAGTGAATGTAATGTAACACACACCCATACGATGAGAACCACCCCGTGATGTTTTTCTCACTGCTACTAGTGAATCTAATGTAACACACACCCATACAATGCGCACCACCCCCTGATGTTTTTCTCACTCCTACTAGTGAATGTAATGTAACACACACCTATACCATGCGCACCACTGCGTGATGATTTTCTCACTCCTACTAGTGAATCTAATGTCACAAACACCCATACAATGCGCACCACCCCGTGATGTTTTTCTCACTCCTACTAGTGAATCTAATGTAACAAACACCCATA
Source organism: Cavia porcellus (assembly GCF_034190915.1). NCBI lineage: Eukaryota > Metazoa > Chordata > Mammalia > Rodentia > Caviidae > Cavia > Cavia porcellus. The sequence continues at coordinate 402,935 of NW_026947582.1, read as the reverse complement.
CAATGCGCACCACCCCGTGATGTTTTTCTCACTCCTACTAGTGAATGTAATGTAACACACACCCATACAATGCGCACCACCCCGTGATGTTTTTCTCACTCCTACTAGTGAATGTAATGTAACAAACACCCATACAATGCGCACCACCCCGTGATGATTTTCTCACTCCTACTAGTGAATCTAATGTAACAAACACCCATACAATGCGCACCACCCCGTGATGTTTTTCTCACTCCTACTAGTGAATGTAATGTAACAAACACCCATACAATGCGCACCACCCCGTGATGTTTTTCTCACTCCTACTAGTGAATGTAATGTAACACACACCCATACAATGCGCACCTCCCCGTGAATTTTTTCTCACTCCTACTAGTGAATGTAATGTAACACACACCCATACAATGCACACCACCCCCTGATGTTTTTCTCACTCCTACTAGTGAATGTAATGTAACAAACACCCATACAATGCGCACCACCCCGTGATGTTTTTCTCACTCATACTAGTGAATGTAATGTAACACACATCCATACAATGAGCACCACCCCGTGAATTTTTTCTCACTCCTACTAGTGAATCTAATGTAACACACACACATACAATGCACACCACCCCCTGATGTTTTTCTCACTCCTACTAGTGAATGTAATGTAACACACACCCATACCATGCGCACCACCCTGTGATGATTTTCTCAATCCTACTAGTGAATCTAATGTAACAAACACCCATACCATGCGCACCACCCCGTGATGTTTTTCTCACTCCTACGAGTGAATGTAATGTAACACACACCCATACAATGCGCACCACCCCATGATGTTTTTCTCACTCCTACTAGTGAATCTAATGTAACAAACACCTATACAATGCGCACCACCCCGTGATGTTTTTCTCACTCCTACTAGTGAATATAATGTAACACACACCCATACAATGCGCACCACCCCGTGATGTTTTTCTCACTCCTACTAGTGAATGTAATGTAACACACACCCATACAATGCGCACCACCCCGTGATGTTTTTCTCACTCCTATTAGTGAATGTAATGTAACACACACCCATACAATGCGCACCACCCCGTGATGTTTTTCTCACTCCTACTAGTGAATGTAATGTAACACACACCCATACAATGCGCACCACCCCGTGATGTTTTTCTCACTCCTACTAGTGAATCTAATGTAACACACACCCATACAATGCACACCACCCCGTGATGTTTTTTTCACTGCTACTAGTGAATCTAATGTAACACACACCCATACAATAAGCACCACCCCGTGATGTTTTTCTCACTCCTACTAGTGAATGTAATGTAACCCACACCCATACAATGCGCACCACCCCGTGATGTTTTTCTCACTCCTACTAGTGAATGTAATGTAACACACACCCATACAATGCGCACCACCCCGTGATGTTTTTCTCACTCCTACTAGTGAATGTAATGTAACACACACCCATACAATGTGCACCACCCCGTGATGTTTTTCTCACTCCTACTAGAGAATGTAATGTAACACACACCCATACCATGCGCACCACTGCGTGATGATTTTCTCACTCCTACTAGTGAATCTAATGTAACAAACACCCATACAATGCGCACCACCCCGTGATGTTTTTCTCACTCCTACTAGTGAATGTAACGTAACACACACCCATACAATGCGCACCACCCCGTGATGATTTTCTCACTCCTACTAGTGAATCTAATGTAACAAACACCCATACAATGCGCACCACCCCGTGATGTTTTTCTCACTCCTACTAGTGAATGTAATGTAACAAACACCCATACAATGCACACCACCCCGTGATGTTTTTCTCACTCCTACTAGTGAATGTAATGTAACAAACACCCATACAATGCACACCACCCCGTGATGTTTTTCTCACTCCTACTAGTGAATCTAATGTAACACACACCCATACAATGCGCACCACCCTGTGATGTTTTTCTCACTCCTACTAGTGAATCTAATGTAACACACACCCATACAATGCGCACCACCCCCTGATGTTTTTCTCACTCCTACTAGTGAATGTAATGTAACACACACCCATACCATGCGCACCACCCCGTGATGATTTTCTCACTCTTACTAGTGAATCTAATGTAACAAACACCCATACAATGCGCACCACCCCGTGATGTTTTTCTCACTCCTACTAGTGAATGTAATGTAACAAACACCCATACAATGCGCACCACCCCGTGATGTTTTTCTCACTCCTACTAGTGAATGTAATGTAACACACACCCATACAATGCGCAACACCCCGTGAATTTTTTCTCACTCCTACTAGTGAATCTAATGTAACACACACCCATACAATGCACACCACCCCCTGATGTTTTTCTCACTCCTACTTGTGAATGTAATGTAACAGACACCCATACAATGCGCACCACCCCGTGATGTTTTTCTCACTCCTACTAGTGAATGTAATGTAACACACACCCATACAATGCGCACCACCCCGTGAATTTTTTCTCACTCCTACTAGTGAATCTAATGTAACACACACCCATACAATGCACACCACCCCCTGATGTTTTTCTCACTCCTACTAGTGAATGTAATGTAACACACACCCATACCATGCGCACCACCCCGTGATGATTTTCTCACTCCTACTAGTGAATCTAATGTAACAAACACCCATACCATGCGCACCACCCCGTGATGATTTTCTCACTCCTACTAGTGAATCTAATGTAACACACACCCATACAATGCACACCACCCCCTGATGTTTTTGTCACTCCTACTAGTGAATGTAATGTAACACACACCCATACAATGCACACCACCCCGTGATGTTTTTCTCACTCCTACTAGTGAATGTAATGTAACACACACCCATACAATGCGCACCACACCGTGATGTTTTTCTCACTACTATTAGTGAATGTAATGTAACACACACCCATACAATGCGCACTACCCCGTGATGTTTTTCTCACTCCTACTAGTGAATGTAATGTAACACACACCCATACAATGCGCACCACCCCGTGATGTTTTTCTCACTCCTACTAGTGAATCTAATGTAACACACACCCATACAATGCGCACCACCCCGTGATGTTTTTTTCACTGCTACTAGTGAATCTAATGTAACACACACCCATACAATAAGCACCACCCCGTGATGTTTTTCTCACTCGTACTAGTAAATGTAATGTAACACACACCCATACAATGCGCACCACCCTGTGATGTTTTTCTCACTCCTACTAGTGAATGTAATGTAACACACACCCATACAATGCGCACCACCCCGTGATGTTTTTCTCACTCCTACTAGTGAATGTAATGTAACACACACCCATACAATGCGCACCACCCCGTGATGTTTTTCTCACTCCTACTAGAGAATGTAATGTAACACACACCCATACCATGCGCACCACTGCGTGATGATTTTCTCACTCCTACTAGTGAATCTAATGTAACAAACACCCATACAATGCGCACCACCCCGTGATGTTTTTCTCACTCCTACTAGTGAATGTAATGTAACACACACCCATACAATGCGCACCACCCCGTGATGATTTTCTCACTCCTACTAGTGAATCTAATGTAACAAACACCCATACAATGCGCACCACCCCGTGATGTTTTTCTCACTCCTACTAGTGAATGTAATGTAACAAACACCCATACAATGCACACCACCCCGTGATGTTTTTCTCACTCCTACTAGTGAATGTAATGTAACACACACCCATACAATGCGCACCACCCCGTGAATTTTTTCTCACTCCTACTAGTGAATCTAATGTAACACACACCCATACAATGCGCACCACCCCCTTATGTTTTTCTCACTCCTACTAGTGAATGTAATGTAACACACACCCATACCATGCGCACCACCCCGTGATGATTTTCTCACTCCTACTAGTGAATCTAATGTAACAAACACCCATACCATGTGCACCACCCCGTGATGTTTTTCTCACTCCTACTAGTGAATGTAATGTAACACACACCCATACAAAGCGCACCACCCCGTGATGTTTTTCTCACTCCTACTAGTGAATGTAATGTAACACACACCCATACAATGCGCACCACCCCGTGATGTTTTTCTCACTCCTACTAGTGAATGTAATGTAACACACACCCATATAATGCGCACCACCCCGTGATGTTTTTCTCACTCCTATTAGTGAATGTAATGTAACACACACCCATACAATGCGCACCACCCCGTGATGTTTTTCTCACTCCTACTAGTGAATCTAATGTAACACACACCCATACAATGCGCACCACCCCGTGATGTTTTTTTCACTGCTACTAGTGAATCTAATGTAACACACACCCATACAATAAGCACCACCCCGTGATGTTTTTCTCACTCCTACTAGTGCATGTAATGTAACACACACCCATACAATGCACACCACCCCGTGATGTTTTTCTCACTCCTACTAGTGAATGTAATGTAACACACACCCATACAATGCGCACCACCCCGTGATGTTTTTGTCACTGCTACTAGTGAATGTAATGTAACACACACCCATACAAAGCGCACCACCCCGTGATGTTTTTCTCACTCCTACTAGTGAATCTAATGTAATACACACCCATACAATGCGCACCACCCCGTGATGTTTTTTTCACTGCTACTAGTGAATCTAATGTAACACACACCCATACAATAAGCACCACCCCGTGATGTTTTTCTGACTCCTACTAGTGAATGTAATGTAACACACACCCATACAATGCGCACCACCCCGTGATGTTTTTCTCACTCCTACTAGTGAATGTAATGTAACACACACCCATACAATGCGCACCACCCCGTGATGTTTTTCTCACTCCTACTAGTGAATGTAATGTAACACACACCCATACAATGCGCACCACCCCTTGATGTTTTTCTCACTCCTACTAGTGAATGTAATGTAACACACACCCATACAAGGCGCACCACCCCGTGATGTTTTTCTCACTGCTACTAGTGAATGTAATGTACCACACACCCATACAAAGCGCACCACCCCGTGATGTTTTTCTCACTCCTACTAGTGAATGTAATGTAACACACACCCATACAATGCGCACCACCCCGTGATGTTTTTCTCACTCCTACTAGTGAATCTAATGTAACACACACCAATAAAATGCGCACCACCCCGTGATGTTTTTCTCACTCCTACTAGTGAATCTAATGTAACACACACCCATACAATGCGCACCACCCCGTGATGTTTTTCTCACTCCTACTAGTGAATGTAATGTAACACACACCCATACAATGCGCACCACCCTGTGATGTTTTTCTCACTCCTACTAGTGAATGTAATGTAACACACACCCATACAATGCGCACCACCCCGTGATGTTTTTCTCACTCCTACTAGTGAATGTAATGTAACACACACCCATACAATGCGCACCACCCCGTGATGTTTTTCTCACTCCTACTAGAGAATGTAATGTAACACACACCCATACCATGCGCACCACTGCGTGATGATTTTCTCACTCCTACTAGTGAATCTAATGTAACAAACACCCATACAATGCGCACCACCCCGTGATGTTTTTCTCACTCCTACTAGTGAATGTAATGTAACACACACCCATACAATGCGCACCACCCCGTGATGATTTTCTCACTCCTACTAGTGAATCTAATGTAACAAACACCCATACAATGCGCACCACCCCGTGATGTTTTTCTCACTCCTACTAGTGAATGTAATGTAACAAACACCCATACAATGCACACCACCCCGTGATGTTTTTCTCACTCCTCCTAGTGAATGTAATGTAACACACTCCCATACAATGCGCACCACCCCGTGAATTTTTTCTCACTCCTACTAGTGAATCTAATGTAACACACACCCATACAATGCGCACCACCCCCTTATGTTTTTCTCACTCCTACTAGTGAATGTAATGTAACACACACCCATACCATGCGCACCACCCCGTGATGATTTTCTCACTCCTACTAGTGAATCTAATGTAACAAACACCCATACCATGTGCACCACCCCGTGATGTTTTTCTCACTCCTACTAGTGAATGTAATGTAACACACACCCATACAAAGCGCACCACCCCGTGATGTTTTTCTCACTCCTACTAGTGAATGTAATGTAACACACACCCATACAATGCGCACCACCCCGTGATGATTTTCTCACTCCTACTAGTGAATGTAATGTAACACACACCCATATAATGCGCACCACCCCGTGATGTTTTTCTCACTCCTATTAGTGAATGTAATGTAACACACACCCATACAATGCGCACCACCCCGTGATGTTTTTCTCACTCCTACTAGTGAATCTAATGTAACACACACCCATACAATGCGCACCACCCCGTGATGTTTTTTTCACTGCTACTAGTGAATCTAATGTAACACACACCCATACAATAAGCACCACCCCGTGATGTTTTTCTCACTCCTACTAGTGCATGTAATGTAACACACACCCATACAATGCACACCACCCCGTGATGTTTTTCTCACTCCTACTAGTGAATGTAATGTAACACACACCCATACAATGCGCACCACCCCGTGATGTTTTTCTCACTCCTACTAGTGAATGTAATGTAACACACACCCATACAATGCGCACCACCCCGTGATGTTTTTCTCACTGCTACTAGTGAATGTAATGTAACACACACCCATACAAAGCGCACCACCCCGTGATGTTTTTCTCACTCCTACTAGTGAATCTAATGTAACACACACCCATACAATGCGCACCACCCCGTGATGTTTTTTTCACTGCTACTAGTGAATCTAATGTAACACACACCCATACAATAAGCACCACCCCGTGATGTTTTTCTCACTCCTACTAGTGAATGTAATGTAACACACACCCATACAATGCGCACCACCCCGTGATGTTTTTCTCACTCCTACTAGTGAATGTAATGTAACACACACCCATACAATGCGCACCACCCCGTGATGTTTTTCTCACTCCTACTAGTGAATGTAATGTAACACACACCCATACAATGCGCACCACCCCGTGATGTTTTTCTCACTCCTACTAGTGAATCTAATGTAACACACACCCATAAAATGCGCACCACCCCGTGATGTTTTTCTCACTCCTACTAGTGAATCTAATGTAACACACACCCATACAATGCGCACCACCCCGTGATGTTTTTCTCACTCCTATTAGTGAATGTAATGTAACACACACCCATACAATGCGCACCACCCCGTGATGTTTTTCTCACTCCTACTAGTGAATCTAATGTAACAAACACCCATACAATGCGCACCACCCCGTGATGTTTTTCTCACTCCTATTAGTGAATGTAATGTAACACACACCCATACAATGCGCACCACCCCGTGATGTTTTTCTCACTCCTACTAGTGAATCTAATGTAACACACACCCATACAATGCGCACCACCCCGTGATGTTTTTCTCACTGCTACTAGTGAATGTAATGTAACACAAACCCATACAATGCGCACCACCACGTGATGATTTTCTCACTCCTACTAGTGAATCTAATGTAACACACACCCATACAATGAGCACCACCCCGTGATGTTTTTCTCACTGCTACTAGTGAATGTAATGTAACACACACCCATACAATGCGCACCACCCCGTGATGTTTTTCTCACTCCTACTAGTTAATCTATTGTAACACACACCCATACAATGCGCACCACCCCGTGATGTTTTTCTCACTCCTACTAGTGAATCTAATGTAACACACACCCATACAATGCGCACCACCCCGTGATGTTTTTCTCACTCCTACTAGTGAATGTAATGTAACACACACCCATACAATGCGCACCACCCCGTGATGTTTTTCTCACTCCTACTAGTGAATCTAATGTAACACACACCCATAAAATGCGCACCACCGCGTTATGTTTTTCTCACTCCTACTAGTGAGTGTAACGTAACACACACCCATACAATGCGCACCACCCCGTGATGTTTTTCTCACTCCTACTAGTGAATGTAACGTAACACAAACCCATAAAATGCGCACCACCCCGTGATGTTTTTCTCACTCCTCCTAGTGAATGTAATGTAACACACACCCATACAATGCGCACCACCCCGTGATGTTTTTCTCACTCCTACTATTGAATGTAATGTAACACACACCCATACAATGCGCACCACCGCGTGATGATTTTCTCACTCCTACTAGTGAATGTAATGTAACAAACACCCATACAATGCGCACCACCCCGTGATGTTTTTCTCACTCCTACTAGTGAATGTAATGTAACAAGTACCCATACAATGCGCAACACCCCGTGATGTTTTTCTCACTCCTACCTGTGAATCTAATGTAACACACACCCATACAATGCGCACCACCCCGTGATGTTTTTTTCACTGCTACTAGTGAATCTAATGTAACACACACCCATACAATAAGCACCACCCCGTGATGTTTTTCTCACTCCTACTAGTGAATGTAATGTAACACACACCCATACAATGCGCACCACCCTGTGATGTTTTTCTCACTCCTACTAGTGAATGTAATGTAACACACACCCATACAATGCGCACCACCCCGTGATGTTTTTCTCACTCCTACTAGTGAATGTAATGTAACACACACCCATACAATGCGCACCACCCCGTGATGTTTTTCTCACTCCTACTAGAGAATGTAATGTAACACACACCCATACCATGCGCACCACTGCGTGATGATTTTCTCACTCCTACTAGTGAATCTAATGTAACAAACACCCATACAATGCGCACCACCCCGTGATGTTTTTCTCACTCCTACTAGTGAATGTAATGTAACACACACCCATACAATGCGCACCACCCCGTGATGATTTTCTCACTCCTACTAGTGAATGTAATGTAACACACACCCATACAATGCGCACCACCCCGTGATGTTTTTCTCACTCCTACTAGTGAATGTAACGTAACACACACCCATACAATGCGCACCACCCCGTGATGATTTTCTCACTCCTACTAGTGAATCTAATGTAACAAACACCCATACAATGCGCACCACCCCGTGATGTTTTTCTCACTCCTACTAGTGAATGTAATGTAACAAACACCCATACAATGCACACCACCCCGTGATGTTTTTCTCACTCCTACTAGTGAATGTAATGTAACAAACACCCATACAATGCACACCACCCCGTGATGTTTTTCTCACTCCTACTAGTGAATCTAATGTAACACACACCCATACAATGCGCACCACCCTGTGATGTTTTTCTCACTCCTACTAGTGAATCTAATGTAACACACACCCATACAATGCGCACCACCCCCTGATGTTTTTCTCACTCCTACTAGTGAATGTAATGTAACACACACCCATACCATGCGCACCACCCCGTGATGATTTTCTCACTCTTACTAGTGAATCTAATGTAACAAACACCCATACAATGCGCACCACCCCGTGATGTTTTTCTCACTCCTACTAGTGAATGTAATGTAACAAACACCCATACAATGCGCACCACCCCGTGATGTTTTTCTCACTCCTACTAGTGAATGTAATGTAACACACACCCATACAATGCGCAACACCCCGTGAATTTTTTCTCACTCCTACTAGTGAATCTAATGTAACACACACCCATACAATGCACACCACCCCCTGATGTTTTTCTCACTCCTACTTGTGAATGTAATGTAACAGACACCCATACAATGCGCACCACCCCGTGATGTTTTTCTCACTCCTACTAGTGAATGTAATGTAACACACACCCATACAATGCGCACCACCCCGTGAATTTTTTCTCACTCCTACTAGTGAATCTAATGTAACACACACCCATACAATGCACACCACCCCCTGATGTTTTTCTCACTCCTACTAGTGAATGTAATGTAACACACACCCATACCATGCGCACCACCCCGTGATGATTTTCTCACTCCTACTAGTGAATCTAATGTAACAAACACCCATACCATGCGCACCACCCCGTGATGATTTTCTCACTCCTACTAGTGAATCTAATGTAACACACACCCATACAATGCACACCACCCCCTGATGTTTTTGTCACTCCTACTAGTGAATGTAATGTAACACACACCCATACAATGCACACCACCCCGTGATGTTTTTCTCACTCCTACTAGTGAATGTAATGTAACACACACCCATACAATGCGCACCACACCGTGATGTTTTTCTCACTACTATTAGTGAATGTAATGTAACACACACCCATACAATGCGCACTACCCCGTGATGTTTTTCTCACTCCTACTAGTGAATGTAATGTAACACACACCCATACAATGCGCACCACCCCGTGATGTTTTTCTCACTCCTACTAGTGAATCTAATGTAACACACACCCATACAATGCGCACCACCCCGTGATGTTTTTTTCACTGCTACTAGTGAATCTAATGTAACACACACCCATACAATAAGCACCACCCCGTGATGTTTTTCTCACTCGTACTAGTAAATGTAATGTAACACACACCCATACAATGCGCACCACCCTGTGATGTTTTTCTCACTCCTACTAGTGAATGTAATGTAACACACACCCATACAATGCGCACCACCCCGTGATGTTTTTCTCACTCCTACTAGTGAATGTAATGTAACACACACCCATACAATGCGCACCACCCCGTGATGTTTTTCTCACTCCTACTAGAGAATGTAATGTAACACACACCCATACCATGCGCACCACTGCGTGATGATTTTCTCACTCCTACTAGTGAATCTAATGTAACAAACACCCATACAATGCGCACCACCCCGTGATGTTTTTCTCACTCCTACTAGTGAATGTAATGTAACACACACCCATACAATGCGCACCACCCCGTGATGATTTTCTCACTCCTACTAGTGAATCTAATGTAACAAACACCCATACAATGCGCACCACCCCGTGATGTTTTTCTCACTCCTACTAGTGAATGTAATGTAACAAACACCCATACAATGCACACCACCCCGTGATGTTTTTCTCACTCCTACTAGTGAATGTAATGTAACACACACCCATACAATGCGCACCACCCCGTGAATTTTTTCTCACTCCTACTAGTGAATCTAATGTAACACACACCCATACAATGCGCACCACCCCCTTATGTTTTTCTCACTCCTACTAGTGAATGTAATGTAACACACACCCATACCATGCGCACCACCCCGTGATGATTTTCTCACTCCTACTAGTGAATCTAATGTAACAAACACCCATACCATGTGCACCACCCCGTGATGTTTTTCTCACTCCTACTAGTGAATGTAATGTAACACACACCCATACAAAGCGCACCACCCCGTGATGTTTTTCTCACTCCTACTAGTGAATGTAATGTAACACACACCCATACAATGCGCACCACCCCGTGATGTTTTTCTCACTCCTACTAGTGAATGTAATGTAACACACACCCATATAATGCGCACCACCCCGTGATGTTTTTCTCACTCCTATTAGTGAATGTAATGTAACACACACCCATACAATGCGCACCACCCCGTGATGTTTTTCTCACTCCTACTAGTGAATCTAATGTAACACACACCCATACAATGCGCACCACCCCGTGATGTTTTTTTCACTGCTACTAGTGAATCTAATGTAACACACACCCATACAATAAGCACCACCCCGTGATGTTTTTCTCACTCCTACTAGTGCATGTAATGTAACACACACCCATACAATGCACACCACCCCGTGATGTTTTTCTCACTCCTACTAGTGAATGTAATGTAACACACACCCATACAATGCGCACCACCCCGTGATGTTTTTGTCACTGCTACTAGTGAATGTAATGTAACACACACCCATACAAAGCGCACCACCCCGTGATGTTTTTCTCACTCCTACTAGTGAATCTAATGTAACACACACCCATACAATGCGCACCACCCCGTGATGTTTTTTTCACTGCTACTAGTGAATCTAATGTAACACACACCCATACAATAAGCACCACCCCGTGATGTTTTTCTGACTCCTACTAGTGAATGTAATGTAACACACACCCATACAATGCGCACCACCCCGTGATGTTTTTCTCACTCCTACTAGTGAATGTAATGTAACACACACCCATACAATGCGCACCACCCCGTGATGTTTTTCTCACTCCTACTAGTGAATGTAATGTAACACACACCCATACAATGCGCACCACCCCTTGATGTTTTTCTCACTCCTACTAGTGAATGTAATGTAACACACACCCATACAAGGCGCACCACCCCGTGATGTTTTTCTCACTGCTACTAGTGAATGTAATGTACCACACACCCATACAAAGCGCACCACCCCGTGATGTTTTTCTCACTCCTACTAGTGAATGTAATGTAACACACACCCATACAATGCGCACCACCCCGTGATGTTTTTCTCACTCCTACTAGTGAATCTAATGTAACACACACCCATAAAATGCGCACCACCCCGTGATGTTTTTCTCACTCCTACTAGTGAATCTAATGTAACACACACCCATACAATGCGCACCACCCCGTGATGTTTTTCTCACTCCTATTAGTGAATGTAATGTAACACACACCCATACAATGCGCACCACCCCGTGATGTTTTTTTCACTGCTACTAGTGAATCTAATGTAACACACACCCATACAATAAGCACCACCCCGTGATGTTTTTCTCACTCCTACTAGTGAATGTAATGTAACACACACCCATACAATGCGCACCACCCTGTGATGTTTTTCTCACTCCTACTAGTGAATGTAATGTAACACACACCCATACAATGCGCACCACCCCGTGATGTTTTTCTCACTCCTACTAGTGAATGTAATGTAACACACACCCATACAATGCGCACCACCCCGTGATGTTTTTCTCACTCCTACTAGAGAATGTAATGTAACACACACCCATACCATGCGCACCACTGCGTGATGATTTTCTCACTCCTACTAGTGAATCTAATGTAACAAACACCCATACAATGCGCACCACCCCGTGATGTTTTTCTCACTCCTACTAGTGAATGTAATGTAACACACACCCATACAATGCGCACCACCCCGTGATGATTTTCTCACTCCTACTAGTGAATCTAATGTAACAAACACCCATACAATGCGCACCACCCCGTGATGTTTTTCTCACTCCTACTAGTGAATGTAATGTAACAAACACCCATACAATGCACACCACCCCGTGATGTTTTTCTCACTCCTCCTAGTGAATGTAATGTAACACACTCCCATACAATGCGCACCACCCCGTGAATTTTTTCTCACTCCTACTAGTGAATCTAATGTAACACACACCCATACAATGCGCACCACCCCCTTATGTTTTTCTCACTCCTACTAGTGAATGTAATGTAACACACACCCATACCATGCGCACCACCCCGTGATGATTTTCTCACTCCTACTAGTGAATCTAATGTAACAAACACCCATACCATGTGCACCACCCCGTGATGTTTTTCTCACTCCTACTAGTGAATGTAATGTAACACACACCCATACAAAGCGCACCACCCCGTGATGTTTTTCTCACTCCTACTAGTGAATGTAATGTAACACACACCCATACAATGCGCACCACCCCGTGATGATTTTCTCACTCCTACTAGTGAATGTAATGTAACACACACCCATATAATGCGCACCACCCCGTGATGTTTTTCTCACTCCTATTAGTGAATGTAATGTAACACACACCCATACAATGCGCACCACCCCGTGATGTTTTTCTCACTCCTACTAGTGAATCTAATGTAACACACACCCATACAATGCGCACCACCCCGTGATGTTTTTTTCACTGCTACTAGTGAATCTAATGTAACACACACCCATACAATAAGCACCACCCCGTGATGTTTTTCTCACTCCTACTAGTGCATGTAATGTAACACACACCCATACAATGCACACCACCCCGTGATGTTTTTCTCACTCCTACTAGTGAATGTAATGTAACACACACCCATACAATGCGCACCACCCCGTGATGTTTTTCTCACTCCTACTAGTGAATGTAATGTAACACACACCCATACAATGCGCACCACCCCGTGATGTTTTTCTCACTGCTACTAGTGAATGTAATGTAACACACACCCATACAAAGCGCACCACCCCGTGATGTTTTTCTCACTCCTACTAGTGAATCTAATGTAACACACACCCATACAATGCGCACCACCCCGTGATGTTTTTTTCACTGCTACTAGTGAATCTAATGTAACACACACCCATACAATAAGCACCACCCCGTGATGTTTTTCTCACTCCTACTAGTGAATGTAATGTAACACACACCCATACAATGCGCACCACCCCGTGATGTTTTTCTCACTCCTACTAGTGAATGTAATGTAACACACACCCATACAATGCGCACCACCCCGTGATGTTTTTCTCACTCCTACTAGTGAATGTAATGTAACACACACCCATACAATGCGCACCACCCCGTGATGTTTTTCTCACTCCTACTAGTGAATCTAATGTAACACACACCCATAAAATGCGCACCACCCCGTGATGTTTTTCTCACTCCTACTAGTGAATCTAATGTAACACACACCCATACAATGCGCACCACCCCGTGATGTTTTTCTCACTCCTATTAGTGAATGTAATGTAACACACACCCATACAATGCGCACCACCCCGTGATGTTTTTCTCACTCCTACTAGTGAATCTAATGTAACAAACACCCATACAATGCGCACCACCCCGTGATGTTTTTCTCACTCCTATTAGTGAATGTAATGTAACACACACCCATACAATGCGCACCACCCCGTGATGTTTTTCTCACTCCTACTAGTGAATCTAATGTAACACACACCCATACAATGCGCACCACCCCGTGATGTTTTTCTCACTGCTACTAGTGAATGTAATGTAACACAAACCCATACAATGCGCACCACCACGTGATGATTTTCTCACTCCTACTAGTGAATCTAATGTAACACACACCCATACAATGAGCACCACCCCGTGATGTTTTTCTCACTGCTACTAGTGAATGTAATGTAACACACACCCATACAATGCGCACCACCCCGTGATGTTTTTCTCACTCCTACTAGTTAATCTATTGTAACACACACCCATACAATGCGCACCACCCCGTGATGTTTTTCTCACTCCTACTAGTGAATCTAATGTAACACACACCCATACAATGCGCACCACCCCGTGATGTTTTTCTCACTCCTACTAGTGAATGTAATGTAACACACACCCATACAATGCGCACCACCCCGTGATGTTTTTCTCACTCCTACTAGTGAATCTAATGTAACACACACCCATAAAATGCGCACCACCGCGTTATGTTTTTCTCACTCCTACTAGTGAGTGTAACGTAACACACACCCATACAATGCGCACCACCCCGTGATGTTTTTCTCACTCCTACTAGTGAATGTAACGTAACACAAACCCATACAATGCGCACCACCCCGTGATGTTTTTCTCACTCCTCCTAGTGAATGTAATGTAACACACACCCATACAATGCGCACCACCCCGTGATGTTTTTCTCACTCCTACTATTGAATGTAATGTAACACACACCCATACAATGCGCACCACCGCGTGATGATTTTCTCACTCCTACTAGTGAATGTAATGTAACAAACACCCATACAATGCGCACCACCCCGTGATGTTTTTCTCACTCCTACTAGTGAATGTAATGTAACAAGTACCCATACAATGCGCAACACCCCGTGATGTTTTTCTCACTCCTACCTGTGAATCTAATGTAACACACACCCATACAATGCGCACCACCCCGTGATGTTTTTTTCACTGCTACTAGTGAATCTAATGTAACACACACCCATACAATAAGCACCACCCCGTGATGTTTTTCTCACTCCTACTAGTGAATGTAATGTAACACACACCCATACAATGCGCACCACCCTGTGATGTTTTTCTCACTCCTACTAGTGAATGTAATGTAACACACACCCATACAATGCGCACCACCCCGTGATGTTTTTCTCACTCCTACTAGTGAATGTAATGTAACACACACCCATACAATGCGCACCACCCCGTGATGTTTTTCTCACTCCTACTAGAGAATGTAATGTAACACACACCCATACCATGCGCACCACTGCGTGATGATTTTCTCACTCCTACTAGTGAATCTAATGTAACAAACACCCATACAATGCGCACCACCCCGTGATGTTTTTCTCACTCCTACTAGTGAATGTAATGTAACACACACCCATACAATGCGCACCACCCCGTGATGATTTTCTCACTCCTACTAGTGAATGTAATGTAACAAACACCCATACAATGCGCACCACCCCGTGATGTTTTTCTCACTCCTACTAGTGAATGTAATGTAACAAACACCCATACAATGCACACCACCCCGTGATGTTTTTCTCACTCCTACTAGTGAATGTAATGTAACACACACCCATACAATGCACACCACCCCGTGAATTTTTTCTCACTCCTACTAGTGAATCTAATGTAACACACACCCATACAATGCGCACCACCCCCTTATGTTTTTCTCACTCCTACTAGTGAATGTAATGTAGCACACACCCATACCATGCGCACCACCCCGTGATGATTTTCTCACTCCTACTAGTGAATCTAATGTAACAAACACCCATACCATGTGCACCACCCCGTGATGTTTTTCTCACTCCT
Organism: Cavia porcellus; assembly: GCF_034190915.1. Classification (NCBI taxonomy): domain Eukaryota; kingdom Metazoa; phylum Chordata; class Mammalia; order Rodentia; family Caviidae; genus Cavia; species Cavia porcellus. The sequence goes on along the minus strand of NW_026947582.1, from coordinate 386,216 downwards.
ACTAGTGAATGTAATGTAACACACACCCATACAAAGCGCACCACCCCGTGATGTTTTTCTCACTCCTACTAGTGAATGTAATGTAACACACACCCATACAATGCGCACCACCCCGTGATGTTTTTCTCACTCCTACTAGTGAATGTAATGTAACACACACCCATATAATGCGCACCACCCCGTGATGTTTTTCTCACTCCTATTAGTGAATGTAATGTAACACACACCCATACAATGCGCACCACCCCGTGATGTTTTTCTCACTCCTACTAGTGAATCTAATGTAACACACACCCATACAATGCGCACCACCCCGTGATGTTTTTTTCACTGCTACTAGTGAATCTAATGTAACACACACCCATACAATAAGCACCACCCCGTGATGTTTTTCTCACTCCTACTAGTGCATGTAATGTAACACACACCCATACAATGCACACCACCCCGTGATGTTTTTCTCACTCCTACTAGTGAATGTAATGTAACACACACCCATACAATGCGCACCACCCCGTGATGTTTTTCTCACTCCTACTAGTGAATGTAATGTAACACACACCCATACAATGCACACCACCCCGTGATGTTTTTCTCACTGCTACTAGTGAATGTAATGTAACACACACCCATACAAAGCGCACCACCCCGTGATGTTTTTCTCACTCCTACTAGTGAATCTAATGTAACACACACCCATACAATGCGCACCACCCCGTGATGTTTTTTTCACTGCTACTAGTGAATCTAATGTAACACACACCCATACAATAAGCACCACCCCGTGATGTTTTTCTCACTCCTACTAGTGAATGTAATGTAACACACACCCATACAATGCGCACCACCCCGTAATGTTTTTCTCACTCCTACTAGTGAATGTAATGTAACACACACCCATACAATGCGCACCACCCCGTGATGTTTTTCTCACTCCTACTAGTGAATGTAATGTAACACACACCCATACAATGCGCCCCACCCCGTGATGTTTTTCTCACTCCTACTAGTGAATGTAATGTAACACACACCCATACAAGGCGCACCACCCCGTGATGTTTTTCTCACTGCTACTAGTGAATGTAATGTAACACACACCCATACAAAGCGCACCACCCCGTGATGTTTTTCTCACTCCTACTAGTGAATGTAATGTAACACACACCCATACAATGCGCACCACCCCGTGATGTTTTTCTCACTCCTACTAGTGAATCTAATGTAACACACACCCATAAAATGCGCACCACCCCGTGATGTTTTTCTCACTCCTACTAGTGAATCTAATGTAACACACACCCATACAATGCGCACCACCCCGTGATGTTTTTCTCACTCCTATTAGTGAATGTAATGTAACACACACCCATACAATGCGCACCACCCCGTGATGTTTTTCTCACTCCTACTAGTGAATCTAATGTAACAAACACCCATACAATGCGCACCACCCCGTGATGTTTTTCTCACTCCTATTAGTGAATGTAATGTAACACACACCCATACAATGCGCACCACCCCGTGATGTTTTTCTCACTCCTACTAGTGAATCTAATGTAACACACACCCATACAATGCGCACCACCCCGTGATGTTTTTCTCACTGCTACTAGTGAATGTAATGTAACACAAACCCATACAATGCGCACAAACCCGTGATGATTTTCTCACTCCTACTAGTGAATCTAATGTAACACACACCCATACAATGCGCACCACCCCGTGATGTTTTTCTCACTGCTACTAGTGAATGTAATGTAACACACACCCATACAATGCGCACCACCCCGTGATGTTTTTCTCACTCCTACTAGTTAATCTATTGTAACACACACCCATACAATGCGCACCACCCCGTGATGTTTTTCTCACTCCTACTAGTGAATCTAATGTAACACACACCCATACAATGCGCACCACCCCGTGATGTTTTTCTCACTCCTACTAGTGAATGTAATGTAACACACACCCATACAATGCGCACCACCCCGTGATGTTTTTCTCACTCCTACTAGTGAATCTAATGTAACACACACCCATAAAATGCGCACCACCGCGTTATGTTTTTCTCACTCCTACTAGTGAGTGTAACGTAACACACACCCATACAATGCGCACCACCCCGTGATGTTTTTCTCACTCCTACTAGTGAATGTAACGTAACACACACCCATACAATGCGCACCACCCCGTGATGTTTTTCTCACTCCTCCTAGTGAATGTAATGTAACACACACCCATACAATGCGCACCACCCCGTGATGTTTTTCTCACTCCTACTATTGAATGTAATGTAACACACACCCATACAATGCGCACCACCGCTTGATGATTTTCTCACTCCTACTAGTGAATGTAATGTAACAAACACCCATACAATGCGCACCACCCCGTGATGTTTTTCTCACTCCTACTAGTGAATGTAATGTAACAAGTACCCATACAATGCGCAACACCCCGTGATGTTTTTCTCACTCCTACTAGTGAATGTAATGTAACAAACACCCATACAATGCGCACCACCCCGTGATGTTTTTCTCACTCCTACTAGTGAATCTAATGTAACACACACCCATACAATGCGCACCACCCCGTGATGTTTTTCTCACTCCTACTAGTGAATCTAATGTAACACACACCCATACAATGCGCACCACCCCCTGATGTTTTTCTCACTCCTACTAGTGAATGTAATGTAACACACACCCATACCATGCGCACCACTGCGTGATGATTTTCTCACTCCTACTAGTGAATCTAATGTAACAAACACCCATACAATGCGCACCACCCCGTGATGTTTTTCTCACTCCTACTAGTGAATGTAATGTAACACACACCCATACAATGCGCACCACCCCGTGATGATTTTCTCACTCCTACTAGTGAATCTAATGTAACAAACACCCATACAATGCGCACCACCCCGTGATGTTTTTCTCACTCCTACTAGTGAATGTAATGTAACAAATACCCATACAATGCGCACCACCCCGTGATGTTTTTCTCACTCCTACTAGTGAATCTAATGTAACACACACCCATAAAATGCGCACCACCCCGTGATGTTTTTCTCACTCCTACTAATGAATGTAATGTAACACACACCCATACAATGTGCACCACCCCGTGATGTTTTTCTCACTCCTACTAGTGAATCTAATGTAACAAACACCCATACAATGCGCACCACACCGTGATGATTTTCTCACTCCTATTAGTGAATCTAATGTAACAAACACCCATACAATGCGCACCACCCCGTGATGTTTTTCTCACTCCTAATAGTGAATGTAATGTAAAACACACCCATACAATGCGCACCACCCCGTGATGTTTTTCTCACTCCTACTAGTGAATCTAATGTAACACACACCCATACAATGCGCACCACCCCGTGATGTTTTTCTCACTCCTACTAGTGAATGTAATGTAACACACACCCCTACAATGCGCACCACCCCGTGATGTTTTTCTCACTCCTACTACTGAATGTAATGTAACACACACCCATACAATGCGCACCACCCCGTGAATTTTTTCTCACTCCTACTAGTGAATCTAATGTAACACACACCCATACCATGCGCACCACCCCCTGATGTTTTTCTCACTCCTACTAGTGAATGTAATGTAACACACACCCATACAATGCGCACCACCCCGTGATGTTTTTCTCACTCCTACTAGTGAATGTAATGTAACACACACCCATACAATGCGCACCACCCCGTGATGTTTTTCTCACTCCTACTAGTGAATCTAATGTAACACACACCCATACAATGCGCACCACCCCGTGATGTTTTTCTCACTCCTACTAGTGAATGTAATGTAACACACACCCGTACAATGCGCACCACCCCGTGATGTTTTTCTCACTAGTACTAGTGAATCTAATGTAACAAACAGCCATACAATGCGCACCACCACGTGATGTTTTTCTCACTCCTACTAGTGAATGTAATGTAACACACACCCATACAATGCGCACCACCCCGTGATGTTTTTCTCACTCCTACTAGTGAATGTAATGTAACACACACCCATACAATGCGCACCACCCCGTGATGTTTTTCTCACTCCTACTAGTGAATGTAATGTAACAAACACCCATACAATGCGCACGACCCCGTGATGATTTTCTCACTCCTACTAGTGAATCAAATGTAACAAACACCCATACAATAAGCACCACCCCGTGATATTTTTCTCACTCCTACTAGTGAATGTAATGTAACAAACACCCATACAATGCGTACCACCCCGTGATGTTTTTCTCACTCCTACTAGTGAATGTAATGTAACACACACCCATACAATGCGCACCACCCCGTGATGTTTTTGTCACTCCTACTAGTGAATGTAATTTAACACACACCCATACAATGCGCACCACCCCGTGATGTTTTTCTCACTCCTACTAGTGTATGTAATGTAACACACACCCATACAATGCGCACAACCCCGTGATGATTTTCTCACTCCTACTAGTGAATCTAATGTAACACACACCAATACAATGCGCACCACCCCCTGATGTTTTTCTCACTCCTACTAGTGAAAGTAATGTAACACACACCCATACAATGCGCACCACCCCGTGATGATTTTCTCACTCCTACTAGTGAATCTAATGTAACAAACACCCATACAATGCGCACCACCCCGTGATGTTTTTCTCACTCCTACTAGTGAATGTAATGTAACACACACCCATACAATGCGCACCACCCCGTGATGTTTTTCTCACTCCTACTAGTGAATGTAATGTAACACACACCCATACAATGCGCACCACCCCGTGAGGTTTTTCTCACTCCTACTAGTGAATGTAATGTAACACACACCCATACAATGCGCACCACCCCGTGATGTTTTTCTTACTCCTACTAGTGAATGTAATGTAACACACACCCCTACAATGCGCACCACCCCGTGATGTTTTTCTCACTCCTACTAGTGAATCTAATGTAACACACACCCATACAATGCGCACCACCCCGTGATGTTTTTCTCACTCCTACTAGTGAATGTAATGTAACACACACCCCTACAATGCGCACCACCCCATGATGTTTTTCTCACTCCTACTAGTGAATCTAATGTAACACACACCCATACAATGCGCACCACCCCGTGATGTTTTTCTCACTCCTACTAGTGAATGTAATGTAACACACACCCATACAATGCGCACCACCCCGTGATGTTTTTCTCACTCCTACTAGTGAATCTAATGTAACACACACCCATACAATGCGCACCACCCCGTGATGTTTTTTTCACTCCTACTAGTGAATGTAATGTAACACACACCCGTACAATGCGCACCACCCCGTGATGTTTTTCTCACTCCTACTAGTGAATCTAATGTAACAAACACCCATACAATGCGCACCACCACGTTATGTTTTTCTCACTCCTACTAGTGAATGTAATGTAACACACACCCATACAATGCGCACCACCCCGTGATGTTTTTCTCACTACTACTAGTGAATGTAATGTAACACACACCCATACAATGCGCACCACCCCGTGATGTTTTTCTCACTCCTACTAGTGAATGTAATGTAACAAACACCCATACAATAAGCACCACCCCGTGATGTTTTTCTCACTCCTACTAGTGAATGTAATGTAACACACACCCATACAATGCGCACCACCCCGTGATGTTTTTGTCACTCCTACTAGTGAATGTAATGTAACACACACCCATACAATGCGCACCACCCCGTGATGTTTTTCTCACTCCTACTAGTGTATGTAATGTAACACACACCCATACAATGCGCACCACCCCGTGATGTTTTTCTCACTCCTACTAGTGAATCTAATGTAACACACACCCATACAATGCGCACCACCCCCTGATGTTTTTCTCACTCCTACTAGTGAAAGTAATGTAACACACACCCATACAATGCGCACCACCCCGTGATGATTTTCTCACTCCTACTAGTGAATCTAATGTAACAAACACCCATACAATGCGCACCACCCCGTGATGTTTTTCTCACTCCTACTAGTGAATGTAATGTAACACACACCCATACAATGCGCACCACCCCATGATGTTTTTCTCACTCCTACTAGTGAATCTAATGTAACACACACCCATACAATGCGCACCACCCCGTGATGTTTTTCTCACTCCTACTAGTGAATGTAATGTAACACACACCCATAAAATGCGCACCACCCCGTGATGTTTTTCTCACTCCTTCTAGTGAATGTAATATAACACACACCCATACAATGCGCACCACACTGTGATGTTTTTCTCACTCCTACTAGTGAATCTAATGTAACACACACCCATACAATGCGCACCACCCCGTGATGTTTTTCTCACTCCTACTAGTGAATGTAATGTAACACACACCCATACAATGCGCACCACCCCGTGATGTTTTTCTCACTCCTACTAGTGAATGTAATGTAACACACACCCATACAATGCGCACCACCCCGTGATGTTTTTCTCACTCCTACTAGTGTATGTAATGTAACACACACCCATACAATGCGCACCACCCCGTGATGATTTTCCCACTCCTACTAGTGAATCTAATGTAACAAACACCGATACAATGCGCACCACCCCGTGATGTTTTTCTCACTCCTACTAGTGAATGTAATGTAACACACACCCATACAATGCGCACCACCCCGTGATGTTTTTCTCACTCCTACTAGTGAATCTAATGTAACACACACCCATACAATGCGCACCACCCCGTGATGTTTTTCTCACTCCTACTAGTGAATGTAATGTAACACACACCCATACAATGCGCACCACCCCATGATGTTTTTCTCACTCCTACTAGTGAATCTAATGTAACACACACCCATACAATGCGCACCACCCCTTGATGTTTTTCTCACTCCTACTAGTGAATGTAATGTAACACACACCCATACAATGCGCACCACCCCGTCATGTTTTTCTCACTCCTACTAGTGAATGTAACACACACCCATACAATGCACACCACCCCGTGATGTTTTTCTCACTCCTACTAGTGAATGTAATGTAACACACACCCATACAATGCGCACCACCCCGCGATGTTTTTCAGAAAGCTATCCTACATTGCCACTGCATGTTCCCTTACCTCCCAATTCTGACCACCCCGCGGTGCTTTTCTCCATTCTACATTGCCACTCACTGCCTATCCTAATTCACACCCTCCGATTCACACCACCCCGTGATGTTTTTCTCACTCCTACTAGTGAATGTAATGTAACACACACCCATACAATGCGCACCACCCCGTGATGTTTTTCTCACTCCTACTAGTGAATCTAATGTAACACACACCCATACAATGCGCACCACCCCCTGATGTTTTTCTCACTCCTACTAGTGAATGTAATGTAACACACACCCATACAATGCGCACCACCCCGTGATGTTTTTCTCACTCCTACTAGTGAATGTAATGTAACACAAACCCATACAATGCATACCACCCCGTAATGTTTTTGTCACTCCTACTAGTGAATGTAATGTAACACACACCCATACAATGCGCACCACCCCGTGATGTTTTTCTCACTCCTACTAGTGAATGTAACACACACCCATACAATGCGCACCACCCCGTGATGTTTTTCTCACTCCTACTAATGAATCTAATGTAACACACACCCATACAATGCGCACCACCCCGTGATGTTTTTCTCACTCCTACTAGTGAATGTAATGTAACACACACCCATACAATGCGCACCACACTGTGATGTTTTTCTCACTCCTACTAGTGAATGTAATGTAACACACACCCATACAATGCGCACCACCCCGTGATGTTTTTCTCACTCCTACTAGTGAATGTAATGTCACACACACCCATACAATGCGCACCACCCCTTGATGTTTTTCTCACTCCTACTAGTGAATGTAATGTAACACACACCCATACAATGCGCACCACCCCGTGATGTTTTTCTCACTCCTACTAGTGAATGTAATGTAACACACACCCATACAATGCGCACCACCCCTTGATGATTTTCTCACTCCTACTAGTGAATCTAATGTAACAAACACCGATACAATGCGCACCACCCCGTGATGTTTTTCTCACTCCTACTAGTGAATGTAATGTAACACACACCCATACAATGCGCACCAAACCGTGATGTTTTTCTCACTCCTACTAGTGAATCTAATGTAACACACACCCATACAATGCGCACCACCCCATGATGTTTTTCTCACTCCTACTAGTGAATGTAATGTAACACACACCCATACAATGCGAACCACCCCATGATGTTTTTCTCACTCCTACTAGTGAATCTAATGTAACACACACCCATACAATGCGCACCACCCCGTGATGTTTTTCTCACTCCTACTAGTGAATCTAATGTAACACACACCCATACAATGCGCACCAACCCGTCATGTTTTTCTCACTCCTACTAGTGAATGTAACACACACCCATACAATGCACACCACCCCGTGATGTTTTTCTCACTCCTACTAGTGAATGTAATGTAAAACACAGCCATACAATGCGCACCACCCCGCGATGTTTTTCAGAAACCTATCCTACATTGCCCCTGCATGTTCCCTTACCTCCCAATTCTGACCACCCCGCGGTGCTTTTCTCCATTCTACATTGCCACTCACTGCCTATCCTAATTCACACCCTCCGATTCACACCACCCCGTGATGTTTTTCTCACTCCTACTAGTGAATGTAATGTAACACACACCCATACAATGCGCACCACCCCGTGATGTTTTTCTCACTCCTACTAGTGAATCTAATGTAACACACACCCATACAATGCGCACCACGCCGTGATGTTTTTCTCACTCCTACTAGTGAATGTAATGTAACACACACCCATACAATGCGCACCACCCCGTGATGTTTTTCTCACTCCTACTAGTGAATGTAGTGTAACACACACCCATACAATGCACACCACCCCGTAATGTTTTTGTCACTCCTACTAGTGAATGTAATGTAACACACACCCATACAATGCGCACCACCCCGTGATGTTTTTCTCACTCCTACTAGTGAATGTAATGTAACACACACCCATACAATGCGCACCACCCCCTGATGTTTTTCTCACTCCTACTAGTGAATCTAATGTAACACACACCCATACAATGCGCACCACCACGTGATGTTTTTCTCACTCCTACTAGTGAATTTAATGTAACACACACCCATACAATGCGCACCACCCCGTGATGTTTTTCTCACTCCTACTAGTGAATGTAATGTAACACACACCCATACAATGCGCAACACCACGTGATGTTTTTCTCACTCCTACTAGTGAATGTAATGTAACACACAGCCATACAATGCGCACCAGCCCGTGATGTTTTTCTCACTCCTACTAGTGAATGTAATGTAACACACACGCATACAATGCGCACCACCCCGTGATGTTTTTCTCACTCCTACTAGTGAATTTAATGTAACACACACCCATACAATGTGCACCACCCCGTGATGTTTTTCTCACTCCTACTAGTGAATGTAATGTAACACACACCCATACAATGCGCACCACCACGTGATGTTTTTCTCACTCCTACTAGTGATTTTAATGTAACACACACCCATGCAATGCACACCACCCCGTGATGTTTTTCTCACTCCTATTAGTGAATGTAATGTAACACACACCCATACAATGCGCACCACCCCGTGATGTTTTTCTCACTCCTACTAGTGAATGTAATGTAACACACACCCATACAATGCGCACCACCCCGTGATGTTTTTCTCACTCCTACTAGTGAATGTAATGTAACACACACCCATACAATGCGCACCACCCCGTGATGTTTTTCTCACTCCTACAAGTGAATGTAATGTAACACACACCCATACAATGCGCACCACCCCGTGATGTTTTTCTCACTCCTACTAGTGAATGTAATGTAACACACACCCATAAAATGCGCACCACCCCGTGATGATGTTCTCACTCCTACTAGTGAATCTAATGTAACAAACACCCATACAATGCGCACCACCCCGTGATGTTTTTCTCACTCCTACTAGTGAATGTAATGTAACACACACCCATACAATGCGCACCACCCCGTGATGATTTTCTCACTCCTACTAGTGAATCTAATGTAACAAACACCCATACAATGCGCACCACCCCATGATGTTTTTCTCACTCCTACTAGTGAATGTAATATAACACACACCCATACAATGCGCACCACCCCATGATGTTTTTCTCACTCCTACTAGTGAATCTAATGTAACACACACCCATACAATGCGCACCACCCCGTGATGTTTTTCTCACTCCTACTAGTGAATCTAATGTAACACACATGCATACAATGCGCACCACCCCGTGATGTTTTTCTCACTCCTACTAGTGAATGTAATGTAACACACACCCATACAATGCGCACCACCACGTGATGTTTTTCTCACTCCTACTAGTGAATGTAATGTAACACACACCCATACAATGCGCACCACCCCGTGATGTTTTTCTCACTCCTACTAGTGAATGTAATGTAACACACACCCATACAATGCGCACCACCCCGTGATGTTTTTCTCACTCCTACTAGTGAATGTAATGTAACACACACCCATTCAATGCGCACCACCCCGTGATGTTTTTCTCACTCCTACTAGTGAATGTAATGTAACACACACCCATTCAATGCGCACCACCCCGTGATGTTTTTCTCACTCCTACTAGTGAATCTAATGTAACACACACCCATACAATGCGCACCACCCCGTGATGTTTTTCTCACTCCTACTAGTGAATGTAATGTAACACACACCCATACAATGCGCACCACCCCGTGATGTTTTTGTCACTCCTACTAGTGAATGTAATGTAACACACACCCATACAATGCGCACCACCCCGTGATGTTTTTCTCACTCCTACTAGTGAATGTAATGTAACACACACCCATACAATGCGCACCACCCCGTGATGTTTTTCTCATTCCTACTAGTGAATGTTATGTAACTCACACCCATAAAATGCGCACCACCCCGTGATGTTTTTCTCACTCCTACTAGTGAATGTAATGTAACACACACCCATACAATGCGCACCACCATGTGATGTTTTTCTCACTCCTACTAGTGATTGTAATGTAACACACACCCATGCAATGCGCACCACCCCGTGATGTTTTTCTCACTCCTATTAGTGAATGTAATGTAACACACACCCATACAATGCGCACCACCCCGTGATGTTTTTCTCACTCCTACTAGTGAATGTAATGTAACACACACCCATACAATGCGCACGACCCCGTGATGTTTTTCTCACTCCTACTAGTGAATGTAATGTAACACACACCCATACAATGCGCACCACCCCGTGATGTTTTTCTCACTCCTACTAGTGAATTTAATGTAACACACACCCATACAATGCGCACCACCCGTGATGATTTTCTCACTCCTACTAGTGAATCTAATGTAACACACACCCATACAATGCGCACCACCCCGTGATGTTTTTCTCACTCCTACTAGTGTATCTAATGTAACACACACCCATACAATGCGCACCACCCCATGATGTATTTCTCACTCCTACTAGTGAATGTAATGTAACACACACCCATACAATGCGCACCACCCCGTGATGTTTTTCTCACTCCTACTAGTGAATCTAATGTAACACACAAGCATACAATGCGCACCACCCCGTGATGTTTTTCTCACTCCTACTAGTGAATCTAATGTAACACACAAGCATACAATGCGCACCACCCCATGATGTTTTTCTCACTCCTACTAGTGAATCTAATGTAACACACACCCATACAATGCGCACAACCCCGTGATGATTTTCCCACTCCTACTAGTGAATCTAATGTAACAAACACCCATACAATGCGCACCACCCCGTGATGTTTTTCTCACTCCTACTAGTGAATGTAATGTAACACACACCCATACAATGCGCACCACCCCGTGATGTTTTTCTCACTCCTATTAGTGAATGTAATGTAACACACACCCATACAATGCGCACCACCCCGTGATGTTTTTCTCACTCCTACTAGTGAATGTAATGTAACACACACCCATACAATGCGCACCACCCCGTGATGATTTTCTCACTCCTACTATTGAATCTAATGTAACAAACACCCATACAATGCGCACCACCCCGTGATGTTTTTCTCACTCCTACTAGTGAATGTAATGTAACACACACCCATACAATGCGCACCGCCCCGTGATGTTTTTCTCACTCCTACTAGTGAATGTAATGTAACACACACCCATATAATGTGAACCACCCCGTGATGTTTTTCTCACTCCTACTAGTGAATGTAATGTAACACACACCCATACAATGCGCACCACCCCGTGATGTTTTTCTCACTCCTACTAGTGAATGTAATGTAACACACACCCATACAATGCGCCCACCCCGTGATGTTTTTCTCACTCCTACTAGTGAATGTAACGTAACACACACCCATACAATGCGCACCACCCCGTGATGTTTTTCTCACTCCTACTAGTGAATGTAACGTAACACACACCCATACAATGCGCACAACCCCGTGATGTTTTTCTCACTCCTACTAGTGAATGTAATGTAACACACACCCATACAATGCGCACCGCCCCGTGATGTTTTTCTCACTCCTACTAGTGAATGTAATGTAACACACACCCATACAATGCGCACCGCCCCGTGATATTTTTCTCACTCCTACTAGTGAATGTAATGTAACACACACCCATACAATGCGCACCACCCCGTGATGATGTTCTCACTCCTACTAGTGAATGTAATGTAACAAACACCCATACAATGCGCACCACCCCGTGATGTTTTTCTAACTCCTATTAGTGAATGTAATGTAACACACACCCATACAATGCGCACCACACCGCGATGTTTTTCTCACTCCTACTAGTGAATGTAATGTAACACACACTCATAAAATGCGCACCACCCCGTGATGTTTTTCTCACTCCTACTAGTGAATGTAATGTAACACACACCCATACAATGCGCACCACCCCGTGATGTTTTTCTCACTCCTACTAGTGAATGTAATGTAACACACACCCATACAATGCGCACCACCCCGTGATGTTTCTCTCACTTCTACTAGTGAATGTAATTAAACCACACCCATAAAATGCGCACCACCCCGTGATGTTTCTCTCCCTCCTAATAGTGAATGTAATGTAACACACACCCATACAATGCGCACCACCCCGTGATGTTTTTCTCACTCCTACTAGTGAATCTAATGTAACACACACCCATACAATGCGCACAACCCCGTGATGATTTTCCCACTCCTACTAGTGAATCTAATGTAACAAACACCCATACAATGCGCACCACCCCGTGATGTTTTTCTCACTCCTACTAGTGAATGTAATGTAACACACACCAATACAATGCGCACCACCCCGTGATGTTTTTCTCACTCCTATTAGTGAATGTAATGTAACACACACCCATACAATGCGCACCACCCCGTGATGTTTTTCTCACTCCTACTAGTGAATGTAATGTAACACACACCCATACAATGCGCACCACCCCGTGATGATTTTCTCACTCCTACTATTGAATCTAATGTAACAAACACCCATACAATGCGCACCACCCCGTGATGTTTTTCTCACTCCTACTAGTGAATGTAATGTAACACACACCCATACAATGCGCACCGCCCCGTGATGTTTTTCTCACTCCTACTAGTGAATGTAATGTAACACACACCCATATAATGTGAACCACCCCGTGATGTTTTTCTCACTCCTACTAGTGAATGTAATGTAACACACACCCATACAATGCGCACCACACCGTGATGTTTTTCTCACTCCTACTAGTGAATGTAATGTAACACACACCCATACAATGCGCCCACCCCGTGATGTTTTTCTCACTCCTACTAGTGAATGTAACGTAACACACACCCATACAATGCGCACCACCCCGTGATGTTTTTCTCACTCCTACTAGTGAATGTAACGTAACACACACCCATACAATGCGCACAACCCCGTGATGTTTTTCTCACTCCTACTAGTGAATGTAATGTAACACACACCCATACAATGCGCACCACCCCGTGATGTTTTTCTCACTCCTACTAGTGAATGTAATGTAACACACACCCATACAATGCGCACCGCCCCGTGATGTTTTTCTCACTCCTACTAGTGAATGTAATGTAACACACACCCATAAAATGCGCACCGCCCCGTGATGTTTTTCTCACTCCTACTAGTGAATGTAATGTAACACACACCCATACAATGCGCACCGCCCCGTGATGTTTTTCTCACTCCTACTAGTGAATGTAATGTAACACACACCCATACAATGCGCACCGCCCCGTGATGTTTTTCTCACTCCTACTAGTGAATGTAATGTAACACACACCCATACAATGCGCAACTCCCCGTGATGTTTTTCTCAGTCCTACTAGTGAATGTAATGTAACACACACCCATACAATGCGCACCACCCCGTGATGATTTTCTCACTCCTACTAGTGAATCTAATGTAACAAACACCCATACAATGCGCACCTCCCCGTGATGTTTTGCCCACTCCTACTAGTGAATGTAATGTAACACACACCCATACAATGCGCACCACCCCGTGATGTTTTTCTCACTCCTACTAGTGAATCTAATGTAACACACACCCATACAATGCGCACCACCCCGTGATCTTTTTCTCACTCCTACTAGTGAATCTAATGTAACACAAACCCATACAATGCGCACCACCCCGTGATGTTTTTCTCACTCCTACTAGTGAATGTAATGTAACACACACCCATACAATGCGCACCACCCCGTGATGTTTTTCTCACTCCTACTAGTGAATCTAATGTAACACACACCCATACAATGCGCACCACCCCGTGATGTTTTTTCACTCCTACTAGTGAATCTAATGTAACACACACCCATACAATGCGCACCGCCCCGTGATGTTTTTCTCACTCCTACTAGTGAATGTAATGTAACACACACCCATACAATGCGCACCACCCCGTGATGTTTTTCTCACTCCTACTAGTGAATGTAATGTAACACACACCCATACAATGCGCACCACCACGTGATGTTTTTCTCACTCCTACTAGTGAATGTAATGTAACACACACCCATTCAATGCGCACCACCCCGTGATGTTTTTCTCACTCCTACTAGTAAATGTAATGTAACACACACCCATACAATGCGCACCACCCCGTGATGTTTTTCTCACTCCTACTAGTGGATGTAATGTAACACACACCCATACAATGCGCACCACCCCGTGATATTTTTCTCACTCCTACTAGTGAATGTAATGTAACGCACACCCATACAATGCGCACCACCCCGTGATGTTTCTCTCACTCCTACTAGTGAATGTAATGTAACGCACACCCATAAAATGCGCACCACCCCGTGATGTTTCTCTCACTCCTACTAGTGAATCTAATGTAACACACACCCATACAATGCGCACCACCCCGTGATGTTTTTCTCACTCCTACTAGTGAATCTAATGTAACACACACCCATACAATGCGCACCACCCCGTGATGATTTTCCCACTCCTACTAGTGAATCTAATGTAACAAACACCCATACAATGCGCACCACCCCGTGATGTTTTTCCCACTCCTACTAGTGAATGTAATGTAACACACACCCATACAATGCGCACCGCCCCGTGATGTTTTTCTCACTCCTACTCGTGAATGTAATGTAACACACACCCATACAATGCGCACCGCCCCGTGATGTTTTTCTCACTCCTACTAGTGAATGTAATGTAACACACACCCATACAATGCGCACCACCCCGTGATGTTTTTCTCACTCCTACTAGTGAATGTAATGTAACACACACCCATACAATGCGCACCACCCCGTGATGTTTTTCTCACTCCTACTAGGGAATGTAATTTTCTCACTCCTACTAGTGAATCTAATGTAACAAACACCCATACAATGCGCACCACCCCGTGATGTTTTTCTCACTCCTAGTAGTGAATGTAATGTAACACACACCCATACAATGCGCACCACCCCGTGATGTTTTTCTCACTCCTACTAGTGAATCTAATGTAACACACACCCATACAATGCGCACCACCCCGTGATTGTTTTCTCACTCCTACTAGTGAATGTATTGTAACACACACCCATACAATGCGCACCACCCCGTGATGTTTTTCTCACTCCTACTAGTGAATGTAATGTAACACACACCCATACAATGCGCACCACCCCGTGATGTTTTTCTCACTCCTACTAGTGAATCTAATGTAACAAACACCCATACAATGCGCACCACGCCGTGATGATTTTCTCACTCCTACTAGTGAATCTAATGTAACAAACACCCATACAATGCGCACCACCCCGTGCTGTTTTGCTCACTCCTAATAGTGAATGTAATGTAACACACACCCATACAATGCGCACCACCCTGTGATGTTTTTCTCACTCCTACTAGTGAATGTAATGTAACACACACCCATACAATGCGCACCACCCCGTGATGTTTTTCTCACTCCTACTAGTGTATCTAATGTAACACACACCCATACAATGCGCACCACCCCGTGATGTTTTTCTCACTCCTACTAGTGAATGTAATGTAACACACACCCATACAATGCGCACCACCCCGTGATGTTTTTCTCACTCCTACTAGTGAATGTAATGTAACACACACCCATACAATGCGCACCACCCCGTGATGTTTTTCTCACTCCTACTAGTGAATGTAATGTAACACACACCCATACAATGCGCACCACCCCGTGATGTTTTTCTCACTGCTACTAGTGAATGTAATGTAACACACATCCATACAAAGCGCACCACCCCGTGATGTTTTTCTCACTCCTACTAGTGAATGTAATGTAACACACACCCATACAATGCGCACCAACCCGTGATGTTTTTCTCACTCCTACTAGTGAATGTAATGTAACACACACCCATACAATGTGCACCACCCCGTGATGTTTTTCTCACTCCTACTAGTGAATCTAATGTAACAAACACCCATACAATGCGCACCACGCCGTGATGATTTTCTCACTCCTACTAGTGAATCTAATGTAACAAACACCCATACAATGCGCACCACGCCGTGATGATTTTCTCACTCCTACTAGTGAATCTAATGTAACAAACACCCATACAATGCGCACCACCCCGTGATGTTTTGCTCACTCCTAATAGTGAATGTAATGTAACACACACCCATACAATGCGCACCACCCCGTGATATTTTTCTCACTCCTACTAGTGAATGTAATGTAACACACACCCATACAATGCGCACCACCCCGTGATGTTTTTCTCACTCCTACTAGTGTATCTAATGTAACACACACCCATACAATGCGCACCACCCCGTGATGTTTTTCTCACTCCTACTAGTGAATGTAATGTAACACACACCCATACAATGCGCACCACCCCGTGATGTTTTTCTCACTCTTACTAGTGAATCTAATGTAACAAACACCCATACAATGCGCACCACCCCGTGATGTTTTTCTAACTCCTACTAGTGAATGTAATGTAACACACACCCATACAATGCGCACCACCCCGTGATGTTTTTCTCACTCCTACTAGTGAATCTAATGTAACACACACCCATAAAATGCGCACCACCCCGTGATGTTTTTCTCACTCCTACTAGTGAATCTAATGTAACACACACCCATACAATAAGCACCACCCCGTGATGTTTTTCTCACTCCTACTAGTGAATGTAATGTAACACACACCCATACAATGCGCACCACCCCGTGATATTTTTCTCACTCCTACTAGTGTATGTAATGTAACACACACCCATACAATGCGCACCACCCCGTGATGTTTTTCTCACTCCTAATAGTGAATGTAATATAACACACACCCATACAATGCGCACCACCCCGTGATGTTTTTCTCACTCCTACTAGTGAATGTAATGTAACACACACCCATACAATGCGCACCACCCCGTGATGTTTTTCTCACTCTTTCTAGTGAATGTAATGTAACACACACCCATACAATGCGCACCACCCCGTGATGTTTTTCTCACTCCTACTAGTGAATGTAATGTAACACACACCCATACAATGCGCACCACCCCGTGATGTTTTTCTCACTCCTACTAGTGAATGTAATGTAACACACACCCATACAATGCGCACCACCCCGTGATGTTTTTCTCACTGCTACTAGTGAATGTAATGTAACACACACCCATACAAAGCGCACCACCCCGTGATGTTTTTCTCACTCCTACTAGTGAATGTAATGTAACACACACCCATACAATGCGCACCACCCCGTGATGTTTTTCTCACTCCTACTAGTGAATCTAATGTAACACACACCCATACAATGCGCACCACGCCGTGATGATTTTCTCACTCCTACTAGTGAATCTAATGTAACAAACACCCATACAATGCGCACCACCTCGTGATGTTTTGCTCACTCCTAATAGTGAATGTAATGTAACACACACCCATACAATGCGCACCACCCCGTGATGTTTTTCTCACTCCTACTAGTGTATCTAATGTAACACACACCCATACAATGCGCACCACCCCGTGATATTTTTCTCACTCCTACTAGTGAATGTAATGTAACACACACCCATACAATGCGCACCACCCCGTGATGTTTTTCTCACTCTTACTAGTGAATCTAATGTAACAAACACCCATACAATGCGCACCACCCCGTGATGTTTTTCTCACTCCTACTAGTGAATGTAATGTAACACACACCCATACAATGCACACCACCCCGTGATATTTTTCTCACTCCTACTAGTGAATGTAATGTAACACACACCCATACAATGCGCACCACCCCGTGATGTTTTTCTCACTGCTACTAGTGAATGTAATGTAACACACACCCATACAAAGCGCACCACCCCGTGATGTTTTTCTCACTCCTACTAGTGAATGTAATGTAACACACACCCATACAATGCGCACCACCCCGTGATGTTTTTCTCACTCCTACTAGTGAATCTAATGTAACACACACCCATACAATGCGCAACACCCCGTGATGTTTTTCTCACTCCTACTAGTGAATGTAATGTAACACACACCCATACAATGTGCACCACCCCGTGATGTTTTTCTCACTCCTACTAGTGAATCTAATGTAACAAACACCCATACAATGCGCACCACGCCGTGATGATTTTCTCACTCCTACTAGTGAATCTAATGTAACAAACACCCATACAATGCGCACCACCCCGTGATGTTTTGCTCACTCCTAATAGTGAATGTAATGTAACACACACCCATACAATGCGCACCACCCCGTGATATTTTTCTCACTCCTACTAGTGAATGTAATGTAACACACACCCATACAATGCGCACCACCCCGTGATGTTTTTCTCACTCTTACTAGTGAATCTAATGTAACAAACACCCATACAATGCGCACCACCCCGTGATGTTTTTCTCACTCCTACTAGTGAATGTAATGTAACACACACCCATACAATGCGCACCACCCCGTGATGATTTTCTCACTCCTACTAGTGAATCTAATGTAACAAACACCCATACAATGCGCACCACCCCGTGATGTTTTTCTCACTCCTACTAGTGAATGTAATGTAAAAAACACCCATACAATGCGCACCACCCCGTGATGTTTTTCTCACTCTTACTAGTGAATCTAATGTAACACACACCCATACAATGCGCAGCACCCCGTGATGTTTTTCTCACTCCTACTAGTGAATCTAATGTAACACACACCCATACAATGCGCACCACCCCCTGATGTTTTTCTCACTCCTACTAGTGAATGTAATTTAACACACACCCATACCATGCCCACCACCCCGTGATGATTTTCTCACTCCTACTAGTGAATCTAATGTAACAAACACCCATACCATGCGCACCACCCCGTGATGTTTTTCTCACTCCTACTAGTGAATGTAATGTAACACACACCCATACAATGCGCCCACCCAGTGATGTTTTTCTCACTCCTGCTAGTGAATGTAATGTAACACACACCCATACAATGCGCACCACCCCGTGATGTTTTTCTCACTCCTACTAGTGAATGTAATGTAACACACACCCATACAATGCGCACAACCCCGTGATGTTTTTCTCACTCCTACTAGTGAATGTAATGTAACACACACCCATACAATGCGCACCGCCCCGTGACGTTTTTCTCACTCCTACTAGTGAATGTAATGTAACACACACCCATACAATGCGCACCGCCCCTTGATGTATTTCTCACTCCTACTAGTGAATGTAATGTAACACACACCCATACAATGCGCACCGCCCCGTGATGTTTTTCTCACTCCTACTCGTGAATGTAATGTAACACACACCCATACAATGCGCACCGCCCCGTGATGTTTTTCTCACTCCTACTAGTGAATGTAATGTAACACACACCCATACAATGCGCACCACCCCGTGATGTTTTTCTCACTCCTACTAGTGAATGTAATGTAACACACACCCATACAATGCGCACCACCCCGTGATGTTTTTCTCACTCCTACTACGGAATGTAATTTTCTCACTCCTACTAGTGAATCTAATGTAACAAACACCCATAAAATGCGCACCACCCCGTGATGTTTTTCTCACTCCTAGTAGTGAATGTAATGTAACACACACCCATACAATGCGCGCCACCCCGTGATGTTTTTCTCACTCCTACTATTGAATCTAATGTAACACACACCCATACAATGCGCACCACCCCGTGATTGTTTTCTCACTCCTACTAGTGAATGTAATGTAACACACACCCATACAATGCGCACCACCCCGTGATGTTTTTCTCACTCCTAGTAGTGAATGTAATGTAACACACACCCATACAATGCGCACCACCCCGTGATGATTTTCTCACTGCTACTAGTGAATGTAATGTAACACACACCCATACAATGCGCACCACCCCGTGATGTTTTTCTCACTCCTACTAGTGAATGTAATGTAACACACACCCATACAATGCGCACCACCCCGTGATGTTTTTCTCACTGCTACTAGTGAATCTAATGTAACACACACCCATACATAGCGCACCACCCCGTGATGTTTTTCTCACTCCTACTAGTGAGTGTAATGTAACACACACCCATACAATGCGCACCACCCCGTGATGTTTTTCTCACTCCTACTAGTGAATCTAATGTAACAAACACCCATACAATGCGCACCACCCCGTGCTGTTTTGCTCACTCCTAATAGTGAATGTAATGTAACACACACCCATACAATGCGCACCACCCTGTGATGTTTTTCTCACTCCTACTAGTGAATGTAATGTAACACACACCCATACAATGCGCACCACCCCGTGATGTTTTTCTCACTCCTACTAGTGTATCTAATGTAACACACACCCATACAATGCGCACCACCCTGTGATGTTTTTCTCACTCCTACTAGTGAATGTAATGTAACACACACCCATACAATGCGCACCACCCCGTGATGTTTTTCTCACTCCTACTAGTGAATGTAATGTAACACACACCCATACAATGCGCACCACCCCGTGATGTTTTTCTCACTCCTACTAGTGAATGTAATGTAACACACACCCATACAATGCGCACCACCCCGTGATGTTTTTCTCACTGCTACTAGTGAATGTAATGTAACACACATCCATACAAAGCGCACCACCCCGTGATGTTTTTCTCACTCCTACTAGTGAATGTAATGTAACACACACCCATACAATGCGCACCAACCCGTGATGTTTTTCTCACTCCTACTAGTGAATGTAATGTAACACACACCCATACAATGTGCACCACCCCGTGATGTTTTTCTCACTCCTACTAGTGAATCTAATGTAACAAACACCCATACAATGCGCACCACGCCGTGATGATTTTCTCACTCCTACTAGTGAATCTAATGTAACAAACACCCATACAATGCGCACCATGCCGTGATGATTTTCTCACTCCTACTAGTGAATCTAATGTAACAAACACCCATACAATGCGCACCACCCCGTGATGTTTTGCTCACTCCTAATAGTGAATGTAATGTAACACACACCCATACAATGCGCACCACCCCGTGATATTTTTCTCACTCCTACTAGTGAATGTAATGTAACACACACCCATACAATGCGCACCACCCCGTGATGTTTTTCTCACTCCTACTAGTGTATCTAATGTAACACACACCCATACAATGCGCACCACCCCGTGATGTTTTTCTCACTCCTACTAGTGAATGTAATGTAACACACACCCATACAATGCGCACCACCCCGTGATGTTTTTCTCACTCTTACTAGTGAATCTAATGTAACAAACACCCATACAATGCGCACCACCCCGTGATGTTTTTCTAACTCCTACTAGTGAATGTAATGTAACACACACCCATACAATGCGCACCACCCCGTGATGTTTTTCTCACTCCTACTAGTGAATCTAATGTAACACACACCCATAAAATGCGCACCACCCCGTGATGTTTTTCTCACTCCTACTAGTGAATCTAATGTAACACACACCCATACAATAAGCACCACCCCGTGATGTTTTTCTCACTCCTACTAGTGAATGTAATGTAACACACACCCATACAATGCGCACCACCCCGTGATATTTTTCTCACTCCTACTAGTGTATGTAATGTAACACACACCCATACAATGCGCACCACCCCGTGATGTTTTTCTCACTCCTAATAGTGAATGTAATATAACACACACCCATACAATGCGCACCACCCCGTGATGTTTTTCTCACTCCTACTAGTGAATGTAATGTAACACACACCCATACAATGCG
Source organism: Cavia porcellus (assembly GCF_034190915.1). NCBI lineage: Eukaryota > Metazoa > Chordata > Mammalia > Rodentia > Caviidae > Cavia > Cavia porcellus. The sequence goes on along the minus strand of NW_026947582.1, from coordinate 363,347 downwards.
CACCACCCCGTGATGTTTTTCTCACTCCTTCTAGTGAATGTAATGTAACACACACCCATACAATGCGCACCACCCCGTGATGTTTTTCTCACTCCTACTAGTGAATGTAATGTAACACACACCCATACAATGCGCACCACCCCGTGATGTTTTTCTCACTCCTACTAGTGAATGTAATGTAACACACACCCATACAATGCGCACCACCCCGTGATGTTTTTCTCACTGCTACTAGTGAATGTAATGTAACACACACCCATACAAAGCGCACCACCCCGTGATGTTTTTCTCACTCCTACTAGTGAATGTAATGTAACACACACCCATACAATGCGCACCACCCCGTGATGTTTTTCTCACTCCTACTAGTGAATCTAATGTAACACACACCCATACAATGCGCACCACGCCGTGATGATTTTCTCACTCCTACTAGTGAATCTAATGTAACAAACACCCATACAATGCGCACCACCTCGTGATGTTTTGCTCACTCCTAATAGTGAATGTAATGTAACACACACCCATACAATGCGCACCACCCCGTGATGTTTTTCTCACTCCTACTAGTGAATGTAATGTAACACACACCCATACAATGCGCACCACCCCGTGATGTTTTTCTCACTCCTACTAGTGTATCTAATGTAACACACACCCATACAATGCGCACCACCCCGTGATATTTTTCTCACTCCTACTAGTGAATGTAATGTAACACACACCCATACAATGCGCACCACCCCGTGATGTTTTTCTCACTCTTACTAGTGAATCTAATGTAACAAACACCCATACAATGCGCACCACCCCGTGATGTTTTTCTCACTCCTACTAGTGAATGTAATGTAACACACACCCATACAATGCACACCACCCCGTGATGTTTTTCTCACTCCTACTAGTGAATGTAATGTAACACACACCCATACAATGCGCACCACCCCGTGATGTTTTTCTCACTGCTACTAGTGAATGTAATGTAACACACACCCATACAAAGCGCACCACCCCGTGATGTTTTTCTCACTCCTACTAGTGAATGTAATGTAACACACACCCATACAATGCGCACCACCCCGTGATGTTTTTCTCACTCCTACTAGTGAATCTAATGTAACACACACCCATACAATGCGCAACACCCCGTGATGTTTTTCTCACTCCTACTAGTGAATGTAATGTAACACACACCCATACAATGTGCACCACCCCGTGATGTTTTTCTCACTCCTACTAGTGAATCTAATGTAACAAACACCCATACAATGCGCACCACGCCGTGATGATTTTCTCACTCCTACTAGTGAATCTAATGTAACAAACACCCATACAATGCGCACCACCCCGTGATGTTTTGCTCACTCCTAATAGTGAATGTAATGTAACACACACCCATACAATGCGCACCACCCCGTGATATTTTTCTCACTCCTACTAGTGAATGTAATGTAACACACACCCATACAATGCGCACCACCCCGTGATGTTTTTCTCACTCTTACTAGTGAATCTAATGTAACAAACACCCATACAATGCGCACCACCCCGTGATGTTTTTCTCACTCCTACTAGTGAATGTAATGTAACACACACCCATACAATGCGCACCACCCCGTGATGATTTTCTCACTCCTACTAGTGAATCTAATGTAACAAACACCCATACAATGCGCACCACCCCGTGATGTTTTTCTCACTCCTACTAGTGAATGTAATGTAAAAAACACCCATACAATGCGCACCACCCCGTGATGTTTTTCTCACTCTTACTAGTGAATCTAATGTAACACACACCCATACAATGCGCAGCACCCCGTGATGTTTTTCTCACTCCTACTAGTGAATCTAATGTAACACACACCCATACAATGCGCACCACCCCCTGATGTTTTTCTCACTCCTACTAGTGAATGTAATTTAACACACACCCATACCATGCCCACCACCCCGTGATGATTTTCTCACTCCTACTAGTGAATCTAATGTAACAAACACCCATACCATGCGCACCACCCCGTGATGTTTTTCTCACTCCTACTAGTGAATGTAATGTAACACACACCCATACAATGCGCCCACCCAGTGATGTTTTTCTCACTCCTGCTAGTGAATGTAATGTAACACACACCCATACAATGCGCACCACCCCGTGATGTTTTTCTCACTCCTACTAGTGAATGTAATGTAACACACACCCATACAATGCGCACAACCCCGTGATGTTTTTCTCACTCCTACTAGTGAATGTAATGTAACACACACCCATACAATGCGCACCGCCCCGTGACGTTTTTCTCACTCCTACTAGTGAATGTAATGTAACACACACCCATACAATGCGCACCGCCCCTTGATGTATTTCTCACTCCTACTAGTGAATGTAATGTAACACACACCCATACAATGCGCACCGCCCCGTGATGTTTTTCTCACTCCTACTCGTGAATGTAATGTAACACACACCCATACAATGCACACCGCCCCGTGATGTTTTTCTCACTCCTACTAGTGAATGTAATGTAACACACACCCATACAATGCGCACCACCCCGTGATGTTTTTCTCACTCCTACTAGTGAATGTAATGTAACACACACCCATACAATGCGCACCACCCCGTGATGTTTTTCTCACTCCTACTAGGGAATGTAATTTTCTCACTCCTACTAGTGAATCTAATGTAACAAACACCCATAAAATGCGCACCACCCCGTGATGTTTTTCTCACTCCTAGTAGTGAATGTAATGTAACACACACCCATACAATGCGCGCCACCCCGTGATGTTTTTCTCACTCCTACTATTGAATCTAATGTAACACACACCCATACAATGCGCACCACCCCGTGATTGTTTTCTCACTCCTACTAGTGAATGTAATGTAACACACACCCATACAATGCGCACCACCCCGTGATGTTTTTCTCACTCCTACTAGTGAATGTAATGTAACACACACCCATACAATGCGCACCACCCCGTGATGATTTTCTCACTGCTACTAGTGAATGTAATGTAACACACACCCATACAATGCGCACCACCCCGTGATGTTTTTCTCACTCCTACTAGTGAATGTAATGTAACACACACCCATACAATGCGCACCACCCCGTGATGTTTTTCTCACTGCTACTAGTGAATCTAATGTAACACACACCCATACATAGCGCACCACCCCGTGATGTTTTTCTCACTCCTACTAGTGAGTGTAATGTAACACACACCCATACAATGCGCACCACCCCGTGATGTTTTTCTCACTCCTACTAGTGAATGTAATGTAACACACACCCATACAAAGCGCACCACCCCGTGATGTTTTTCTCACTCCTACTTGTGAATGTAATGTAACACACACCCATACAATGCGCACCACCCCGTGATGTTTTTCTCACTCCTAATAGTGAATGTAATGTAACACACACCCATACAATGCGCACCACCCCGTGATGTTTTTCTCACTCCTACTAGTGAATCTAATGTAACACTCACCCATACAATGCGCACCACCCCGTGATGTTTTTTTCACTGCTACTAGTGAATCTAATGTAACACACACCCATACAATAAGCACCACCCCGTGATGTTTTTCTCACTCCTACTAGTGAATGTAATGTAACACACACCCATACAATGCGCACCACCCCGTGATGTTTTTCTCACTCCTACTAGTGAATGTAATGTAACACACACCCATACAATGCGCACCACCCCGTGATTTTTTTCTCACTCCTACTAGTGAATGTAATGTAACACACACCCATACAATGCGCACCACCCCGTGATGTTTTTCTCACTCCTACTAGTGAATGTAATGTAACACACACCCATACAATGCGCACCACCCCGTGATGTTTTTCTCACTGCTACTAGTGAATGTAATGTAACACACACCCATACAAAGCGCACCACCCCGTGATGTTTTTCTCACTCCTACTAGTGAATGTAATGTAACACACACCCATACAATGCGTACCACCCCGTGATGTTTTTCTCACTCCTACTAGTGAATCTAATGTAACACACACCCATACAATGCGCACCACCCCGTGATGTTTTTCTCACTCCTACTAGTGAATCTAATGTAACACACACACATACAATGTGCACCACCCCGTGATGTTTTTCTCACTCCTACTAGTGAATCTAATGTAACAAACACCCATACAATGCGCACCACGCCGTGATGATTTTCTCACTCCTACTAGTGAATCAAATGTAACAAACACCCATACAATGCGCACGACACCGTGATGTTTTGCTCACTCCTAATAGTGAATGTAATGTAACACACACCCTACAATGCGCATCACCCTGTGATATTTTTCTCACTCCTACTAGTGAATGTAATGTAACACACACCCATACAATGCGCACCACCCCGTGATGTTTTTCTCACTCCTACTAGTGTATCTAATGTAACACACACCCATACAATGCGCACCACCCCGTGATATTTTTCTCACTCCTACTAGTGAATGTAATGTAACACACACCCATACAATGCGCACCACCCCGTGATGTTTTTCTCACTCTTACTAGTGAATCTAATGTAACAAACACCCATACAATGCGCACCACCCCGTGATGTTTTTCTCACTCCTACTAGTGAATGTAATGTAACACACACCCATACAATGCGCACCACCCCGTGATGATTTTCTCACTCCTACTAGTGAATCTAATGTAACAAACACCCATACAATGCGCACCACCCCGTGATGTTTTTCTCACTCCTACTAGTGAATGTAATGTAAAAAACACCCATACAATGCGCACCACCCCGTGATGTTTTTCTCACTCTTACTAGTGAATCTAATGTAACACACACCCATACAATGCGCAGCACCCCGTGATGTTTTTCTCACTCCTACTAGTGAATCTAATGTAACACACACCCATACAATGCGCACCACCCCCTGATGTTTTTCTCACTCCTACTAGTGAATGTAATTTAACACACACCCATACCATGCCCACCACCCCGTGATGATTTTCTCACTCCTACTAGTGAATCTAATGTAACAAACACCCATACCATGCGCACCACCCCGTGATGTTTTTCTCACTCCTACTAGTGAATGTAATGTAACACACACCCATACAATGCGCCCACCCAGTGATGTTTTTCTCACTCCTGCTAGTGAATGTAATGTAACACACACCCATACAATGCGCACCACCCCGTGATGTTTTTCTCACTCCTACTAGTGAATGTAATGTAACACACACCCATACAATGCGCACAACCCGTGATGTTTTTCTCACTCCTACTAGTGAATGTAATGTAACACACACCCATACAATGCGCACCGCCCCGTGACGTTTTTCTCACTCCTACTAGTGAATGTAATGTATCACACACCCATACAATGCGCACCGCCCCTTGATGTATTTCTCACTCCTACTAGTGAATGTAATGTAACACACACCCATACAATGCGCACCGCCCCGTGATGTTTTTCTCACTCCTACTCGTGAATGTAATGTAACACACACCCATACAATGCGCACCGCCCCGTGATGTTTTTCTCACTCCTACTAGTGAATGTAATGTAACACACACCCATACAATGCGCACCACCCCGTGATGTTTTTCTCACTCCTACTAGTGAATGTAATGTAACACACACCCATACAATGCGCACCACCCCGTGATGTTTTTCTCACTCCTACTAGGGAATGTAATTTTCTCACTCCTACTAGTGAATCTAATGTAACAAACACCCATAAAATGCGCACCACCCCGTGATGTTTTTCTCACTCCTAGTAGTGAATGTAATGTAACACACACCCATACAATGCGCGCCACCCCGTGATGTTTTTCTCACTCCTACTAGTGAATCTAATGTAACACACACCCATACAATGCGCACCACCCCGAGATTGTTTTCTCACTCCTACTAGTGAATGTAATGTAACACACACCCATACAATGCGCACCACCCCGTGATGTTTTTCTCACTCCTACTAGTGAATGTAATGTAACACACACCCATACAATGCGCACCACCCCGTGATGATTTTCTCACTGCTACTAGTGAATGTAATGTAACACACACCCATACAATGCGCACCACCCCGTGATGTTTTTCTCACTCCTACTAGTGAATGTAATGTAACACACACCCATACAATGCGCACCACCCCGTGATGTTTTTCTCACTGCTACTAGTGAATCTAATGTAACACACACCCATACATAGCGCACCACCCCGTGATGTTTTTCTCACTCCTACTAGTGAATGTAATGTAACACACACCCATACAATGCGCACCACCCCGTGATGTTTTTCTCACTCCTACTAGTGAATGTAATGTAACACACACCCATACAAAGCGCACCACCCCGTGATGTTTTTCTCACTCCTACTTGTGAATGTAATGTAACACACACCCATACAATGCGCACCACCCCGTGATGTTTTTCTCACTCCTAGTAGTGAATGTAATGTAACACACACCCATACAATGCGCACCACCCCGTGATGTTTTTCTCACTCCTACTAGTGAATGTAATGTAACACACACCCATACAATGCGCACCACCCCGTGATGTTTTTCTCACTCCTAATAGTGAATGTAATGTAACACACACCCATACAATGCGCACCACCCCGTGATGTTTTTCTCACTCCTACTAGAGAATCTAATGTAACACTCACCCATACAATGCGCACCACCCCGTGATGTTTTTTTCACTGCTACTAGTGAATCTAATGTAACACACACCCATACAATAAGCACCACCCCGTGATGTTTTTCTCACTCCTACTAGTGAATGTAATGTAACACACACCCATACAATGCGCACCACCCCGTGATGTTTTTCTCACTCCTACTAGTGAATGTAATGTAACACACACCCATACAATGCGCACCACCCCTTGATTTTTTTCTCACTCCTACTAGTGAATGTAATGTAACACACACCCATACAATGCGCACCACCCCGTGATGTTTTTCTCACTCCTACTAGTGAATGTAATGTAACACACACCCATACAATGCGCACCACCCCGTGATGTTTTTCTCACTGCTACTAGTGAATGTAATGTAACACACACCCATACAAAGCGCACCACCCCGTGATGTTTTTCTCACTCCTACTAGTGAATGTAATGTAACACACACCCATACAATGCGTACCACCCCGTGATGTTTTTCTCACTCCTACTAGTGAATCTAATGTAACACACACCCATACAATGCGCACCACCCCGTGATGTTTTTCTCACTCCTACTAGTGAATCTAATGTAACACACACCCATACAATGCGCACCACCCCGTGATGTTTTTTTCACTGCTACTAGTGAATCTAATGTAACACACACCCATACAATGCACACCACCCCGTGATGTTTTTCTCACTCCTACTAGTGAATGTATTGTAACACACACCCATACAATGCGCACCACCCCGTGATGTTTTTCTCACTCCTACTAGTGAATGTAATGTAACACACACCCATACAATGCGCACCACCCCGTGATTTTTTTCTCACTCCTACTAGTGAATGTAATGTAACACACACCCATACAATGCGCACCACCCCGTGATGTTTTTCTCACTCCTACTAGTGAATGTAATGTAACACACAACCATACAATGCGCACCACCCCGTGATGTTTTTCTCACTCCTACTAGTGAATGTAATTTAACACACACCCATACAAAGCGCACCACCCCGTGATGTTTTTCTCACTCCTACTAGTGAATGTAATGTAACACACACCCATACAATGCGTACCACCCCGTGATGTTTTTCTCACTCCTACTAGTGAATCTAATGTAACACACACCCATACAATGCGCACCACCCCGTGATGTTTTTCTCACTCCTACTAGTGAATGTAATGTAACACACACACATACAATGTGCACCACCCCGTGATGTTTTTCTCACTCCTACTAGTGAATCTAATGTAACAAACACCCATACAATGCACACCACGCCGTGATGATTTTCTCACTCCTACTAGTGAATCAAATGTAACAAACACCCATACAATGCGCACGACCCCGTGATGTTTTGCTCACTCCTAATAGTGAATGTAATGTAACACACACCCTACAATGCGCATCACCCTGTGATATTTTTCTCACTCCTACTAGTGAATGTAATGTAACACACACCCATACAATGCGCACCACCCCGTGATGTTTTTCTCACTCCTACTAGTGTATCTAATGTAACACACACCCATACAATGCGCACCACCCCGTGATGTTTTTCTCACTCCTACTAGTGAATGTAATGTAACCCACACCCATACAAAGCGCACCACCCCGTGATGTTTTTCTCACTCCTACTAGTGAATGTAATGTAACACACACCCATACAATGTGCACCACCCCGTGATTTTTTTCTCACTCCTACTAGTGAATGTAATGTAACACACACCCATACAATGCGCACCACCCCGTGATGTTTTTCTCACTCCTACTAGTGAATGTAATGTAACACACACCCATACAATGCGCACCACCCCGTGATGTTTTTCTCACTGCTACTAGTGAATGTAATGTAACACACACCCATACAAAGCGCACCACCCCGTGATGTTTTTCTCACTCCTACTAGTGAATGTAATGTAACACACACCCATACAATGCGCACCACCCCGTGATGTTTTTCTCACTCCTACTAGTGAATCTAATGTAACACACACCCATACAATGCGCACCACCCCGTGATGTTTTTCTCACTCCTACTAGTGAATGTAATGTAACACACACCCATACAATGTGCACCACCCCGTGATGTTTTTCTCACTCCTACTAGTGAATCTAATGTAACAAACACCCATACAATGCGCACCACGCCGTGATGGTTTTCTCACTCCTACTAGTGAATCTAATGTAACAAACACCCATACAATGCGCACCACCCCCTGATGTTTTGCTCACTCCTAATAGTGAATGTAATGTAACACACACCCATACAATGCGCACCACCCCGTGATATTTTTCTCACTCCTACTAGTGAATGTAATGTAACACACACCCATACAATGCGCACCACCCCGTGATGTTTTTCTCACTCCTAATAGTGAATGTAATGTAACACACACCCATACAATGCGCATCACCCCGTGATGTTTTTCTCACTCCTACTAGTGAATGTAATGTAACACACACCCATACAATGCGCACCACCCCGTGATGTTTTTCTCACTCCTACTAGTGAATGTAATGTAACACACACCCATACAATGCGCACCACCCCGTGATGTTTTTCTCACTCCTACTAGTGAATGTAATGTAACACACACCCATACAATGCGCACCACCCCGTGATTTTTTTCTCACTCCTACTAGTGAATGTAATGTAACACACACCCATACAATGCGCACCACCCCGTGATGTTTTTCTCACTCCTACTAGTGAATGTAATGTAACACACACCCATACAATGCGCACCACCCCGTGATGTTTTTCTCACTGCTACTAGTGAATGTAATGTAACACACACCCATACAAAGCGCACCACCCCGTGATGTTTTTCTCACTCCTACTAGTGAAAGTAATGTAACACACACCCATACAATGCGCACCACCCCGTGATGTTTTTCTCACTCCTACTAGTGAATCTAATGTAACACACACCCATACAATGCGCACCACCCCGTGATGTTTTTCTCACTCCTACTAGTGAAAGTAATGTAACACACACCCATACAATGCGCACCACCCCGTGATGTTTTTCTCACTCCTACTAGTGAATCTAATGTAACAAACACCCATACAATGCGCACCACGCCGTGATGATTTTCTCACTCCTACTAGTGAATCTAATGTAACAAACACCGATACAATGCGCACCACCCCGTGATGTTTTGCTCACTCTAATAGTGAATGTAATGTAACACACACCCATACAATGCGCACCACCCCGTGATATTTTTCTCACTCCTACTAGTGAATGTAATGTAACACACACCCATACAATGCGCACAACCCCGTGATGTTTTTCTCACTCCTACTAGTGTATCTAATGTAACACACATCCATACAATGTGCACCACCCCGTGATGTTTTTCTCACTCCTACTAGTGAATGTAATGTAACACACACCCATACAATGCGCACCACCCCGTGATGTTTTTCTCACTCTTACTAGTGAATCTAATGTAACAAACACCCATACAATGCGCACCACCCCGTGATGTTTTTCTCACTCCTACTAGTTAATGTAATGTAACACACACCCATACAATGCGCACCACCCCGTGATGTTTTTCTCACTTCTACTAGTGAATCTAATGTAACACACACCCATACAATGCGCACCACCCCGTGATGTTTTTCTCACTTCTACTAGTGAATGTAATGTAACACACACCCATACAATGCGCACCACCCCGTGATGATTTTCTCACTCCTACTAGGGAATCTAATGTAACAAACACCCATACAATGCGCACCACCCCGTGATGTTTTTCTCACTCCTACTAGTGAATGTAACATAACACACACCCATACAATGCGCACCACCCCGTGATGTTTTTCTCACTCCTCCTAGTGAATGTAATGTAACACACACCCATAAAATGCGCACCACCCCGTGATGTTTTTCTCACTCCTACTAGTGAATGTAATGTAACACACACCCATACAATGCGCACCACCGCGTGATGATTTTCTCACTCCTACTAGTGAATCTAATGTAACAAACACCCATACAATGCGCACCACCATGTGATGTTTTTCTCACTCCTACTAGTGAATGTAATGTAACAAACACCCATACAATGCGCACCACCCCGTGATGTTTTTCTCACTCCTACTAGTGAATGTAATGTAACAAACACCCATACAATGTGCACCACCCCGTGATATTTTTCTCACTCCTACTAGTGAATGTAATGTAACACACACCCATACAATGCGCACCACCCCGTGATGTTTTTCTCACTCCTACTAGTGAATCTGATGTAACACACACCCATACAATGCGCACCACCCCCTGATGTTTTTCACACTCCTACTAGTGCATGTAATGTAACACACACCCATACCATGCGCACCACTGCGTGATGATTTTCTCACTCCTAGTAGTGAATCTAATGTAACAAACACCCATACAATGCGCACCACCCCGTGATGTTTTTCTCACTCCTGCTAGTGAATGTAATGTAACACACACCCATACAATGCGCACCACCCCGTGATGATTTTCTCACTCGTACTAGTGAATCTAATGAAACAAACACCCATACAATGCGCACCACCCCGTGATGTTTTTCTCACTCCTACTAGTGAATGTAATGTAACAAACACCCATACAATGCGCACCACCCCGTGATGTTTTTCTCACTCTTACTAGTGAATCTAATGTAACACACACCCATACAATGCGCACCACCCCGTGATGTTTTTCTCACTCCTACTAGTGAATCTAATGTAACACACACCCATACAATGCGCACCACCCCGTGATGTTTTTCTCACTCCTACTAGTGAATCTAATGTAACACACACCCATACAATAAGCACCACCCCGTGATGTTTTTCTCACTCTTACTAGTGAATCTAATGTAACACACACCCATACAATGCGCACCACCCCGTGATGTTTTTCTCACTCCTACTAGTGAATCTAATGTAACACACACCCATACAATGCGCACCACCCCGTGATGTTTTTCTCACTCCTACTAGTGAATGTAATTTAACACACACCCATACCATGCCCACCACCCCGTGATGATTTTCTCACTCCTACTAGTGAATCTAATGTAACACACACCCATACAATGCGCACCACCCCGTGATGTTTTTCTCATTCCTACTAGTGAATCTAATGTAACACACACCCATACAATGCGCACCACCCCGTGATGTTTTTCTCACTCCTACTAGTGAATGTAATTTAATACACACCCATACCATGCCCACCACCACGTGATGATTTTCTCACTCCTACTAGTGAATCTAATGTAACACACACCCATACCATGCGCACCACCCCGTGATGTTTTTCTCACTCCTACTAGTGAATGTAATGTAACACACACCCATACAATGCGCACCACCCCGTGATGTTTTTCTCACTCCTACTAGTGAATCTAATGTAACACACCCATACAATGCGCACCACCCCGTGATGTTTTTCTCACTCCTACTAGTGAATCTAATGTAACACACACCCATACAATGCGCACCACCCCGTGATGTTTTTCTCACTCCTACTAGTGAATGTAATGTAACACACACCAATACAATGCGCACCATCCCGTGATGTTTTTCTCACTCCTACTAGTGAATGTAATGTAACACACACCCATACAATGCACACCACCCCGTGATGTTTTTCTCACTCCTACTAGTGAATGTAATGTAACACACACCAATACAATGCGCACCACCCCGTGATGTTTTTCTCACTCCTACTAGTGAATGTAATGTAACACACACCCATACAATGCGCACCACCCGTGATGTTTTTCTCACTCCTACTAGTGAATGTAATGTAACACACACCCATACAATGTGCACCACCCCGTGATGATTTTCTCACTCCTACTAGTGAATCTAATGTAACACACACCCATACAATGCGCACCACCCCGTGATGTTTTTCTCACTCCTACTAGTGAATGTAATTTAACACACACCCATACAATGCGCACCACCCCGTGATGTTTTTCTCACTCCTACTAGTGAATGTAATGTAACACATACCCATAAAATGCGCACTACCCCGTGATGTTTTTCTCACTCCTACTAGTGAATCTAATGTAACACACACCCATACAATTCGCACCACCCCGTGATGTTTTTCTCACTCCTACTAGTGAATGTAATGTAACACACACCCATACAATGCGCACCACCCCGTGATGTTTTTCTCACTCCTATTAGTGAATGTAATGTAACACACACCCATACAATGCGCACCACCCCCTGATGTTTTTCTAACTCCTATTAGTGAATGTAATGTAACACACACCCATACAATGCGCACCACACCGTGATGTTTTTCTCACTCCTACTAGTGAATGTAATGTAACACACACTCATAAAATGCGCACCACCCCGTGATGTTTTTCTCACTCCTACTAGTGAATGTAATGTAACACACACCCATACAATGCGCACCACCCCGTGATGTTTTTCTCACTCCTAATAGTGAATGTAATGTAACACACACCCATACAATGCGCACCACCCCGTGATGTTTCTCTCACTTCTACTAGTGAATGTAATTAAACCACACCCATAAAATGCGCACCACCCCGTGATGTTTCTCTCACTCCTACTAGTGAATGTAATGTAACACACACCCATACAATGCGCACAACCCCGTGATGTTTTTCTCACTCCTACTAGTGAATCTAATGTAACACACACCCATACAATGCGCACCACCCCGTGATGATTTTCCCACTCCTACTAGTGAATCTAATGTAACAAACACCCATACAATGCGCACCACCCCGTGATGTTTTTCTCACTCCTACTAGTGAATGTAATGTAACACACACCCATACAATGCGCACCACCCCGTGATGTTTTTCTCACTCCTATTAGTGAATGTAATGTAACACACACCCATACAATGCGCACCACCCCGTGATGTTTTTCTCACTCCTAATAGTGAATGTAATGTAACACACACCCATACAATGCGCACCACCCCGTGATGATTTTCTCACTCCTAGTAGTGAATCTAATGTAACAAACACCCATACAATGCGCACCACCCCGTGATGTTTTTCTCACTCCTACTAGTGAATGTAATGTAACACACACCCATACAATGCGCACCACCCCGTGATGATTTTCTCACTCCTACTAGTGAATGTAGTGTAACACACACCCATACAATGCGCACCACCCCGTGATGTTTTTCTCACTGCTAGTAGTGAATGTAGTGTAAAACACACCCATAAAATGCGCACCACCCCGTGATGTTTTTCTCACTCCTACTAGTGAATGTAATGTAACACACACCCATACAATGCGCACCGCCCCGTGATGTTTTTCTCACTCCTACTCGTGAATGTAATGTAACACACACCCATACAATGCGCACCGCCCCGTGATGTTTTTCTCACTCCTACTAGTGAATGTAATGTAACACACATCCATACAATGCGCACCGCCCCGTGATGTTTTTCTCACTCCTACTAGTGAATGTAATGTAACACACACCCATACAATGCGCACCGCCCCGTGATGTTTTTCTCACTCCTACTAGTGAATGTAATGTAACACACACCCATACAATGCGAACCACCCCGTGATGTTTTTCTCACTCCTACTAGTGAATGTAATGTAACACACACCCATACAATGCGCACCACACCGTGATGTTTTTCTCACTCCTACTAGTGAATGTAATGTAACACACACCCATACAATGCGCACCACCCCGTGATGTTTTTCTCACTCCTACTAGTGAATGTAATGTAACACACACCCATACAATGCGCCCACCCCGTGATGTTTTTCTCACTCCTACTAGTGAATCTAACGTAACACACACCCATACAATGCGCACCACCCCGTGATGTTTTTCTCACTCCTACTAGTGAATTTAACGTAGCACACACCCATACAATGCGCACAACCCCGTGATGTTTTTCTCACTCCTACTAGTGAATGTAATGTAACACACACCCATACAATGCGCACCACCCCGTGATGTTTTTCTCACTCCTAATAGTGAATGTAATGTAACACACACCCATACAATGCGCACCACCCCGTGATGTTTTTCTCACTCCTACTAGTGAATGTAATGTAACACACACCCATACAATGCGAACCACCCCGTGATGTTTTTCTCACTCCTACTAGTGAATGTAATGTAACACACACCCATACAATGCGCACCACCCCGTGATTTTTTTCTCACTCCTACTTGTGAATGTAATGTAACACACACCCATACAATGCGCACCACCCCGTGATGTTTTTCTCACTCCTACTAGTGAATGTAATGTAACACACACCCATACAATGCGCACCACCCCGTGATGTTTTTCTCACTGCTACTAGTGAATGTAATGTAACACACACCCATACAAAGCGCACCACCCCGTGATGTTTTTCTCACTCCTACTAGTGAATGTAATGTAACACACACCCATACAATGCGCACCACCCCGTGATGTTTTTCTCACTCCTACTAGTGAATGTAATGTAACACACACCCATACAATGCGCACCACCCCGTGATGTTTTTCTCACTCCTACTAGTGAATGTAATGTAACACACACCCATACAATGTGTACCACCCCGTGATGTTTTTCTCACTCCTACTAGTGAATGTAATGTAACAAACACCCATACAATCCGTACCACGCTGTGATGATTTTCTCACTCCTACTAGTGAATCTAATGTAACACACACCGATACAATGCGCACCACCCCGTGATGTTTTGCTCACTCCTAATAGTGAATGTAATGTAACACACACCCATACAATGCGCACCACCCCGTGATATTTTTCTCACTCCTACTAGTGAATGTAATGTAACACACACCCATACAATGCGCACAACCCCGTGATGTTTTTCTCACTCCTACTAGTGTATCTAATGTAACACACACCCATACAATGCGCACCACCCCGTGATGTTTTTCTCACTCCTACTAGTGAATGTAATGTAACACACACCCATACAATGCGCACCACCCCGTGATGCTTTTCTCACTCTTACTAGTGAATCTAATGTAACAAACACCCATACAATGCGCACCACCCCGTGATGTTTTTCTCACTCCTACTAGTTAATGTAATGTAACACACACCCATACAATGCGCACCACCCCGTGTGTTTTTCTCACTTCTACTAGTGAATCTAATGTAACACACACCCATACAATGCGCACCACCCCGTGATGTTTTTCTCACTTCTACTAGTGAATGTAATGTAACACACACCCATACAATGCGCACCACCCCGTGATGATTTTCTCACTCCTACTAGGGAATCTAATGTAACAAACACCCATACAATGCGCACCACCCCGTGATGTTTTTCTCACTCCTACTAGTGAATGTAATGTAACACACACCCATACAAACGCACCACACCGTGATGTTTTTCTCACTCCTACTAGTGAATCTATTGTAACACACACCCATACAATGCGCACCATCCCGTGATATTTTTCTCACTCCTACTAGTGAATCTAATGTAACACACACCCATACAATGCGCACCACACCGTGATGTTTTGCTCACTCCTACTAGTGAATGTAATGTAACACACACCCATACAATGCGCACCACCCCGTGATGTTTTTCTCACTCCTACTAGTGAATCTAATGTAACACACACCCATAAAATGCGCACCACCGCGTGATGTTTTTCTCACTCCTACTAGTGAGTGTAACGTAACACACACCCATACAATGCGCACCACCCCGTGATGTTTTTCTCACTCCTACTAGTGAATGTAACATAACACACACCCATACAATGCGCATCACCCCGTGATGTTTTTCTCACTCCTCCTAGTGAATGTAATGTAACACACACCCATACAATGCGCACCACCCCGTGATGTTTTTCTCACTCCTACTAGTGAATGTAATGTAACACACACCCATACAATGCGCACCACGCGTGATTATTTTCTCACTCCTACTAGTGAATCTAATGTAACAAACACCCATACAATGCGCACCACCCCGTGATGTTTTTCTCACTCCTACTAGTGAATGTAATGTAACAAACACCCATACAATGCGCACCACCCCGTGATGTTTTTCTCACTCCTACTAGTGAATGTAATGTAACAAACACCCATACAATGTGCACCACCCCGTGATGTTTTTCTCACTCCTACTAGTGAATGTAATGTAACACACACCCATACAATGCGCACCACCCCGTGATGTTTTTCTCACTCCTACTAGTGAATCTGATGTAACACACACCCATATAATGCGCACCACCCCCTGATGTTTTTCTCACTGCTACTAGTGAATGTAATGTAACACACACCCATACCATGCGCACCACTGCGTGATGATTTTCTCACTCCTAGTAGTGAATCTAATGTAACAAACACCCATACAATGCGCACCACCCCGTGATGTTTTTCTCACTCCTGCTAGTGAATGTAATGTAACACACACCCATACAATGCGCACCACCCCGTGATGATATTCTCACTCCTACTAGTGAATCTAATGTAACAAACACCCATACAATGCGCACCACCCCGTGATGTTTTTCTCACTCCTACTAGTGAATGTAATGTAACAAACACCCATACAATGCGCACCACCCCGTGATGTTTTTCTCACTCTTACTAGTGTATCTAATATAACACACACCCATACAATGCGCACCACCCCGTGATGTTTTTCTCACTCCTACTAGTGAATCTAATGTAACACACACCCATACAATGCGCACCACCCCGTGATGTTTTTCTCACTCCTACTAGTGAATCTAATGTAACACACACCCATACAATGCGCACCACCCCGTGATGTTTTTCTCACTCCTACTAGTGAATGTAATTTAACACACACCCATACCATGCCCACCACCACGTGATGATTTTCTCACTCCTACTAGTGAATCTAATGTAACAAACACCCATACAAGGCGCACCACCCCGTGATGTTTTTCTCACTCCTACTAGTGAATGTAATGTAACACACACCCATACAATGCGCACCACCCCGTGATGTTTTTCTCACTCCTACTAGTGAATCTAATGTAAC
This sequence comes from Cavia porcellus, assembly GCF_034190915.1. Classification (NCBI taxonomy): domain Eukaryota; kingdom Metazoa; phylum Chordata; class Mammalia; order Rodentia; family Caviidae; genus Cavia; species Cavia porcellus. The sequence goes on along the minus strand of NW_026947582.1, from coordinate 345,637 downwards.
ACACACCCATACAATGCGCACCACCCCGTGATGTTTTTCTCACTCCTACTAGTGAATGTAATGTAACACACACCAATACAATGCGCACCACCCCGTGATGTTTTTCTCACTCCTACTAGTGAATGTAATGTAACACACACCCATACAATGCGCACCACCCCGTGATGTTTTTCTCACTCCTACTAGTGAATGTAATGTAAAACACACCAATACAATGCGCACCACCCCGTGATGTTTTTCTCACTCCTACTAGTGAATGTAATGTAACACACACCCATACAATGCGTACCACCCGTGATGTTTTTCTCACTCCTACTAGTGAATGTAATGTAACACACACCCATACAATGTGCACCACCCCGTGATGATTTTCTCACTCCTACTAGTGAATCTAATGTAACACACACCCATACAATGCGCACCACCCCGTGATGTTTTTCTCACTCCTACTAGTGAATGTAATGTAACACACACCCATACAATGCGCACCACCCCGTGATGTTTTTCTCACTCCTACTAGTGAATGTAATGTAACACACACCCATACAATGCGCACCACCCCGTGATGTTTTTCTCACTCCTACTAGTGAATGTAATGTAACACACACCCATACAATGCGCACCACCCCGTGATGTTTTTCTCACTCCTACTAGTGAATGTAATGTAACACACACCCATAAAATGCGCACCACCCCGTGATGTTTTTCTCACTCCTATTAGTGAATGTAATGTAACACACACCCATACAATGCGCACCACCACCTGATGTTTTTCTAACTCCTATTAGTGAATGTAATGTAACACACACCCATACAATGCGCACCACACCGTGATGTTTTTCTCACTCCTACTAGTAAATGTAATGTAACACACACTCATAAAATGCGCACCACCCCGTGATGTTTTTCTCACTCCTACTAGTGAATGTAATGTAACACACACCCATACAATGCGCACCACCCCGTGATGTTTTTCTCACTCCTAATAGTGAATGTAATGTAACACACACCCATACAATGCGCACCACCCCGTGATGTTTCTCTCACTTCTACTAGTGAATGTAATTAAACCACACCCATAAAATGCGCACCACCCCGTGATGTTTCTCTCACTCCTACTAGTGAATGTAATGTAACACACACCCATACAATGCACACAACCCCGTGATGTTTTTCTCACTCCTACTAGTGAATCTAATGTAACACACACCCATACAATGCGCACAACCCCGTGATGATTTTCCCACTCCTACTAGTGAATCTAATGTAACAAACACCCATACAATGCGCACCACCCCGTGATGTTTTTCTCACTCCTACTAGTGAATGTAATGTAACACACACCCATACAATGCGCACCACCCCGTGATGTTTTTCTCACTCCTATTAGTGCATGTAATGTAACACACACCCATACAATGCGCACCACCCCGTGATGTTTTTCTCACTCCTACTAGTGAATGTAATGTATCACACACCCATACAATGCGCACCACCCCGTGATGATTTTCTCACTCCTACTAGTGAATCTAATGTAACAAACACCCATACAATGCGCACCACCCCGTGATGTTTTTCTCACTCCTACTAGTGAATGTAATGTAACACACACCCATACAATGCGCACCACCCCGTGATGATTTTCTCACTCCTACTAGTGAATGTAGTGTAACACACACCCATACAATGCGCACCACCCCGTGATGTTTTTCTCACTGCTAGTAGTGAATGTAGTGTAAAACACACCCATACAATGCGCACCACCCCGTGATGTTTTTCTCACTCCTACTAGTGAATGTAATGTAACACACACCCATACAATGCGCACCGCCCCGTGATGTTTTTCTCACTCCTACTCGTGAATGTAATGTAACACACACCCATACAATGCGCACCGCCCCGTGATGTTTTTCTCACTCCTACTAGTGAATGTAATGTAACACACACCCATACAATGCGCACCGCACCGTGATGTTTTTCTCACTCCTACTAGTGAATGTAATGTAACACACACCCATACAATGCGCACCGCCCCGTGATGTTTTTCTCACTCCTACTAGTGAATGTAATGTAACACACACCCATACAATGCAAACCACCCCGTGATGTTTTTCTCACTCCTACTAGTGAATGTAATGTAACACACACCCATACAATGCGCACCACACCGTGATGTTTTTCTCACTCCTACTAGTGAATGTAATGTAACACACACCCATACAATGCGCACCACCCCGTGATGTTTTTCTCAGTCCTACTAGTGAATGTAATGTAACACACACCCATACAATGCGCCCACCCCGTGATGTTTTTCTCACTCCTACTAGTGAATCTAACGTAACACACACCCATACAATGCGCACCACCCCGTGATGTTTTTCTCACTCCTACTAGTGAATGTAACGTAACACACACCCATACAATGCGCACAACCCCGTGATGTTTTTCTCACTCCTACTAGTGAATGTAATGTAACACACACCCATACAATGCGCACCGCCCCGTGATGTTTTTCTCACTCCTACTAGTGAATGTAATGTAACACACACCCATACAATGCGCACCGCCCCGTGATGTTTTTCTCACTCCTACTAGTGAATGTAATGTAACACACACCCATACAATGCGCACCGCCCCGTGATGTTTTTCTCACTCCTACTAGTGAATGTAATGTAACACACACCCATACAATGCGCACCGCCCCGTGATGTTTTTCTCACTTCTACTAGTGAATGTAATGTAACACACACCCATACAATGCGCACCGCCCCGTGATGTTTTTCTCACTCCTACTAGTTAATGTAATGTAACACACACCCATACAATGCGCACCACCCCGTGATGTTTTTCTCACTCCTACTAGTGAATGTAATGTAACACACACCCATACAATGCCCACCACCCCGTGATGATTTTCCCACTCCTACTAGTGAATATAATGTAACAAACACCCATACAATGCGCACCTCCCCGTGATGTTTTGCTCACTCCTACTAGTGAATCTAATGTAACAAACACCCATACAATGCGCACCACCCCGTGATGTTTTTCTCACTCCTACTAGTGAATCTAATGTAACAAACACCCATACAATGCGCACCACCCCGTGATGTTTTGCTCACTCCTAATAGTGAATGTAATGTAACACACACCCATACAATGCGCACCAACCCGTGATATTTTTCTCACTCCTAATATTGAATGTAATGTAACACACACCCATACAATGCGCACCACCCCGTGATGTTTTTCTCACTCCTACTAGTGTATCTAATATAACACACACCCATACAATGCGCACCACCCCGTGATGTTTTTCTCACTCCTACTAGTGAATGTAATGTAACACACACCCATACAATGCGCACCACCCCGTGATGTTTTTCTCACTCCTACTAGTGAATGTAATGTAACACACACCCATACAATGCGCACCACCCCGTGATGTTTTTCTCACTGCTACTAGTGAATGTAATGTAGCACACACCCATACAAAGCGCACCAACCCGTGATGTTTTTCTCACTCCTACTAGTGAATGTAATGTAACACACACCCATACAATGCGCACCACCCCGTGATGTTTTTCTCACTCCTACTAGTGAATCTAATGTAACACACACCCATACAATGCGCACCACCCCGTGATGTTTTTCTCACTCCTACTAGTGAATGTAATGTAACACACACCCATACAATGTGCACCACCCCGTGATGTTTTTCTCACTCCTACTAGTGAATCTAATGTAACAAACACCCATACAATGCGCACCACGCCGTGATGATTTTCTCACTCCTACTAGTGAATGTAATGTAACACACACCCATACAATGCGCACCACCCCGTGATGTTTTTCTCACTCCTACTAGTGAATGTAATGTAACACACACCCATACAATGTGCACCACCCCGTGATGTTTTTCTCACTCCTACTAGTGTATCTAATGTAACACAAACCCATACAATGCGCACCACCCCGTGATGTTTTTCTCACTCCTACTAGTGAATGTAATGTAACACACACCCATACAATGCGCACCACCCCGTGATGTTTTTCTCACTCCTACTAGTGAATCTAATGTAACAAACAACCATACAATGCGCACCACCCCGTGATGTTTTTCTCACTCCTACTAGTGAATGTAATGTAACACACACCCATGCAATGCGCACCACCCCGTGATGTTTTTCTCATTTCTACTAGTGAATCTAATGTAACACACACACATACAATGCGCACCACCCCGTGATGTTTTTCTCACTTCTACTAGTGAATGTAATGTAACACACACCCATACAATGCGCACCACACCATGATGATTTTCTCACTCCTACTAGTGAATCTAATGTAACACACACTCATACAATGCGCACCACCCCGTGATGTTTTTCTCACTCCTACTAGTGAATGTAATGTAACACACACCCATACAATGCGCACCACCCCGTGATGTTTTTCTCACTCCTACTAGTGAATCTATTGTAACACACACCCATACAATGCGCACCACCCCGTGATGTTTTTCTCACTCCTACTAGTGAATCTAATGTAACACACACCCATACAATGCGCACCACCCCGTGATGTTTTTCTCACTCCTATTAGTGAATGTAATGTGACACACACCCATACAATGCGCACCACCCCGTGATGTTTTTCTCACTCCTACTAGTGAATCTAATGTAACACACACCCATAAAATGCGCACCACCCCGTGAGGTTTTTCTCACTCCTACTAGTGAGTGTAACGTAACACACACCCATACAATGCGCACCACCCCGTGATGTTTTTCTCACTCCTACTAGTGAATGTAACGTAACACACACCCATACAATGCGCACCACCCCGTGATGTTTTTCTCACTCCTACTAGTGAATGTAATGTAACACACACCCATACAATGCGCACCACCGCGTGATGATTTTCTCACTCCTACTAGTGAATCTAATGTAACAAACACCCATACAATGCGCACCACCCCGTGATGTTTTTCTCACTCCTACTAGTGAATGTAATGTAACAAACACCCATACAATGCGCACCACCCCGTGATGTTTTTCTCACTCCTACTAGTGAATGTAATGTAACAAACACCCATACAATGCGCACCACCCTGTGATGTTTTTCTCACTCCTACTAGTGAATCTAATGTAACACACACCCATACAATGCGCACCACCCCGTGATGTTTTTCTCACTCCTACTAGTGAATCTGATGTAACACACACCCATACAATGCGCACCACCCCCTGATGTTTTTCTCACTCCTACTAGTGAATGTAATGTAACACACACCCATACCATGCGCACCACTGCGTGATGATTTTCTCACTCCTAGTAGTGAATCTAATGTAACAAACACCCATACAATGCGCACCACGCCGTGATGTTTTTCTCACTCCTGCTAGTGAATGTAATGTAACACACACCCATACAATGCGCACCACCCCGTGATGATTTTCTCACTCCTACTAGTGAATCTAATGTAACAAACACCCATACAATGCGCACCACCCCGTGATGTTTTTCTCACTCCTACTAGTGAATGTAATGTAACAAACACCCATACAATGCGCACCACCCCGTGATGTTTTTCTCACTCTTACTAGTGAATCTAATGTAACACACACCCATACAATGCGCACCACCCCGTGATATTTTTCTCACTCCTACTAGTGAATGTAATGTAACACACACCCATACAATGCGCACAACCCCGTGATGTTTTTCTCACTCCTACTAGTGTATCTAATGTAACACACACCCATACAATGCGCACCACCCCGTGATGTTTTTCTCACTCCTACTAGTGAATCTAATGTAACACACACCCATACAATGCGCACCACCCCGTGATGTTTTTCTCACTCTTACTAGTGAATCTAATGTAACAAACACCCATACAATGCAAACCACCCCGTGATGTTTTTCTCACTCCTACTAGTTAATGTAATGTAACACACACCCATACAATGCGCACCACCCCGTGATGTTTTTCTCACTTCTACTAGTGAATCTAATGTAACACACACCCATACAATGCGCACCACCCCGTGATGTTTTTCTCACTTCTACTAGTGAATGTAATGTAACACACACCCATACAATGCGCACCACCCCGTGATGATTTTCTCACTCCTACTAGGGAATCTAATGTAACAAACACCCATACAATGCGCACCACCCCGTGATGTTTTTCTCACTCCTACTAGTGAATGTAATGTAACACACACCCATACAAACGCACCACACCGTGATGTTTTTCTCACTCCTACTAGTGAATCTATTGTAACACACACCCATACAATGCGCACCACCCCGTGATGTTTTTCTCACTCCTACTAGTGAATCTAATGTAACACACACCCATACAATGCGCACCACACCGTGATGTTTTTCTCACTCCTACTAGTGAATGTAATGTAACACACACCCATACAATGCGCACCACCCCGTAATGTTTTTCTCACTCCTACTAGTGAATCTAATGTAACACACACCCATAAAATGCGCACCACCGCGTGATGTTTTTCTCACTCCTACTAGTGAGTGTAACGTAACACACACCCATACAATGCGCACCACCCCGTGATGTTTTTCCCACTCCTACTAGTGAATGTAACATAACACACACCCATACAATGCGCACCACCCCGTGATGTTTTTCTCACTCCTCCTAGTGAATGTAATGTAACACACACCCATACAATGCGCACCACCCCGTGATGTTTTTCTCACTCCTACTAGTGAATGTAATGTAACACACACCCATACAATGCGCACCACCGCGTGATGATTTTCTCACTCCTACTAGTGAATCTAATGTAACAAACACCCATACAATGCGCACCACCCCGTGATGTTTTTCTCACTCCTACTAGTGAATGTAATGTAACAAACACCCATACAATGCGCACCACCCCGTGATGTTTTTCTCACTCCTACTAGTGAATGTAATGTAACAAACACCCATACAATGTGCACCACCCCGTGATGTTTTTCTCACTCCTACTAGTGAATGTAATGTAACACACACCCATACAATGCGCACCACCCTGTGATGTTTTTCTCACTCCTACTAGTGAATCTGATGTAACACACACCCATACAATGCGCACCACCCCCTGATGTTTTTCTCACTCCTACTAGTGAATGTAATGTAACACACACCCATACCATGCGCATCACTGCGTGATGATTTTCTCACTCCTAGTAGTGAATCTAATGTAACAAACACCCATACAATGCGCACCACCCCGTGATGTTTTTCTCACTCCTGCTAGTGAATGTAATGTAACACACACCCATACAATGCGCACCACCCCGTGATGATTTTCTCACTCCTACTAGTGAATCTAATGTAACAAACACCCATACAATGCGCACCACCCCGTGATGTTTTTCTCACTCCTACTAGTGAATGTAATGTAACAAACACCCATACAATGCTCACCACCCCGTGATGTTTTTCTCACTCTTACTAGTGAATCTAATGTAACACACACCCATACAATGCGCACCACCCCGTGATGTTTTTCTCACTCCTACTAGTGAATCTAATGTAACACACACCCATACAATGCGCACCACCCCGTGATGTTTTTCTCACTCCTACTAGTGAATCTAATGTAACACACACCCATACAATGCGCACCACCCCGTGATGTTTTTCTCACTCTTACTAGTGAATCTAATGTAACACACACCCATACAATGCGCACCACCCCGTGATGTTTTTCTCACTCCTACTAGTGAATCTAATGTAACACACACCCATACAATGCGCACCACCCCGTGATGTTTTTCTCACTCCTACTAGTGAATGTAATTTAACACACACCCATACCATGCCCACCACCCCGTGATGATTTTCTCACTCCTACTAGTGAATCTAATGTAACACACACCCATACAATGCGCACCACCCCGTGATGTTTTTCTCACTCCTACTAGTGAATCTAATGTAACACACACCCATACAATGCGCACCACCCCGGGTTGTTTTTCTCACTCCTACTAGTGAATGTAATTTAACACACACCCATACCATGCCCACCACCACGTGATGATTTTCTCACTCCTACTAGTGAATCTAATGTAACAAACACCCATACCATGCGCACCACCCCGTGATGTTTTTCTCACTCCTACTAGTGAATGTAATGTAACACACACCCATACAATGCGCACCACCCCGTGATGTTTTTCTCACTCCTACTAGTGAATGTAATGTAACACACACCCATACAATGCGCACCACACCGTGATGTTTTTCTCACTCCTACTAGTGAATGTAATGTAACACACACCCATACAATGCGCACCACCCCGTGATGTTTTTCTCACTCCTACTAGTGAATGTAATGTAACACACACCCATACAATGCGCCCACCCCGTGATGTTTTTCTCACTCCTACTAGTGAATCTAACGTAACACACACCCAACAATGCGCACCACCCCGTGATGTTTTTCTCACTCCTACTAGTGAATGTAACGTAACACACACCCATACAATGCGCACAACCCCGTGATGTTTTTCTCACTCCTACTAGTGAATGTAATGTAACACACACCCATACAATGCGCACCGCCCCGTGATGTTTTTCTCACTCCTACTAGTGAATGTAATGTAACACACACCCATACAATGCGCACCGCCCCGTGATGTTTTTCTCACTCCTACTAGTGAATGTAATGTAACACACACCCATACAATGCGCACCGCCCCGTGATGTTTTTCTCACTCCTACTAGTGAATGTAATGTAACACACACCCATACAATGCGCACCGCCCCGTGATGTTTTTCTCACTCCTACTAGTTAATGTAATGTAACACACACCCATACAATGCGCACCACCCCGTGATGTTTTTCTCACTCCTACTAGTGAATGTAATGTAACACACACCCATACAATGCCCACCACCCCGTGATGATTTTCCCACTCCTACTAGTGAATATAATGTAACAAACACCCATACAATGCGCACCTCCCCGTGATGTTTTGCTCACTCCTACTAGTGAATCTAATGTAACAAACACCCATACAATGCGCACCACCCCGTGATGTTTTTCTCACTCCTACTAGTGAATCTAATGTAACAAACACCCATACAATGCGCACCACCCCGTGATGTTTTGCTCACTCCTAATAGTGAATGTAATGTAACACACACCCATACAATGCGCACCACCCCGTGATATTTTTCTCACTCCTAATATTGAATGTAATGTAACACACACCCATACAATGCGCACCACCCCGTGATGTTTTTCTCACTCCTACTAGTGTATCTAATATAACACACACCCATACAATGCGCACCACCCCGTGATGTTTTTCTCACTCCTACTAGTGAATGTAATGTAACACACACCCATACAATGCGCACCACCCCGTGATGTTTTTCTCACTCCTACTAGTGAATGTAATGTAACACACACCCATACAATGCGCACCACCCCGTGATTTTTTTCTCACTCCTACTAGTGAATGTAATGTAACACACACCCATACAATGCGCACCACCCAGTGATGTTTTTCTCACTCCTACTAGTGAATGTAATGTAACACACACCCATACAATGCGCACCACCCCGTGATGTTTTTCTCACTGCTACTAGTGAATGTAATGTAGCACACACCCATACAAAGCGCACCAACCCGTGATGTTTTTCTCACTCCTACTAGTGAATGTAATGTAACACACACCCATACAATGCGCACCACCCCGTGATGTTTTTCTCACTCCTACTAGTGAATCTAATGTAACACACACCCATACAATGCGCACCACCCCGTGATGTTTTTCTCACTCCTACTAGTGAATGTAATGTAACACACACCCATACAATGTGCACCACCCCGTGATGTTTTTCTCACTCCTACTAGTGAATCTAATGTAACAAACACCCATACAATGCGCACCACGCCGTGATGATTTTCTCACTCCTACTAGTGAATGTAATGTAACACACACCCATACAATGCGCACCACCCCGTGATGTTTTTCTCACTCCTACTAGTGAATGTAATGTAACACACACCCATACAATGTGCACCACCCCGTGATGTTTTTCTCACTCCTACTAGTGTATCTAATGTAACACAAACCCATACAATGTGCACCACCCCGTGATGTTTTTCTCACTCCTACTAGTGAATGTAATGTAACACACACCCATACAATGCGCACCACCCCGTGATGTTTTTCTCACTCCTACTAGTGAATCTAATGTAACAAACACCCATACAATGCGCACCACCCCGTGATGTTTTTCTCACTCCTACTAGTGAATGTAATGTAACACACACCCATGCAATGCGCACCACCCCGTGATGTTTTTCTCATTTCTACTAGTGAATCTAATGTAACACACACACATACAATGCGCACCACCCCGTGATGTTTTTCTCACTTCTACTAGTGAATGTAATGTAACACACACCCATACAATGCGCACCACACCATGATGATTTTCTCACTCCTACTAGTGAATCTAATGTAACACACACTCATACAATGCGCACCACCCCGTGATGTTTTTCTCACTCCTACTAGTGAATGTAATGTAACACACACCCATACAATGCGCACCACCCCGTGATGTTTTTCTCACTCCTACTAGTGAATCTATTGTAACACACACCCATACAATGCGCACCACCCCGTGATGTTTTTCTCACTCCTACTAGTGAATCTAATGTAACACACACCCATACAATGCGCACCACCCCGTGATGTTTTTCTCACTCCTATTAGTGAATGTAATGTGACACACACCCATACAATGCGCACCACCCCGTGATGTTTTTCTCACTCCTACTAGTGAATCTAATGTAACACACACCCATAAAATGCGCACCACCCCGTGAGGTTTTTCTCACTCCTACTAGTGAGTGTAACGTAACACACACCCATACAATGCGCACCACCCCGTGATGTTTTTCTCACTCCTACTAGTGAATGTAACGTAACACACACCCATACAATGCGCACCACCCCGTGATGTTTTTCTCACTCCTACTAGTGAATGTAATGTAACACACACCCATACAATGCGCACCACCCTGTGATGTTTTTCTCACTCCTACTAGTGAATCTAATGTAACACACACCCATACAATGCGCACCACCCCGTGATGTTTTTCTCACTCCTACTAGTGAATCTGATGTAACACACACCCATACAATGCGCACCACCCCCTGATGTTTTTCTCACTCCTACTAGTGAATGTAATGTAACACACCCATACCATGCGCACCACTGCGTGATGATTTTCTCACTCCTAGTAGTGAATCTAATGTAACAAACACCCATACAATGCGCACCACGCCGTGATGTTTTTCTCACTCCTGCTAGTGAATGTAATGTAACACACACCCATACAATGCGCACCACCCCGTGATGATTTTCTCACTCCTACTAGTGAATCTAATGTAACAAACACCCATACAATGCGCACCACCCCGTGATGTTTTTCTCACTCCTACTAGTGAATGTAATGTAACAAACACCCATACAATGCGCACCACCCCGTGATGTTTTTCTCACTCTTACTAGTGAATCTAATGTAACACACACCCATACAATGCGCACCACCCCGTGATATTTTTCTCACTCCTACTAGTGAATGTAATGTAACACACACCCATGCAATGCGCACAACCCCGTGATGTTTTTCTCACTCCTACTAGTGTATCTAATGTAACACACACCCATACAATGCGCACCACCCCGTGATGTTTTTCTCACTCCTACTAGTGAATGTAATGTAACACACACCCATACAATGCGCACCACCCCGTGATGTTTTTCTCACTCTTACTAGTGAATCTAATGTAACAAACACCCATACAATGCAAACCACCCCGTGATGTTTTTCTCACTCCTACTAGTTAATGTAATGTAACACACACCCATACAATGCGCACCACCCCGTGATGTTTTTCTCACTTCTACTAGTGAATCTAATGTAACACACACCCATACAATGCGCACCACACCGTGATGTTTTTCTCACTCCTACTAGTGATTCTATTGTAACACACACCCATACAATGCGCACCACCCCGTGATGTTTTTCTCACTCCTACTAGTGAATCTAATGTAACACACACCCATACAATGCGCACCACACCGTGATGTTTTTCTCACTCCTACTAGTGAATGTAATGTAACACACACCCATACAATGTGCACCACCCCGTGATGTTTTTCTCACTCCTACTAGTGTATCTAATGTAACACAAACCCATACAATGCGCACCACCCCGTGATGTTTTTCTCACTCCTACTAGTGAATGTAATGTAACACACACCCATACAATGCGCACCACCCCGTGATGTTTTTCTCACTCCTACTAGTGAATCTAATGTAACAAACACCCATACAATGCGCACCACCCCGTGATGTTTTTCTCACTCCTACTAGTGAATGTAATGTAACACACACCCATGCAATGCGCACCACCCCGTGATGTTTTTCTCATTTCTACTAGTGAATCTAATGTAACACACACACATACAATGCGCACCACCCCGTGATGTTTTTCTCACTTCTACTAGTGAATGTAATGTAACACACACCCATACAATGCGCACCACACCATGATGATTTTCTCACTCCTACTAGTGAATCTAATGTAACACACACTCATACAATGCGCACCACCCCGTGATGTTTTTCTCACTCCTACTAGTGAATGTAATGTAACACACACCCATACAATGCGCACCACCCCGTGATGTTTTTCTCACTCCTACTATTGAATCTATTGTAACACACACCCATACAATGCGCACCACCCCGTGATGTTTTTCTCACTCCTACTAGTGAATCTAATGTAACACACACCCATACAATGCGCACCACCCCGTGATGTTTTTCTCACTCCTATTAGTGAATGTAATGTGACACACACCCATACAATGCGCACCACCCCGTGATGTTTTTCTCACTCCTACTAGTGAATCTAATGTAACACACACCCATAAAATGCGCACCACCCCGTGAGGTTTTTCTCACTCCTACTAGTGAGTGTAACGTAACACACACCCATACAATGCGCACCACCCCGTGATGTTTTTCTCACTCCTACTAGTGAATGTAACGTAACACACACCCATACAATGCGCACCACCCCGTGATGTTTTTCTCACTCCTACTAGTGAATGTAATGTAACACACACCCATACAATGCGCACCACCGCGTGATGATTTTTAACTCCTACTAGTGAATCTAATGTAACAAACACCCATACAATGCGCACCACCCCGTGATGTTTTTCTCACTCCTACTAGTGAATGTAATGTAACAAACACCCATACAATGCGCACCACCCCGTGATGTTTTTCTCACTCCTACTAGTGAATGTAATGTAACAAACACCCATACAATGCGCACCACCCTGTGATGTTTTTCTCACTCCTACTAGTGAATGTAATGTAACACACACCCATACAATGCGCACCACCCCGTGATGTTTTTCTCACTCTTACTAGTGAATCTAATGTAACAAACACCCATACAATGCAAACCACCCCGTGATGTTTTTCTCACTCCTACTAGTTAATGTAATGTAACACACACCCATACAATGCGCACCACCCCGTGATGTTTTTCTCACTTCTACTAGTGAATCTAATGTAACACACACCCATACAATGCGCACCACACTGTGATGTTTTTCTCACTCCTACTAGTGAATCTATTGTAACACACACCCATACAATGCGCACCACCCCGTGATGTTTTTCTCACTCCTACTAGTGAATCTAATGTAACACACACCCATACAATGCGCACCACACCGTGATGTTTTTCTCACTCCTACTAGTGAATGTAATGTAACACACACCCATTCAATGCGCACCACCCCGTAATGTTTTTCTCACTCCTACTAGTGAATCTAATGTAACACACACCCATAAAATGCGCACCACCGCGTGATGTTTTTCTCACTCCTACTAGTGAGTGTAACGTAACACACACCCATACAATGCGCACCACCCCGTTATGTTTTTCCCACTCCTACTAGTGAATGTAACATAACACACACCCATACAATGCGCACCACCCCGTGATGTTTTTCTCACTCCTCCTAGTGAATGTAATGTAACACACACCCATACAATGCGCACCACCCCGTGATGTTTTTCTCACTCCTACTAGTGAATGTAATGTAACACACACCCATACAATGCGCACCACCGCGTGATGATTTTCTCACTCCTACTAGTGAATCTAATGTAACAAACACCCATACAATGCGCACCACCCCGTGATGTTTTTCTCACTCCTACTAGTGAATGTAATGTAACAAACACCCATACAATGCGCACCACCCCGTGATGTTTTTCTCACTCCTACTAGTGAATGTAATGTAACAAACACCCATACAATGTTCACCACCCCGTGATGTTTTTCTCACTCCTACTAGTGAATGTAATGTAACACACACCCATACAATGCGCACCACCCCGTGATGTTTTTCTCACTCCTACTAGTGAATCTGATGTAACACACACCCATACAATGCGCACCACCCCCTGATGTTTTTCTCACTCCTACTAGTGAATGTAATGTAACACACACCCATACCATGCGCATCACTGCGTGATGATTTTCTCACTCCTAGTAGTGAATCTAATGTAACAAACACCCATACAATGCGCACCACCCCGTGATGTTTTTCTCACTCCTGCTAGTGAATGTAATGTAACACACACCCATACAATGCGCACCACCCCGTGATGATTTTCTCACTCCTACTAGTGAATCTAATGTAACAAACACCCATACAATGCGCACCACCCCGTGATGTTTTTCTCACTCCTACTAGTGAATGTAATGTAACAAACACCCATACAATGCGCACCACCCCGTGATGTTTTTCTCACTCTTACTAGTGAATTTAATGTAACACACACCCATACAATGCGCACAACCCCGTGATGTTTTTCTCACTCCTACTAGTGAATCTAATGTAACACACACCCAT
Source organism: Cavia porcellus (assembly GCF_034190915.1). Taxonomy (NCBI): domain Eukaryota; kingdom Metazoa; phylum Chordata; class Mammalia; order Rodentia; family Caviidae; genus Cavia; species Cavia porcellus. The sequence goes on along the minus strand of NW_026947582.1, from coordinate 330,628 downwards.
ACAATGCGCACCACCCCGTGATGTTTTTCTCACTCCTACTAGTGAATCTAATGTAACACACACCCATACAATGCGCACCACCCCGTGATGTTTTTCTCACTCTTACTAGTGAATCTAATGTAACACACACCCATACAATGCGCACCACCCCGTGATGTTTTTCTCACTCCTACTAGTGAATCTAATGTAACACACACCCATACAATGCGCACCACCCCGTGATGTTTTTCTCACTCCTACCAGTGAATGTAATTTAACACACACCCATACCATGCCCACCACCCCGTGATGATTTTCTCACTCCTACTAGTGAATCTAATGTAACACACACCCATACAATGCGCACCACCCCGTGATGTTTTTCTCACTCCTACTAGTGAATCTAATGTAACACACACCCATACAATGCGCACCACCCCGTGATGTTTTTCTCACTCCTACTAGTGAATGTAATTTAACACACACCCATACCATGCCCACCACCACGTGATGATTTTCTCACTCCTACTAGTGAATCTAATGTAACAAACACCCATACCATGCGCACCACCCCGTGATGTTTTTCTCACTCCTACTAGTGAATGTAATGTAACACACACCCATACAATGCGCACCACCCCGTGATGTTTTTCTCACTCCTACTAGTGAATGTAATGTAACACACAACCATACAATGCGCACCACCCCGTGATGTTTTTCTCACTCCTACTAGTGAATCTAATGTAACACACACCCATACAATGCGCACCACCCCGTGATGTTTTTCTCACTGCTACTAGTGAATCTAATGTAACACACCCATACAATGCGCACCACCCCGTGATGTTTTTCTCACTCCTACTAGTGAATGTAATGTAACACACACCCATACAATGCGCACCACCCCGTGATGTTTTTCTCACTCCTACTAGTGAATCTAATGTAACACACACCCATACAATGCGCACCACCCCGTGATGTTTTTCTCACTCCTACTAGTGAATGTAATGTAACACACACCCATACAGTGCGCACCACCCCGTGATGTTTTTCTCACTCCTACTAGTGAATGTAATGTAACACACACCAATACAATGACACCACACCGTGATGTTTTTCCCACTCCTACTAGTGAATGTAATGTAACACACACCCATACAATGCGCACCACCCGTGATGTTTTTCTCACTCCTACTAGTGAATGTAATGTAACACACACCCATACAATGTGCACCACCCCGTGATGATTTTCTCACTCCTACTAGTGAATCTAATGTAACACACACCCATACAATGCGCACCACCCTGTGATGTTTTTCTCACTCCTACTAGTGAATGTAATGTAACACACACCATACAATGCGCACCACCCCGTGATGTTTTTCTCACTCCTATTAGTGAATGTAATGTAACACACACCCATACAATGCGCACCACCCCCTGATGTTTTTCTAACTCCTATTAGTGAATGTAATGTAACACACACCCATACAATGCGCACCACACCGTGATGTTTTTCTCACTCCTACTAGTGAATGTAATGTAACACACACTCATAAAATGCGCACCACCCCGTGATGTTTTTCTCACACCTACTAGTGAATGTAATGTAACACACACCCATACAATGCGCACCACCCCGTGATGTTTTTCTCACTCCTAATAGTGAATGTAATGTAACACACACCCATACAATGCGCACCACCCCGTGATGTTTCTCTCACTTCTACTAGTGAATGTAATTAAACCACACCCATAAAATGCGCACCACCCCGTGATGTTTCTCTCACTCCTACTAGTGAATGTAATGTAACACACACCCATACAATGCGCACAACCCCGTGATGTTTTTCTCACTCCTACTAGTGAATCTAATGTAACACACACCCATACAATGCGCACAAGCCCGTGATGATTTTCCCACTCCTACTAGTGAATCTAATGTAACAAACACCCATACAATGCGCACCACCCCGTGATGTTTTTCTCACTCCTACTAGTGAATGTAATGTAACACACACCCATACAATGCGCACCACCCCGTGATGTTTTTCTCACTCCTATTAGTGAATGTAATGTAACACACACCCATACAATGCGCACCACCCCGTGATGTTTTTCTCACTCCTACTAGTGAATGTAATGTAACACACACCCACACAATGCGCACCACCCCGTGATGATTTTCTCACTCCTACTAGTGAATCTAATGTAACAAACACCCATACAATGCGCACCACCCCGTGATGTTTTTCTCACTCCTACTAGTGAATGTAATGTAACACACACCCATACAATGCGCACCACCCCGTGATGATTTTCTCACTCCTACTAGTGAATGTAGTGTAACACACACCCATACAATGCGCACCACCCCGTGATGTTTTTCTCACTGCTAGTAGTGAATGTAGTGTAAAACACACCCATACAATGCGCACCACCCCGTGATGTTTTTCTCACTCCTACTAGTGAATGTAATGTAACACACACCCATACAATGCGCACCGCCCCGTGATGTTTTTCTCACTCCTACTCGTGAATGTAATGTAACACACACCCATACAATGCGCACCGTCCCGTGATGTTTTTCTCACTCCTACTAGTGAATGTAATGTAACACACACCCATACAATGCGCACCGCCCCGTGATGTTTTTCTCACTCCTACTAGTGAATGTAATGTAACACACACCCATACAATGCACACCGCCCCGTGATGTTTTTCTCACTCCTACTAGTGAATGTAATGTAACACACACCCATACAATGCGAACCACCCCGTGATGTTTTTCTCACTCCTACTAGTGAATGTAATGTAACACACACCCATACAATGCGCACCTCACCGTGATGTTTTTCTCACTCCTACTAGTGAATGTAATGTAACACACACCCATACAATGCGCACCACCCCGTGATGTTTTTCTCACTCCTACTAGTGAATGTAATGTAACACACACCCATACAATGCGCCCACCCCGTGATGTTTTTCTCACTCCTACTAGTGAATCTAACGTAACACACACCCATACAATGCGCACCACCCCGTGATGGTTTTCTCACTCCTACTAGTGAATGTAACGTAACACACACCCATACAATGCGCACAACCCCGTGATGTTTTTCTCACTCCTACTAGTGAATGTAATGTAACACACACCCATACAATGCGCACCGCCCCGTGATGTTTTTCTCACTCCTACTAGTGAATGTAATGTAACACACACCCATACAATGCGCACCGCCCCGTGATGTTTTTCTCACTCCTACTAGTGAATGTAATGTAACACACACCCATACAATGCGCACCGCCCCGTGATGTTTTTCTCACTCCTACTAGTGAATGTAATGTAACACACACCCATACAATGCGCACCGCCCCGTGATGTTTTTCTCACTCCTACTAGTTAATGTAATGTAACACACACCCATACAATGCGCACCACCCCGTGATGTTTTTCTCACTCCTACTAGTGAATGTAATGTAACACACACCCATACAATGCCCACCACCCCGTGATGATTTTCCCACTCCTACTAGTGAATATAATGTAACAAACACCCATACAATGCGCACCTCCCCGTGATGTTTTGCTCACTCCTACTAGTGAATCTAATGTAACAAACACCCATACAATGCGCACCACCCCGTGATGTTTTTCTCACTCCTACTAGTGAATCTAATGTAACAAACACCCATACAATGCGCACCACCCCGTGATGTTTTGCTCACTCCTAATAGTGAATGTAATGTAACACACACCCATACAATGCGCACCACCCCGTGATATTTTTCTCACTCCTACTATTGAATGTAATGTAACACACACCCATACAATGCGCACCACCCCGTGATGTTTTTCTCACTCCTACTAGTGTATCTAATGTAACACACACCCATACAATGCGCACCACCCCGTGATGTTTTTCTCACTCCTACTAGTGAATGTAATGTAACACACACCCATACAATGCGCACCACCCCGTGATGTTTTTCTCACTCCTACTAGTGAATGTAATGTAACACACACCCATACAATGCGCACCACCCCGTGATTTTTTTCTCACTCCTACTAGTGAATGTAATGTAACACACACCCATACAATGCGCACCACCCCGTTATGTTTTTCTCACTCCTACTAGTGAATGTAATGTAACACACACCCATACAATGCGCACCACCCCGTGATGTTTTTCTCACTGCTACTAGTGAATGTAATGTAGCACACACCCATACAAAGCGCACCAACCCGTGATGTTTTTCTCACTCCTACTAGTGAATGTAATGTAACACACACCCATACAATGCGCACCACCCCATGATGTTTTTCTCACTCCTACTAGTGAATCTAATGTAACACACACCCATACAATGCGCACCACCCCGTGATGTTTTTCTCACTCCTACTAGTGAATGTAATGTAACACACACCCATACAATGTGCTCCACCCCGTGATGTTTTTCTCACTCCTACTAGTGAATCTATTGTAACAAACACCCATACAATGCGCACCACGCCGTGATGATTTTCTCACTCCTACTAGTGAATGTAATGTAACACACACCCATACAATGCGCACCACCCCGTGATGTTTTTCTCACTCCTACTAATGAATGTAATGTAACACACACCCATACAATGTGCACCACCCCGTGATGTTTTTCTCACTCCTAATAGTGTATCTAATGTAACACACACCCATACAATGCGCACCACCCCGTGATGTTTTTCTCACTCCTACTAGTGAATGTAATGTAACACACACCCATACAATGCGCACCACCCCGTGATGTTTTTCTCACTCCTACTAGTGAATCTAATGTAACAAACACCCATACAATGCGCACCACCCCGTGATGTTTTTCTCACTCCTACTAGTGAATGTAATGTAACACACACCCATGCAATGCGCACCACCCCGTGATGTTTTTCTCACTTCTACTAGTGAATCTAATGTAACACACACACATACAATGCGCACCACCCCGTGATGTTTTTCTCACTTCTACTAGTGAATGTAATGTAACACACACCCATACAATGCGCACCACCCCGTGATGATTTTCTCACTCCTACTAGTGAATCTAATGTAACACACACTCATACAATGCGCACCACCCCGTGATGTTTTTCTCACTCCTACTAGTGAATGTAATGTAACACACACCCATACAATGCGCACCACCCCGTGATGTTTTTCTCACTCTTACTAGTGAATCTATTGTAACACACACCTATACAATGCGCACCACCCCGTGATGTTTTTCTCACTCCTACTAGTGAATGTAATGTAACACACACCCATACAATGCGCACCACCCCGTGATGTTTTTCTCACTCCTACTAGTGAATGTAATGTGACACACACCCATACAATGCGCACCACCCCGTGATGTTTTTCTCACTCCTACTAGTGAATCTAATGTAACACACACCCATAAAATGCGCACCACCCCGTGAGGTTTTTCTCACTCCTACTAGTGAGTGTAACGTAACACACACCCATACAATGCGCACCACCCCGTGATGTTTTTCTCACTCCTACTAGTGAATGTAACGTAACACACACCCATACAATGAGCACCACCCCGTGATGTTTTTCTCACTCCTACTAGTGAATGTAATGTAACACACACCCATACAATGCGCACCACCGCGTGATGATTTTCTCACTCCTACTAGTGAATCTAATGTAACAAACACCCATACAATGCGCACCACCCCGTGATGTTTTTCTCACTCCTACTAGTGAATGTAATGTAACAAACACCCATACAATGCGCACCACCCCGTGATGTTTTGCTCACTCCTAATAGTGAATGTAATGTAACACACACCCATACAATGCGCACCACCCCGTGATGTTTTTCTCACTCCTACTAGTGAATGTAATGTAACACACACCCATACAATGCGCACCACCGCGTGATGATTTTCTCACTCCTACTAGTGAATCTAATGTAAGAAACACCCATACAATGCGCACCACCCCGTGATGTTTTTCTCACTCCTACTAGTGAATGTAATGTAACAAACACCCATACAATGCGCACCACCCCGTGATGTTTTTCTCACTCCTACTAGTGAATGTAATGTAACAAACACCCATAAAATGCGCACCACCCCGTGATGTTTTTCTCACTCCTACTAGTGAATCTAATGTAACACACACCCATACAATGCGCACCACCCCATGATGTTTTTCTCACTCCTACTAGTGAATCTGATGTAACACACACCCATACAATGCGCACCACCCCCTGATGTTTTTCTCACTCCTACTAGTGAATGTAATGTAACACACACCCATACCATGCGCACCACTGCGTGATGATTTTCTCACTCCTAGTAGTGAATCTAATGTAACAAACACCCATACAATGCGCACCACCCCGTGATGTTTTTCTCACTCCTGCTAGTGAATGTAATGTAACACACACCCATACAATGCGCACCACCCCGTGATGATTTTCTCACTCCTACTAGTGAATCTAATGTAACAAACACCCATGCAATGCGCACCACCCCGTGATGTTTTTCTCACTCCTACTAGTGAATGTAATGTAACAAACACCCATACAATGCGCACCACCCCGTGAGGTTTTTCTCACTCTTACTAGTGAATCTAATGTGACACACACCCATACAATGTGCACCACTCCGTGATGTTTTTCTCACTCCTACTCGTGAATGTAATGTAACACACACCCATACAATGCGCACCACCCCCTGATGTTTTTCTCACTCCTAATAGTGAATGTAATGTAACACACACCCATACCATGCCCACCACCCCGTGATGATTTTCTCACTCCTACTAGTGAATCTAATGTAACAAACACCCATACCATGCGCACCACCCCGTGATGTTTTTCTCACTCCTACTAGTGAATGTAATGTAACACACACCCATACAATGCGCACCACCCCGTGATGTTTTTCTCACTCCTACTAGTGAATGCAATGTAACACACACCCATACAAGGCGCACCACCCCGTGATGATTTTCTCACTCCTAGTAGTGAATGTAATGTAACACACACCCATACAATGCGCACCACCCCGTGATGTTTTTCTCACTCCTACTAGTGAATCTAATGTAACACACACCCATACAATGCGCACCACCCCTTGATGTTTTTCTCACTGCTACTAGTGAATCTAATGTAACACACCCATACAATGCGCACCACCCCGTGATGTTTTTCTCACTCCTACTAGTGAATGTAATGTAACACACACCTATACAATGCGCACCACCCCTTGATGTATTTCTCACTCCTACTAGTGAATGTAATGTAACACACACCCATAGAATGCGCACCACCCCGTGATGTTTTTCTCACTGCTACTAGTGAATGTAATGTAACACACACCCATACAATGCGCACCACCCCGTGATGTTTTTCTCACTCCTACTAGTGAATGTAATGTAACACACACCCATACAATGCGCACCACCCCGTGATGTTTTTCTCACTGCTACTAGTGAATCTAATGTAACACACCCATACAATGCGCACCACCCCGTGATGTTTTTCTCACTCCTACTAGTGAATGTAATGTAACACACACCCATACAATGCGCACCACCCCTTGATGTTTTTCTCACTCCTACTAGTGAATGTAATGTAACACACACCCATACAATGCGCACCACACCGTGATGTTTTTCTCACTCCTACTAGTGAATGTAATGTAACACACACTCATAAAATGCGCACCACCCCGTGATGTTTTTCTCACTCCTACTAGTGAATGTAATGTAACACACACCCATACAATGCGCACCACCCCGTGATGTTTTTCTCACTCCTACTAGTGAATGTAATGTACCACACACCCATACAATGCGCACCACCCCGTGATGTTTTTCTCACTCCTACTAGTGAATGTAATGTAACACACACCCATAAAATGCGCACCACGCCGTGATGTTTTTTTCACTCCTACTAGTGAATGTAATGTAACACACACCCATACAATGCGCACCACCCCGTGATGTTTTTTCACTCCTACTAGTGAATCTAATGTAACAGACACCCATGCAAGGCGCACCACCCCGTGATGTTTTTCTCACTGCTACTAGTGAATGTAATGTAACACATACCCATACAATGCGCACCACCCCGTGATGTTTTTCTCACTCCTACTAGTGAATGTAATGTAACACACACCCATACAATGCGCACCACCCCGTGATGTTTTTCTCACTCCTACGAGGGAATCTAATGTACCACACACCCATACAATGCGCACCACCCCGTGATGTTTTTCTCACTCCTACTTGTGAATGTAATGTAACACACACCAATACAATGCGCACCACCCCGTGATGTTTTTCTCACTCCTACTAGTGAATGTAATGTAACACACACCCATACAATGCGCACCACCCGTGATGTTTTTCTCACTCCTACTAGTGAATGTAGTGTAACACACACCCATACAATGCGCACCACCCCGTGATGATTTTCTCACTCCTACTAGTGAATCTAATGTAACACACACCCATACAATGCGCACCACCCCGTGATGTTTTTCTCACTCCTACTAGTGAATGTAATGTAACACACACTCATACAATGCGCACCACCCCGTGATGTTTTTCTCACTCCTACGAGTGAATCTAATGTAACACACACCCATACAATGCGCACCACCCCATGATGTTTTTCTCACACCTACTAGTGAATGTAATGTAACACACACCCATACAATGCGCACCACCCCGTGATGTTTTTCTCACTCCTACTAGTGAATCTAATGTAACACACACCCATACAATGCGCACCACCCCGTGATGTTTTTCTCACTCCTACTAGTGAATGTAATGTAACACACACCCATACAATGCGCACCACCCCGTGATGTTTTTCTCACTCCTATTAGTGAATGTAATGTAACACACACCCATACAATGCGGACCACCCCCTGATGTTTTTCTAACTCCTATTAGTGAATGTAATGTAACACACACCCATACAATGCGCACCACACCGTGATGTTTTTCTCACTCCTACTAGTGAATGTAATGTAACACACACTCATAAAATGCGCACCACCCCGTGATGTTTTTCTCACTCCTACTAGTGAATGTAATGTAACACACACCCATACAATGCGCACCACCCCGTGATGTTTTTCACACTCCTACTAGTGAATGTAATGTAACACACACCCATACAATGCGCACCACCCCGTGATGTTTCTCTCACTTCTACTAGTGAATGTAATTAAACCACACCCATAAAATGCGCACCACCCCGTGATGTTTTTCTCACTCCTACTAGTGAATGTAATGTAACACACACCCATACAATGCGCACCACCCCGTGATGTTTTTCTCACTCCTATTAGTGAATGTAATGTAACACACACCCATACAATGCGCACCACCCCGTGATGTTTTTCTCACTCCTACTAGTGAATGTAATGTAACACACACCCATACAATGCGCACCACCCCGTGATGATTTTCTCACTCCTACTAGAGAATGTAGTGTAACACACACCCATACAATGCGCACCACCCCGTGATGTTTTTCTCACTGCTAGTAGTGAATGTAGTGTAAAACACACCCATACAATGCGCACCACCCAGTGATGTTTTTCTCACTCCTACTAGTGAATGTAATGTAACACACACCCATACAATGCGCACCGCCCCGTGATGTTTTTCTCACTCCTACTCGTGAATGTAATGTAACACACACCCATACAATGCGCACCGCCCCGTGATGTTTTTCTCACTCCTACTAGTGAATGTAATGTAACACACACCCATACAATGCGCACCGCCCCGTGATGTTTTTCTCACTCCTACTAGTGAATGTAATGTAACACACACCCATAAAATGCGCACCGCCCCGTGATATTTTTCTCACTCCTACTAGTGAATGTAATGTAACACACACCCATACAATGCGAACCACCCCGTGATGTTTTTCTCACTCCTACTAGTGAATGTAATGTAACACACACCCATACAATGCGCACCACACCGTGATGTTTTTCTCACTCCTACTAGTGAATGTAATGTAACACACACCCATACAATGCGCACCACCCCGTGATGTTTTTCTCACTCCTACTAGTGAATGTAATGTAACACACACCCATACAATGCGCCCACCCCGTGATGTTTTTCTCACTCCTACTAGTGAATCTAACGTAACACACACCCATACAATGCGCACCACCCCGTGATATTTTTCTCACTCCTACTAGTGAATGTAACGTAACACACACCCATACAATGCGCACAACCCCGTGTTTTTCTCACTCCTACTAGTGAATGTAATGTAACACACACCCATACAATGCGCACCGCCCCGTGATGTTTTTCTCACTCCTACTAGTGAATGTAATGTAACACACACCCATACAATGCACACCGCCCCGTGATGTTTTTCTCACTCCTACTAGTGAATGTAATGTAACACACACCCATACAATGCGCACCGCCCCGTGATGTTTTTCTCACTCCTATTAGTGAATGTAATGTAACACACACCCATACAATGCGCACCGCCCCGTGATGTTTTTCTCACTCCTACTAGTTAATGTAATGTAACACACACCCATACAATGCGCACCACCCCGTGATGTTTTTCTCACTCCTACTAGTGAATGTAATGTAACACACACCCATACAATGCGCACCACCCCGTGATGATTTTCTCACTCCTACTAGTGAATCTAATGTAACAAACACCCATACAATGCGCACCTCCCCGTGATGTTTTGCTCACTCCTACTAGTGAATGTAATGTAACACACACCCATACAATGCGCACCACCCCGTGATGTTTTTCTCACTCCTACTAGTGAATCTAATGTAACACACACCCATACAATGCGCACCACCCCGTGATCTTTTTCTCACTGCTACTAGTGAATCTAATGTAACACACACCCATACAATGCGCACCACCCCGTGATGTTTTTCTCACTCCTACTAGTGAATGTAATGTAACACACACCCATACAATGCGCACCACCCCGTGATGTTTTTCTCACTCCTACTAGTGAATGTAATGTAACACACACCCATACAATGCGCACCACCCCGTGATGTTTTTCTCACTCCTACTAGTGAATGTAATGTAACACACACCCATACAATGCGCACCACCCGTGATGTTTTTCTCACTCCTACTAGTGAATGTAATGTAACACACACCCATACAATGCGCACCACCCCGTGATGTTTTTTTCACACCTACTAGTGAATGTAATGTAACACACACCCATACAATGCGCACCACACCGTGATGTTTTTCTCACTCCTACTAGTGAATGTAATGTAACACACACCCATACAATGCGCACCACCCCGTGATGTTTTTCTCACTCTTACTAGTGAATGTAATGTAACACACACCCATACAATGAGCACCACCCCGTGATGTGTTTCTCACTCCTACTAGTGAATGTAATGTAACACACACCCATACAATGCGCAGCACCCCGTGATGTTTTTCTCACTGCTACTAGTGAATCTAATGTAACACACACCCATACAATGCGCAACACCCCGTGATGTTTTTCTCACTCCTACTAGTGAATCTAATGTAACACACACCCATACATTGCGCACCACCCCGTGATGTTTTTCTCACTCCTACTAGTGAATCTAATTTAACACACACCCATACAATGCGCACCACCCCGTGATGTTTTTCTCACTCTTACTAGTGAATGTAATGTAACACACACCCATACAATGCGCACCACCCCGTGATGTTTTTCTCACTGCTACTAGTGAATGTAATGTAACACACCCATACAGTGCGCACCACCCAATGATGTTTTTCTCACTCCTACTAGTGAATGTAATGTAACACACACCCATACAATGCGCACCACCCCGTGATGTTTTTCTCAATCCTACTAGTGAATGTAATGTAACACACACCCATACAATGCGCACCACCCCGTGATGTTTTTCTCACTCCTACTAGTGAATCTAATGTAACACACCCATACAATGCGCACCACCCCGTGATGTTTTTCTCACTCCTACTAGTGAATGTAATGTAACACACACCCATACAATGCACACCACCTCGTGATGATTTTCTCACTCCTACTAGTGAATCTAATGTAACAAACACCCATACAATGCGCACCACCCCGTGATGTTTTTCTCATTCCTACTAGTGAATGTAATGTAACACACACCCATACAATGCGCACCACCCCGTGATGATTTTCTCACTCCTACTAGTGAATCTAATGTAACAAACACCCATACAATGCGCACCACCCCGTGATGTTTTTCTCACTCCTACTAGTGAATGTAATGTAACAAACACCCATACAATGCGCACCACCCCGTGATGTTTTTCAAACTCCTACTAGTGAATGTAATGTAACACACACCCATACCATGCGAACCACCGCGTGATGATTTTCTCACTCCTACTAGTGAATCTAATGTAACAAACACCCATACAATGCGCACCACCCCGTGATGTTTTTCTCACTCCTACTAGTGAATGTAATGTAACACACACCCATACAATGCGCACCACCCCGTGATGATTTTCTCACTCCTACTAGTGAATCTAATGTAACAAACACCCATACAATGCGCACCACCCCGTGATGTTTTTCTCACTCCTACTAGTGAATGTAATGTAACAAACACCCATACAATGCGCACCACCCCGTGATGTTTTTCTCACTCCTACTAGTGAATCTAACGTAACACACACCCATACAATGCACACCACCGCGTGATGTTTTTCTCACTCCTACTAGTGAATCTAATGTAACACACACCCATACAATGCGCACCACCCCCTGATGTTTTTCTCACTCCTACTAGTGAATGTAATGTAACACACACCCATACCATGCGCACCACCCCGTGATGATTTTCTCACTCCTACTAGTGAATCTAATGTAACAAACACCCATACCATGCGCACCACCCCGTGATGTTTTTCTCACTCCTACTAGTGAATGTAATGTAACACACACCCATACAATGCGCACCACCCCGTGATGTTTTTCTCACTCCTACAAGTGAATGTAATGTAACACACACCCATACAATGCGCACCACCCCGTGATGTTTTTCTCACTCCTACTAGTGAATCTAATGTAACACACACCCATACAATGCGCACCACCCCGTGATGTTTTTCTCACTGCTACTAGTGAATGTAATGTAACACACACCCATACAATGCGCACCACCCCGTGATGTTTTTCTCACTCCTACTAGTGAATGTAATCTAACACACACCCATACAATGCGCACCACCCCGTGATGTTTTTCTCACTCCTACTAGTGAATCTAATGTAACACACACCCATACAATGCGCACCACCCCGTGATGTATTTCTCACTGCTACTAGTGAATGTAACGTAACACACCAATACAATGCGCACCACCCCGTGATGTTTTTCTCACTCCTACTAGTGAATGTAATGTAACACACACCCATACAATGCGCACCACGCCGTGATGTTTTTCTCACTCCTACTAGTGAATGTAATGTAACACACACCCATACAATGCGCACCACCCCGTGATGTTTTTCTCACTGCTACTAGTGAATGTAATGTAACACACACCCATACAATGCGCACCACCCCGTGATGTTTTTCTCACTCCTACTAGTGAATCTAATGTAACACACCCATACAATGCGCACCACCCCGTGATGTTTTTCTCACTCCTACTAGTGAATGTAATGTAACACACACCCATACAATGCGCACCACAGCGTGATGATTTTCTCACTCCTACTAGTGAATCTAATGTAACAAACACCCATACAATGCGCACCACCCCGTGATGTTTTTCTCACTCCTACTAGTGCATGTAATGTAACACACACCCATACAATGTGCACCACCCCGTGATGATTTTCTCACTCCTACTAGTGAATCTAATGTAACAAACACCCATACAATGCGCACCACCCCGTGATGTTTTTCTCACACCTACTAGTGAATGTAATGTAACACACACCCATACAATGCGCACCACCCCGTGATGATTTTCTCACTCCTACTAGTGAATGTAGTGTAACACACACCCATACAATGCGCACCACCCCGTGATGTTTTTCTCACTGCTAGGAGTGAATGTAGTGTAAAACACACCCATACAATGCGCACCACCCCGTGATGATTTTCTCACTCCTACTAGTGAATGTAATGTAACACACACCCATACAATGCGCACCGCCCCGTGATGTTTTTCTCACTCCTACTCGTGAATGTAATGTAACACACACCCATACAATGCGCCCCGCCCCGTGATGTTTTTCTCACTCCTACTAGTGAATGTAATGTAACACACACCCATACAATGCGCACCGCCCCGTGATGTTTTTCTCACTCCTACTAGTGAATGTAATGTAACACACACCCATAAAATGCGCACCGCCCCGTGATATTTTTCTCACTCCTACTAGTGAATGTAATGTAACACACACCCATACAATGCGAACCACCCCGTGATGTTTTTCTCACTCCTACTAGTGAATGTAATGTAACACACACCCATACAATGCGCACCACACCGTGATGTTTTTCTCACTCCTACTAGTGAATGTAATGTAACACACACCCATACAATGCGCACCACCCCGTGATGTTTTTCTCACTCCTACTAGTGAATGTAATGTAACACACACACATACAATGCGCCCACCCCGTGATGTTTTTCTCACTCCTACTAGTGAATCTAACGTAACACACACCCATACAATGCGCACCACCCCGTGATATTTTTCTCACTCCTACTAGTGAATGTAACGTAACACACACCCATACAATGCGCACAACCCCGTGTTTTTCTCACTCCTACTATTGAATGTAATGTAACACACACCCATACAATGCGCACCGCCCCGTGATGTTTTTCTCACTCCTACTAGTGAATGTAATGTAACACACACCCATACAATGCACACCGCCCCGTGATGTTTTTCTCACTCCTACTAGTGAATGTAATGTAACACACACCCATACAATGCGCACCGCCCCGTGATGTTTTTCTCACTCCTATTAGTGAATGTAATGTAACACACACCCATACAATGCGCACCGCCCCGTGATGTTTTTCTCACTCCTACTAGTTAATGTAATGTAACACACACCCATACAATGCGCACCACCCCGTGATGTTTTTCTCACTCCTACTAGTGAATGTAATGTAACACACACCCATACAATGCGCACCACCCCGTGATGATTTTCTCACTCCTACTAGTGAATCTAATGTAACAAACACCCATACAATGCGCACCTCCCCGTGATGTTTTGCTCACTCCTACTAGTGAATGTAATGTAACACACACCCATACAATGCGCACCACCCCGTGATGTTTTTCTCACTCCTACTAGTGAATCTAATGTAACACACACCCATACAATGCGCACCACCCCGTGATCTTTTTCTCACTGCTACTAGTGAATCTAATGTAACACACACCCATACAATGCGCACCACCCCGTGATGTTTTTCTCACTCCTACTAGTGAATGTAATGTAACACACACCCATACAATGCGCACCACCCCGTGATGTTTTTCTCACTCCTACTAGTGAATGTAATGTAACACACACCCATACAATGCGCACCACCCCGTGATGTTTTTCTCACTCCTACTAGTGAATGTAATGTAACACACACCCATACAATGCGCAACACCCCGTGATGTTTTTCTCACTCCTACTAGTGAATCTAATGTAACACACACCCATACATTGCGCACCACCCCGTGATGTTTTTCTCACTCCTACTAGTGAATGTAATGTAACACACACCCATACAATGCGCACCACCCCGTGATGTTTTTCTCACTCCTACTAGTGAATGTAATGTAACACACACCCATACAATGCGCACCACCCCGTGATGTTTTTCTCACTGCTACTAGTGAATGTAATGTAACACACCCATACAGTGCGCACCACCCAGTGATGTTTTTCTCACTCCTACTAGTGAATGTAATGTAACACACACCCATACAATGCGCACCACCCCGTGATGTTTTTCTCAATCCTACTAGTGAATGTAATGTAACACACACCCATACAATGCGCACCACCCGTGATGTTTTTCTCACTCCTACTAGTGAATCTAATGTAACACACTCATACAATGCGCACCACCCCGTGATGTTTTTCTCACTCCTACTAGTGAATGTAATGTAACACACACCCATACAATGCACACCACCTCGTGATGATTTTCTCACTCCTACTAGTGAATCTAATGTAACAAACACCCATACAATGCGCACCACCCCGTGATGTTTTTCTCATTCCTACTAGTGAATGTAATGTAACACACACCCATACAATGCGCACCACCCCGTGATGATTTTCTCACTCCTACAAGTGAATCTAATGAAACAAACACCCATACAATGCGCACCACCCCGTGATGTTTTTCTCACTCCTACTAGTGAATGTAATGTAACAAACACCCATACAATGCGCACCACCCCGTGATGTTTTTCAAACTCCTACTAGTGAATGTAATGTAACACACACCCATACCATGCGAACCACCGCGTGATGATTTTCTCACTCCTACTAGTGAATCTAATGTAACAAACACCCATACAATGCGCACCACCCCGTGATGTTTTTCTCACTCCTACTAGTGAATGTAATGTAACACACACCCATACAATGCGCACCACCCCGTGATGATTTTCTCACTCCTACTAGTGAATCTAATGTAACAAACACCCATACAATGTGCACCACCCCGTGATGTTTTTCTCACTCCTACTAGTGAACGTAATGTAACAAACACCCATACAATGCGCACCACCCCGTGATGTTTTTCTCACTCCTACTAGTGAATCTAACGTAACACACACCCATACAATGCACACCACCGCGTGATGTTTTTCTCACTCCTACTAGTGAATCTAATGTAACACACACCCATACAATGCGCACCACCCCTGATGTTTTTCTCACTCCTACTAGTGAATGTAATGTAACACACACCCATACCATGCGCACCACCCCGTGATGATTTTCTCACTCCTACTAGTGAATCTAATGTAACAAACACCCATACCATGTGCACCACCCCGTGATGTTTTTCTCACTCCTACTAGTGAATGTAATGTAACACACACCCATACAATGCGCACCACCCCGTGATGTTTTTCTCACTCCTACTAGTGAATCAAATGTAACAAACACCCATACAATGCGCACCACCCCGTGATGTTTTTCTCTCTCCTACTAGTGAATCTAATGTAACACACACCCATACAATGCGCACCACCCCGTGATGTTTTTCTCACTGCTACTAGTGAATGTAATGTAACACACACCCATACAATGCGCACCACCCCGTGATGTTTTTCTCACTCCTACTAGTGAATGTAATCTAACACAAACCCATACAATGCGCACCACCCCGTGATGTTTTTCTCACTCCTACTAGTGAATCTAATGTAACACACACCCATACAATGCGCACCACCCCGTGATGTATTTCTCACTGCTACTAGTGAATGTAACGTAACACACCAATACAATGCGCACCACCCCGTGATGTTTTTCTCACTCCTACTAGTGAATGTAATGTAACACACACCAATACAATGCGCACCACGCCGTGATGTTTTTCTCACTCCTACTAGTGAATGTAATGTAACACACACCCATACAATGCGGACCACCCCGTGATGTTTTTCTCACTGCTACTAGTGAATGTAATGTAACACACACCCATACAATACGCACCACCCCGTGATGTTTTTCTCACTCCTACTAGTGAATCTAATGTAACACACCAATACAATGCGCACCACCCCGTGATGTTTTTCTCACTCCTACTAGTGAATGTAATGTAACACACACCCATACAATGCGCACCACCGCGTGATGATTTTCTCACTCCTACTAGTGAATCTAATGTAACAAACACCCATACAATGCGCACCACCCCGTGATGTTTTTCTCACTCCTACTAGTGAATGTAATGTAACAATCACCCATACAATGCGCACCACCCCGTGATGTTTTTCTCACTCCTACTAGTGAATCTAATGTAACACACACCCATACAATGCGCACCACCCCGTGATGTTTTTCTCACTCCTACTAGTGAATCTAATGTAACACACACCCATATAATGAGCACCACCCCCTGATGTTTTTCTCACTCCTACTAGTGAATGTAATGTAATACTCACCCATACCATGCGCACCACTGCGTGATGATTTTCTCACTCCTACTAGTGAATGTAATGTAACAAACACCCATACAATGCGCACCACCCCGTGATGTTTTTCTCACTCCTACTAGTGAATGTAATGTAACACACACCCATACAATGCGCACCACCCCGTGATGATTTTCTCACTCCTACTAGTGAATCTAATGTAACAAACACCCATACAAAGCGCACCACCCCGTGATGTTTTTCTCACTCCTACTAGTGAATCTAATGTAACAAACACCCATACAATGCGCACCACCCCGTGATGTTTTTCTCACTCCTACTAGTGAATGTAATGCAACACACACCCATACAATGCGCACCACCCCGTGAATTTTTTCTCACTCCTTCTAGTGAATGTAATGTAACACACACCCATACAATGCGCACCACCCCGTGATGTTTTTCTCACTCCTACTAGTGAATGTAATGTAACACACACCCATACCATGCGCACCACCCCGTGATGATTTTCTCACTCTTAATAGTGAATCTAATGTAACAAACACCCATACAATGCGCAGCACCCCGTGATGTTTTTCTCACTGCTACTAGTGAATCTAATGTAACAAACACCCATACAATGCGCACCACCCCGTGATGTTTTTCTCACTGCTACTAGTGAATCTAATGTAACACACACCCATACAATGCGCACCACCCCGTGATGTTTTTCTCACTCCTACTAGTGAATCTATTGTAACACACACCCATACAATGCGCACCACCCCGTGATGTTTTTCTCACTCCTACTAGTGAATCTAACGTAACACACACCCATACAATGCGCACCACCACGTGATATTTTTCTCACTCCTACTAGTGAATGTAACGTAACACACAACCATACAATGCGCACAACCCCGTGTTTTTCTCACTCCTACTAGTGAATGTAATGTAACACACACCCATACAATGCGCACCGCCCCGTGATGTTTTTCTCACTCCTACTAGTGAATGTAATGTAACACACACCCATACAATGCGCACCGCCCCGTGATGTTTTTCTCACTCCTACTAGTGAATGTAATGTAACACACACCCATACAATGCGCACCGCCCCGTGATGTTTTTCTCACTCCTATTAGTGAATGTAATGTAACACACACCCATACAATGCGCACCGCCCCGTGATGTTTTTCTCACTCCTACTAGTTAATGTAATGTAACACACACCCATACAATGCGCACCACCCCGTGATGTTTTTCTCACTCCTACTAGTGAATGTAATGTAACACACACCCATACAATGCGCACCACCCCGTGATGATTTTCTCACTCCTACTAGTGAATCTAATGTAACAAACACCCATACAATGCGCACCTCCCCGTGATGTTTTGCTCACTCCTACTAGTGAATGTAATGTAACACACACCCATACAATGCGCACCACCCCGTGATGTTTTTCTCACTCCTACTAGTGAATCTAATGTAACACACACCCATACAATGCGCACCACCCCGTGATCTTTTTCTCACTGCTACTAGTGAATCTAATGTAACACACACCCATACAATGCGCACCACCCCATGATGTTTTTCTCACTCCTACTAGTGAATGTAATGTAACACACACCCATACAATGCGCACCACCCCGTGATGTTTTTCTCACTCCTACTAGTGAATGTAATGTAACACACACCCATACAATGCGCACCACCCCGTGATGTTTTTCTCACTCCTACTAGTGAATGTAATGTAACACACACCCATACAATGCGCACCACCCCGTGATGTTTTTCTCACTCCTACTAGTGAATGTAATGTAACACACACCCATACAATGCGCACCACCCCGTGATGTTTTTCTCACACCTACTAGTGAATGTAATGTAACACACACCCATACAATGCGCACCACACCGTGATGTTTTTCTCACTCCTACTAGTGAATGTAATGTAACACACACCCATACAATGCGCACCACCCCGTGATGTTTTTCTCACTCTTATTAGTGAATGTAATGTAACACACACCCATACAAAGCGCACCACCCCGTGATGTGTTTCTCACTCCTACTAGTGAATGTAATGTAACACACACCCATACAATGCGCACCACCCCGTGATGTTTTTCTCACTCCTACTAGTGAATCTAATGTAACACACACCCATACATTGCGCAACACCCCGTGATGTTTTTCTCACTCCTACTAGTGAATCTAATGTAACACACACCCATACAATGCGCACCACCCCGTGATGTTTTTCTCACTCCTACTAGTGAATCTAATGTAACACACACCCATACAATGCGCACCACCTCGTGATGTTTTTCTCACTCTTACTAGTGAATGTAATGTAACAAACACCCATACAATGCGCACCACCCCGTGATGTTTTTCTCACTGCTACTAGTGAATGTAATGTAACACACCCATACAACGCGCACCACCCAATGATGTTTTTCTCACTCCTACTAGTGAATGTAATGTAACACACACCCATACAATGCGCACCACCCCGTGATGTTTTTCTCAATCCTACTAGTGAATGTAATGTAACACACACCCATACAATGCGCACCACCCCGTGATGTTTTTCTCACTCCTACTAGTGAATCTAATGTAACACACCCATACAATGCGCACCACCCCGTGATGTTTTTCTCACTCCTACTAGTGAATGTAATGTAACACACACCCATACAAGGCGCACCACCTCGTGATGATTTTCTCACTCCTACTAGTGAATCTAATGTAACAAACACCCATACAATGCGCACCACCCCGTGATGTTTTTCTCATTCCTACTAGTGAATGTAATGTAACACACACCCATACAATGCGCACCACCCCGTGATGATTTTCTCACTCCTACTAGTGAATCTAATGTAACAAACACACATACAATGCGCACAACCCCGTGATGTTTTTGTCACTCCTACTAGTGAATGTAATGTAACAAACACCCATACAATGCGCACCACCCCGTGATGTTTTTCTCACTCCTACTAGTGAATGTAATGTAACACACACCGATACCATGCGAACCACCGCGTGATGATTTTCTCACTCCTACTAGTGAATCTAATGTAACAAACACCCATACAATGCGCACCACCCCGTGATGTTTTTCTCACTCCTACTAGTGAATGTAATGTAACACACACCCATACAATGCGCACCACCCCGTGATGATTTTCTCACTCCTACTAGTGAATCTAATGTAACAAACACCCATACAATGCGCACCACCCCGTGATGTTTTTCTCACTCCTACTAGTGAATGTAATGTAACAAACACCCATACAATGCGCACCACCCCGTGATGTTTTTCTCACTCCTACTAGTGAATCTAACGTAACACACACCCATAGAATGCGCACCACCCCGTGATGTTTTTCTCACTCCTACTAGTGAATCTAATGTAACACACACCCATACAATGCGCACCACCCCCTGATGTTTTTCTCACTCCTACTAGTGAATGTAATGTAACACACACCCATACCATGCGCACCACCCCGTGATGATTTTCTCACTCCTACTAGTGAATCTAATGTAACAAACACCCATACCATGCGCACCACCCCGTGATGTTTTTCTCACTCCTACTAGTGAATGTAATGTAACACACACCCATACAATGCGCACCACCCCGTGATGTTTTTCTCACTGCTACTAGTGAATGTAATGTAACACACACCCATACAATGCGCACCACCCCGTGATGTTTTTCTCACTCCTACTAGTGAATGTAATGTAACACACACCCATACAATGCGCACCACCCCGTGATGTTTTTCTCACTCCTACTAGTGAATCTAATGTAACACACACCCATACAATGCGGACCACCCCGTGATGTATTTCTCACTGCTACTAGTGAATGTAACGTAACACACCAATACAATGCGCACCACCCCGTGATGTTTTCCTCACTCCTACTAGTGAATGTAATGTAACACACACCAATACAATGCGCACCACGCCGTGATGTTTTTCTCACTCCTACTAGTGAATGTAATGTAACACACACCCATACAATGCGCACCACCCCGTGATGTTTTTCTTACTGCTACTAGTGAATGTAATGTAACACACACCCATACAATGCGCACCACCCCGTGATGTTTTTCTCACTCCTACTAGTGAATCTAATGTAACACACCCATACAATGCGCACCACCCCGTGATGTTTTTTCTCACTCCTACTAGTGAATGTAATGTAACACACACCCATACAATGCGCACCACCGCGTGATGATTTTCTCACTCCTACTAGTGAATCTAATGTAACAAACACCCATACAATGCGCACCACCCCGTGATGTTTTTCTCACTCCTACTAGTGCATGTAATGTAACACACACCCATACAATGCGCACCACCCCGTGATGATTTTCTCACTCCTACTAGTGAATCTAATGTAACAAACACCCATACAATGCGCACCACCCCGTGATGTTTTTCTCACTCCTACTAGTGAATGTAATGTAACAATCACCCATACAATGCGCACCACCCCGTGATGTTTTTCTCACTCCTACTAGTGAATCTAATGTAACACACACCCATACAATGCGCACCACCCCGTGATGTTTTTCTCACTCCTACTAGTGAATCTAATGTAACACACACCCATACAATGCGCACCACCCCCTGATGTTTTTCTCACTCCTACTAGTGAATGTAATGTAATACACACCCATACCATGCGCACCACTGCGTGATGATTTTCTCACTCCTACTAGTGAATCTAATGTAACAAACACCCATACAATGCGCACCACCCTGTGATGTTTTTCTCACTCCTACTAGTGAATGTAATGTAACACACACCCATACAATGCGCACCACCCCGTGATGATTTTCTCACTCCTACTAGTGAATCTAATGTAACAAACACCCATACAATGCGCACCACCCCGTGATGTTTTTCTCACTCCTACTAGTGAATGTAATGTAACAAACACCCATACAATGCGCACCACCCCTTGATGTTTTTCTCACTCCTACTAGTGAATGTAATGTAACACACACCCATACAATGCGCACCACCCCGTGAATTTTTTCTCACTCCTACTAGTGAATGTAATGTAACACACACCCATACAATGCACACCACCCCCTGATGTTTTTCTCACTCCTACTAGTGAATGTAATGTAACACACACCCATACAATGCGCACCACCCCGTGATGATTTTCTCACTCTTACTAGTGAATCTAATGTAACAAACACCCATACAATGCGCACCACCCCGTGATGTTTTTCTCACTGCTACTAGTGAATCTAATGTAACACACCCATACAATGCGCACCACCCCGTGATGTTTTTCTCACTCCTACTAGTGAATGTAATGTAACACACACCCATACAATGCGCACCACCCCGTGATGTTTTTCTCACTCCTACTAGTGAATGTAATGTAACACACACCCATACAATGCGCACCACCCCGTGATGTTTTTCTCACTGCTACTAGTGAATGTAATGTAACACACACCCATACAATGCGCACCACCCCGTGATGTTTTTCTCACTCCTACTAGTGAATGTAATGTAACACACACCCATACAATGCGCACCACCCCGTGATGTTTTTCTCACTCCTACTAGTGAATCTAATGTAACACACACCCATACAATGCGCACCACCCCGTGATGTTTTTCTCACTGCTACTAGTGAATGTAACGTAACACACCAATACAATGCGCACCACCCCGTGATGTTTTTCTCACTCCTACTAGTGAATGTAATGTAACACACACCAATACAATGCGCACCACGCCGTGATGTTTTTCTCACTCCTACTAGTCAATGTAATGTAACACACACCCATACAATGCGCACCACCCTGTGATGTTTTTCTCACTGCTACTAGTGAATGTAATGTAACACACACCCATACCATGCGTACCACTGCGTGATGATTTTCTCACTCCTACTAGTGAATCTAATGTAACACACCCATACAATGCGCACCACCCCGTAATGTTATTCTCACTCCTACTAGTGAATGTAATGTAACACACACCCATACAATGCGCACCACCGCGTGATGATTTTCTCACTCCTACTAGTGAATCTAATGTAACAAACACCCATACAATGCGCACCACCCCGTGATGTTTTTCTCACTCCTACTAGTGCATGTAATGTAACACACACCCATACAATGCGCACCACTCCGTGATGATTTTCTCACTCCTACTAGTGAATCTAATGTAACAAACACCCATACAATGCGCACCACCCCGTGATGTTTTTCTCACTCCTACTAGTGAATATAATGTAACAAACACCCATACAATGCGCACCACCCCGTGATGTTTTTCTCACTCCTACTAGTGAATCTAATGTAACACACACCCATACAATTCGCACCACCCCGTGATGTTTTTCTCACTCCTAATAGTGAATCTAATGTAACACACACCCATACAATGCGCACCACCCCCTGATGTTATTCTCACTCCTACTAGTGAATGTAATGTAACACACACCCATACCATGCGCACCACTGCGTGATGATTTTCTCACTCCTACTAGTGAATCTAATGTAACAAACACCCATACAATGCGCACCACCCCGTGATGTTTTTCTCACTCCTACTAGTGAATGTAATGTAACACACACCCATACAATGCGCACCATCCCGTGATGATTTTCTCTCTCCTACTAGTGAATCTAATGTAACAAACACCCATACAATGCGCACCACCCCGTGATGTTTTTCTCACTCCTACTAGTGAATGTAATGTAACAAACACCCATACAATGCGCACCACCCCGTCATGTTTTTCTCACTCCTACTAGTGAATGTAATGTAACACACACCCATACAATGCGCACCACCCCGTGATGTTTTTCTCACTCCTACTAGTGAATGTAATGTAACACACACCCATACAATGCGCACCACCCCGTGATGTTTTTCTCACTCCTAATAGTGAATGTAATGTAACACACACCCATACAATGCGCACCACCCCCTGATGTTTTTCTCAGTCCTACTAGTGAATGTAATGTAACACACACCCATACCATGCGCACCACCCCGTGATGATTTTCTCACTCCTACTAGTGAATCTAATGTAACAAACACCCATACCATGCGCACCACCCCGTGATGTTTTTCTCACTCCTACTAGTGAATGTAATGTAACACACACCCATACAATGCGCACCACCCCGTGATGTTTTTCTCACTCCTACTAGTGAATGTAATGTAACACACACCCATAAAATGCGCACCACCCCGTGATGTTTTTCTCACTCCTACTAGTGAATGTAATGTAACACACACCCATACAATGCGCACCACCCCGTGATGTTTTTCTCACTCCTACTAGTGAATGTAATGTAACACACACCCATACAATGCGCACCACCCCGTGATGTTTTTCTCACTCCTACTAGTGAATGTAATGTAACACACACCCATACAATGTGCACCACCCCGTGATGTTTTTCTCACTCCTACTAGTGAATGTAATGTAACACACACCCATACAATGCGACCACCCCGTGATGTTTTTCTCACTCCTACTAGTGAATCTAATGTAACACACACCCATACAATGCGCACCACCCCGTGATGTTTTTCTCACTGCTACTAGTGAATCTAATGTAACACACACCCATACAATGCGCACCACCCCGTGATGTTTTTCTCACTCCTACTAGTGAATCTAATGTAACACACACCCA
Organism: Cavia porcellus; assembly: GCF_034190915.1. Classification (NCBI taxonomy): domain Eukaryota; kingdom Metazoa; phylum Chordata; class Mammalia; order Rodentia; family Caviidae; genus Cavia; species Cavia porcellus. The sequence continues at coordinate 304,758 of NW_026947582.1, read as the reverse complement.
TACAATGCGCACCACCCCGTGATGTTTTTCTCACTCCTACTAGTGAATGTAATGTAACACACACCCATACAATGCGCACCACCCCGTGATGTTTTTCTCACTCCTACTAGTGAATGTAATGTAACACACACCCATACCATGCGCACCACTGCGTGATGATTTTCTCACTCCTACTAGTGAATGTAATGTAACACACACCCATACCATGCGCACCACCGCGTGATGATTTTCTCACTCCTACTAGTGAATCTAATGTAACAAACACCCATACAATGCGCACCACCCCGTGATGTTTTTCTCACTCCTACTAGTGAATGTAATGTAACAAACACCCATACAATGCGCACCACCCCGTGATGTTTTTCTCACTCCTACTAGTGAATGTAATGTAACACACACCCATACAATGCGCACCACCCCGTGAATTTTTTCTCACTCCTACTAGTGAATGTAATGTAACACACACCCATACAATGCGCACCACCCCCTGATGTTTTTCTCACTCCTACTAGTGAATGTAATGTAACACACACACATACCATGTGCACCACCCCGTGATGATTTTCTCACTCCTACTAGTGAATCTAATGTAACAAACACCCATACCATGCGCACCACCCCGTGATGTTTTTCTCACTCCTACTAGTTAATGTAATGTAACACACACCCATACAATGCGCACCACCCCGTGATGTTTTTCTCACTCCTACTAGTGAATGTAATGTAACACACACCAATACAATGCGCACCACGCCGTGATGTTTTTCTCACTCCTACTAGTGAATGTAATGTAACACACACCCACACAATGCGCACCACCCCGTGATGTTTTTCTCACTGCTACTAGTGAATGTAATGTAACACACCCATACAATGCGCACCACCCCGTGATGTTTTTCTCACTCCTACTAGTGAATGTAATGTAACAATCACCCATACAATGCGCACCACCCCGTAATGTTTTTCTCACTCCTACTAGTGAATCTAATGTAACACACACCCATACAATGCGCACCAACCCGTGATGTTTTTCTCACTCCTACTAGTGAATCTAATGTAACACACACCCATACAATGCGCACCACCCCCTGATGTTTTTCTCACTCCTACTAGTGCATGTAATGTAATACACACCCATACCATGCGCACCACTGCGTAATGATTTTCTCACTCCTACTAGTGAATCTAATGTAACAAACACCCATGCAATGCGCACCACCCCGTGATGTTTTTCTCACTCCTACTAGTGAATGTAATGTAACACACACCCATACAATGCGCACCACCCCGTGAATTTTTTCTCACTCCTACTAGTGAATGTAATGTAACACACACCCATACAATGCGCACCACCCCCTGATGTTTTTCTCACTCCTACTAGTGAATGTAATGTAACACACACCCATACCATGCGCACCACCCCGTGATGATTTTCTCACTCTTACTAGTGAATCTAATGTAACAAACACCCATACAATGCGCACCACCCCGTGATGTTTTTCTCACTGCTACTAGTGAATCTAATGTAACACACCCATACAATGCGCACCACCCCGTGATGTTTTTCTCACTGCTACTAGTGAATGTAACGTAACACAACAATACAATGCGCATCACCACGTGATGTTTTTCGCACTCCTACTAGTGAATGTAATGTAACACACACCAATACTGTGCGCACCACGCCGTGATGTTTTTCTCACTCCTACTAGTGAATGTAATGTAACACACACCCATACAATGCCCACCACCCCGTGATGTTTTTCTCACTGCTACTAGTGAATGTAATGTAACACACACCCATACAATGCGCACCACCCCGTGATGTTTTTCTCACTCCTACTAGTGAATCTAATGTAACACACACCCATACAATGCGCACCACCCCGTGATGTTTTTCTCACTCCTACTAGTGAATGTAATGTAACAAACACCCATACAATGCCCACCACCCCGTGATGTATTTCTCACTCCTACTAGTGAATGTAATGTAACAATCACCCATACAATGCGCACCACCCCGTAATGTTTTTCTCACTCCTACTAGTGAATCTAATGTAACACACACCCATACAATGCGCACCACCCCCTGATGTTATTCTCACTCCTACTAGTGAATGTAATGTAACACACACCCATACCATGCGCACCACTGCGTGATGATTTTCTCACTCCTACTAGTGAATCTAATGTAACAAACACCCATACAATGCGCACCACCCCGTGATGTTTTTCTCACTCATACTAGTGAATGTAATGTAACACACACCCATACAATGCGCACCACCCCGTGATGATTTTCTCTCTCCTACTAGTGAATCTAATGTAACAAACACCCATACAATGCGCACCACCCCGTGATGTTTTTCTCACTCCTACTAGTGAATGTAATGTAACAAACACCCATACAATGCGCACCACCCCGTGATGTTTTTCTCACTCCTACTAGTGAATGTAATGTAACACACACCCATACAATGCGCACCACCCCGTGAATTTTTTCTCACTCCTACTAGTGAATGTAATGTAACACACACCCATACAATGCGCACCACCCCCTGATGTTTTTCTCAGTCCTACTAGTGAATGTAATGTAACACACACCCATACCATGCGCACCACCCCGTGATGATTTTCTCACTCCTACTAGTGAATCTAATGTAACAAACACCCATACCATGCGCACCACCCCGTGATGTTTTTCTCACTCCTACTAGTGAATGTAATGTAACACACACCCATACAATGCGCACCACCCCGTGATGTTTTTCTCACTCCTACTAGTGAATGTAATGTAACACACACCAATACAATGCGCACCACGCCGTGATGTTTTTCTCACTCCTACTAGTGAATGTAATGTAACACACACCCATACAATGCGCACCACCCCGTGATGTTTTTCTCACTGCTACTAGTGAATGTAATGTAACACACCCATACAATGCGCACCACCCCGTGATGTTTTTCTCACTCCTACTAGTGAATGTAATGTAACAATCACCCATACAATGCGCACCACCCCGTAATGTTTTTCTCACTCCTACTAGTGAATCTAATGTAACACACACCCATACAATGCGCACCAACCCGTGATGTTTTTCTCACTCCTACTAGTGAATCTAATGTAACACACACCCATACAATGCGCACCACCCCCTGATGTTTTTCTCACTCCTACTAGTGCATGTAATGTAATACACACCCATACCATGCGCACCACCCCGTGATGTTTTTCTCACTCCTACTAGTGAATGTAATGTAACACACACCCATACAATGCGCACCACCCCGTGATGTTTTTCTCACTCCTACTAGTGAATGTAATGTAACACACACCAATACAATGCGCACCACGCCGTGATGTTTTTCTCACTCCTACTAGTGAATGTAATGTAACACACACCCATACAATGCGCACCACCCCGTGATGTTTTTCTCACTGCTACTAGTGAATGTAATGTAACACACCCATACAATGCGCACCACCCCGTGATGTTTTTCTCACTCCTACTAGTGAATGTAATGTAACAATCACCCATACAATGCGCACCACCCCGTAATGTTTTTCTCACTCCTACTAGTGAATCTAATGTAACACACACCCATACAATGCGCACCAACCCGTGATGTTTTTCTCACTCCTACTAGTGAATCTAATGTAACACACACCCATACAATGCGCACCACCCCCTGATGTTTTTCTCACTCCTACTAGTGCATGTAATGTAATACACACCCATACCATGCGCACCACTGCGTAATGATTTTCTCACTCCTACTAGTGAATCTAATGTAACAAACACCCATGCAATGCGCACCACCCCGTGATGTTTTTCTCACTCCTACTAGTGAATGTAATGTAACACACACCCATACAATGCGCACCACCCCGTGATGATTTTCTCACTCCTACTAGTGAATCTAATGTAACAAACACCCATACAATGCGCACCACCCCGTGATGTTTTTCTCACTCCTACTAGTGAATGTAATGTAACAAACACCCATACAATGCGCACCACCCCGTGATGTTTTTCTCACTCTTACTCGTGAATGTAATGTAACACACACCCATACAATGCGCACCACCCCGTGAATTTTTTCTCACTCCTACTAGTGAATGTAATGTAACACACACCCATACAATGCGCACCACCCCCTGATGTTTTTCTCACTCCTACTAGTGAATGTAATGTAACACACACCCATACCATGCGCACCACCCCGTGATGATTTTCTCACTCTTACTAGTGAATCTAATGTAACAAACACCCATACAATGCGCACCACCCCGTGATGTTTTTCTCACTGCTACTAGTGAATCTAATGTAACACACCCATACAATGCGCACCACCCCGTGATGTTTTTCTCACTGCTACTAGTGAATGTAACGTAACACAACAATACAATGCGCACCACCCCGTGATGTTTTTCGCACTCCTACTAGTGAATGTAATGTAACACACACCAATACTGTGCGCACCACGCCGTGATGTTTTTCTCACTCCTACTAGTGAATGTAATGTAACACACACCCATACAATGCCCACCACCCCGTGATGTTTTTCTCACTGCTACTAGTGAATGTAATGTAACACACACCCATACAATGCGCACCACCCCGTGATGTTTTTCTCACTCCTACTAGTGAATCTAATGTAACACACACCCATACAATGCGCACCACCCCGTGATGTTTTTCTCACTCCTACTAGTGAATGTAATGTAACAAACACCCATACAATGCCCACCACCCCGTGATGTTTTTCTCACTCCTACTAGTGAATGTAATGTAACAATCACCCATACAATGCGCACCACCCCGTAATGTTTTTCTCACTCCTACTAGTGAATCTAATGTAACACACACCCATACAATGCGCACCACCCCCTGATGTTATTCTCACTCCTACTAGTGAATGTAATGTAACACACACCCATACCATGCGCACCACTGCGTGATGATTTTCTCACTCCTACTAGTGAATCTAATGTAACAAACACCCATACAATGCGCACCACCCCGTGATGTTTTTCTCACTCATACTAGTGAATGTAATGTAACACACACCCATACAATGCGCACCACCCCGTGATGATTTTCTCTCTCCTACTAGTGAATCTAATGTAACAAACACCCATACAATGCGCACCACCCCGTGATGTTTTTCTCACTCCTACTAGTGAATGTAATGTAACAAACACCCATACAATGCGCACCACCCCGTGATGTTTTTCTCACTCCTACTAGTGAATGTAATGTAACACACACCCATACAATGCGCACCACCCCGTGAATTTTTTCTCACTCCTACTAGTGAATGTAATGTAACACACACCCATACAATGCGCACCACCCCCTGATGTTTTTCTCAGTCCTACTAGTGAATGTAATGTAACACACACCCATACCATGCGCACCACCCCGTGATGATTTTCTCACTCCTACTAGTGAATCTAATGTAACAAACACCCATACCATGCGCACCACCCCGTGATGTTTTTCTCACTCCTACTAGTGAATGTAATGTAACACACACCCATACAATGCGCACCACCCCGTGATGTTTTTCTCACTCCTACTAGTGAATGTAATGTAACACACACCCATACAATGCACACCACCCCGTGATGTTTTTCTCACTCCTACTAGTGAATCTAATGTAACACACACCCATAAAATGCGCACCACCCCGTGATGTTTTTCTCACTCCTACTAGTGAATGTAATGTAACACACACCCATACAATGCGCACCACCCCGTGATGTTTTTCTCACTCCTACTAGTGAATGTAATGTAACACACACCCATACAATGTGCACCACCCCGTGATGTTTTTCTCACTCCTACTAGTGAATGTAATGTAACACACACCCATACAATGCGCACCACCCCGTGATGTTTTTCTCACTCCTACTAGTGAATGTAATGTAACACACACCCATACAATGCGCACCACCCCGTGATGTTTTTCTCACTCCTACTAGTGAATGTAATGTAACACACACCCATACAATGCGCACCACCCCGTGATGTTTTTCTCACTCCTACTAGTGAATGTAATGTAACACACACCCATACAATGCGCACCACCCCGTGATGTTTTTCTCACTCCTACTAGTGAATCTAATGTAACACACACCCATACAATGCGCACCACCCCCTGATGTTTTTCTCACTCCTACTAGTGCATGTAATGTAATACACACCCATACCATGCGCACCACTGCGTAATGATTTTCTCACTCCTACTAGTGAATCTAATGTAACAAACACCCATGCAATGCGCACCACCCCGTGATGTTTTTCTCAATCCTACTAGTGAATGTAATGTAACACACACGCATACAATGCGCACCACCCCGTGATGATTTTCTCACTCCTACTAGTGAATCTAATGTAACAAACACCCATACAATGCGCACCACCCCGTGATGTTTTTCTCACTCCTACTAGTGAATGTAATGTAACAAACACCCATACAATGCGCACCACCCCGTGATGTTTTTCTCACTCTTACTCGTGAATGTAATGTAACACACACCCATACAATGCGCACCACCCCGTGAATTTTTTCTCACTCCTACTAGTGAATGTAATGTAACACACACCCATACAATGCGCACCACCCCCTGATGTTTTTCTCACTCCTACTAGTGAATGTAATGTAACACACACCCATACCATGCGCACCACCCCGTGATGATTTTCTCACTCTTACTAGTGAATCTAATGTAACAAACACCCATACAATGCGCACCACCCCGTGATGTTTTTCTCACTGCTACTAGTGAATCTAATGTAACACACCCATACAATGCGCACCACCCCGTGATGTTTTTCTCACTGCTACTAGTGAATGTAACGTAACACAACAATACAATGCGCACCACCCCGTGATGTTTTTCGCACTCCTACTAGTGAATGTAATGTAACACACACCAATACTGTGCGCACCACGCCGTGATGTTTTTCTCACTCCTACTAGTGAATGTAATGTAACACACACCCATACAATGCCCACCACCCCGTGATGTTTTTCTCACTGCTACTAGTGAATGTAATGTAACACACACCCATACAATGCGCACCACCCCGTGATGTTTTTCTCACTCCTACTAGTGAATCTAATGTAACACACACCCATACAATGCGCACCACCCCGTGATGTTTTTCTCACTCCTACTAGTGAATGTAATGTAACAAACACCCATACAATGCCCACCACCCCGTGATGTTTTTCTCACTCCTACTAGTGAATGTAATGTAACAATCACCCATACAATGCGCACCACCCCGTAATGTTTTTCTCACTCCTACTAGTGAATCTAATGTAACACACACCCATACAATGCGCACCACCCCCTGATGTTATTCTCACTCCTACTAGTGAATGTAATGTAACACACACACATACCATGCGCACCACTGCGTGATGATTTTCTCACTCCTACTAGTGAATCTAATGTAACAAACACCCATACAATGCGCACCACCCCGTGATGTTTTTCTCACTCATACTAGTGAATGTAATGTAACACACACCCATACAATGCGCACCACCCCGTGATGATTTTCTCTCTCCTACTAGTGAATCTAATGTAACAAACACCCATACAATGCGCACCACCCCGTGATGTTTTTCTCACTCCTACTAGTGAATGTAATGTAACAAACACCCATACAATGCGCACCACCCCGTGATGTTTTTCTCACTCCTACTAGTGAATGTAATGTAACACACACCCATACAATGCGCACCACCCCGTGAATTTTTTCTCACTCCTACTAGTGAATGTAATGTAACACACACCCATACAATGCGCACCACCCCCTGATGTTTTTCTCAGTCCTAATAGTGAATGTAATGTAACACACACCCATACCATGCGCACCACCCCGTGATGATTTTCTCACTCCTACTAGTGAATCTAATGTAACAAACACCCATACCATGCGCACCACCCCGTGATGTTTTTCTCACTCCTACTAGTGAATGTAATGTAACACACACCCATACAATGCGCACCACCCCGTGATGTTTTTCTCACTCCTACTAGTGAATGTAATGTAACACACACCAATACAATGCGCACCACGCCGTGATGTTTTTCTCACTCCTACTAGTGAATGTAATGTAACACACACCCATACAATGCGCACCACCCCGTGATGTTTTTCTCACTGCTACTAGTGAATGTAATGTAACACACCCATACAATGCGCACCACCCCGTGATGTTTTTCTCACTCCTACTAGTGAATGTAATGTAACAATCACCCATACAATGCGCACCACCCCGTAATGTTTTTCTCACTCCTACTAGTGAATCTAATGTAACACACACCCATACAATGCGCACCAACCCGTGATGTTTTTCTCACTCCTACTAGTGAATCTAATGTAACACACACCCATACAATGCGCACCACCCCCTGATGTTTTTCTCACTCCTACTAGTGCATGTAATGTAATACACACCCATACCATGCGCACCACCCCGTGATGTTTTTCTCACTCCTACTAGTGAATGTAATGTAACACACACCCATACAATGCGCACCACCCCGTGATGTTTTTCTCACTCCTACTAGTGAATGTAATGTAACACACACCAATACAATGCGCACCACGCCGTGATGTTTTTCTCACTCCTACTAGTGAATGTAATGTAACACACACCCATACAATGCGCACCACCCCGTGATGTTTTTCTCACTGCTACTAGTGAATGTAATGTAACACACCCATACAATGCGCACCACCCCGTGATGTTTTTCTCACTCCTACTAGTGAATGTAATGTAACAATCACCCATACAATGCGCACCACCCCGTAATGTTTTTCTCACTCCTACTAGTGAATCTAATGTAACACACACCCATACAATGCGCACCAACCCGTGATGTTTTTCTCACTCCTACTAGTGAATCTAATGTAACACACACCCATACAATGCGCACCACCCCCTGATGTTTTTCTCACTCCTACTAGTGCATGTAATGTAATACACACCCATACCATGCGCACCACTGCGTAATGATTTTCTCACTCCTACTAGTGAATCTAATGTAACAAACACCCATGCAATGCGCACCACCCCGTGATGTTTTTCTCACTCCTACTAGTGAATGTAATGTAACACACACCCATACAATGCGCACCACCCCGTGATGATTTTCTCACTCCTACTAGTGAATCTAATGTAACAAACACCCATACAATGCGCACCACCCCGTGATGTTTTTCTCACTCCTACTAGTGAATGTAATGTAACAAACACCCATACAATGCGCACCACCCCGTGATGTTTTTCTCACTCTTACTCGTGAATGTAATGTAACACACACCCATACAATGCGCACCACCCCGTGAATTTTTTCTCACTCCTACTAGTGAATGTAATGTAACACACACCCATACAATGCGCACCACCCCCTGATGTTTTTCTCACTCCTACTAGTGAATGTAATGTAACACACACCCATACCATGCGCACCACCCCGTGATGATTTTCTCACTCTTACTAGTGAATCTAATGTAACAAACACCCATACAATGCGCACCACCCCGTGATGTTTTTCTCACTGCTACTAGTGAATCTAATGTAACACACCCATACAATGCGCACCACCCCATGATGTTTTTCTCACTGCTACTAGTGAATGTAACGTAACACAACAATACAATGCGCACCACCCCGTGATGTTTTTCGCACTCCTACTAGTGAATGTAATGTAACACACACCAATACTGTGCGCACCACGCCGTGATGTTTTTCTCACTCCTACTAGTGAATGTAATGTAACACACACCCATACAATGCCCACCACCCCGTGATGTTTTTCTCACTGCTACTAGTGAATGTAATGTAACACACACCCATACAATGCGCACCACCCCGTGATGTTTTTCTCACTCCTACTAGTCAATCTAATGTAACACACACCCATACAATGCGCAACACCCCGTGATGTTTTTCTCACTCCTACTAGTGAATGTAATGTAACAAACACCCATACAATGCCCACCACCCCGTGATGTTTTTCTCACTCCTACTAGTGAATGTAATGTAACAATCACCCATACAATGCGCACCACCCCGTAATGTTTTTCTCACTCCTACTAGTGAATCTAATGTAACACACACCCATACAATGCGCACCACCCCCTGATGTTATTCTCACTCCTACTAGTGAATGTAATGTAACACACACCCATACCATGCGCACCACTGCGTGATGATTTTCTCACTCCTACTAGTGAATCTAATGTAACAAACACCCATACAATGCGCACCACCCCGTGATGTTTTTCTCACTCATACTAGTGAATGTAATGTAACACACACCCATACAATGCGCACCACCCCGTGATGATTTTCTCTCTCCTACTAGTGAATCTAATGTAACAAACACCCATACAATGCGCACCACCCCGTGATGTTTTTCTCACTCCTACTAGTGAATGTAATGTAACAAACACCCATACAATGCGCACCACCCCGTGATGTTTTTCTCACTCCTACTAGTGAATGTAATGTAACACACACCCATACAATGCGCACCACCCCGTGAATTTTTTCTCACTCCTACTAGTGAATGTAATGTAACACACACCCATACAATGCGCACCACCCCCTGATGTTTTTCTCAGTCCTACTAGTGAATGTAATGTAACACACACCCATACCATGCGCACCACCCCGTGATGATTTTCTCACTCCTACTAGTGAATCTAATGTAACAAACACCCATACCATGCGCACCACCCCGTGATGTTTTTCTCACTCCTACTAGTGAATGTAATGTAACACACACCCATACAATGCGCACCACCCCGTGATGTTTTTCTCACTCCTACTAGTGAATGTAATGTAACACACACCCATACAATGCGCACCACCCCGTGATGTTTTTCTCACTCCTACTAGTGAATCTAATGTAACACACACCCATAAAATGCGCACCACCCCGTGATGTTTTTCTCACTCCTACTAGTGAATGTAATGTAACACACACCCATACAATGCGCACCACCCCGTGATGTTTTTCTCACTCCTACTAGTGAATGTAATGTAACACACACCCATACAATGCGCACCACCCCGTGATGTTTTTCTCACTCCTACTAGTGAATGTAATGTAACACACACCCATACAATGCGCACCACCCCGTGATGTTTTTCTCACTCCTACTAGTGAATGTAATGTAACACACACCCATACAATGCGCACCACCCCGTGATGTTTTTCTCACTCCTACTAGTGAATGTAATGTAACACACACCCATACAATGCGCACCACACCGTGATGTTTTTCTCACTCCTACTAGTGAATGTAATGTAACACACACCAATACAATGCGCACCACCCCGTGATGTTTTTCTCACTCCTACTAGTGAATGTAATGTAACACACACCCATACAATGCGCACCACCCCGTGATGTTTTTCTCACTCCTACTAGTGAATGTAATGTAACACACACCCATACAATGCGCACCACCCGGTGATGTTTTTCTCATTCCTACTAGTGAATCTAATGTAACACACACCCATACAATGCGCACCACCCCGTGATGTTTTTCTCACTGCTACTAGTGAATCTAATGTAACACACACCCATACAATGCGCACCACCCCGTGATGTTTTTCTCACTCCTACTAGTGAATGTAATGTAACACACACCCATACAATGCGCACCACCCCGTGATGTTTTTCTCACTCCTACTAGTGAATGTAATGTAACACACACCCATACAATGCGCACCACCTCGTGATGTTTTTCTCACTCCTACTAGTGAATGTAATGTAACACACACCCATACAATGCGCACCACCCCGTGATGTTTTTCTCACTCCTACTAGTGAATGTAATGTAACACACACCCATACAATGCGCACCACCCCGTGATGTTTTTCTCACTCCTACTAGTGAATCTAATGTAACACACACCCATACAATGCGACCACCCCGTGATATTTTTCTCACTCCTACTAGTGAATCTAATGTAACACACACCCATACAATGCGCACCACCCCGTGATGTTTTTCTCACTGCTACTAGTGAATCTAATGTAACACACACCCATACAATGCGCACCACCCCGTGATGTTTTTCTCACTCCTACTAGTGAATCTAATGTAACACACACCCATACAATGCGCACCACCCCCTGATGTTTTTCTCACTCCTACTAGTGAATGTAATGTAACACACACCCATACCATGCGCACCACTGCGTGATGATTTTCTCACTCCTACTAGTGAATCTAATGTAACAAACACCCATACAATGCGCACCACCCCGTGATGATTTTCTCACTCCTACGACTGAATCTAATGTAACAAACACCCATACAATGCGCACCACCCCGTGATGTTTTTCTCACTCCTACTAGTGAATGTAATGTAACAAACACCCATACAATGCGCACCACCCCGTGATGTTTTTCTCACTCCTACTAGTGAATGTAATGTAACACACACCCATACAATGCGCACCACCCCGTGAATTTTTTCTCACTCCTACTAGTGAATGTAATGTAACACACACCCATACAATGCGCACCACCCCCTGATGTTTTTCTCACTCCTACTAGTGAATGTAATGTAACACACACACATACCATGTGCACCACCCCGTGATGATTTTCTCACTCCTACTAGTGAATCTAATGTAACAAACACCCATACCATGCGCACCACCCCGTGATGTTTTTCTCACTCCTACTAGTTAATGTAATGTAACACACACCCATACAATGCGCACCACCCCGTGATGTTTTTCTCACTCCTACTAGTGAATGTAATGTAACACACACCCATACAATGCACACCACGCCGTGATGTTTTTCTCACTCCTACTAGTGAATGTAATGTAACACACACCCATACAATGCGCACCACCCCGTGATGTTTTTCTCACTGCTACTAGTGAATGTAATGTAACACACCCATACAATGCGCACCACCCCGTGATGTTTTTCTCACTCCTACTAGTGAATGTAATGTAACAATCACCCATACAATGCGCACCACCCCGTAATGTTTTTCTCACTCCTACTAGTGAATCTAATGTAACACACACCCATACAATGCGCACCAACCCGTGATGTTTTTCTCACTCCTACTAGTGAATCTAATGTAACACACACCCATACAATGCGCACCACCCCCTGATGTTTTTCTCACTCCTACTAGTGCATGTAATGTAATACACACCCATACCATGCGCACCACTGCGTAATGGTTTTCTCACTCCTACTAGTGAATCTAATGTAACAAACACCCATGCAATGCGCACCACCCCGTGATGTTTTTCTCACTCCTACTAGTGAATGTAATGTAACACACACCCATACAATGCGCACCACCCCGTGATGATTTTCTCACTCCTACTAGTGAATCTAATGTAACAAACACCCATACCATGCGCACCACCCCGTGATGTTTTTCTCACTCCTACTAGTGAATGTAATGTAACACACACCCATACAATGCGCACCACCCCGTGATGTTTTTCTCACTCCTACTAGTGAATGTAATGTAACACACACCCATACAATGCGCACCACCCCGTGATGTTTTTCTCACTCCTACTAGTGAATCTAATGTAACACACACCCATAAAATGCGCACCACCCCGTGAGGTTTTTCTCACTGCTACTAGTGAATGTAATGTAACACACACCCATACAATGCGCACCACCCCGTGATGTTTTTCTCACTCCTACTAGTGAATGTAATGTAACACACACCCATACAATGTGCACCACCCCGTGATGTTTTTCTCACTCCTACTAGTGAATGTAATGTAACACACACCCATACAATGCGCACCACCCCGTGATGTTTTTCTCACTCCTACTAGTGAATGTAATGTAACACACACCCATACAATGCGCACCACCCCGTGATGTTTTTCTCACTCCTACTAGTGAATGTAATGTAACACACACCCATACAATGCGCACCACCCCGTGATGTTTTTCTCACTCCTACTAGTGAATGTAATGTAACACACACCCATACAATGCGCACCACCCCGTGATGTTTTTCTCACTCCTACTAGTGAATCTAATGTAACACACACCCATACAATGCGCACCACCCCGTGATGTTTTTCTCACTGCTACTAGTGAATCTAATGTAACACACACCCATACAATGCGCACCACCCCGTGATGTTTTTCTCACTCCTACTAGTGAATGTAATGTAACACACACCCATACAATGCGCACCACCCCGTGATGTTTTTCTCACTCCTACTAGTGAATGTAATGTAACACACACCCATACAATGCGCACCACCCCGTGATGTTTTTCTCACTCCTACTAGTGAATGTAATGTAACACACACCCATACAATGCGCACCACCCCGTGATGTTTTTCTCACTCCTACTAGTGAATGTAATGTAACACACACCCATACAATGCGCACCACCCCGTGATGTTTTTCTCACTCCTACTAGTGAATCTAATGTAACACACACCCATACAATGCGACCACCCCGTGATATTTTTCTCACTCCTACTAGTGAATCTAATGTAACACACACCCATACAATGCGCACCACCCCGTGATGTTTTTCTCACTGCTACTAGTGAATCTAATGTAACACACACCCATACAATGCGCACCACCCCGTGATGTTTTTCTCACTCCTACTAGTGAATCTAATGTAACACACACCCATACAATGCGCACCACCCCCTGATGTTTTTCTCACTCCTACTAGTGAATGTAATGTAACACACACCCATACCATGCGCACCACTGCGTGATGATTTTCTCACTCCTACTAGTGAATGTAATGTAACACACACCCATACCATGCGCACCAACGCGTGATGATTTTCTCACTCCTACTAGTTAATCTAATGTAACAAACACCCATACAATGCGCACCACCCCGTGATGTTTTTCTCACTCCTACTAGTGAATGTAATGTAACAAACACCCATACAATGCGCACCACCCCGTGATGTTTTTCTCACTCCTACTAGTGAATGTAATGTAACACACACCCATACAATGCGCACCACCCCGTGAATTTTTTCTCACTCCTACTAGTGAATGTAATGTAACACACACCCATACAATGCGCACCACCCCCTCATGTTTTTCTCACTCCTACTAGTGAATGTAATGTAACACACACACATACCATGTGCACCACCCCGTGATGATTTTCTCACTCCTACTAGTGAATCTAATGTAACAAACACCCATACCATGCGCACCACCCCGTGATGTTTTTCTCACTCCTACTAGTTAATGTAATGTAACACACACCCATACAATGCGCACCACCCCGTGATGTTTTTCTCACTCCTACTAGTGAATGTAATGTAACACACACCAATACAATGCGCACCACGCCGTGATGTTTTTCTCACTCCTACTAGTGAATGTAATGTAACACACACCCATACAATGCGCACCACCCCGTGATGTTTTTCTCACTGCTACTAGTGAATGTAATGTAACACACCCATACAATGCGCACCACCCCGTGATGTTTTTCTCACTCCTACTAGTGAATGTAATGTAACAATCACCCATACAATGCGCACCACCCCGTAATGTTTTTCTCACTCCTACTAGTGAATCTAATGTAACACACACCCATACAATGCGCACCAACCCGTGATGTTTTTCTCACTCCTACTAGTGAATCTAATGTAACACACACCCATACAATGCGCACCACCCCCTGATGTTTTTCTCACTCCTACTAGTGCATGTAATGTAATACACACCCATACCATGCGCACCACTGCGTAATGATTTTCTCACTCCTACTAGTGAATCTAATGTAACAAACACCCATGCAATGCGCACCACCCCGTGATGTTTTTCTCACTCCTACTAGTGAATGTAATGTAACACACACCCATACAATGCGCACCACCCCGTGATGATTTTCTCACTCCTACTAGTGAATCTAATGTAACAAACACCCATACAATGCGCACCACCCCGTGATGTTTTTCTCACTCCTACTAGTGAATGTAATGTAACAAACACCCATACAATGCGCACCACCCCGTGATGTTTTTCTCACTCTTACTCGTGAATGTAATGTAACACACACCCATACAATGCGCACCACCCCGTGAATTTTTTCTCACTCCTACTAGTGAATGTAATGTAACACACACCCATACAATGCGCACCACCCCCTGATGTTTTTCTCACTCCTACTAGTGAATGTAATGTAACACACACCCATACCATGCGCACCACCCCGTGATGATTTTCTCACTCTTACTAGTGAATCTAATGTAACAAACACCCATACAATGCGCACCACCCCGTGATGTTTTTCTCACTGCTACTAGTGAATGTAACGTAACACAACAATACAATGCGCACCACCCCGTGATGTTTTTCGCACTCCTACTAGTGAATGTAATGTAACACACACCAATACTGTGCGCACCACGCCGTGATGTTTTTCTCACTCCTACTAGTGAATGTAATGTAACACACACCCATACAATGCCCACCACCCCGTGATGTTTTTCTCACTGCTACTAGTGAATGTAATGTAACACACACCCATACAATGCGCACCACCCCGTGATGTTTTTCACACTCCTACTAGTGAATCTAATGTAACACACACCCATACAATGCGCACCACCCCGTGATGTTTTTCTCACTCCTACTAGTGAATGTAATGTAACAAACACCCATACAATGCCCACCACCCTGTGATGTTTTTCTCACTCCTACTAGTGAATCTAATGTAACACACACCCATACAATGCGGACCACCCCGTGATGTTTTTCTCACTCCTACTAGTGAATCTAATGTAACACACACCCATACAATGCGCACCACCCCCTGATGTTTTTCTCACTCCTACTAGTGAATGTAATGTAACACACACCCATACCATGCGCACCACTGCGTGATGATTTTCTCACTCCTACTAGTGAAACTAATGTAACAAACACCCATACAATGCGCACCACCCCGTGATGTTTTTCTCACTCCTACTAGTGAATGTAATGTAACACACACCCATACAATGCGCACCACCCCGTGATGATTTTCTCACTCCTACTAGTGAATCTAATGTAACAAACACCCATACAATGCGCACCACCCCGTGATGTTTTTCTCACTCCTACTAGTGAATGTAATGTAACAAACACCCATACAATGCGCACCACCCCGTGATGTTTTTCTCACTCCTACTAGTGAATGTAATGTAACACACACCCATACAATGCGCACCACCCCGTGAATTTTTTCTCACTCCTACTAGTGAATGTAATGTAACACACACCCATACAATGCGCACCACCCCGTGATGATTTTCTCACTCTTACTAGTGAATCTAATGTAACAAACACCCATACAATGCGCACCAACCCGTGATGTTTTTCTCACTGCTACTAGTGAATCTAATGTAACACACCCATACAATGCGCACCACCCCGTGATGTTTTTCTCACTCCTACTAGTGAATGTAATGTAACACACACCCATACAATGCGCACCACCCCGTGATGTTTTTCTCACTCCTACTAGTGAATGTAATGTAACACACACCCATACAATGCGCATCACCCCGTGATGTTTTTCTCACTGCTACTAGTGAATGTAATGTAACACACACCCATACAATGCGCACCACCCCGTGATGTTTTTCTCACTCCTACTAGTGAATGTAATGTAACACACACCCATACAATGCGCACCACCCCGTGATGTTTTTCTCACTCCTACTAGTGAATCTAATGTAACACACACCCATACAATGCGCACCACCCCGTGATGTTTTTCTCACTGCTACTAGTGAATGTAACGTAACACACCAATACAATGCGCACCACCCCGTGATGTTTTTCTCACTCCTACTATTGAATGTAATGTAACACACACCAATACAATGCGCACCATGCCGTGATGTTTTTCTCACTCCTACTAGAGAATGTAATGTAACACTCACCCATACAATGCGCACCACCCCGTGATGTTTTTCTCACTGCTACTAGTGAATGTAATGTAACACACACCCATACAATGCGCACCACCCCGTGATGTTTTTCTCACTCCTACTAGTCAATCTAATGTAACAAACACCCATACAATGCGCACCACCCCGTGATGTTTTTCTCACTCCTACTAGTGAATGTAATGTAACAAACACCCATACAATGCGCACCACCCCGTGATGTTTTTCTCACTCCTACTAGTGAATCTAATGTAACACACACCCATACAATGCGCACCACCCCGTGATGTTTTTCTCACTCCTACTAGTGAATCTAATGTAACACACAGCCATACAATGCGCACCACCCCCTGATGTTTTTCTCACTCCTACTATTGAATGTAATGTAACACACACCCATACCATGCGCACCACTGCGTGATGATTTTCTCACTCCTACTAGTGAATCTAATGTAACAAACACCCATACAATGCGCACCACCCCGTGATGTTTTTCTCACTCCTACTAGTGAATGTAATGTAACACACACCCATACAATGCGCACCACCCCGTGATGATTTTCTCACTCCTACTAGTGAATCTAATGTAACAAACACCCATACAATGCGCACCACCCCGTGATGTTTTTCTCACTCCTACTAGTGAATGTAATGTAACAAACACCCATACAATGCGCACCACCCCGTGATGTTTTTCTCACTCCTACTAGTGAATGTAATGTAACACACACCCATACAATGCGCACCAACACGTGAATTTTTTCTCACTCCTACTAGTGAATGTAATGTAACACACACCCATACAATGCGCACCACCCCCTGATGTTTTTCTCACTCCTAATAGTGAATGTAATGTAACACACACCCATACCATGCGCACCACCCCGTGATGATTTTCTCACTCCTACTAGTGAATCTAATGTAACAAACACCCATGCCATGCGCACCACCCCGTGATGTTTTTCTCACTCCTACTAGTGAATGTAATGTAACACACAGCCATACAATGCGCACCACCCCGTGATGTTTTTCTCACTCCTACTAGTGAATGTAATGTAACACACACCCATACAATGCGCACCACCCCGTGATGTTTTTCTCACTCCTACTAGTGAATGTAATGTAACACACACCCATACAATGCGCACCACCCCGTGATTTTTTTCTCACTGCTACTAGTGAATCTAATGTAACACACACCCATACAATGCGCACCACCCCGTGATGTTTTTCTCACTCCTACTAGTGAATGTAATGTAACACACACCCATACAATGCGCACCACCCCGTGATGTTTTTCTCACTCTTACTAGTGAATGTAATGTAACACACACCCATACAATGCGCACCACCACGTGATGTTTTTCTCACTCCTACTAGTGAATGTAATGTAACACACACCCATACAATGCGCACCACCCGGTGATATTTTTCTCACTCCTACTAGTGAATGTAATGTAACACACACCAATACAATGCGCACCACGCCGTGATGTTTTTCTCACTCCTACTAGTGAATGTAATGTAACACACACCCATACAATGCGCACCACCCCATGATGTTTTTCTCACTGCTACTAGTGAATGTAATGTAACACACACCCATACAATGCGCACCACCCCGTGATGTTTTTCTCACTCCTACTAGTGAATCTAATGTAACAAACACCCATACAATGCGCACCACCCCGTGATGTTTTTCTCACTCCTACTAGTGAATGTAATGTAACAAACACCCATACAATGCGCACCACCCCGTGATGTTTTTCTCACTCCTACTAGTGAATCTAATGTAACACACACCCATACAATGCGCATCACCCCGTGATGTTTTTCTCACTCCTACTAGTGAATCTAATGTAACACACAGCCATACAATGCGCACCACCCCCTGATGTTTTTCTCACTCCTACTATTGAATGTAATGTAACACACACCCATACCATGCGCACCACTGCGTGATGATTTTCTCACTCCTACTAGTGAATCTAATGTAACAAACACCCATACAATGCGCACCACCCCGTGATGTTTTTCTCACTCCTACTAGTGAATGTAATGTAACACACACCCATACAATGCGCACCACCCCGTGATGATTTTCTCACTCCTACTAGTGAATCTAATGTAACAAACACCCATACAATGTGCACCACCCCGTGATGTTTTTCTCACTCCTACTAGTGAATGTAATGTAACAAACACCCATACAATGCGCACCACCCCGTGATGTTTTTCTCACTCCTACTAGTGAATGTAATGTAACACACACCCATACAATGCGCACCAACACGTGAATTTTTTCTCACTCCTACTAGTGAATGTAATGTAACACACACCCATACAATGCGCACCACCCCCTGATGTTTTTCTCACTCCTAATAGTGAATGTAATGTAACACACACCCATACCATGCGCACCACCCCGTGATGATTTTCTCACTCCTACTAGTGAATCTAATGTAACAAACACCCATACCATGCGCACCACCCCGTGATGTTTTTCTCACTCCTACTAGTGAATGTAATGTAACACACAGCCATACAATGCGCACCACCCCGTGATGTTTTTCTCACTCCTACTAGTGAATGTAATGTAACACACACCCATACAATGCGCACCACCCCGTGATGTTTTTCTCACTCCTACTAGTGAATGTAATGTAACACACACCCATACAATGCGCACCACCCCGTGATGTTTTTCTCACTGCTACTAGTGAATCTAATGTAACACACATCCATACAATGCGCACCACCCCGTGATGTTTTTCTCACTCCTACTAGTGAATGTAATGTAACACACACCCATACAATGCGCACCACCCCGTGATGTTTTCTCACTCTTACTAGTGAATGTAATGTAACACACACCCATACAATGCGCACCGCCACGTGATGTTTTTCTCACTCCTACTAGTGAATGTAATGTAACACACACCCATACAATGCGCACCACCCCGTGATATTTTTCTCACTCCTACTAGTGAATGTAATGTAACACACACCAATACAATGCGCACCACGCCGTGATGTTTTTCTCACTCCTACTAGTGAATGTAATGTAACACACACCCATACAATGCGCACCACCCCGTGATGTTTTTCTCACTGCTACTAGTGAATGTAATGTAACACACACCCATACAATGCGCACCACCCCGTGATGTTTTTCTCACTCCTACTAGTGAATCTAATGTAACACACCCATACAATGCGCACCACCCCGTGATGTTTTTCTCACTCCTACTAGTGAATGTAATGTAACACACACCCATACAATGCGCACCACCGCGTGATGATTTTCTCACTCCTACTAGTGAATCTAATGTAACAAACACCCATACAATGCGCACCACCACGTGATGTTTTTCTCACTCCTACTAGTGCATGTAATGTATCACACACCCATACAATGCGCACCACCCCGTGATGATTTTCTCACTCCTACTAGTGAATCTAATGTAACAAACACCCATACAATGCGCACCACCCCGTGATGTTTTTCTCACTCCTACTAGTGAATGTAATGTAACAATCACCCATACAATGCGCACCACCCCGTGATGTTTTTCTCACTCCTACTAGTGAATCTAATGTAACACACACCCATGCAATGCGCACCACCCCGTGATGTTTTTCTCACTCCTACTAGTGAATCTAATGTAACACACACCCATACAATGCGCAACACCCCCTGATGTTTTTCTCATTCCTACTAGTGAATGTAATGTAACACACACCCATACCATGCGCACCACTGCGTGATGATTTTCTCACTCCTACTAGTGAATCTAATGTAACAAACACCCATACAATGCGCACCACCCCGTGATGTTTTTCTCACTCCTACTAGTGAATGTAATGTAACACACACCCATACAATGCGCACCACCCCGTGATGATTTTCTCACTCCTACTAGTGAATCTAATGTAACAAACACCCATACAATGCGCACCACCCCGTGATGTTTTTCTCACTCCTACTAGTGAATGTAATGTAACAAACACCCATACAATGCGCACCACCCCGTGATGTTTTTCTCACTCCTACTAGTGAATGTAATGTAACACACACCCATACAATGCGCACCACCCCGTGAATTTTTTCTCACTCCTACTAGTGAATGTAATGTAACACACACCCATACAATGCGCACCACCCGCTGATGTTTTTCTCACTCCTACTAGTGAATGTAATGTAACACACACCCATACCATGCGCACCACCCCGTGATGATTTTCTCACTCTTACTAGTGAATCTAATGTAACAAACACCCATACAATGCGCACCACCCCGTGATGTTTTTCTCACTGCTACTAGTGAATCTAATGTAACACACCCATACAATGCGCACCACCCCGTGATGTTTTTCTCACTCCTACTAGTGAATGTAATGTAACACACACCCATACAATGCGCACCACCCCGTGATGTTTTTCTCACTCCTACTAGTGAATGTAATGTAACACACACCCATACAATGCGCACCACCCCGTGATGTTTTTCTCACTCCTACTAGTGAATGTAATGTAACACACACCCATACAATGCGCACCACCCCGTGATGTTTTTCTCACTCCTACTAGTGAATGTAATGTAACACACACCCATACAATGCGCACCACCCCGTGATGTTTTTCTCACTGCTACTAGTGAATGTAATGTAACACACACCCATACAATGCGCACCACCCCGTGATGTTTTTCTCACTCCTACTAGTGAATGTAATGTAACACACACCAATACAATGAGCACCACGCCGTGATGTTTTTCTCACTCCTACTAGTGAATGTAATGTAACACACACCCATACAATGCGCACCACCCCGTGATATTTTTCTCACTGCTACTAGTGAATGTAATGTAACACACACCCATACAATGCGCACCACCCCGTGATGTTTTGCTCACTCCTACTAGTGAATCTAATGTAACACACCCATACAATGCGCACCACCCCGTGATGTTTTTCTCACTCCTACTAGTGAATGTAATGTAACACACACCCATACAATGCGCACCACCCCGTGATGTTTTTCTCACTCCTACTAGTGAATCTAATGTAACAAACACCCATACAATGCGCACCACCCCGTGATGTTTTTCTCACTCCTACTAGTGCATGTAATGTAACACACACCCATACAATGCGCACCACACCGTGATGATTTTCTCACTCCTACTAGTGAATCTAATGTAACAAACACCCATACAATGCGCACCACCCCGTGATGTTTTTCTCACTCCTACTAGTGAATGTAATGTAACAAACACCCATACAATGCGCACCACCCCATGATGTTTTTCTCACTCCTACTAGTGAATCTAATGTAACACACACCCATACAATGGGCACCACCCCGTGATGTTTTTCTCACTCCTACTAGTGAATCTAATGTAACACACACCCATACAATGCGCACCACCCCCTGATGTTTTTCTCACTCCTACTAGTGAATGTAATGTAACACACACCCATACCATGCGCACCACTGCGTGATGATTTTCTCACTCCTACTAGTGAATCTAATGTAACAAACACCCATACAATGTGCACCATCCCGTGATGTTTTTCTCTCTCCTACTAGTGAATGTAATGTAACACACACCCATACAATGCGCACCACCCCGTGATGATTTTCTCACTCCTACTAGTGAATGTAATGTAACAAACACCCATACAATGCGCACCACCCCGTGATGTTTTTCTCACTCCTACTTGAATGTAATGTAACAAACACCCATACAATGCGCACCACCCCGTGATGTTTTTCTCACTCCTACTAGTGAATGTAATGTAACACACACCCATACAATGCGCACCACCCTGTGAATTTTTTCTCACTCCTACTAGTGAAGGTAATGTAACACACACCCATGCAATGCGCACCACCCCCTGATGTTTTTCTCACTCCTACTAGTGAATGTAATGTAACACACACCCATACCATGCGCACCACCCCGTGATGATTTTCTCACTCCTACTAGTGAATCTAATGTAACAAACACCCATACCATGCGCACCACCCCGTGATGTTTTTCTCACTCCTACTAGTGAATGTAATGTAACACACACCCATACCATGCGCACCACCCCGTGATGTTTTTCTCACTCCTACTAGTGAATGTAATGTAACACACACCCATACAATGCGCACCACCCCGTGATGTTTTTCTCACTCCTACTAGTGAATCTAATGTAACACACACCCATACAATGCGCACCACCCCGTGATGTTTTTCTCACTGCTACTAGTGAATCTAATGTAACACACACCCATACAATGCGCACCACCCCGTGATGTTTTTCTCACTCCTACTAGTGAATGTAATGTAACACACACCCATACAATGCGCACCACCCCGTGATGTTTTTCTCACTGCTACTAGTGAATGTAACGTAACACACCAATACAATGCGCACCACCCCGTGATGTTTTTCTCACTCCTACTAGTGAATGTAATGTAACACACACCAATACAATGCGCACCATGCCGTGATGTTTTTCTCACTCCTACTAGTGAATGTAATGTAACACTCACCCATTCAATGCGCACCACCCCGTGATGTTTTTCTCACTGCTACTAGTGAATGTAATGTAACACACACCCATACAATGCACACCACCCCGTGATGTTTTTCTCACTCCTACTAGTGAATCTAATGTAACAAACACCCATACAATGCGCACCACCACGTGATGTTTTTCTCACTCCTACTAGTGAATGTAATGTAACAAACACCCATACAATGCGCACCACCCCTTGATGTTTTTCTCACTCCTACTAGTGAATCTAATGTAACACACACCCATACAATACGCACGACCCCGTGATGTTTTTCTCACTCCTACTAGTGAATCTAATGTAACACACACCCATACAATGCGCACCACCCCCTGATGTTTTTCTCACTCCTACTATTGAATGTAATGTAACACACACCCATACCATGCGCACCACTGCGTGATGATTTTCTCACTCCTAGTAGTGAATCTAATGTAACAAACACCCATACAATGCGCACCACCCCGTGATGTTTTTCTCACTCCTACTAGTGAATGTAATGTAACACACACCCATACAATGCGCACCACCCCGTGATGATTTTCTCACTCCTACTAGTGAATCTAATGTAACAAACACCCATACAATGCGCACCACCCCGTGATGTTTTTCTCACTCCTACTAGTGAATGTAATGTAACAAACACCCATACAATGCGCACCACCCCGTGATGTTTTTCTCACTCCTACTAGTGAATGTAATGTAACACACACCCATACAATGCGCACCTACACGTGAATTTTTTCTCACTCCTACTAGTGAATGTAATGTAACACACACCCATACAATGCGCACCACCCCCTGATGTTTTTCTCACTCCTACTAGTGAATGTAATGTAACACACACCCATACCATGCGCACCACCCCGTGATGATTTTCTCACTCCTACTAGTGAATCTAATGTAACAAACACCCATACCATGCGCACCACCCCGTGATGTTTTTCTCACTCCTACTAGTGAATGTAATGTAACACACACCCATACAATGCGCACCACCCCGTGATGTTTTTCTCACTCCTACTAGTGAATGTAATGTAACACACACCCATACAATGCGCACCACCCCGTGATGTTTTTCTCACTCCTACTAGTGAATGTAATGTAACACACACCCATACAATGCGCACCACCCCGTGATGTTTTTCTCACTGCTACTAGTGAATCTAATGTAACACACACCCATACAATGCGCACCACCCCGTGATGTTTTTCTCACTCCTACTAGTGAATGTAATGTAACACACACCCATACAATGCGCACCACCCCGTGATGTTTTTCTCACTCCTACTAGTGAATGTAATGTAACACACACCCATACAATGCGCACCACCACGTGATGTTTTTCTCACTCCTACTAGTGAATGTAATGTAACACACACCCATACAATGCGCACCACCCCGTGATATTTTTCTCACTCCTACTAGTGAATGTAATGTAACACACACCAATACAATGCGCACCACGCCGTGATATTTTTCTCACTCCTACTAGTGAATGTAATGTAACACACACCCATACAATGCGCACCACCCCGTGATGTTTTTCTCACTGCTACTAGTGAATGTAATGTAACACACACCCATACAATGCGCACCACCCCGTGATATTTTTCTCACTCCTACTAGTGAATCTAATGTAACACACCCATACAATGCGCACCACCCCGTGATGTTTTTCTCACTCCTACTAGTGAATGTAATGTAACACACACCCATACAATGCGCACCACCGCGTGATGATTTTCTCACTCCTACTAGTGAATCTAATGTAACAAACACCCATACAATGCGCACCACCCCGTGATGTTTTTCTCACTCCTACTAGTGCATGTAATGTAACACACACCCATACAATGCGCACCACCCCGTGATGATTTTCTCACTCCTACTAGTGAATGTAATGTAACAAACACCCATACAATGCGCACCACCCCGTGATGTTTTTCTCACTCCTACTAGTGAATGTAATGTAACAATCACCCATACAATGCGCACCACCCCGTGATGTTTTTCTCACTCCTACTAGTGAATGTAATGTAACACACACCCATACAATGCGCACCACCACGTGATGTTTTTCTCACTCCTACTAGTGAATCTAATGTAACACACACCCATACAATGCGCACCACCCCCTGATGTTTTTCTCATTCCTACTAGTGAATGTAATGTAACACACACCCATACCATGCGCACCACTGCGTGATGATTTTCTCACTCCTACTAGTGAATCTAATGTAACAAACACCCATACAATGCGCACCACCCCGTGATGTTTTTCTCACTCCTACTAGTGAATGTAATGTAACACACACCCATACAATGCGCACCACCCCGTGATGATTTTCTCACTCCTACTAGTGAATCTAATGTAACAAACACCCATACAATGCGCACCACCCCGTGATGTTTTTCTCACTCCTACTAGTGAATGTAATGTAACAAACACCCATACAATGCGCACCACCCCGTGATGTTTTTCTCACTCCTACTAGTGAATGTAATGTAACACACACCCATACAATGCGCACCACCCCGTGAATTTTTTCTCACTCCTACTAGTGAATGTAATGTAACAAACACCCATACAATGCGCACCACCCGCTGATGTTTTTCTCACTCCTACTAGTGAATGTAATGTAACACACACCCATACCATGCGCACCACCCCGTGATGATTTTCTCACTCTTACTAGTGAATCTAATGTAACAAATACCCATACAATGCGCACCACCCCGTGATGTTTTTCTCACTGCTACTAGTGAATCTAATGTAACACACCCATACAATGCGCACCACCCCGTGATGTTTTTCTCACTCCTACTAGTGAATGTAATGTAACACACACCCATACAATGCGCACTACCCCGTGATGTTTTTCTCACTCCTACTAGTGAATGTAATGTAACACACACCCATACAATGCGCACCACCCCGTGATGTTTTTCTCACTCCTACTAGTGAATCTAATGTAACACACCCATACAATGCGCACCACCCCGTGATGTTTTTCTCACTCCTACTAGTGAATGTAATGTAACACACACCCATACAATGCGCACCACCGCGTGATGATTTTCTCACTCCTACTAGTGAATCTAATGTAACAAACACCCATACAATGCGCACCACCCCGTGATGTTTTTCTCACCCCTACTAGTGCATGTAATGTAACACACACCCATACAATGCGCACCACCCCGTGATGATTTTCTCACTCCTACTAGTGAATCTAATGTAACAAACACCCATACAATGCGCACCACCCCGTGATGTTTTTCTCACTCCTACTAGTGAATGTAATGTAACAAACACCCATACAATGCGCACCACCCCATGATGTTTTTCTCACTCCTACTAGTGAATCTAATGTAACACACACCCATACAATGGGCACCACCCCGTGATGTTTTTCTCACTCCTACTAGTGAATCTAATGTAACACACACCCATAAAATGCGCACCACCCCCTGATGTTTTTCTCACTCCTACTAGTGAATGTAATGTAACACACACCCATACCATGCGCACCACTGCGTGATGATTTTCTCACTCCTAATAGTGAATCTAATGTAACAAACACCCATACAATGTGCACCACCCCGTGATGTTTTTCTCTCTCCTACTAGTGAATGTAATGTAACACACACCCATACAATGCGCACCACCCCGTGATGATTTTCTCACTTCTACTAGTGAATGTAATGTAACAAACACCCATACAATGCGCACCACCCCGTGATGTTTTTCTCACTCCTACTAGTGAATGTAATGTAACAAACACCCATACAATGCGCACCACCCCGTGATGTTTTTCTCACTCCTACTAGTGAATGTAATGTAACACACACCCATACAATGCGCACCACCCTGTGAATTTTTTCTCACTCCTACTAGTGAAGGTAATGTAACACACACCCATGCAATGCGCACCACCCCCTGATGTTTTTCTCACTCCTACTAGTGAATGTAATGTAACACACACCCATACCATGCGCACCACCCCGTGATGATTTTCTCACTCCTACTAGTGAATCTAATGTAACAAACACCCATACCATGCGCACCACCCCGTGATGTTTTTCTCACTCCTACTACTGAATGTAATGTAACACACACCCATACAATGCGCACCACCCCGTGATGTTTTTCTCACTCCTACTAGTGAATGTAATGTAACACACACCCATACAATGCGCACCACCCCGTGATGTTTTTCTCACTCCTACTAGTGAATCTAATGTAACACACACCCATACAATGCGCACCACCCCGTGATGTTTTTCTCACTGCTACTAGTGAATCTAATGTAACACACACCCATACAATGCGCACCACCCCGTGATGTTTTTCTCACTCCTACTAGTGAATGTAATGTAACACACACCCATACAATGCGCACCACCACGTGATGTTTTTCTCACTCCTACTAGTGAATGTAATGTAACACACACCCATACAATGCGCACCACCCCGTGTTTTTTTTCTCACTCCTACTAGTGAATGTAATGTAACACACACCCATACAATGCGCACCACCCCGTGATGTTTTTCTCACTCCTACTAGTGAATGTAATGTAACACACACCCATACAATGCGCACCACCCCGTGATGTTTTTCTCACTCCTACTAGTGAATGTAATGTAACACACACCCATACAATGCGCACCACCCCGTGATGTTTTTCTCACTCCTACTAGTGAATGTAATGTAACACACACCCATACAATGCGCACCACCCCGTGATGTTTTTCTCACTCCTACTAGTGAATGTAATGTAACACACACCCATACAATGCGCACCACCCCGTGATGTTTTTCTCACTGCTACTAGTGAATCTAATGTAACACACACCCATACAATGCGCACCACCCCGTGATGTTTTTCTCACTCCTACTAGTGAATGTAATGTAACACACACCCATACAATGCGCACCACCCCGTGATGTTTTTCTCACTCCTACTAGTGAATCTAATGTAACACACACCCATACAATGCGCACCACCCCGTGATGTTTTTCTCACTGCTACTAGTGAATCTAATGTAACACTCACCCATACAATGCGCACCACCCCGTGATGTTTTTCTCACTCCTACTAGTGAATCTAATGTAAAACACACCCATACAATGCGCACCACCCCCTGATGTTTTTCTCACTCCTACTAGTGAATATAATGTAACACACACCCATACCATGCGCACCACTGCGTGATGATTTTCTCACTCCTACTAGTGAATCTAATGTAACAAACACCCATACAATGCGCACCACCCCGAGATGTTTTTCTCACTCCTACTAGTGAATGTAATGTAACACACACCCATACAATGCGCACCACCCCGTGATGATTTTCTCACTCCTACTAGTGAATGTAATGTAACAAACACCCATACAATGCGCACCACCCCGTGATGTTTTTCTCACTCCTACTAGTGAATGTAATGTAACACACACCCATACCATGCGCACCACCCCGAGATGTTTTTCTCACTCCTACTAGTGAATCTAATGTAACACACACCCATACAATGCGCACCACCCCGTGATGTTTTTCTCACTCCTACTAGTGAATGTAATGTAACACACACCCATACAATGCGCACCACCCCGTGATGTTTTTCTCACTCCTACTAGTGAATCTAATGTAACACGCACCCATACAATGCGCACCACCCCGTGATGTTTTTCTCACTGCTACTAGTGAATCTAATGTAACACTCACCCATACAATGCGCACCACCCCGTGATGTTTTTCTCACTCCTACTAGTGAATCTAATGTAAAACACACCCATACAATGCGCACCACCCCCTGATGTTTTTCTCACTCCTACTAGTGAATATAATGTAACACACACCCATACCATGCGCACCACTGCGTGATGATTTTCTCACTCCTACTAGTGAATCTAATGTAACAAACACCCATACAATGCGCACCACCCCGAGATGTTTTTCTCACTCCTACTAGTGAATGTAATGTAACACACACCCATACAATGCGCACCACCCCGTGATGATTTTCTCAATCCTACTAGTGAATGTAATGTAACAAACACCCATACAATGCGCACCACCCCGTGATGTTTTTCTCACTCCTACTAGTGAATGTAATGTAACACACACCCATACCATGCGCACCACTGCGTGATGATTTTCTCACTCCTACTAGTGAATCTAATGTAACAAACACCCATACAATGCGCACCACCCCGTGATGTTTTTCTCACTCCTACTAGTGAATGTAATGTAACAAACACCCATACAATGCGCACCACCCCGTGATGTTTTTCTCACTCCTACTAGTGCATGTAATGTAACACACACCCATACAATGCGCACCACCCCGTGATGATTTTCTCAGTCCTACTAGTGAATGTAATGTAACAAACACCCATACAATGCGCACCACCCCGTGATGTTTTTCTCACTCCTACTAGTGAATGTAATGTAACAATCACCCATACAATGCGCACCACCCCATGATGTTTTTCTCACTCCTACTAGTGAATGTAATGTAACACACCCCCATACAATGCGCACCACCCCGTGATGTTTTTCTCACTCCTACTAGTGAATCTAATGTAACACACACCCATACAATGCGCACCACCCCCTGATGTTTTTCTCATTCCTACTAGTGAATGTAATGTAACACACACCCATACCATGCGCACCACTGCGTGATGATTTTCTCACTCCTACTAGTGAATCTAATGTAACAAACACCCATACAATGCGCACCACCCCGTGATGTTTTTCTCACTCCTACTAGTGAATGTAATGTAACACACACCCATACAATGCGCACCACCCCGTGATGATTTTCTCACTCCTACTAGTGAATCTAATGTAACAAACACCCATACAATGCGCACCACCCCGTGATGTTTTTCTCACTCCTACTAGTGAATGTAATGTAACAAACACCCATACAATGCGCACCACCCCGTGATGTTTTTCTCACTCCTACTAGTGAATGTAATGTAACACACACCCATACAATGCGCACCACCCCGTAAATTTTTTCTCACTCCTACTAGTGAATGTAATGTAACACACACCCGTACAATGCGCACCACCCGCTGATGTTTTTCTCACTCCTACTAGTGAATGTAATGTAACACACACCCATACCATGCGCACCACCCCGTGATGATTTTCTCACTCTTACTAGTGAATCTAATGTAACAAATATCCATACAATGCGCACCACCCCGTGATGTTTTTCTCACTGCTACTAGTGAATCTAATGTAACACACCCATACAATGCGCACCACCCCGTGATGTTTTTCTCACTCCTACTAGTGAATGTAATGTAACACACACCCATACAATGCGCACCACCCCGTGATGTTTTTCTCACTCCTACTAGTGAATGTAATGTAACACACACCCATACAATGCGCACCACCCCGTGATGTTTTTCTCACTGCTACTAGTGAATGTAATGTAACACACACCCATACAATGCGCACCACCCCGTGATGTTTTTCTCACTCCTACTAGTGAATGTAATGTAACACACACCCATACAATGCGCACCACCCCGTGATGTTTTTCTCACTCCTACTAGTGAATGTAATGTAACACACACCCATACAATGCGCACCACCCCGTGATGTTTTTCTCACTGCTACTAGTGAATGTAATGTAACACACACCCATACAATGCGCACCACCCCGTGATGTTTTTCTCACTCCTACTAGTGAATGTAATGTAACACACACCAATACAATGAGCACCACGCCGTGATGTTTTTCTCACTCCTACTAGTGAATGTAATGTAACACACACCCATACAATGCGCACCACCCCGTGATGTTTTTCTCACTGCTACTAGTGAATGTAATGTAACACACACCCATACAATGCGCACCACCTCGTGATGTTTTTCTCACTCCTACTAGTGAATCTAATGTAACACACCCATACAATTCGCACCACCCCGTGATGTTTTTCTCACTCCTACTAGTGAATGTAATGTAACACACACCCATACAATGCGCACCACCGCGTGATGATTTTCTCACTCCTACTAGTGAATCTAATGTAACAAACACCCATACAATGCGCACCACCCCGTGATGTTTTTCTCACTCCTACTAGTGCATGTAATGTAACACACACGCATACAATGCGCACCACCCCGTGATGATTTTCTCACTCCTACTAGTGAATCTAATGTAACAAACACCCATACAATGCGCACCACCCCGTGATGTTTTTCTCACTCCTACTAGTGAATGTAATGTAACAAACACCCATACAATGCGCACCACCCCATGATGTTTTTCTCACTCCTACTAGTGAATCTAATGTAACACACACCCATACAATGGGCACCACCCCGTGATGTTTTTCTCACTCCTACTAGTGAATCTAATGTAACACACACCCATAAAATGCGCACCACCCCCTGATGTTTTTCTCACTCCTACTAGTGAATGTAATGTAACACACACCCATACCATGCGCACCACTGCGTGATGATTTTCTCACTCCTACTAGTGAATCTAATGTAACAAACACCCATACAATGTGCACCACCCCGTGATGTTTTTCTCTCTCCTACTAGTGAATGTAATGTAACACACACCCATACAATGCGCACCACCCCGTGATGATTTTCTCACTCCTACTAGTGAATGTAATGTAACAAACACCCATACAATGCGCACCACCCCGTGATGTTTTTCTCACTCCTACTAGTGAATGTAATGTAACAAACACCCATACAATGCGCACCACCCCGTGATGTTTTTCTCACTCCTACTAGTGAATGTAATGTAACACACACCCATACAATGCGCACCACCCTGTGAATTTTTTCTCACTCCTACTAGTGAAGGTAATGTAACACACACCCATGCAATGCGCACCACCCCCTGATGTTTTTCTCACTCCTACTAGTGAATGTAATGTAACACACACCCATACCATGCGCACCACCCCGTGATGATTTTCTCACTCCTACTAGTGAATCTAATGTAACAAACACCCATACCATGCGCACCACCCCGTGATGTTTTTCTCACTCCTACTAGTGAATGTAATGTAACACACACCCATACAATGCGCACCACCCCGTGATGTTTTTCTCACTCCTACTAGTGAATGTAATGTAACACACACCCATACAATGCGCACCACCCCGTGATGTTTTTCTCACTCCTACTAGTGAATCTAATGTAACACACACCCATACAATGCGCACCACCCCGTGATGTTTTTCTCACTGCTACTAGTGAATCTAATGTAACACACACCCATACAATGCGCACCACCCCGTGATGTTTTTCTCACTCCTACTAGTGAATGTAATGTAACACACACCCATACAATGCGCACCACCCCGTGATGTTTTTCTCACTCCTACTAGTGAATCTAATGTAACACACACCCATACAATGCGCACCACCCCGTGATGTTTTTCTCACTCCTACTAGTGAATGTAATGTAACACACACCCATACAATGCGCACCACCCCGTGATGTTTTTCTCACTCCTACTAGTGAATGTAATGTAACACACACCCATACAATGCGCACCACCCCGTGATGTTTTTCTCACTCCTACTAGTGAATGTAATGTAACACACACCCATACAATGCGCACCACCCCGTGATGTTTTTCTCACTGCTACTAGTGAATCTAATGTAACACACACCCATACAATGCGCACCACCCCGTGATGTTTTTCTCACTCCTACTAGTGAATGTAATGTAACACACACCCATACAATGCGCACCACCCCGTGATGTTTTTCTCACTCCTACTAGTGAATCTAATGTAACACACACCCATACAATGCGCACCACCCCGTGATGTTTTTCTCACTGCTACTAGTGAATCTAATGTAACACACACCCATACAATGCGCACCACACCGTGATGTTTTTCTCACTCCTACTAGTGAATCTAATGTAAAACACACCCATACAATGCGCACCACCCCCTGATGTTTTTCTCACTCCTACTAGTGAATATAATGTAACACACACCCATACCATGCGCACCACTGCGTGATGATTTTCTCACTCCTACTAGTGAATCTAATGTAACAAACCCCCATAGAATGCGCACCACCCCGAGATGTTTTTCTCACTCCTACTAGTGAATGTAATGTAACACACACCCATACAATGCGCACCACCCCGTGATGATTTTCTCACTCCTACTAGTGAATGTAATGTAACAAACACCCATACAATGCGCACCACCCCGTGATGTTTTTCTCACTCCTACTAGTGAATGTAATGTAACACACACCCATACCATGCGCACCACTGCGTGATGATTTTCTCACTCCTACTAGTGAATGTAATGTAACAAACACCCATACAATGCGCACCACCCCGTGATGTTTTTCTCACTCCTACTAGTGAATGTAATGTAACAAACACCCATACAATGCGCACCACCCCGTGATGTTTTTCTCACTCCTACTAGTGAATGTAATGTAACACACACCCATACAATGCGCACCACCCTGTGAATTTTTTCTCACTCCTACTAGTGAAGGTAATGTAACACACACCCATGCAATGCGCACCACCCCCTGATGTTTTTCTCACTCCTACTAGTGAATGTAATGTAACACACACCCATACCATGCGCACCACCCCGTGATGATTTTCTCACTCCTACTAGTGAATCTAATGTAACAAACACCCATACCATGCGCACCACCCCGTGATGTTTTTCTCACTCCTACTACTGAATGTAATGTAACACACACCCATACAATGCGCACCACCCCGTGATGTTTTTCTCACTCCTACTAGTGAATGTAATGTAACACACACCCATACAATGCGCACCACCCCGTGATGTTTTTCTCACTCCTACTAGTGAATCTAATGTAACACACACCCATACAATGCGCACCACCCCGTGATGTTTTTCTCACTGCTACTAGTGAATCTAATGTAACACACACCCATACAATGCGCACCACCCCGTGATGTTTTTCTCACTCCTACTAGTGAATGTAATGTAACACACACCCATACAATGCGCACCACCACGTGATGTTTTTCTCACTCCTACTAGTGAATGTAATGTAACACACACCCATACAATGCGCACCACCCCGTGTTTTTTTCTCACTCCTACTAGTGAATGTAATGTAACACACACCCATACAATGCGCACCACCCCGTGATGTTTTTCTCACTCCTACTAGTGAATGTAATGTAACACACACCCATACAATGCGCACCACCCCGTGATGTTTTTCTCACTCCTACTAGTGAATGTAATGTAACACACACCCATACAATGCGCACCACCCCGTGATGTTTTTCTCACTCCTACTAGTGAATGTAATGTAACACACACCCATACAATGCGCACCACCCCGTGATGTTTTTCTCACTCCTACTAGTGAATGTAATGTAACACACACCCATACAATGCGCACCACCCCGTGATGTTTTTCTCACTGCTACTAGTGAATCTAATGTAACACACACCCATACAATGCGCACCACCCCGTGATGTTTTTCTCACTCCTACTAGTGAATGTAATGTAACACACACCCATACAATGCGCACCACCCCGTGATGTTTTTCTCACTCCTACTAGTGAATCTAATGTAACACACACCCATACAATGCGCACCACCCCGTGATGTTTTTCTCACTGCTACTAGTGAATCTAATGTAACACTCACCCATACAATGCGCACCACCCCGTGATGTTTTTCTCACTCCTACTAGTGAATCTAATGTAAAACACACCCATACAATGCGCACCACCCCCTGATGTTTTTCTCACTCCTACTAGTGAATATAATGTAACACACACCCATACCATGCGCACCACTGCGTGATGATTTTCTCACTCCTACTAGTGAATCTAATGTAACAAACACCCATACAATGCGCACCACCCCGAGATGTTTTTCTCACTCCTACTAGTGAATGTAATGTAACACACACCCATACAATGCGCACCACCCCGTGATGATTTTCTCACTCCTACTAGTGAATGTAATGTAACAAACACCCATACAATGCGCACCACCCCGTGATGTTTTTCTCACTCCTACTAGTGAATGTAATGTAACACACACCCATACCATGCGCACCACCCCGAGATGTTTTTCTCACTCCTACTAGTGAATCTAATGTAACACACACCCATACAATGCGCACCACCCCGTGATGTTTTTCTCACTCCTACTAGTGAATGTAATGTAACACACACCCATACAATGCGCACCACCCCGTGATGTTTTTCTCACTCCTACTAGTGAATCTAATGTAACACGCACCCATACAATGCGCACCACCCCGTGATGTTTTTCTCACTGCTACTAGTGAATCTAATGTAACACTCACCCATACAATGCGCACCACCCCGTGATGTTTTTCTCACTCCTACTAGTGAATCTAATGTAAAACACACCCATACAATGCGCACCACCCCCTGATGTTTTTCTCACTCCTACTAGTGAATATAATGTAACACACACCCATACCATGCGCACCACTGCGTGATGATTTTCTCACTCCTACTAGTGAATCTAATGTAACAAACACCCATACAATGCGCACCACCCCGAGATGTTTTTCTCACTCCTACTAGTGAATGTAATGTAACACACACCCATACAATGCGCACCACCCAGTGATGATTTTCTCAATCCTACTAGTGAATGTAATGTAACAAACACCCATACAATGCGCACCACCCCGTGATGTTTTTCTCACTCCTACTAGTGAATGTAATGTAACACACACCCATACCATGCGCACCACTGCGTGATGATTTTCTCACTCCTACTAGTGAATCTAATGTAACAAACACCCATACAATGCGCACCACCCCGTGATGTTTTTCTCACTCCTACTAGTGAATGTAATGTAACAAACACCCATACAATGCGCACCACCCCGTGATGTTTTTCTCACTCCTACTAGTGCATGTAATGTAACACACACCCATACAATGCGCACCACCCCGTGATGATTTTCTCAGTCCTACTAGTGAATGTAATGTAACAAACACCCATACAATGCGCACCACCCCGTGATGTTTTTCTCACTCCTACTAGTGAATGTAATGTAACAATCACCCATACAATGCGCACCACCCCATGATGTTTTTCTCACTCCTACTA
This sequence comes from Cavia porcellus, assembly GCF_034190915.1. Lineage (NCBI taxonomy): Eukaryota > Metazoa > Chordata > Mammalia > Rodentia > Caviidae > Cavia > Cavia porcellus. The sequence continues at coordinate 267,055 of NW_026947582.1, read as the reverse complement.
GTGAATGTAATGTAACACACCCCCATACAATGCGCACCACCCCGTGATGTTTTTCTCACTCCTACTAGTGAATCTAATGTAACACACACCCATACAATGCGCACCACCCCCTGATGTTTTTCTCATTCCTACTAGTGAATGTAATGTAACACACACCCATACCATGCGCACCACTGCGTGATGATTTTCTCACTCCTACTAGTGAATCTAATGTAACAAACACCCATACAATGCGCACCACCCCGTGATGTTTTTCTCACTCCTACTAGTGAATGTAATGTAACACACACCCATACAATGCGCACCACCCCGTGATGATTTTCTCACTCCTACTAGTGAATCTAATGTAACAAACACCCATACAATGCGCACCACCCCGTGATGTTTTTCTCACTCCTACTAGTGAATGTAATGTAACAAACACCCATACAATGCGCACCACCCCGTGATGTTTTTCTCACTCCTACTAGTGAATCTAATGTAACAAACACCCATACAATGCGCACCACCCCGTGATGTTTTTCTCACTCCTACTAGTGAATGTAATGTAACACACACCCATACAATGCGCACCACCCCGTAAATTTTTTCTCACTCCTACTAGTGAATGTAATGTAACACACACCCGTACAATGCGCACCACCCGCTGATGTTTTTCTCACTCCTACTAGTGAATGTAATGTAACACACACCCATACCATGCGCACCACCCCGTGATGATTTTCTCACTCTTACTAGTGAATCTAATGTAACAAATATCCATACAATGCGCACCACCCCGTGATGTTTTTCTCACTGCTACTAGTGAATCTAATGTAACACACCCATACAATGCGCACCACCCCGTGATGTTTTTCTCACTCCTACTAGTGAATGTAATGTAACACACACCCATACAATGCGCACCACCCCGTGATGTTTTTCTCACTCCTACTAGTGAATGTAATGTAACACACACCCATACAATGCGCACCACCCCGTGATGTTTTTCTCACTGCTACTAGTGAATGTAATGTAACACACACCCATACAATGCGCACCACCCCGTGATGTTTTTCTCACTCCTACTAGTGAATGTAATGTAACACACACCCATACAATGCGCACCACCCCGTGATGTTTTTCTCACTCCTACTAGTGAATGTAATGTAACACACACCCATACAATGCGCACCACCCCGTGATGTTTTTCTCACTGCTACTAGTGAATGTAATGTAACACACACCCATACAATGCGCACCACCCCGTGATGTTTTTCTCACTCCTACTAGTGAATGTAATGTAACACACACCAATACAATGAGCACCACGCCGTGATGTTTTTCTCACTCCTACTAGTGAATGTAATGTAACACACACCCATACAATGCGCACCACCCCGTGATGTTTTTCTCACTGCTACTAGTGAATGTAATGTAACACACACCCATACAATGCGCACCACCTCGTGATGTTTTTCTCACTCCTACTAGTGAATCTAATGTAACACACCCATACAATGCGCACCACCCCGTGATGTTTTTCTCACTCCTACTAGTGAATGTAATGTAACACACACCCATACAATGCGCACCACCGCGTGATGATTTTCTCACTCCTACTAGTGAATCTAATGTAACAAACACCCATACAATGCGCACCACCCCGTGATGTTTTTCTCACTCCTACTAGTGCATGTAATGTAACACACACCCATACAATGCGCACCACCCCGTGATGATTTTCTCACTCCTACTAGTGAATCTAATGTAACAAACACCCATACAATGCGCACCACCCCGTGATGTTTTTCTCACTCCTACTAGTGAATGTAATGTAACAAACACCCATACAATGCGCACCACCCCATGATGTTTTTCTCACTCCTACTAGTGAATCTAATGTAACACACACCCATACAATGGGCACCACCCCGTGATGTTTTTCTCACTCCTACTAGTGAATCTAATGTAACACACACCCATAAAATGCGCACCACCCCCTGATGTTTTTCTCACTCCTACTAGTGAATGTAATGTAACACACACCCATACCATGCGCACCACTGCGTGATGATTTTCTCACTCCTACTAGTGAATCTAATGTAACAAACACCCATACAATGTGCACCACCCCGTGATGTTTTTCTCTCTCCTACTAGTGAATGTAATGTAACACACACCCATACAATGCGCACCACCCCGTGATGATTTTCTCACTCCTACTAGTGAATGTAATGTAACAAACACCCATACAATGCGCACCACCCCGTGATGTTTTTCTCACTCCTACTAGTGAATGTAATGTAACAAACACCCATACAATGCGCACCACCCCGTGATGTTTTTCTCACTCCTACTAGTGAATGTAATGTAACACACACCCATACAATGCGCACCACCCTGTGAATTTTTTCTCACTCCTACTAGTGAAGGTAATGTAACACACACCCATGCAATGCGCACCACCCCCTGATGTTTTTCTCACTCCTACTAGTGAATGTAATGTAACACACACCCATACCATGCGCACCACCCCGTGATGATTTTCTCACTCCTACTAGTGAATCTAATGTAACAAACACCCATACCATGCGCACCACCCCGTGATGTTTTTCTCACTCCTACTAGTGAATGTAATGTAACACACACCCATACAATGCGCACCACCCCGTGATGTTTTTCTCACTCCTACTAGTGAATGTAATGTAACACACACCCATACAATGCGCACCACCCCGTGATGTTTTTCTCACTCCTACTAGTGAATCTAATGTAACACACACCCATACAATGCGCACCACCCCGTGATGTTTTTCTCACTGCTACTAGTGAATCTAATGTAACACACACCCATACAATGCGCACCACCCCGTGATGTTTTTCTCACTCCTACTAGTGAATGTAATGTAACACACACCCATACAATGCGCACCACCCCGTGATGTTTTTCTCACTCCTACTAGTGAATGTAATGTAACACACACCCATACAATGCGCACCACCCCGTGATGTTTTTCTCACTCCTACTAGTGAATGTAATGTAACACACACCCATACAATGCGCACCACCCCGTGATGTTTTTCTCACTCCTACTAGTGAATGTAATGTAACACACACCCATACAATGCGCACCACCCCGTGATGTTTTTCTCACTCCTACTAGTGAATGTAATGTAACACACACCCATACAATGCGCACCACCCCGTGATGTTTTTCTCACTGCTACTAGTGAATCTAATGTAACACACACCCATACAATGCGCACCACCCCGTGATGTTTTTCTCACTCCTACTAGTGAATGTAATGTAACACACACCCATACAATGCGCACCACCCCGTGATGTTTTTCTCACTCCTACTAGTGAATCTAATGTAACACACACCCATACAATGCGCACCACCCCGTGATGTTTTTCTCACTGCTACTAGTGAATCTAATGTAACACACACCCATACAATGCGCACCACACCGTGATGTTTTTCTCACTCCTACTAGTGAATCTAATGTAAAACACACCCATACAATGCGCACCACCCCCTGATGTTTTTCTCACTCCTACTAGTGAATATAATGTAACACACACCCATACCATGCGCACCACTGCGTGATGATTTTCTCACTCCTACTAGTGAATCTAATGTAACAAACCCCCATAGAATGCGCACCACCCCGAGATGTTTTTCTCACTCCTACTAGTGAATGTAATGTAACACACACCCATACAATGCGCACCACCCCGTGATGATTTTCTCACTCCTACTAGTGAATGTAATGTAACAAACACCCATACAATGCGCACCACCCCGTGATGTTTTTCTCACTCCTACTAGTGAATGTAATGTAACACACACCCATACCATGCGCACCACTGCGTGATGATTTTCTCACTCCTACTAGTGAATGTAATGTAACAAACACCCATACAATGCGCACCACCCCGTGATGTTTTTCTCACTCCTACTAGTGAATGTAATGTAACAAACACCCATACAATGCGCACCACCCCGTGATGTTTTTCTCACTCCTACTAGTGAATGTAATGTAACACACACCCATACCATGCGCACCACTGCGTGATGATTTTCTCACCCCTACTAGTGAATCTAATGTAACAAACACCCATACAATGCTCACCACCCCGTGATGTTTTTCTCACTCCTACTAGTGAATGTAATGTAACACACACCCATACAATGCGCACCACCCCGTGATGATTTTCTCACTCCTACTAGTGAATCTAATGTAACACACACCCATACCATGCGCACAACCCCGTGATGTTTTTCTCACTCCTACTAGTGAATGTAATGTAACAAACACCCATACAATGCGCACCACCCCGTGATGTTTTTCTCACTCCTACTAGTGAATGTAATGTAACACACACACATACAATGCGCACCACCCCGTGAATTTTTTCTCACTCCTACTAGTGAATGTAATGTAACACACACCCATACAATGCGCACCACCCCCTGATGTTTTTCTCACTCCTACTAGTGAATGTAATGTAACACACACCCATACCATGCGCACCACCCCGTGATGATTTTCTCACTCTTACTAGTGAATCTAATGTAACACACACCCATACAATGCGCACCACCCCGTGATGTTTTTCTCACTGCTACTAGTGAATCTAATGTAACACACCCATACATTGCGCACCACCCCGTGATGTTTTTCTCACTCCTACTAGTGAATGTAATGTAACACACACCCATACAATGCGCACCACCCCATGATGTTTTTCTCACTGCTACTAGTGAATGTAATGTAACACACACCCATACAATGCGCACCACCCCGTGATGTTTTTCTCACTCCTACTAGTGTATGTAATGTAACACACACCCATACAATGCGCACCACCCCGTGATGTTTTTCTCACTCCTACTAGTGAATCTAATGTAACACACACCCATACAATGCGCACCACCCCGTGATGTTTTTCTAACTGCTACTAGTGAATGTAACGTAACACACCAATACAATGCGCACCACCCCGTGATGTTTTTCTCACTCCTACTAGTGAATGTAATGTAACACACACCAATACAATGCGCACCACGCCGTGATGTTTTTCTCACTCCTACTAGTGAATGTAATGTAACACACACCCATACAATGCGCACCACCGCGTGATGATTTTCTCACTCCTACTAGTGAATCTAATGTAACAAACACCCATACAATGCGCACCACCCCGTGATGTTTTTCTCACTCCTACTAGTGCATGTAATGTAACACACACCCATTCAATGCGCACCACCCCGTGATGATTTTCTCACTCCTACTAGTGAATCTAATGTAACAAACACCCATACAATGCGCACCACCCCGTGATGTTTTTCTCACTCCTACTAGTGAATGTAATGTAACAAACACCCATACAATGCGCACCACCCCGTGATGATTTTCTCACTCCTACTAGTGTATCTAATGTAACACACACCCATACAATGTGCACCACCCCGTGATGTTTTTCTCACTCCTACTAGTGAATCTAATGTAACACACACCCATACAATGCGCACCACCCCCTGATGTTTTTCTCACTCCTACTAGTGAATGTAATGTAACACACACCCATACCATGCGCACCACTGCGTGATGATTTTCTCACTCCTACTAGTGTATCTAATGTAACAAACACCCATACAATGCGCACCACCCCGTGATGTTTTTCTCACACCTACTAGTGAATGTAATGTAACACACACCCATACAATGCGCACCACCCCGTGATGATTTTCTCACTCCTACTAGTGAATCTAATGTAACAAACACCCATACAATGCGCACCACCCCGTGATGTTTTTCTCACTCCTACTAGTGAATGTAATGTAACAAACACCCATACAATGCGCACCACCCCGTGATGTTTTTCTCACTCCTACTAGTGAATGTAATGTAACACACACCCATACAATGCGCACCACCCCGTGAATTTTTTCTCACTCCTACTAGTGAATGTAATGTAACACACACCCATACAATGCGCACCACCCCCTGATGTTTTTCTCACTCCTACTAGTGAATCTAATGTAACACACACCCATACCATGCGCACCACCCCGTGATGATTTTCTCACTCCTACTAGTGAATCTAATGTAACAAACACCCATACCATGCGCACCACCCCGTGATGTTTTTCTCACTACTACTAGTGAATGTAATGTAACACACACCCATACAATGGGCACCACCCCGTGATGTTTTTCTCACTCCTACTAGTGAATGTAATGTAACACACACCCATACAATGCGCACCACCGCGTGATGATTTTCTCACTCCTATTAGTGAATCTAATGTAACAAACACCCATACAATGCGCACCACCCCGTGATGTTTTTCTCACTCCTACTAGTGCATGTAATGTAACACACACCCATACAATGCGCACCACCCCGTGATGATTTTCTCACTCCTACTAGTGAATCTAATGTAACAAACACCCATACAATGCGCACCACCCCGTGATGTTTTTCTCACTCCTACTAGTGAATGTAATGTAACAAACACCCATACAATGCGCACCACCCCGTGATGTTTTTCTCACTCCTACTAGTGAATCTAATGTAACACACACCCATACAATGTGCACCACCCCGTGATGTTTTTCTCACTCCTACTAGTGAATCTAATGTAACACACACCCATAAAATGCGCACCACCCCCTGATGTTTTTCTCACTCCTACTAGTGAATGTAGTGTAACACACACCCATACAATGGGCACCACCCCGTGATGTTTTTCTCACTCCTACTAGTGAATGTAATGTAACACACACCCATACAATGCGCACCACCCCGTGATGTTTTTCTCACTGCTACTAGTGAATCTAATGTAACACACACCCATACAATGCGCACCACCCCGTGATGTTTTTCTCACTCCTACTAGTGAATGTAATGTAACACACACCCATACAATGCGCACCACCCCGTGATGTTTTTCTCACTCCTACTAGTGAATGTAATGTAACACACACCCATACAATGCGCACCACCCCGTGATGTTTTTCTCACTCCTACTAGTGAATGTAATGTAACACACACCCATACAATGCGCACCACCCCGTGATGTTTTTCTCACTCTTACTAGTGAATGTAATGTAACAAACACCCATACAATGCGCACCACCCCGTGATGTTTTTCTCACTCCTACTAGTGAATGTAATGTAACACACACCCATACAATGCGCACCACCCCGTGAGGTTTTTCTCACTCCTACTAGTGAATGTAATGTAACACACACCCATACAATGCGCACCACCCCGTGATGTTTTTCTCACTGCTACTAGTGAATCTAATGTAACACACACCCATACAATGCGCACCACCCCGTGATGTTTTTCTCACTCCTACTAGTGAATCTAATGTAACACACACCCATACAATGCGCACCACCCCCTGATGTTTTTCTCACTCCTACTAGTGAATGTAATGTAACACACAGCCATACCATGCGCACCACTGCGTGATGATTTTTTCACTCCTACTAGTGAATCTAATGTAACAAACACCCATACAATGCGCACCACCCAGTGATGTTTTTCTCACTCCTACTAGTGAATGTAATGTAACACACACCCATACAATGCGCACCACCCCGTGATGATTTTCTCACTCCTACTAGTGAATCTAATGTAACAAACACCCATACAATGCGCACCACCCCGTGATGTTTTTCTCACTCCTACTAGTCAATGTAATGTAACAAACACCCATACAATGCGCACCACCCCGTGATGTTTTTCTCACTCCTACTAGTGAATGTAATGTAACACACACCCATACAATGCGCACCACCCCGTGATGTTTTTCTCACTCCTACTAGTGAATGTAATGTAACACACACCCATACAATGCGCACCACCCTGTGATGTTTTTCTCACTCCTACTAGTGAATCTAATGTAACAAACACCCATACAATGCGCACCACCCCGTGATGTTTTTCTCACTCCTACTAGTGAATCTAATGTAACACACACCCATACAATGCGCACCACCCCGTGATGTTTTTCTCACTCCTACTAGTGAATCTAATGTAACACACACCCATACAAGGCACACCACCCCCTGATGTTTTTCTCACTCCTACTAGTGAATGTAATGTAACACACACCCATACAATGCGCACCACCCCGTGATGATTTTCTCACTCCTACTAGTGAATCTGATGTAACAAACACCCATACAATGCGCACCACCCCGTGATATTTTTCTCACTCCTACTAGTGAATGTAATGTAACAAACACCCATACAATGCGCACCACCCCGTGATGTTTTTCTCACTCCTACTAGTGAATGTAGTGTAACACACACCCATACAATGCGCACCACCCCGTGATGTTTTTCTCACTCCTACTAGTGAATGTAATGTAACACACACCCATACAATGCGCACCACCCCGTGATGTTTTTCTCACTGCTACTAGTGAATCTAATGTAACACACACCCATACAATGCGCACCACCCCGTGATGTTTTTCTCACTCCTACTAGTGAATGTAATGTAACACACACCCATACAATGCGCACCACCCCGTGATGTTTTTCTCACTCCTACTAGTGAATGTAATGTAACACACACCCATACAATGCGCACCACCCCGTGATGTTTTTCTCACTCCTACTAGTGAATGTAACGTAACACACCCATACAATGCGCACCACCCCGTGATGTTTTTCTCACTCCTACTAGTGAATGTAATGTAACACAAACCCATACAATGCGTACCACCCCGTGATGTTTTTCTCACTCTTACTAGTGAATGTAATGTAACACACACCCATACAATGCGCACCACCCCGTGATGTTTTTCTCACTCCTACTAGTGAATGTAATGTAACACACACCCATACAATGCGCACCACCCCGTGATGTTTTTCTCACTCCTACTAGTGAATGTAATGTAACACACACCCATATAATGCGCACCACCCCGTGATGTTTTTCTCACTGCTACTAGTGAATCTAATGTAACACACACCCATACAATGCGCACCACCCCGTGATGTTTTTCTCACTCCTACTAGTGAATGTAATGTAACACACACCTATACAATGCGCACCACCCCGTGATGTTTTTCTCACTCCTACTAGTGAATCTAATGTAACACACACCCATACAATGCGCACCACCCCGTGATGTTTTTCTCACTCCTACTAGTGAATGTAATGTAACACACACCTATACAATGCGCACCACCCCGTGATGTTTTTCTCACTCCTACTAGTGAATCTAATGTAACACACACCCATACAATGTGCACCACCTCCTGATGTTTTTCTCACTCCTACTAGGGAATGTAATGTAACACACACCCATACCATGCGCACCACTGCGTGATGATTTTTTCACTCCTACTAGTGAATCTAATGTAACAAACACCCATACAATGCGCACCACTCAGTGATGTTTTTCTCACTCCTACTAGTGAATGTAATGTAACACACACCCATACAATGCGCACCACCCCGTGATGATTTTCTCACTCCTACTAGTGAATCTAATGTAACAAACACCCATACAATGCGCACCACCCCGTGATGTTTTTCTCACTCCTACTAGTGAATGTAATGTAACAAACACCCATACAATGCGCACCACCCCGTGATGTTTTTCTCACTCCTACTAGTGAATGTAATGTAACACACACCCATACAATGCGCACCACCCCGTGAATTTTTTCTCACTCCTACTAGTGAATGTAATGTAACACACACCCATACAATGCGCACCACCCCCTGATGTTTTTCTTACTCCTACTAGTGAATGTAATGTAACACACACCCATACCATGCGCACCACCCCGTGATGATTTTCTCAATCCTACTAGTGAATCTAATGTAACAAACACCCATACAATGCGCACCACCCCGTGATGTTTTTCTCACTCCTACTAGTGATTCTAATGTAACACACACCCATACAATGCGCACCACCCCGTGATGTTTTTCTCACTCCTACTAGTGAATGTAATGTAACACACACCCATACAATGCGCACCACCCCGTGATGTTTTTCTCACTCCTACTAGTGAATGTAATGTAACACACACCCATACAATGCGCACCACCCCGTGATGTTTTTCTCACTCCTACTAGTGCATGTAATGTAACACACACCCATACAATGCGCACCACCCCGTGATGATTTTCTCACTCCTACTAGTGAATCTAATGTAACAAACACCCATACAATGCGCACCACCCCGTGATGTTTTTCTCACTCCTACTAGTGAATGTAATGTAACAAACACCCATACAATGCGCACCACCCCGTGATGTTTTTCTCACTCCTACTAGTGAATGTAATGTAACACACACCGATACAATGCGCACCACCCCGTGATGTTTTTCTCACTCCTATTAGTGAATGTAATGTAACAAACACCCATACAATGCGCACCACCCCGTGATGTTTTTCTCACTCCTACTAGTGAATCTAATGTAACACACACCCATACAATGCGCACCACCCCGTGATGTTTTTCTCACTCCTATTAGTGAATCTAATGTAACACACACCCATACAAGGCGCACCACCCCCTGATGTTTTTCTCACTCCTACTAGTGAATGTAATGTAACACACACCCATACAATGCGTACCACCCCGTGATGTTTTTCTCACTCTTACTAGTGAATGTAATGTAACACACACCCATACAATGCGCACCACCCCGTGATGTTTTTCTCACTCCTACTAGTGAATGTAATGTAACACACACCCATACAATGCGCACCACCCCGTGATGTTTTTCTCACTCCTACTAGTGAATGTAATGTAACACACACCCATACAATGCGCACCACCCCGTGATGTTTTTCTCACTGCTACTAGTGAATGTAATGTAACACACACCCATACAATGCGCACCACCCCGTGATGTTTTTCTCACTCCTACTAGTGAATGTAATGTAACACACACCTATACAATGCGCACCACCCCGTGATGTTTTTCTCACTCCTACTAGTGAATGTAATGTAACACACACCCATACAATGCGCACCACCCCGTGATGTTTTTCTCACTCCTACTAGTGAATGTAATGTAACACACACCCATACAATGCGCACCACCCCGTGATGTTTTTCTCACTGCTACTAGTGAATCTAATGTAACACACACCCATACAATGCGCACCACCCCGTGATGTTTTTCTCACTCCTACTAGTGAATCTAATGTAACACACACCCATACAATGCGCACCACCCCCTGATGTTTTTTTCACTCCTACTAGTGAATGTAATGTAACACACACCCATACCATGCGCACCACTGCGTGATGATTTTTTCACTCCTACTAGTGAATCTAATGTAACAAACACCCATACATGTGCACCACCCAGTGATGTTTTTCTCACTCCTACTAGTGAATGTCATGTAACACACACCCATACAATGCGCACCACCCCGTGATGATTTTCTCACTCCTACTAGTGAATCTAATGTAACAAACACCCATACAATGCGCACCACCCCGTGATGTTTTTCTCACTCCTACTAGTGAATGTAATGTAACACACACCCATACAATGCACACCACCCCGTGATGTTTTTCTCACTCCTACTAGTGAATGTAATGTAACACACACCCATACAATGCGCACCACCCCGTGATGTTTTTCTCACTCCTACTAGTGAATGTAATGTAACAAACACCCATACAATGCGCACCACCCCGTGATGTTTTTCTCACTCCTACTAGTGAATCTAATGTAACACACACCCATACAATGCGCACCACCCCGTGATGTTTTTCTCACTCCTACTAGTGAATCTAATGTAACACACACCCATACAATGCGCACCACCCCGTGATGTTTTTCTCACTGCTACTAGTGAATCTAATGTAACACACACCCATACAATGCGCACCACCCCGTGATGTTTTTCTCACTCCTACTAGTGAATCTAATGTAACACACACCCATACAATGCGCACAACCCCCTGATGTTTTTCTCACTCCTACTAGTGAATGTAATGTAACACACACCCATACAATGCGCACCACTGCGTGATGATTTTTTCACTCCTACTACTGAATCTAATGTAACAAACACCCATACAATGCGCACCACCCAGTGATGTTTTTCTCACTCCTACTAGTGAATGTAATGTAACACACACCCATACAATGCGCACCACCCCGTGATGTTTTTCTCACTCCTACTAGTGAATGTAATGTAACACACACCCATACAATGCGCACCACCCCGTGATGTTTTTCTCACTCCTACTAGTGAATGTAATGTAACACACACCGATACAATGCGCACCACCCCGTGATGTTTTTCTCACTCCTATTAGTGAATGTAATGTAACAAACACCCATACAATGCGCACCACCCCGTGATGTTTTTCTCACTCCTACTAGTGAATCTAATGTAACACACACCCATACAATGCGCACCACCCCGTGATGTTTTTCTCACTCCTATTAGTGAATCTAATGTAACACACACCCATACAAGGCGCACCACCCCATGATGTTTTTCTCACTCCTACTAGTGAATGTAATGTAACACACACCCATACAATGCGTACCACCCCGTGATGTTTTTCTCACTCTTACTAGTGAATGTAATGTAACACACACCCATACAATGCGCACCACCCCGTGATGTTTTTCTCACTCCTACTAGTGAATGTAATGTAACACACACCCATACAATGCGCACCACCCCGTGATGTTTTTCTCACTCCTACTAGTGAATGTAATGTAACACACACCCATACAATGCGCACCACCCCGTGATGTTTTTCTCACTGCTACTAGTGAATGTAATGTAACACACACCCATACAATGCGCACCACCCCGTGATGTTTTTCTCACTCCTACTAGTGAATGTAATGTAACACACACCTATACAATGCGCACCACCCCGTGATGTTTTTCTCACTCCTACTAGTGAATGTAATGTAACACACACCCATACAATGCGCACCACCCCGTGATGTTTTTCTCACTCCTACTAGTGAATGTAATGTAACACACACCCATACAATGCGCACCACCCCGTGATGTTTTTCTCACTGCTACTAGTGAATCTAATGTAACACACACCCATACAATGCGCACCACCCCGTGATGTTTTTCTCACTCCTACTAGTGAATCTAATGTAACACACACCCATACAATGCGCACCACCCCCTGATGTTTTTTTCACTCCTACTAGTGAATGTAATGTAACACACACCCATACCATGCGCACCACTGCGTGATGATTTTTTCACTCCTACTAGTGAATCTAATGTAACAAACACCCATACATGTGCACCACCCAGTGATGTTTTTCTCACTCCTACTAGTGAATGTCATGTAACACACACCCATACAATGCGCACCACCCCGTGATGATTTTCTCACTCCTACTAGTGAATCTAATGTAACAAACACCCATACAATGCGCACCACCCCGTGATGTTTTTCTCACTCCTACTAGTCAATGTAATGTAACAAACACCCATACAATGCGCACCACCCCGTGATGTTTTTCTCACTCCTACTAGTGAATCTAATGTAACACACACCCATACAATGCGCACCACCCCGTGATGATTTTCTCACTCCTACTAGTGAATCTAATGTAACAAACACCCATACAATGCGCACCACCCCGTGATGTTTTTCTCACTCCTATTAGTGAATGTAATGTAACAAACACCCATACAATGCGCACCACCCCGTGATGTTTTTCTCACTCCTACTAGTGAATCTAATGTAACACACACCCATACAATGTGCACCACCCCGTGATGTTTTTCTCACTCCTACTAGTGAATCTAATGTAACACACACTCATACAATGCGCACCACCCCCTGATGTTTTTCTCACTCCTACTAGTGAATGTAATGTAACACACACCCATACAATGCGCACCACCCCGTGATGTTTTTCTCACTCCTACTAGTGAATGTAATGTAACACACACCCATACAATGCACACCACCCCGTGATGTTTTTCTCACTCCTACTAGTGAATGTAATGTAACACACACCCATACAATGCGCACCACCCCGTGATGTTTTTCTCACTCCTACTAGTGAATGTAATGTAACAAACACCCATACAATGCGCACCACCCCGTGATGTTTTTCTCACTCCTACTAGTGAATGTAATGTAACACACACCCATACAATGCGCACCACCCCGTGATGTTTTTCTCACTCCTACTAGTGAATGTAATGTAACACACACCCATACAATGCGCACCACCCCGTGATGTTTTTCTCACTGCTACTAGTGAATCTAATGTAACACACACCCATACAATGCGCACCACCCCGTGATGTTTTTCTCACTCCTACTAGTGAATCTAATGTAACACACACCCATACAATGCGCACCACCCCCTGATGTTTTTCTCACTCCTACTAGTGAATGTAATGTAACACACACCCATACAATGCGCACCACTGCGTGATGATTTTTTCACTCCTACTAGTGAATCTAATGTAACAAACACCCATACAATGCGCACCACCCAGTGATGTTTTTCTCACTCCTACTAGTGAATGTAATGTAACACACACCCATACAATGCGCACCGCCCCGTGATGTTTTTCTCACTCCTACTAGTGAATGTAATGTAACACACACCCATACAATGCGCACCACCCCGTGATGTTTTTCTCACTCCTACTAGTGAATGTAATGTAACACACACCGATACAATGCGCACCACCCCGTGATGTTTTTCTCACTCCTATTAGTGAATGTAATGTAACAAACACCCATACAATGCGCACCACCCCGTGATGTTTTTCTCACTCCTACTAGTGAATCTAATGTAACACACACCCATACAATGCGCACCACCCCGTGATGTTTTTCTCACTCCTATTAGTGAATCTAATGTAACACACACCCATACAAGGCGCACCACCCCCTGATGTTTTTCTCACTCCTACTAGTGAATGTAATGTAACACACACCCATACAATGCGTACCACCCCGTGATGTTTTTCTCACTCTTACTAGTGAATGTAATGTAACACACACCCATACAATGCGCACCACCCCGTGATGTTTTTCTCACTCCTACTAGTGAATGTAATGTAACACACACCCATACAATGCGCACCACCCCGTGATGTTTTTCTCACTCCTACTAGTGAATGTAATGTAACACACACCCATACAATGCGCACCACCCCGTGATGTTTTTCTCACTGCTACTAGTGAATGTAATGTAACACACACCCATACAATGCGCACCACCCCGTGATGTTTTTCTCACTCCTACTAGTGAATGTAATGTAACACACACCTATACAATGCGCACCACCCCGTGATGTTTTTCTCACTCCTACTAGTGAATGTAATGTAACACACACCCATACAATGCGCACCACCCCGTGATGTTTTTCTCACTCCTACTAGTGAATGTAATGTAACACACACCCATACAATGCGCACCACCCCGTGATGTTTTTCTCACTGCTACTAGTGAATCTAATGTAACACACACCCATACAATGCGCACCACCCCGTGATGTTTTTCTCACTCCTACTAGTGAATCTAATGTAACACACACCCATACAATGCGCACCACCCCCTGATGTTTTTTTCACTCCTACTAGTGAATGTAATGTAACACACACCCATACCATGCGCACCACTGCGTGATGATTTTTTCACTCCTACTAGTGAATCTAATGTAACAAACACCCATACATGTGCACCACCCAGTGATGTTTTTCTCACTCCTACTAGTGAATGTCATGTAACACACACCCATACAATGCGCACCACCCCGTGATGATTTTCTCACTCCTACTAGTGAATCTAATGTAACAAACACCCATACAATGCGCACCACCCCGTGATGTTTTTCTCACTCCTACTAGTCAATGTAATGTAACAAACACCCATACAATGCGCACCACCCCGTGATGTTTTTCTCACTCCTACTAGTGAATCTAATGTAACACACACCCATACAATGCGCACCACCCCGTGATGTTTTTCTCACTCCTACTAGTGAATGTAATGTAACACACACCCATACAATGCGCACCACCCCGTGATGTTTTTCTCACTCCTACTAGTGAATGTAATGTAACAAACACCCATACAATGCGCACCACCCCGTGATGTTTTTCTCACACCTACTAGTGAATCTAATGTAACACACACCCATACAATGCGCACCACCCAGTGATGTTTTTCTCACTCCTACTAGTGAATCTAATGTAACACACACCCATACAAGGCGCACCACCCCCTGATGTTTTTCTCACTCCTACTAGTGAATGTAATGTAACACACACCCATACCATGCGCACCACTGCGTGATGATTTTCTCACTCCTACTAGTGAATCTAATGTAACAAACACCCATACAATGCGCACCACCCCTGATGATTTTCTCACTCCTACTAGTGAATGTAATGTAACACACACCCATACAATGCGCACCACCCCGTGATGATTTTCTCACTCCTAATAGTGAATCTAATGTAACAAACACCCATACAATGCGCACCACCCCGTGATGTTTTTCTCACTCCTACTAGTGAATGTAATGTAACAAACACCCATACAATGCGCACCACCCCGTGATGTTTTTCTCACTCCTACTAGTGAATGTAGTGTAACACACACCCATACAATGCGCACCACCCCGTGATGTTTTTCTCACTCCTACTAGTGAATGTAATGTAACACACACCCATACAATGCGCACCACCCCGTGATGTTTTTCTCACTGCTACTAGTAAATCTAATGTAACACACACCCATACAATAAGCACCACCCCGTGATGTTTTTCTCACTCCTACTAGTGAATGTAATGTAAGACACACCCATACAATGCGCACCACCCCGTGATGTTTTTCTCACTCCTACTAGTGAATGTAATGTAACACACACCCATACAATGCGCACCACCCCGTGATGTTTTTCTCACTCCTACTAGTGAATGTAACGTAACACACCCATACAATGCGCACCACCCCGTGATGTTTTTCTCACTCCTACTAGTGAATGTAATGTAACACACACCCATACAATGCGTACCACCCCGTGATGTTTTTCTCACTCTTACTAGTGAATGTAATGTAACACACACCCATACAATGCGCACCACCCCGTGATGTTTTTCTCACTCCTACTAGTGAATGTAATGTAACACACACCCATACAATGCGCACCACCCCGTGATGTTTTTCTCACTCCTACTAGTGAATGTAATGTAACACACACCCATACAATGCGCACCACCCCGTGATGTTTTTCTCACTGCTACTAGTGAATCTAATGTAACACACACCCATACAATGCGCACCACCCCGTGATGTTTTTCTCACTCCTACTAGTGAATGTAATGTAACACACACCTACACAATGCGCACCACCCCGTGATGTTTTTCTCACTCCTACTAGTGAATCTAATGTAACACACACCCATACAATGCGCACCACCCCGTGATGTTTTTCTCACTCCTACTAGTGAATCTAATGTAACACACACCCATACAATGCGCACCACCCCCTGATGTTTTTCTCACTCCTACTAGGGAATGTAATGTAACACACACCCATACCATGCGCACCACTGCGTGATGATTTTTTCACTCCTACTAGTGAATCTAATGTAACAAACACCCATACAATGCGCACCACCCAGTGATGTTTTTCTCACTCCTACTAGTGAATGTAATGTAACACACACCCATACAATGCGCACCACCCCGTGATGATTTTCTCACTCCTACTAGTGAATCTAATGTAACAAACACCCATACAATGCGCACCACCCCGTGATGTTTTTCTCACTCCTACTAGTGAATGTAATGTAACAAACACCCATACAATGCGCACCACCCCGTGATGTTTTTCTCACTCCTACTAGTGAATGTAATGTAACACACACCCATACAATGCGCACCACCCCGTGAATTTTTTCTCACTCCTACTAGTGAATGTAATGTAACACACACCCATACAATGCGCACCACCCCCTGATGTTTTTCTTACTCCTACTAGTGAATGTAATGTAACACACACCCATACCATGCGCACCACCCCGTGATGATTTTCTCACTCCTACTAGTGAATCTAATGTAACAAACACCCATACAATGCGCACCACCCCGTGATGTTTTTCTCACTCCTACTAGTGATTCTAATGTAACACACACCCATACAATGGGCACCACCCCGTGATGTTTTTCTCACTCCTACTAGTGAATGTAATGTAACACACACCCATACAATGCGCACCACCCCGTGATGTTTTTCTCACTCCTACTAGTGAATGTAATGTAACACACACCCATACAATGCGCACCACCCCGTGATGTTTTTCTCACTCCTACTAGTGAATGTAATGTAACACACACCCATACAATGCGCACCACCCCGTGATGTTTTTCTCACTCCTACTAGTGAATGTAATGTAACACACACCCATACAATGCGCACCACCCCGTGATGTTTTTCTCACTCCTACTAGTGAATGTAATGTAACACACACCCATACAATGCGCACCACCCCGTGATGATTTTCTCACTCCTACTAGTGAATCTAATGTAACAAACACCCATACAATGCGCACCACCCCGTGATGTTTTTCTCACTCCTACTAGTGAATGTAATGTAACACACACCTATACAATGCGCACCACCCCGTGATGTTTTTCTCACTCCTACTAGTGAATGTAATGTAACACACACCCATACAATGCGCACCACCCCGTGATGTTTTTCTCACTCCTACTAGTGAATGTAATGTAACACACACCCATACAATGCGCACCACCCCGTGATGTTTTTCTCACTGCTACTAGTGAATCTAATGTAACAAACACCCATACAATGCGCACCACCCCGTGATGTTTTTCTCACTCCTACTAGTGAATCTAATGTAACACACACCCATACAATGCGCACCACCCCCTGATGTTTTTTTCACTCCTACTAGTGAATGTAATGTAACACACACCCATACCATGCGCACCACTGCGTGATGATTTTTTCACTCCTACTAGTGAATCTAATGTAACAAACACCCATACATGTGCACCACCCAGTGATGTTTTTCTCACTCCTACTAGTGAATGTCATGTAACACACACCCATACAATGCGCACCACCCCGTGATGATTTTCTCACTCCTACTACTGAATCTAATGTAACAAACACCCATACAATGCGCACCACCCCGTGATGTTTTTCTCACTCCTACTAGTCAATGTAATGTAACAAACACCCATAAAATGCGCACCACCCCGTGATGTTTTTCTCACTCCTACTAGTGAATCTAATGTAACACACACCCATACAATGCGCACCACCCCGTGATGTTTTTCTCACTCCTACTAGTGAATGTAATGTAACACACACCCATACAATGCGCACCACCCCGTGATGTTTTTCTCACTCCTACTAGTGAATGTAATGTAACAAACACCCATACAATGCGCACCACCCCGTGATGTTTTTCTCACTCCTACTAGTGAATCTAATGTAACACACACCCATACAATGCGCACCACCCAGTGATGTTTTTCTCACTCCTACTAGTGAATCTAATGTAACACACACCCATACAAGGCGCACCACCCCGTGATGTTTTTCTCACTCCTACTAGTGAATGTAATGTAACACACACCCATACCATGCGCACCACTGCGTGATGATTTTCTCACTCCTACTAGTGAATCTAATGTAACAAACACCCATACAATGCGCACCACCCCTGATGATTTTCTCACTCCTACTAGTGAATGTAATGTAACACACACCCATACAATGCGCACCACCCCGTGATGATTTTCTCACTCCTACTAGTGAATCTAATGTAACAAACACCCATACAATGCGCACCACCCCGTGATGTTTTTCTCACTCCTACTAGTGAATGTAGTGTAACACACACCCATACAATGCGCACCACCCCGTGATGTTTTTCTCACTCCTACTAGTGAATGTAATGTAACACACACCCATACAATGCGCACCACCCCGTGATGTTTTTCTCACTGCTACTAGTGAATCTAATGTAACACACACCCATACAATAAGCACCACCCCGTGATGTTTTTCTCACTCCTACTAGTGAATGTAATGTAACACACACCCATACAATGCGCACCACCCCGTGATGTTTTTCTCACTCCTACTAGTGAATGTAATGTAACACACACCCATACAATGCGCACCACCCCGTGATGTTTTTCTCAATCCTACTAGTGAATGTAACGTAACACACCCATACAATGCGCACCACCCCGTGATGTTTTTCTCACTCCTACTAGTGAATGTAATGTAACACACACCCATACAATGCGTACCACCCCGTGATGTTTTTCTCACTCTTACTAGTGAATGTAATGTAACACACACCCATACAATGCGCACCACCCCGTGATGTTTTTCTCACTCCTACTAGTGAATGTAATGTAACACACACCCATACAATGCGCACCACCCCGTGATGTTTTTCTCACTCCTACTAGTGAATGTAATGTAACACACACCCATACAATGCGCACCACCCCGTGATGTTTTTCTCACTGCTACTAGTGAATCTAATGTAACACACACCCATACAATGCGCACCACCCCGTGATGTTTTTCTCACTCCTACTAGTGAATGTAATGTAACACACACCTATACAATGCGCACCACCCCGTGATGTTTTTCTCACTCCTACTAGTGAATCTAATGTAACACACACCCATACAATGCGCACCACCCCGTGATGTTTTTCTCACTCCTACTAGTGAATCTAATGTAACACACACACATACAATGCGCACCACCCCCTGATGTTTTTCTCACTCCTACTAGGGAATGTAATGTAACACACACCCATACCATGCGCACCACTGCGTGATGATTTTTTCACTCCTACTAGTGAATCTAATGTAACAAACACCCATACAATGCGCACCACCCAGTGATGTTTTTCTCACTCCTACTAGTGAATGTAATGTAACACACACCCATACAATGCGCACCACCCCGTGATGATTTTCTCACTCCTACTAGTGAATCTAATGTAACAAACACCCATACAATGCGCACCACCCCGTGATGTTTTTCTCACTCCTACTAGTGAATGTAATGTAACAAACACCCATACAATGCGCACCACCCCGTGATGTTTTTCTCACTCCTACTAGTGAATGTAATGTAACACACACCCATACAATGCGCACCACCCCGTGAATTTTTTCTCACTCCTACTAGTGAATGTAATGTAACACACACCCATACAATGCGCACCACCCCCTGATGTTTTTCTTACTCCTACTAGTGAATGTAATGTAACACACACCCATACCATGCGCACCACCCCGTGATGATTTTCTCACTCCTACTAGTGAATCTAATGTAACAAACACCCATACAATGTGCACCACCCCGTGATGTTTTTCTCACTCCTACTAGTGATTCTAATGTAACACACACCCATACAATGGGCACCACCCCGTGATGTTTTTCTCACTCCTACTAGTGAATGTAATGTAACACACACCCATACAATGCGCACCACCCCGTGATGTTTTTCTCACTCCTACTAGTGAATGTAATGTAACACACACCCATACAATGCGCACCACCCCGTGATGTTTTTCTCACTCCTACTAGTGAATGTAATGTAACACACACCCATACAATGCGCACCACCCCGTGATGTTTTTCTCACTCCTACTAGTGAATGTAATGTAACACACACCCATACAATGCGCACCACCCCGTGATGTTTTTCTCACTCCTACTAGTGAATGTAATGTAACACACACCCATACAATGCGCACCACCCCGTGATGATATTCTCACTCCTACTAGTGAATCTAATGTAACAAACACCCATACAATGCGCACCACCCCGTGATGTTTTTCTCACTCCTACTAGTGAATGTAATGTAACAAACACCCATACCATGCACACCACCCCGTGATGTTTTTCTCACTCCTACTAGTGAATGTAATGTAACACACACCCATACCATGCGCACCACCGCGTGATGATTTTCTCTCTCCTACTAGTGAATCTAATGTAACAAACACACATACAATGCGCACCACCCCGTGATGTTTTTCTCACTCCTACTAGTGAATGTAATGTAACACACACCCATATAATGCGCACCACCCCGTGATGATTTTCTCACTCCTACTAGTGAATCTAATGTAACAAACACCCATACAATGCGCACCACCCCGTGATGTTTTTCTCACTCCTACTAGTGAATGTAATGTAACAAACACCCATACAATGCGCACCACCCCGTGATGTTTTTCTCACTCCTACTAGTGAATCTAATGTAACACACACCCATACAATGCGCACCACCCCGTGATGTTTTTCTCACTCCTACTAGTGATTCTAATGTAACACACACCCATAAAATGCGCACCACCCCCTGATGTTTTTCTCACTCCTACTAGTGAATGTAATGTAACACACACCCATACCATGCGCACCACCCCGTGATGATTTTCTCACTCCTACTAGTGAATCTAATGTAACAAACACCCATACCATGCGCACCACCCCGTGATGTTTTTCTCACTCCTACTAGTGAATGTAATGTAACACACACTCATACAATGCGCACCACCCCGTGATGTTTTTCTCACTCCTACTAGTGAATGTAATGTAACACACACCCATACAATGCGCACCACCCCGTGATGTTTTTCTCACTCCTACTAGTGAATCTAATGTAACACACACCCATACAATGCGCACCACCCCGTGATGTTTTTCTCACTGCTACTAGTGTATCTAATGTAACACACCGATACAATTCGCACCACCCCGTGATGTTTTTCTCACTCCTACTAGTGAATGTAATGTAACACACACCCATACAATGCGCACCACCCCGTGATGTTTTTCTCACTCCTACTAGTGAATGTAATGTAACACACACCCATACAATGCGCACCACCCCGTGATGTTTTTCTCACTGCTACTAGTGAATGTAATGTAACAAACACCCATACAATGCGCACCACCCCGTGATGTTTTTCTCACTCCTACTAGTGAATGTAATGTAACACACACCCATACAAGACGCACCACCCCGTGATGTTTTTCTCACTCCTACTAGTGAATCTAATGTAACACACACCCATACAATGCGCACCACCCCGTGATGTTTTTCTCACTCCTACTAGTGAATCTAATGTAACACACACCCATACAATGCGCACCACCCCGTGATGATTTTCTCACTCCTACTAGTGAATCTAATGTAACAAACACCCATACAATGCGCACCACCCCGTGATGTTTTTCTCACTCCTATTAGTGAATGTAATGTAACAAACACCCATACAATGTGCACCACCCCGTGATGTTTTTCTCACTCCTACTAGTGAATCTAATGTAACACACACCCATACAATGGGCACCACCCCGTGATGTTTTTCTCACTCCTACTAGTGAATGTAATGTAACACACACCCATACAATGCGCACCACCCCGTGATGTTTTTCTCACTCCTACTAGTGATTCTAATGTAACACACACCCATACAATGCGCACCACCCCGTGATGTTTTTCTCACTCCTACTAGTGAATGTAATGTAACACACACCCATACAATGCGCACCACCCCGTGATGTTTTTCTCACTCCTACTAGTGAATGTAATGTAACACACACCCATACAATGCACACCACCCCGTGATGTTTTTCTCACTCCTACTAGTGAATGTAATGCAACACACACCCATACAATGCGCACCACCCCGTGATGTTTTTCTCACTCCTACTAGTGAATGTAATGTAACAAACACCCATACAATGCGCACCACCCCGTGATGTTTTTCTCAGTCCTACTAGTGAATGTAATGTAACACACACCCATACAATGCGCACCACCCCGTGATGTTTTTCTCACTCCTACTAGTGAATGTAATGTAACACACACCCATACAATGCGCACCACCCCGTGATGTTTTTCTCACTGCTACTAGTGAATCTAATGTAACACACACCCATACAATGCGCACCACCCCGTGATGTTTTTCTCACTCCTACTAGTGAATCTAATGTAACACACACCCATACAATGCGCACCACCCCCTGATGTTTTTCTCACTCCTACTAGTGAATGTAATGTAACACACACCCATACAATGCGCACCACTGCGTGATGATTTTTTCACTCCTACTAGTGAATCTAATGTAACAAACACCCATACAATGCGCACCACCCAGTGATGTTTTTCTCACTCCTACTAGTGAATGTAATGTAACACACACCCATACAATGCGCACCGCCCCGTGATGTTTTTCTCACTCCTACTAGTGAATGTAATGTAACACACACCCATACAATGCGCACCACCCCGTGATGTTTTTCTCACTCCTACTAGTGAATGTAATGTAACACACACCGATACAATGCGCACCACCCCGTGATGTTTTTCTCACTCCTATTAGTGAATGTAATGTAACAAACACCCATACAATGCGCACCACCCCGTGATGTTTTTCTCACTCCTACTAGTGAATCTAATGTAACACACACCCATACAATGCGCACCACCCCGTGATGTTTTTCTCACTCCTATTAGTGAATCTAATGTAACACACACCCATACAAGGCGCACCACCCCCTGATGTTTTTCTCACTCCTACTAGTGAATGTAATGTAACACACACCCATACAATGCGTACCACCCCGTGATGTTTTTCTCACTCTTACTAGTGAATGTAATGTAACACACACCCATACAATGCGCACCACCCCGTGATGTTTTTCTCACTCCTACTAGTGAATGTAATGTAACACACACCTATACAATGCGCACCACCCCGTGATGTTTTTCTCACTCCTACTAGTGAATGTAATGTAACACACACCCATACAATGCGCACCACCCCGTGATGTTTTTCTCACTCCTACTAGTGAATGTAATGTAACACACACCCATACAATGCGCACCACCCCGTGATGTTTTTCTCACTGCTACTAGTGAATCTAATGTAACACACACCCATACAATGCGCACCACCCCGTGATGTTTTTCTCACTCCTACTAGTGAATCTAATGTAACACACACCCATACAATGCGCACCACCCCCTGATGTTTTTTTCACTCCTACTAGTGAATGTAATGTAACACACACCCATACCATGCGCACCACTGCGTGATGATTTTTTCACTCCTACTAGTGAATCTAATGTAACAAACACCCATACATGTGCACCACCCAGTGATGTTTTTCTCACTCCTACTAGTGAATGTCATGTAACACACACCCATACAATGCGCACCACCCCGTGATGATTTTCTCACTCCTACTAGTGAATCTAATGTAACAAACACCCATACAATGCGCACCACCCCGTGATGTTTTTCTCACTCCTACTAGTCAATGTAATGTAACAAACACCCATACAATGCGCACCACCCCGTGATGTTTTTCTCACTCCTACTAGTGAATCTAATGTAACACACACCCATACAATGCGCACCACCCCGTGATGTTTTTCTCACTCCTACTAGTGAATGTAATGTAACACACACCCATACAATGCGCACCACCCCGTGATGTTTTTCTCACTCCTACTAGTGAATGTAATGTAACAAACACCCATACAATGCGCACCACCCCGTGATGTTTTTCTCACACCTACTAGTGAATCTAATGTAACACACACCCATACAATGCGCACCACCCAGTGATGTTTTTCTCACTCCTACTAGTGAATCTAATGTAACACACACCCATACAAGGCGCACCACCCCGTGAATTTTTTCTCACTCCTACTAGTGAATGTAATGTAACACACACCCATACCATGCGCACCACTGCGTGATGATTTTCTCACTCCTACTAGTGAATCTAATGTAACAAACACCCATACAATGCGCACCACCCCTGATGATTTTCTCACTCCTACTAGTGAATGTAATGTAACACACACCCATACAATGCGCACCACCCCGTGATGATTTTCTCACTCCTACTAGTGAATCTAATGTAACAAACACCCATACAATGCGCACCACCCCGTGATGTTTTTCTCACTCCTACTAGTGAATGTAATGTAACAAACACCCATACAATGCGCACCACCCCGTGATGTTTTTCTCACTCCTACTAGTGAATGTAGTGTAACACACACCCATACAATGCGCACCACCCCGTGATGTTTTTCTCACTCCTACTAGTGAATGTAATGTAACACACACCCATACAATGCGCACCACCCCGTGATGTTTTTCTCACTGCTACTAGTGAATCTAATGTAACACACACCCATACAATAAGCACCACCCCGTGATGTTTTTCTCACTCCTACTAGTGAATGTAATGTAAGACACACCCATACAATGCGCACCACCCCGTGATGTTTTTCTCACTCCTACTAGTGAATGTAATGTAACACACACCCATACAATGCGCACCACCCCGTGATGTTTTTCTCACTCCTACTAGTGAATGTAACGTAACACACCCATACAATGCGCACCACCCCGTGATGTTTTTCTCACTCCTACTAGTGAATGTAATGTAACACACACCCATACAATGCGTACCACCCCGTGATGTTTTTCTCACTCTTACTAGTGAATGTAATGTAACACACACCCATACAATGCGCACCACCCCGTGATGTTTTTCTCACTCCTACTAGTGAATGTAATGTAACACACACCCATACAATGCGCACCACCCCGTGATGTTTTTCTCACTCCTACTAGTGAATGTAATGTAACACACACCCATACAATGCGCACCACCCCGTGATGTTTTTCTCACTGCTACTAGTGAATCTAATGTAACACACACCCATACAATGCGCACCACCCCGTGATGTTTTTCTCACTCCTACTAGTGAATGTAATGTAACACACACCTACACAATGCGCACCACCCCGTGATGTTTTTCTCACTCCTACTAGTGAATCTAATGTAACACACACCCATACAATGCGCACCACCCCGTGATGTTTTTCTCACTCCTACTAGTGAATCTAATGTAACACACACCCATACAATGCGCACCACCCCCTGATGTTTTTCTCACTCCTACTAGGGAATGTAATGTAACACACACCCATACCATGCGCACCACTGCGTGATGATTTTTTCACTCCTACTAGTGAATCTAATGTAACAAACACCCATACAATGCGCACCACCCAGTGATGTTTTTCTCACTCCTACTAGTGAATGTAATGTAACACACACCCATACAATGCGCACCACCCCGTGATGATTTTCTCACTCCTACTAGTGAATCTAATGTAACAAACACCCATACAATGCGCACCACCCCGTGATGTTTTTCTCACTCCTACTAGTGAATCTAATGTAACAAACACCCATACAATGCGCACCACCCCGTGATGTTTTTCTCACTCCTACTAGTGAATGTAATGTAACACACACCCATACAATGCGCACCACCCCGTGAATTTTTTCTCACTCCTACTAGTGAATGTAATGTAACACACACCCATACAATGCGCACCACCCCCTGATGTTTTTCTTACTCCTACTAGTGAATGTAATGTAACACACACCCATACCATGCGCACCACCCCGTGATGATTTTCTCACTCCTACTAGTGAATCTAATGTAACAAACACCCATACAATGCGCACCACCCCGTGATGTTTTTCTCACTCCTACTAGTGATTCTAATGTAACACACACCCATACAATGGGCACCACCCCGTGATGTTTTTCTCACTCCTACTAGTGAATGTAATGTAACACACACCCATACAATGCGCACCACCCCGTGATGTTTTTCTCACTCCTACTAGTGAATGTAATGTAACACACACCCATACAATGCGCACCACCCCGTGATGTTTTTCTCACTCCTACTAGTGAATGTAATGTAACACACACCCATACAATGCGCACCACCCCGTGATGTTTTTCTCACTCCTACTAGTGAATGTAATGTAACACACACCCATACAATGCGCACCACCCCGTGATGTTTTTCTCACTCCTACTAGTGAATGTAATGTAACACACACCCATACAATGCGCACCACCCCGTGATGATTTTCTCACTCCTACTAGTGAATCTAATGTAACAAACACCCATACAATGCGCACCACCCCGTGATGTTTTTCTCACTCCTACTAGTGAATGTAATGTAACACACACCTATACAATGCGCACCACCCCGTGATGTTTTTCTCACTCCTACTAGTGAATGTAATGTAACACACACCCATACAATGCGCACCACCCCGTGATGTTTTTCTCACTCCTACTAGTGAATGTAATGTAACACACACCCATACAATGCGCACCACCCCGTGATGTTTTTCTCACTGCTACTAGTGAATCTAATGTAACACACACCCATACAATGCGCACCACCCCGTGATGTTTTTCTCACTCCTACTAGTGAATCTAATGTAACACACACCCATACAATGCGCACCACCCCCTGATGTTTTTTTCACTCCTACTAGTGAATGTAATGTAACACACACCCATACCATGCGCACCACTGCGTGATGATTTTTTCACTCCTACTAGTGAATCTAATGTAACAAACACCCATACATGTGCACCACCCAGTGATGTTTTTCTCACTCCTACTAGTGAATGTCATGTAACACACACCCATACAATGCGCACCACCCCGTGATGATTTTCTCACTCCTACTACTGAATCTAATGTAACAAACACCCATACAATGCGCACCACCCCGTGATGTTTTTCTCACTCCTACTAGTCAATGTAATGTAACAAACACCCATACAATGCGCACCACCCCGTGATGTTTTTCTCACTCCTACTAGTGAATCTAATGTAACACACACCCATACAATGCGCACCACCCCGTGATGTTTTTCTCACTCCTACTAGTGAATGTAATGTAACACACACCCATACAATGCGCACCACCCCGTGATGTTTTTCTCACTCCTACTAGTGAATGTAATGTAACAAACACCCATACAATGCGCACCACCCCGTGATGTTTTTCTCACTCCTACTAGTGAATCTAATGTAACACACACCCATACAATGCGCACCACCCAGTGATGTTTTTCTCACTCCTACTAGTGAATCTAATGTAACACACACCCATACAAGGCGCACCACCCCGTGATGTTTTTCTCACTCCTACTAGTGAATGTAATGTAACACACACCCATACCATGCGCACCACTGCGTGATGATTTTCTCACTCCTACTAGTGAATCTAATGTAACAAACACCCATACAATGCGCACCACCCCTGATGATTTTCTCACTCCTACTAGTGAATGTAATGTAACACACACCCATACAATGCGCACCACCCCGTGATGATTTTCTCACTCCTACTAGTGAATCTAATGTAACAAACACCCATACAATGCGCACCACCCCGTGATGTTTTTCTCACTCCTACTAGTGAATGTAATGTAACAAACACCCATACAATGCGCACCACCCCGTGATGTTTTTCTCACTCCTACTAGTGAATGTAGTGTAACACACACCCATACAATGCGCACCACCCCGTGATGTTTTTCTCACTCCTACTAGTGAATGTAATGTAACACACACCCATACAATGCGCACCACCCCGTGATGTTTTTCTCACTGCTACTAGTGAATCTAATGTAACACACACCCATACAATAAGCACCACCCCGTGATGTTTTTCTCACTCCTACTAGTGAATGTAATGTAACACACACCCATACAATGCGCACCACCCCGTGATGTTTTTCTCACTCCTACTAGTGAATGTAATGTAACACACACCCATACAATGCGCACCACCCCGTGATGTTTTTCTCAATCCTACTAGTGAATGTAACGTAACACACCCATACAATGCGCACCACCCCGTGATGTTTTTCTCACTCCTACTAGTGAATGTAATGTAACACACACCCATACAATGCGTACCACCCCGTGATGTTTTTCTCACTCTTACTAGTGAATGTAATGTAACACACACCCATACAATGCGCACCACCCCGTGATGTTTTTCTCACTCCTACTAGTGAATGTAATGTAACACACACCCATACAATGCGCACCACCCCGTGATGTTTTTCTCACTCCTACTAGTGAATGTAATGTAACACACACCCATACAATGCGCACCACCCCGTGATGTTTTTCTCACTGCTACTAGTGAATCTAATGTAACACACACCCATACAATGCGCACCACCCCGTGATGTTTTTCTCACTCCTACTAGTGAATGTAATGTAACACACACCTATACAATGCGCACCACCCCGTGATGTTTTTCTCACTCCTACTAGTGAATCTAATGTAACACACACCCATACAATGCGCACCACCCCGTGATGTTTTTCTCACTCCTACTAGTGAATCTAATGTAACACACACCCATACAATGCGCACCACCCCCTGATGTTTTTCTCACTCCTACTAGGGAATGTAATGTAACACACACCCATACCATGCGCACCACTGCGTGATGATTTTTTCACTCCTACTAGTGAATCTAATGTAACAAACACCCATACAATGCGCACCACCCAGTGATGTTTTTCTCACTCCTACTAGTGAATGTAATGTAACACACACCCATACAATGCGCACCACCCCGTGATGATTTTCTCACTCCTACTAGTGAATCTAATGTAACAAACACCCATACAATGCGCACCACCCCGTGATGTTTTTCTCACTCCTACTAGTGAATGTAATGTAACAAACACCCATACAATGCGCACCACCCCGTGATGTTTTTCTCACTCCTACTAGTGAATGTAATGTAACACACACCCATACAATGCGCACCACCCCGTGAATTTTTTCTCACTCCTACTAGTGAATGTAATGTAACACACACCCATACAATGCGCACCACCCCCTGATGTTTTTCTTACTCCTACTAGTGAATGTAATGTAACACACACCCATACCATGCGCACCACCCCGTGATGATTTTCTCACTCCTACTAGTGAATCTAATGTAACAAACACCCATACAATGCGCACCACCCCGTGATGTTTTTCTCACTCCTACTAGTGATTCTAATGTAACACACACCCATACAATGGGCACCACCCCGTGATGTTTTTCTCACTCCTACTAGTGAATGTAATGTAACACACACCCATACAATGCGCACCACCCCGTGATGTTTTTCTCACTCCTACTAGTGAATGTAATGTAACACACACCCATACAATGCGCACCACCCCGTGATGTTTTTCTCACTCCTACTAGTGAATGTAATGTAACACACACCCATACAATGCGCACCACCCCGTGATGTTTTTCTCACTCCTACTAGTGAATGTAATGTAACACACACCCATACAATGCGCACCACCCCGTGATGTTTTTCTCACTCCTACTAGTGAATGTAATGTAACACACACCCATACAATGCGCACCACCCCGTGATGATTTTCTCACTCCTACTAGTGAATCTAATGTAACAAACACCCATACAATGCGCACCACCCCGTGATGTTTTTCTCACTCCTACTAGTGAATGTAATGTAACAAACACCCATACCATGCACACCACCCCGTGATGTTTTTCTCACTCCTACTAGTGAATGTAATGTAACACACACCCATACCATGCGCACCACCGCGTGATGATTTTCTCTCTCCTACTAGTGAATCTAATGTAACAAACACACATACAATGCGCACCACCCCGTGATGTTTTTCTCACTCCTACTAGTGAATGTAATGTAACACACACCCATATAATGCGCACCACCCCGTGATGATTTTCTCACTCCTACTAGTGAATCTAATGTAACAAACACCCATACAATGCGCACCACCCCGTGATGTTTTTCTCACTCCTACTAGTGAATGTAATGTAACAAACACCCATACAATGCGCACCACCCCGTGATGTTTTTCTCACTCCTACTAGTGAATCTAATGTAACACACACCCATACAATGCGCACCACGCCGTGATGTTTTTCTCACTCCTACTAGTGATTCTAATGTAACACACACCCATAAAATGCGCACCACCCCCTGATGTTTTTCTCACTCCTACTAGTGAATGTAATGTAACACACACCCATACCATGCGCACCACCCCGTGATGATTTTCTCACTCCTACTAGTGAATCTAATGTAACAAACACCCATACCATGCGCACCACCCCGTGATGTTTTTCTCACTCCTACTAGTGAATGTAATGTAACACACACTCATACAATGCGCACCACCCCGTGATGTTTTTCTCACTCCTACTAGTGAATGTAATGTAACACACACCCATACAATGCGCACCACCCCGTGATGTTTTTCTCACTCCTACTAGTGAATCTAATGTAACACACACCCATACAATGCGCACCACCCCGTGATGTTTTTCTCACTGCTACTAGTGTATCTAATGTAACACACCGATACAATTCGCACCACCCCGTGATGTTTTTCTCACTCCTACTAGTGAATGTAATGTAACACACACCCATACAATGCGCACCACCCCGTGATGTTTTTCTCACTCCTACTAGTGAATGTAATGTAACACACACCCATACAATGCGCACCACCCCGTGATGTTTTTCTCACTGCTACTAGTGAATGTAATGTAACAAACACCCATACAATGCGCACCACCCCGTGATGTTTTTCTCACTCCTACTAGTGAATGTAATGTAACACACACCCATACAAGACGCACCACCCCGTGATGTTTTTCTCACTCCTACTAGTGAATCTAATGTAACACACACCCATACAATGCGCACCACCCCGTGATGTTTTTCTCACTGCTACTAGTGAATGTAACGTAACACACCCATACAATGCTCACCACACCGTGATGTTTTTCTCACTCCTACTAGTGAATGTAATGTAACACACACCAATACAATGCGCACCACGCCGTGATGTTTTTCTCACTCCTACTAGTGAATGTAATGTAACACACACCCATACAATGCGCACCACCCCGTGATGTTTTTCTCACTCCTACTAGTGAATGTAATGTAACACACACCCATACAATGCGCACCACCCCGTGATGATTTTCTCACTCCTACTAGTGAATCTAATGTAACACACGCATACAATGCGCACCACCCCGTGATGTTTTTCTCACTCCTACTAGTGAATGTAATGTAACACACACCCATACAATGCGCACCACCGCGTGATTATTTTCTCACTCCTACTAGTGAATCTAATGTAACAAACACCCATACAATGCGCACCACCCCGTGATGTTTTTCTCACTCCTACTAGTGAATGTAATGTAACACACACCCATACAATGCGCACCACTCCGTGATGATTTTCTCACTCCTACTAGTGAATCTAATGTAACAAACACCCATACAATGCGCACCACCCCGTGATGTTTTTCTCACTCCTACTAGTGAATGTAATGTAACAAACACCCATACAATGCGCACCACCCCGTGATGTTTTTCTCACTCCTACTAGTGAATCTAATGTAACACACACCCATACAATGCGCACCACCCCGTGATGTTTTTCTCACTCCTACTAGTGAATCTAATGTAACACACACCCATACAAGGCGCACCACCCCCTGATGTTTTTCTCACTCCTACTAGTGAATGTAATGTAACACACACCCATACAATGCGCACCACCCCGTGATGATTTTCTCACTCCTACTAGTGAATCTAATGTAACAAACACCCATACAATGCGCACCACCCCGTGATGTTTTTCTCACTCCTACTAGTGAATCTAATGTAACACACACCCATACAATGCGCACCACCCCGTGATGTTTTTCTCACTCCTACTAGTGAATCTAATGTAACAAACACCCATACAATGCCCACCACCCCGTGATAATTTTCTCACTCCTACTAGTGAATGTAATGTAACACACACCCATACAATGCGCACCACCCCGTGATGATTTTCTCACTCCTACTAGTGAATCTAATGTAACAAACACCCATACAATGCGCACTACCCCGTGATGTTTTTCTCACTCCTACTAGTGAAGGTAATGTAACACACACCCATACAATGCGCACCACCCCGTGATGTTTTTCTCACTCCTACTAGTGAATGTAATGTAACACACACCCATACAATGCGCACCACCCCGTGATGTTTTTCTCACTCCTACTAGTGCATGTAATGTAACACACACCCATACAATGCGCACCACCCCGTGATGATTTTCTCACTCCTACTAGTGAATCTAATGTAACAAACACCCATACAATGCGCACCACCCCGTGATGTTTTTCTCACTCCTACTAGTGAATGTAATGTAACAAACACCCATACAATGCGCACCACCCCGTGATGTTTTTCTCACTCCTACTAGTGAATCTAATGTAACACACACCCATACAATGTGCACCACCCCGTGATGTTTTTCTCACTCCTACTAGTGAATCTAATGTAACACACACCCATACAATGCGCACCACCCCGTGATGTTTTTCTCACTCCTACTAGTGAATGTAATGTAACACACACCCATACCATGCGCACCACTGCGTGATGATTTTCTCACTCCTACTAGTGAATCTAATGTAACAAACACCCATACAATGCGCACCACCCCGTGATGTTTTTCTCACACCTACTAGTGAATGTAATGTAACAAACACCCATACAATGCGCACCACCCCGTGATGTTTTTCTCACTCCTACTAGTGAATGTAATGTAACACACACCCATACAATGCGCACCACCCCGTGAATTTTTTCTCACTCCTACTAGTGAATGTAATGTAACACACACCCATACAATGCGCACCACCCCCTGATGTTTTTCTCACTCCTACTAGTGAATGTAATGTAACACACACCCATACCATGCGCACCACCCCGTGATGATTTTCTCACTCCTACTAGTGAATCTAATGTAACAAACACCCATACCATGCGCACCACCCCGTGATGTTTTTCTCACTACTAATAGTGAATGTAATGTAACACACACCCATACAATGGGCACCACCCCGTGATGTTTTTCTCACTCCTACTAGTGAATGTACTGTAACACACACCCATACAATGCGCACCACCGCGTGATGATTTTCTCACTCCTACTAGTGAATCTAATGTAACAAACACCCATACAATGCGCACCACCCCGTGATGTTTTTCTCACTCCTACTAGTGCATGTAATGTAACACACACCCATACAATGCGCACCACCCCGT
Organism: Cavia porcellus; assembly: GCF_034190915.1. Classification (NCBI taxonomy): domain Eukaryota; kingdom Metazoa; phylum Chordata; class Mammalia; order Rodentia; family Caviidae; genus Cavia; species Cavia porcellus. The sequence continues at coordinate 231,938 of NW_026947582.1, read as the reverse complement.
GATGATTTTCTCACTCCTACTAGTGAATCTAATGTAACAAACACCCATACAATGCGCACCACCCCGTGATATTTTTCTCACTCCTATTAGTGAATGTAATGTAACAAACACCCATACAATGCGCACCACCCCGTGATGTTTTTCTCACTCCTACTAGTGAATCTAATGTAACACACACCCATACAATGTGCACCACCCCGTGATGTTTTTCTCACTCCTACTAGTGAATCTAATGTAACACACACCCATACAATGCGCACCACCCCCTGATGTTTTCTCACTCCTACTAGTGAATGTAGTGTAACACACACCCATACAATGGGCACCACCCCGTGATGTTTTTCTCACTCCTACTAGTGAATGTAATGTAACACACACCCATACAATGCGCACCACCCCGTGATGTTTTTCTCACTCCTACTAGTGATTCTAATGTAACACACACCCATACAATGCGCACAACCCCGTGATGTTTTTCTCACTCCTACTAGTGAATGTAATGTAACACACACCCATACAATGCGCACCACCCCGTGATGTTTTTCTCACTCCTACTAGTGAATGTAATGTAACACACACCCATACAATGCACACCACCCCGTGATGTTTTTCTCACTCCTACTAGTGAATGTAATGTAACACACACCCATACAATGCGCACCACCCCGTGATGTTTTTCTCACTCCTACTAGTGAATGTAATGTAACAAACACCCATACAATGCGCACCACCCCGTGATGTTTTTCTCACTCCTACTAGTGAATGTAATGTAACACACACCCATACAATGCGCACCACCCCGTGATGTTTTTCTCACTCCTACTAGTGAATGTAATGTAACACACACCCATACAATGCGCACCACCCCGTGATGTTTTTCTCACTGCTACTAGTGAATCTAATGTAACACACACCCATACAATGCGCACCACCCCGTGATGTTTTTCTCACTCCTACTAGTGAATCTAATGTAACACACACCCATACAATGCGCACCACCCCCTGATGTTTTTCTCACTCCTACTAGTGAATGTAATGTAACACACACCCATACAATGCGCACCACTGCGTGATGATTTTTTCACTCCTACTAGTGAATCTAATGTAACAAACACCCATACAATGCGCACCACCCAGTGATGTTTTTCTCACTCCTACTAGTGAATGTAATGTAACACACACCCATACAATGCGCACCACCCCGTGATGTTTTTCTCACTCCTACTAGTGAATGTAATGTAACACACACCCATACAATGCGCACCACCCCGTGATGTTTTTCTCACTCCTACTAGTGAATGTAATGGAACACACACCGATACAATGCGCACCACCCCGTGATGTTTTTCTCACTCCTATTAGTGAATGTAATGTAACAAACACCCATACAATGCGCACCACACCGTGATGTTTTTCTCACTCCTACTAGTGAATCTAATGTAACACACACCCATACAATGCGCACCACCCCGTGATGTTTTTCTCACTCCTACTAGTGAATCTAATGTAACACACACCCATACAAGGCGCACCACCCCCTGATGTTTTTCTCACTCCTACTAGTGAATGTAATGTAACACACACCCATAAAATGCGTACCACCCCGTGATGTTTTTCTCACTCTTACTAGTGAATGTAATGTAACACACACCCATACAATGCGCACCACCCCGTGATGTTTTTCTCACTCCTACTAGTGAATGTAATGTAACACACACCCATACAATGCGCACCACCCCGTGATGTTTTTCTCACTCCTACTAGTGAATGTAATGTAACACACACCCATACAATGCGCACCACCCCGTGATGTTTTTCTCACTGCTACTAGTGAATGTAATGTAACACACACCCATACAATGCGCACCACCCCGTGATGTTTTTCTCACTCCTACTAGTGAATGTAATGTAACACACACCTATACAATGCGCACCACCCCGTGATGTTTTTCTCACTCCTACTAGTGAATGTAATGTAACACACACCCATACAATGCGCACCACCCCGTGATGTTTTTCTCACTCCTACTAGTGAATGTAATGTAACACACACCCATACAATGCGCACCACCCCGTGATGTTTTTCTCACTGCTACTAGTGAATCTAATGTAACACACACCCATACAATGCGCACCACCCCGTGATGTTTTTCTCACTCCTACTAGTGAATCTAATGTAACACACACATACAATGCGCACCACCCCCTGATGTTTTTTTCACTCCTACTAGTGAATGTAATGTAACACACACCCATACCATGCGCACCACTGCGTGATGATTTTTTCACTCCTACTAGTGAATCTAATGTAACAAACACCCATACATGTGCACCACCCAGTGATGTTTTTCTCACTCCTACTAGTGAATGTCATGTAACACACACCCATACAATGCGCACCACCCCGTGATGATTTTCTCACTCCTACTAGTGAATCTAATGTAACAAACACCCATACAATGCGCACCACCCCGTGATGTTTTTCTCACTCCTACTAGTCAATGTAATGTAACAAACACCCATACAATGCGCACCACCCCGTGATGTTTTTCTCACTCCTACTAGTGAATCTAATGTAACACACACCCATACAATGCGCACCACCCCGTGATGTTTTTCTCACTCCTACTAGTGAATGTAATGTAACACACACCCATACAATGCGCACCACCCCGTGATGTTTTTCTCACTCCTACTAGTGAATGTAATGTAACAAACACCCATACAATGCGCACCACCCCGTGATGTTTTTCTCACTCCTACTAGTGAATCTAATGTAACACACACCCATACAATGCGCACCACCCAGTGATGTTTTTCTCACTCCTACTAGTGAATCTAATGTAACACACACCCATACAAGGCGCACCACCCCCTGATATTTTTCTCACTCCTACTAGTGAATGTAATGTAACACACACCCATACCATGCGCACCACTGCGTGATGATTTTCTCACTCCTACTAGTGAATCTAATGTAACAAACACCCATACAATGCGCACCACCCCTGATGATTTTCTCACTCCTACTAGTGAATGTAATGTAACACACACCCATACAATGCGCACCACCCCGTGATGATTTTCTCACTCCTACTAGTGAATCTAATGTAACACACACCCATACAATGCGCACCACCCCGTGATGTTTTTCTCACTCCTACTAGTGAATGTAATGTAACACACACCCATACAATGCGCACCACCCCGTGATGTTTTTCTCACTCCTACTAGTGAATGTAACGTAACACACCCATACAATGCGCACCACCCCGTGATGTTTTTCTCACTCCTACTAGTGAATGTAATGTAACACACACCCATACAATGCGTACCACCCCGTGATGTTTTTCTCACTCTTACTAGTGAATGTAATGTAACACACACCCATACAATGCGCACCACCCCGTGATGTTTTTCTCACTCCTACTAGTGAATGTAATGTAACACACACCCATACAATGCGCACCACCCCGTGATGTTTTTCTCACTCCTACTAGTGAATGTAATGTAACACACACCCATACAATGCGCACCACCCCGTGATGTTTTTCTCACTGCTACTAGTGAATCTAATGTAACACACACCCATACAATGCGCACCACCCCGTGATGTTTTTCTCACTCCTACTAGTGAATGTAATGTAACACACACCCATACAATGCGCACCACCCCGTGATGTTTTTCTCACTCCTACTAGTGAATGTAATGTAACACACACCCATACAATGCGCACCACCCCGTGATGTTTTTCTCACTCCTACTAGTGAATCTAATGTAACACACACCCATACAATGCGCACCACCCCCTGATGTTTTTCTCACTCCTACTAGGGAATGTAATGTAACACACACCCATACCATGCGCACCACTGCGTGATGATTTTTTCACTCCTACTAGTGAATCTAATGTAACAAACACCCATACAATGCGCACCACCCAGTGATGTTTTTCTCACTCCTACTAGTGAATGTAATGTAACACACACCCATACAATGCGCACCACCCCGTGATGATTTTCTCACTCCTACTAGTGAATCTAATGTAACAAACACCCATACAATGCGCACCACCCCGTGATGTTTTTCTCACTCCTACTAGTGAATCTAATGTAACAAACACCCATACAATGCGCACCACCCCGTGATGTTTTTCTCACTCCTACTAGTGAATGTAATGTAACAAACACCCATACAATGCGCACCACCCCGTGATGTTTTTCTCACTCCTACTAGTGAATGTAATGTAACACACACCCATACAATGCGCACCACCCCGTGAATTTTTTCTCACTCCTACTAGTGAATGTAATGTAACACACACCCATACAATGCGCACCACCCCCTGATGTTTTTCTTACTCCTACTAGTGAATGTAATGTAACACACACCCATACCATGCGCACCACCCCGTGATGATTTTCTCACTCCTACTAGTGAATCTAATGTAACAAACACCCATACAATGCGCACCACCCCGTGATGTTTTTCTCACTCCTACTAGTGATTCTAATGTAACACACACCCATACAATGGGCACCACCCCGTGATGTTTTTCTCACTCCTACTAGTGAATGTAATGTAACACACACCCATACAATGCGCACCACCCCGTGATGTTTTTCTCACTCCTACTAGTGAATGTAATGTAACACACACCCATACAATGCGCACCACCCCGTGATGTTTTTCTCACTCCTACTAGTGAATGTAATGTTACACACACCCATACAATGCGCACCACCCCGTGATGTTTTTCTCACTCCTACTAGTGAATGTAATGTAACACACACCCATACAATGCGCACCACCCCGTGATGTTTTTCTCACTCCTACTAGTGAATGTAATGTAACACACACCCATACAATGCGCACCACCCCGTGATGATTTTCTCACTCCTACTAGTGAATCTAATGTAACAAACACCCATACAATGCGCACCACCCCGTGATGTTTTTCTCACTCCTACTAGTGAATGTAATGTAACAAACACCCATACCATGCACACCACCCCGTGATGTTTTTCTCACTCCTACTAGTGAATGTAATGTAACACACACCCATACCATGCGCACCACCGCGTGATGATTTTCTCTCTCCTACTAGTGAATCTAATGTAACAAACACACATACAATGCGCACCACCCCGTGATGTTTTTCTCACTCCTACTAGTGAATGTAATGTAACACACACCCATATAATGCGCACCACCCCGTGATGATTTTCTCACTCCTACTAGTGAATCTAATGTAACAAACACCCATACAATGCGCACCACCCCGTGATGTTTTTCTCACTCCTACTAGTGAATGTAATGTAACAAACACCCATACAATGCGCACCACCCCGTGATGTTTTTCTCACTCCTACTAGTGAATCTAATGTAACACACACCCATACAATGCGCACCACCCCGTGATGTTTTTCTCACTCGTACTAGTGATTCTAATGTAACAAACACCCATAAAATGCGCACCACTCCCTGATGTTTTTCTCACTCCTACTAGTGAATGTAATGTAACACACACCCATACCATGCGCACCACCCCGTGATGATTTTCTCACTCCTACTAGTGAATCTAATGTAACAAACACCCATACCATGCGCACCACCCCGTGATGTTTTTCTCACTCCTACTAGTGAATGTAATGTAACACACACCCATACAATGCGCACCACCCCGTGATGTTTTTCTCACTCCTACTAGTGAATCTAATGTAACACACACCCATACAATGCGCACCACCCCATGATGTTTTTCTCACTGCTACTAGTGTATCTAATGTAACACACCGATACAATTCGCACCACCCCGTGATGTTTTTCTCACTCCTACTAGTGAATGTAATGTAACACACACCCATACAATGCGCACCACCCCGTGATGTTTTTCTCACTCCTACTAGTGAATGTAATGTAACACACACCCATACAATGCGCACCACCCCGTGATGTTTTTCTCACTGCTACTAGTGAATGTAATGTAACAAACACCCATACAATGCGCACCACCCCGTGATGTTTTTCTCACTCCTACTAGTGAATGTAATGTAACACACACCCATACAAGACGCACCACCCCGTGATGTTTTTCTCACTCCTACTAGTGAATCTAATGTAACACACACCCATACAATGCGCACCACCCCGTGATGTTTTTCTCACTGCTACTAGTGAATGTAACGTAACACACCCATACAATGCTCACCACACCGTGATGTTTTTCTCACTCCTACTAGTGAATGTAATGTAACACACACCAATACAATGCGCACCACGCCGTGATGTTTTTCTCACTCCTACTAGTGAATGTAATGTAACACACACCCATACAATGCGCACCACCCCGTGATGTTTTTCTCACTCCTACTAGTGAATGTAATGTAACACACACCCATACAATGCGCACCACCCCGTGATGATTTTCTCACTCCTACTAGTGAATCTAATGTAACACACGCATACAATGCGCACCACCCCGTGATGTTTTTCTCACTCCTACTAGTGAATGTAATGTAACACACACCCATACAATGCGCACCACCGCGTGATGATTTTCTCACTCCTACTAGTGAATCTAATGTAACAAACACCCATACAATGCGCACCACCCCGTGATGTTTTTCTCACTCCTACTAGTGAATGTAATGTAACACACACCCATACAATGCGCACCACTCCGTGATGATTTTCTCACTCCTACTAGTGAATCTAATGTAACAAACACCCATACAATGCGCACCACCCCGTGATGTTTTTCTCACTCCTACTAGTGAATGTAATGTAACACACACCCATACAATGCGCACCACCCCGTGATGTTTTTCTCACTCCTACTAGTGAATCTAATGTAACACACACCCATACAATGCGCACCACCCCGTGATGTTTTTCTCACTCCTACTAGTGAATCTAATGTAACACACACCCATACAATGCGCACCACCCAGTGATGTTTTTCTCACTCCTACTAGTGAATCTAATGTAACAAACACCGATACAATGCGCACCACCCCGTGATGTTTTTCTCACTCCTACTAGTGAATGTAATGTAACACACACCCATACAATGCGCACCACTGCGTGATGATTTTCTCACTCCTACTAGTGAATCTAATGTAACAAACACCCATACAATGCGCACCACCCCGTGATGATTTTCTCACTCCTACTAGTGAATGTAATGTAACACACACCCATACAATGCGCACCACCCCGTGATGTTTTTCTCACTCCTACTAGTGAATGTAATGTAACACACACCCATACAATGCGCACCACCCCGTGATGATTTTCTCACTCCTACTAGTGTATCTAATGTAACACACACCCATACAATGCGCACCACCCCGTGATGTTTTTCTCACTCCTACTAGTGAATCTAATGTAACAAACACCCATACAATGCGCACCACCCCGTGATGTTTTGCTCACACCTAATAGTGAATGTAATGTAACACACACCCATACAATGCGCACCACCCCGTGATATTTTTCTCACTCCTACTAGTGAATGTAATGTAACACACACCCATACAATGCGCACCACCCCGTGATGATTTTCTCACTCCTACTAGTGTATCTAATGTAACACACACCCATACAATGCGCACCACCCCGTGATGTTTTTCTCACTCCTACTAGTGAATCTAATGTAACAAACACCCATACAATGCGCACCACCCCGTGATGTTTTGCTCACACCTAATAGTGAATGTAATGTAACACACACCCATACAATGCGCACCACCCCGTGATATTTTTCTCACTCCTACTAGTGAATGTAATGTAACACACACCCATACAATGCGCACCACCCCGTGATGATTTTCTCACTCCTACTAGTGTATCTAATGTAACACACACCCATACAATGCGCACCACCCCGTGATGTTTTTCTCACTCCTACTAGTGAATGTAATGTAACACACACCCATACAATGCGCACCACCCAGTGATGTTTTTCTCACTCCTACTAGTGAATCTAATGTAACAAACACCGATACAATGCGCACCACCCCGTGATGTTTTTCTCACTCCTACTAGTGAATGTAATGTAACACACACCCATACAATGCGCACCACCCCGTGATGTTTTTCTCACTCCTACTAGTGAATCTAATGTAACACACACCCATTCAATGCGCACCACCCCGTGATGTTTTTCTCACTTCTACTAGAGAATGTAATGTAACACACACCCATACAATGCGCACCACCCCGTGATGATTTTCTCACTCTAACTAGTGAATCTAATGTAACACACACCCATACAATGCGCACCACCCCGTGATGTTTTTCTCACTCCGACTAGTGAATGTAATGTAACACACACCCATACAATGCGCACCACCCCGTGATGTTTTTCTCACTCCTACTAGTGAATCTATTGTAACACACACCCATAGAATGCGCACCACCCCGTGATGTTTTTCTCACTCCTACTAGTGAATCTAATGTAACACACACCCATAAAATGCGCACCACCCCGTGATGTTTTTCTCACTCCTACTAGTGAATGTAATGTAACACACACCCATACAATGTGCACCACCCCGTGATGTTTTTCTCGCTCCTACTAGTGAATCTAATGTAACACACACCCATAAAATGCGCACCACCGCGTGATGTTTTTCTCACTCCTACTAGTGAGTGTAACGTAACACACACCCATACAATGCGCACCACCCCGTGATGTTTTTCTCACTCCTACTAGTGAATGTAACGTAACACACACCCATACAATGCGCACCACCCCGTGATGTTTTTCTCACTCCTCCTAGTGAATGTATTGTAACACACACCCATACAATGTGCACCACCCCGTGATGTTTTTCTCACTCATACTAGTGAATGTAATGTAACACACACCCATTCAATGCGCACCACCGCGTGATGATTTTCTCACTCCTACTAGTGAATCTAATGTAACAAACACCCATACAATGCGCACCACCCCGTGATGTTTTTCTCACTCCTACTAGTGAATGTAATGTAACAAACACCCATACAATGTGCACCACCCCGTGATGTTTTTCTCACTCCTACTAGTGAATGTAATGTAACAAACACCCATACAATGCGCACCACCCCGTGATGTTTTTCTCACTCCTACTAGTGAATCTAATGTAACACACACCCATACAATGCGCACCACCCCCTGATGTTTTTCTCACTCCTACTAGTGAATGTAATGTAACACATACCCATACCATGCGCACCACTGCGTGATGATTTTCTCACTCCTACTATTGAATCTAATGTAACAAACACCCATACAATGCGCACCACCCCATGATGATTTTCTCACTCCTACTAGTGAATGTAATGTAACACACACCCATACAATGCGCACCACCCCGTGATGATTTTCTCACTCCTACTAGTGAATCTAATGTAACAAACACCCATACAATGCGCACCACCCCGTGATGTTTTTCTCACTCCTACTAGTGAATGTAATGTAACACACACCCATACAATGCGTACCACCCCGTGATGTTTTTCTCACTGCTACTAGTGAATGTAATGTAACACACACCCATACAAAGCGCACCACCCCGTGATGTTTTTCTCACTCCTACTAGTGAATCTAATGTAACACACACCCATACAATGCGCACCACCCCGTGATGTTTTTCTCAATCCTACTAGTGAATGTAATGTAACACACACCCATACAATGCGCACCACCCCGTGATGTTTTTCTCACTCCTATTAGTGAATCTAATGTAGCACACACCAATACAATGCGTACCACCCCGTGATGTTTTTCTCACTCCTACTAGTGAATCTAATGTAACACACACCCATACAATGCGCACCACCCCGTGATGTTTTTCTCACTCCTACTAGTGAATCTAATGTAACAAACACCCATACAATGCGCACCACCCCGTGATGTTTTTCTCACTCCTACTAGTGAATCTAATGTAACAAACACCCATACAATGCGCACCACCCCGTGATGTTTTGCTCACTCCTAATAGTGAATGTAATGTAACACACACCCATACAATGCGCACCACCCCGTGATATTTTTCTCACTCCTACTAGTGAATGTAATGTAACACACACCCATACAATGCGCACCACCCCGTGATGATTTTCTCACTCCTACTAGTGTATCTAATGTAACACACACCCATACAATGCGCACCACCCCGTGATGTTTTTCTCACTCCTACTAGTGAATGTAATGTAACACACACCCATACAATGCGCACCACCCAGTGATGTTTTTCTCACTCCTACTAGTGAATCTAATGTAACAAACACCGATACAATGCGCACCACCCCGTGATGTTTTTCTCACTCCTACTAGTGAATGTAATGTAACACACACCCATACAATGCGCACCACCCCGTGATGTTTTTCTCACTCCTACTAGTGAATCTAATGTAACACACACCCATACAATGCGCACCACCCCGTGATGTTTTTCTCACTTCTACTAGAGAATGTAATGTAACACACACCCATACAATGCGCACTACCCCGTGATGATTTTCTCACTCTAACTAGTGAATCTAATGTAACACACACCCATACAATGCGCACCACCCCGTGATGTTTTTCTCACTCCTACTAGTGAATGTAATGTAACACACACCCATACAATGCGCACCACCCCGTGATGTTTTTCTCACTCCTACTAGTGAATCTATTGTAACACACACCCATAGAATGCGCACCACCCCGTGATGTTTTTCTCACTCCTACTAGTGAATCTAATGTAACACACACCCATAAAATGCGCACCACCCCGTGATGTTTTTCTCACTCCTACTAGTGAATGTAACGTAACACACACCCATACAATGCGCACCACCCCGTGATGTTTTTCTCACTCCTCCTAGTGAATGTATTGTAACACACACCCATATAATGCGCACCACCCCGTGATGTTTTTATCACTCATAATAGTGAATGTAATGTAACACACACCCATTCAATGCGCACCACCGCGTGATGATTTTCTCACTCCTACTAGTGAATCTAATGTAACAAACACCCATACAATGCGCACCACCCCGTGATGTTTTTCTCACTCCTACTAGTGAATGTAATGTAACAAACACCCATACAATGCGCACCACCCCGTGATGTTTTTCTCACTCCTACTAGTGAATGTAATGTAACAAACACCCATATAATGCGCACCACCCCGTGATGTTTTTCTCACTCCTACTAGTGAATCTAATGTAACACACGCCCATACAATGCGCACCACGCCCTGATGTTTTTCTCACTCCTACTAGTGAATGTAATGTAACACACACCCATACCATTCGCACCACTGCGTGATGATTTTCTCACTCCTACTAGTGAATCTAATGTAACAAACACCCATACAATGCGCACCACCCCGTGATGTTTTTCTCACTCCTACTAGTGAATCTAATGTAACACACACCCATACAATGCGCAACACCCCGTGATGTTTTTCTCACTGCTACTAGTGAATCTAATGTAACACACACCCATACAATGCGCACCACCACGTGATGTTTTTCTCACTCCTACTAGTGAATGTAATGTAACACACACCCATACAATGCGCACCACCCCGTGATGTTTTTCTCACTCCTACTAGTGAATGTAATGTAACACACACCCATACAATGCGCACCACCCCGTGATGTTTTTCTCACTCCTATTAGTGAATCTAATGTAACAAACACCCATACAATGCGCACCACCCCGTGATGTTTTTCTCACTCCTACTAGTGAATCTAATGTAACAAACACCCATACAATGCGCACCACCCCGTGATGTTTTGCTCACTCCTAATAGTGAATGTAATGTAACACACACCCATACAATGCGCACCACCCCGTGATATTTTTCTCACTCCTACTAGTGAATGTAATGTAACACACACCCATACAATGCGCACCACCCCGTGATGATTTTCTCACTCCTACTAGTGTATCTAATGTAACACACACCCATACAATGCGCACCACCCCGTGATGTTTTTCTCACTCCTACTAGTGAATGTAATGTAACACACACCCATACAATGCGCACCACCCAGTGATGTTTTTCTCACTCCTACTAGTGAATCTAATGTAACAAACACCGATACAATGCGCACCACCCCGTGATGTTTTTCTCACTCCTACTAGTGAATGTAATGTAACACACACCCATACAATGCGCACCACCCCGTGATGTTTTTCTCACTCCTACTAGTGAATCTAAAGTAACACACACCCATACAATGAGCACCACCCCCTGATGTTTTTCTCACTCCTACTAGTGAATGTAATGTAACACACACCCATACAATGCGCACCACTGCGTGATGATTTTCTCACTCCTACTAGTGAATCTAATGTAACAAACACCCATACAATGCGCACCACCCCGTGATGATTTTCTCACTCCTACTAGTGAATGTAATGTAACACACACCCATACAATGCGCACCACCCCGTGATGTTTTTCTCACTCCTACTAGTGAATGTAATGTAACACACACCCATACAATGCGTACCACCCCGTGATGTTTTTCTCACTGCTACTAGTGAATGTAATGTAACACACACCCATACAAAGCGCACCACCCCGTGATGTTTTTCTCACTCCTACTAGTGAATCTAATGTAACACACACCCATAAAATGCGCACCACCCCGTGATGTTTTTCTCACTCCTACTAGTGAATGTAATGTAACACACACCGATACAATGCGCACCACCCCGTGATGTTTTTCTCACTCCTATTAGTGAATCTAATGTAACACACACCAATACAATGCGTACCACCCCGTGATGTTTTTCTCACTCCTACTAGTGAATCTAATGTAACACACACCCATACAATGCGCACCACCCCGTGATGTTTTTCTCACTCCTACTAGTGAATCTAATGTAACAAACACCCATACAATGCGCACCACCCCGTGATGTTTTTCTCACTCCTACTAGTGAATCTAATGTAACAAACACCCATACAATGCGCACCACCCCGTGATGTTTTTCTCACTCCTACTAGTGAATCTAATGTAACAAACACCCATACAATGCGCACCACCCCGTGATGTTTTGCTCACACCTAGTAGTGAATGTAATGTAACACACACCCATACAATGCGCACCACCCCGTGATGATTTTCTCACTCCTACTAGTGAATCTAATGTAACACACACCCATACAATGCGCACCACCCCGTGATGTTTTTCTCACTCCTACTAGTGAATGTAATGTAACACACACCCATACAATGCGCACCACCCAGTGATGTTTTTCTCACTCCTACTAGTGAATCTAATGTAACAAACACCGATACAATGCGCACCACCCCGTGATGTTTTTCTCACTCCTACTAGTGAATGTAATGTAACACACACCCATACAATGCGCACCACCCCGTGATGTTTTTCTCACTCCTACTAGTGAATCTAATGTAACACACACCCATTCAATGCGCACCACCCCGTGATGTTTTTCTCACTTCTACTAGAGAATGTAATGTAACACACACCCATACAATGCGCACCACCCCGTGATGATTTTCTCACTCTAACTAGTGAATCTAATGTAACACACACCCATACAATGCGCACCACCCCGTGATGTTTTTCTCACTCCGACTAGTGAATGTAATGTAACACACACCCATACAATGCGCACCACCCCGTGATGTTTTTCTCACTCCTACTAGTGAATCTATTGTAACACACACCCATAGAATGCGCACCACCCCGTGATGTTTTTCTCACTCCTACTAGTGAATCTAATGTAACACACACCCATAAAATGCGCACCACCCCGTGATGTTTTTCTCACTCCTACTAGTGAATGTAATGTAACACACACCCATACAATGTGCACCACCCCGTGATGTTTTTCTCGCTCCTACTAGTGAATCTAATGTAACACACACCCATAAAATGCGCACCACCGCGTGATGTTTTTCTCACTCCTACTAGTGAGTGTAACGTAACACACACCCATACAATGCGCACCACCCCGTGATGTTTTTCTCACTCCTACTAGTGAATGTAACGTAACACACACCCATACAATGCGCACCACCCCGTGATGTTTTTCTCACTCCTCCTAGTGAATGTATTGTAACACACACCCATACAATGCGCACCACCCCGTGATGTTTTTCTCACTCATACTAGTGAATGTAATGTAACACACACCCATTCAATGCGCACCACCGCGTGATGATTTTCTCACTCCTACTAGTGAATCTAATGTAACAAACACCCATACAATGCGCACCACCCCGTGATGTTTTTCTCACTCCTACTAGTGAATGTAATGTAACAAACACCCATACAATGTGCACCACCCCGTGATGTTTTTCTCACTCCTACTAGTGAATGTAATGTAACAAACACCCATACAATGCGCACCACCCCGTGATGTTTTTCTCACTCCTACTAGTGAATCTAATGTAACACACACCCATACAATGCGCACCACCCCCTGATGTTTTTCTCACTCCTACTAGTGAATGTAATGTAACACATACCCATACCATGCGCACCACTGCGTGATGATTTTCTCACTCCTACTAGTGAATCTAATGTAACAAACACCCATACAATGCGCACCACCCCATGATGATTTTCTCACTCCTACTAGTGAATGTAATGTAACACACACCCATACAATGCGCACCACCCCGTGATGATTTTCTCACTCCTACTAGTGAATCTAATGTAACAAACACCCATACAATGCGCACCACCCCGTGATGTTTTTCTCACTCCTACTAGTGAATGTAATGTAACAAACACCCATACAATGCGCACCACCCCGTGATGTTTTTCTCACTCCTACTAGTGAATGTAATGTAACACACACCCATACAATGTGCACCACCCCGTGAATTTTTTCTCACTCCTACTAGTGAATCTAATGTAACACACACCCATACAATGCGCACCACCCCCTGATGTTTTTCTCACTCCTACTAGTGAATGTAATGTAACACACACCCATACCATGCGCACCACCCCGTGATGATTTTCTCACTCCTACTAGTGAATCTAACGTAACAAACACCCATACCATGCGCACCACCCCGTGATGTTTTTCTCACTCCTACTAGTGAATGTAATGTAACACACACCCATACAATGCGCACCACCCCGTGATGTTTTTATCACTCCTACTAGTGAATGTAATGTAACACACACCCATACAATGCGCACCACCCCGTGATGTTTTTCTCACTCCTACTAGTGAATTTAATGTAACACACACCCATACAATGCGCACCACCCCGTGATGTTTTTCTCACTCCTACTAGTGAATGTAATGTAACACACACCCATACAATGCGTACCACCCCGTGATGTTTTTCTCACTGCTACTAGTGAATGTAATGTAACACACACCCATACAAAGCGCACCACCCCGTGATGTTTTTCTCACTCCTACTAGTGAATGTAATGTAA
Organism: Cavia porcellus; assembly: GCF_034190915.1. Classification (NCBI taxonomy): domain Eukaryota; kingdom Metazoa; phylum Chordata; class Mammalia; order Rodentia; family Caviidae; genus Cavia; species Cavia porcellus. Next base: position 216,504 of record NW_026947582.1, on the reverse strand, counting down.
CACACACCCATACAATGCGCACCATCCCGTGATGTTTTTCTCACTCCTACTAGTGAATGTAATGTAACACACACCCATACAATGCGCACCACGACGTGATGTTTTTCTCACTCCTATTAGTGAATGTAATGTAACACACACCCATACAATGCGCACCACCCCGTGATGTTTTTCTCACTCCTACTAGTGAATCTAATGTAACACACACCCATACAATGCGCACCACCCCGTGATGTTTTTCTCACTCCTACTAGTGAATGTAATGTAACACACACCCATACAATGTGCACCACCCCGTGATGTTTTTCTCACTCCTACTAGTGAATCTAATGTAACAAACACCCATACAATGCGCACCACGCCGTGATGATTTTCTCACTCCTACTAGTGAATCTAATGTAACAAACACCCATACAATGCGCACCACCCCGTGATATTTTGCTCACTCCTAATAGTGAATGTAATGTAACACACACCCATACAATGCGCACCACCCCGTGATATTTTTCTCACTCCTACTAGTGAATGTAATGTAACACACACCCATACAATGCGCACCACCCCGTGATGATTTTCTCACTCCTACTAGTGTATCTAATGTAACACACACCCATACAATGCGCACCACCCCGTGATGTTTTTCTCACTCCTACTTGTGAATCTAATGTAACAAACACCCATACAATGCGCACCACCCCGTGATGTTTTTCTCACTCCTACTAGTGAATGTAATGTAACACACACCCATACAATGCGCACCACCCCGTGATGTTTTTCTCACTCCTACTAGTGAATCTAATGTAACACACACCCATACAATGCGCACCACCCCGTGATGTTTTTCTCACTTCTACTAGTGAATGTAATGTAACACACACCCATACAATGCGCACCACCCCGTGATGATTTTCTCACTCCTACTAGTGAATGTAATGTAACAAACACCCATACAATGCGCACCACCCCATGATGTTTTTCTCACTCCTACTAGTGAATGTAATGTAACAAACACCCATACAATGCGCACCACCCCGTGATGTTTTTCTCACTCCTACTAGTGAATCTAATGTAACACACACCCATACAATGCGCACCACCCCGTGATGTTTTTCTCACTCCTACTAGTGAATCTAATGTAACACACACCCATACAATGCGCACCACCCCCTGATGTTTTTCTCACTCCTACTAGTGAATGTAATGTAACACACACCCATACCATGCGCACCACTGCGTGATGATTTTCTCACTCCTACTAGTGAATCTAATGTAACAAACACCCATACAATGCGCACCACCCCGTGATGTTTTTCTCACTCCTACTAGTGAATCTAATGTAACACACACCCATACAATGCGCACCACCCCGTGATGTTTTTCTCACTCCTGCTAGTGAATGTAATGTAACACACACCCATACAATGTGCACCACCCAGTGATGTTTTTCTCACTCCTAGTAGTGAATCTAATGTAACAAACACCCATACAATGTGCACCACGCCGTGATGATTTTGTCACTCCTACTAGTGAATCTAATGTAACAAACACCCATACAATGCGCACCACCCCGTGATGTTTTGTTCACTCCTAATAGTGAATGTAATGTAACAAACACCCATACAATGCGCACCACCCCGTGATATTTTTCTCACTCCTACTAGTGAATGTAATGTAACACACACCCATACAATGCGCACCACCCCGTGATGATTTTCTCACTCCTACTAGTGTATCTAATGTAACACACACCCATACAAAGCGCACCACCCCGTGATGTTTTTCTCACTCCTACTAGTGAATCTAATGTAACAAACACCCATACAATGCGCACCACCCCGTGATGTTTTTCTCACTCCTACTAGTGAATGTAATGTAACACACACCCATACAATGCGCACCACCCCGTGATGTTTTTCTCACTCCTATTAGTGAATCTAATGTAACACACACCCATACAATGCGCACCACCCCGTGATGTTTTTCTCACTTCTACTAGTGAATGTAATGTAACACACACCCATACAATGCGCACCACCCCGTGATGATTTTCTCACTCCTACTAGTGAATGTAATGTAACAAACACCCATACAATGCGCACCACCCCGTGATGTTTTTCTCACTCCTACTAGTGAATCTAATGTAACACACACCCATACAATGCGCACCACCCCGTGATGTTTTTCTCACTGCTACTAGTGAATCTAATGTAACACACACCCATACAATGCGCACCACCCCGTGATGTTTTTCTCACTCCTACTAGTGAATGTAATGTAACACACACCCATACAATGCGCACCACCCCGTGATGTTTTTCTCACTCCTACTAGTGAATGTAATGTAACACACACCCATACAAAGCGCACCACCCCGTGATGTTTTTCTCACTCCTACTAGTGAATGTAATGTAACACACACCCATACAATGCGCACCACCCTGTGATGTTTTTCTCACTCCTACTAGTGAATGTAATGTAACACACACCCATACAATGCGCACCACCCCGTGATGTTTTTCTCACTCCTATTAGTGAATGTAATGTAACACACACCCATACAATGCGCACCACCCCGTGATGTTTTTCTCACTCCTACTAGTGAATGTAATGTAACACACACCCATACAATGCGCACCACCCCGTGATGTTTTTCTCACTCCTACTAGTGAATCTAATGTAACACACACCCATACAATGCGCACCACCGCGTGATGTTTTTTTCACTGCTACTAGTGAATCTAATGTAACACACACCCATACAATAAGCACCACCCCGTGATGTTTTTCTCACTCCTACTAGTGAATGTAATGTAACACACACCCATACAATGCGCACCACTCCGTGATTTTTTTCTCACTCCTACTAGTGAATGTAATGTAACACACACCCATACAATGCGCACCACCCCGTGATGTTTTTCTCACTCCTACTAGTGAATGTAATGTAACACACACCCATACAATGCGCACCACCCCGTGATGTTTTTCTCACTCCTACTAGTGAATGTAATGTAACACACACCCATACAATGCGTACCACCCCGTGATGTTTTTCTCACTGCTACTAGTGAATGTAATGTAACACACACCCATACAAAGCGCACCACCCCGAGATGTTTTTCTCACTCCTACTAGTGAATGTAATGTAACACACACCCATACAATGCGCACCACCCCGTGATGTTTTTCTCACTCCTACTAGTGAATGTAATGTAACACACACCCATACAATGCGCACCACGACGTGATGTTTTTCTCACTCCTATTAGTGAATGTAATGTAACACACACCCATACAATGCGCACCACCCCGTGATGTTTTTCTCACTCCTACTAGTGAATCTAATGTAACACACACCCATACAATGCGCACCACCCCGTGATGTTTTTCTCACTCCTACTAGTGAATGTAATGTAACACACACCCATACAATGTGCACCACCCCGTGATGTTTTTCTCACTCCTACTATTGAATCTAATGTAACAAACACCCATACAATGCGCACCACGTCGTGATGATTTTCTCACTCCTACTAGTGAATCTAATGTAACAAACACCCATACAATGCGCACCACCCCGTGATGTTTTGCTCACTCCTAATAGTGAATGTAATGTAACACACACCCATACAATGCGCACCACCCCGTGATATTTTTCTCACTCCTACTAGTGAATGTAATGTAACACACACCCATACAATGCGCACCACCCCGTGATGATTTTCTCACTCCTACTAGTGTATCTAATGTAACACACACCCATACAATGCGCACCACCCCGTGATGTTTTTCTCACTCCTACTAGTGAATCTAATGTAACAAACACCCATACAATGCGCACCACCCCGTGATGTTTTTCTCACTCCTACTAGTGAATGTAATGTAACACACACCCATACAATGCGCACCACCCCGTGATGTTTTTCTCACTCCTACTAGTGAATCTAATGTAACACACACCCATACAATGCGCACCACCCCGTGATGTTTTCTCACTTCTACTAGTGAATGTAATGTAACACACACCCATACAATGCGCACCACCCCGTGATGATTTTCTCACTCCTACTAGTGAATGTAATGTAACAAACACCCATACAATGCGCACCACCCCGTGATGTTTTTCTCACTCCTACTAGTGAATGTAATGTAACAAACACCCATACAATGCGCACCACCCCGTGATGTTTTTCTCACTCCTACTAGTGAATGTAATGTAACACACACCCATACAATGCGCACCACCCCGTGATGTTTTTCTCACTCCTACTAGTGAATCTAATGTAACACACACCCATACAATGCGCACCACCCCCTGATGTTTTTCTCATTCCTACTAGTGAATGTAATGTAACACACACCCATACAATGCGCACCACTGCGTGATGATTTTCTCACTCCTACTAGTGAATCTAATGTAACAAACACGCATACAATGCGCAGCACCCCGTGATGTTTTTCTCACTCCTACTAGTGAATCTAATGTAACACACACCCATACAATGCGCACCACCCCGTGATGTTTTTCTCACTCCTACTAGTGAATGTAATGTAACACACACCCATACAATGTGCACCACCCCGTGATGTTTTTCTCACTCCTAGTAGTGAATCTAATGTAACAAACACCCATACAATGCGCACCACGCCGTGATGATTTTCTCACTCCTACTAGTGAATCTAATGTAACAAACACCCATACAATGCGCACCACCCCGTGATGTTTTTCTCACTCCTAATAGTGAATGTAATGTAACACACACCCATACAATGCGCACCACCCCGTGATATTTTTCTCACTCCTACTAGTGAATGTAATGTAACACACACCCATACAATGCGCACCACCCCGTGATGATTTTCTCACTCCTACTAGTGTATCTAATGTAACACACACCCATACAAAGCGCACCACCCCGTGATGTTTTTCTCACTCCTACTAGTGAATCTAATGTAACAAACACCCATACAATGCGCACCACCCCGTGATGTTTTTCTCACTCCTACTAGTGAATGTAATGTAACACACACCCATACAATGCGCACCACCCCGTGATGTTTTTCTCACTCTTACTAGTGAATCTAATGTAACACACACCCATACAATGCGCACCACCCCGTGATGTTTTTCTCACTTCTAATCGTGAATGTAATGTAACACACACCCATACAATGCGCACCACCCCGTGATGATTTTCTCACTCCTACTAGTGAATGTAATGTAACAAACACCCATACAATGCGCACCACCCCGTGATGTTTTTCTCACTCCTACTAGTGAATGTAATGTAACACACACCCATACAATGCGCACCACCCCGTGATGTTTTTCTCACTCCTACTAGTGAATCTAATGTAACACACACCCATACAATGCGCACCACCCCGTGATGTTTTTCTCACTCCTACTAGTGAATCTAATGTAACACACACCCATACAATGCGCACAACCCCCTGATGTTTTTCTCACTCCTACTAGTGAATGTAATGTAACACACACCCATACCATGCGCACCACCCCCTGATGTTTTTCTCACTCCTACTAGTGAATGTAATGTAACAAACACCCATACCATGCGCACCACCCCGTGATGATTTTCTCACTCCTAGTAGTGAATCTAATGTAAGAAACACCCATACCATGCGCACAACCCGGTGATGTTTTTCTCACTCCTACTAGTGAATGTAATGTAACACACACCCATACAATGCGCACCACCCCGTGATATTTTTCTCACTCCTACTAGTGAATGTAATGTAACACACACCCATACAATGCGCACCACCCCGTGATGTTTTTCTCACTCCTACTAGTGAATCTAATGTACCACACACCCATACAATGCGCACCATCCCGTGATGTTTTTCTCACTGCTACTAGTGTATCTAATGTAACACACCCATACAATTCGCACCACCCCGTGATGTTTTTCTCACTCCTACTAGTGAATGTAATGTAACACACACCCATAAAATGCGCACCACACCGTGATGTTTTTCTCACTCCTACTAGTGAATGTAATGTAACACACACCCATACAATGCGCACCACCCCGTGATGTTTTTCTCACTGCTACTAGTGAATGTAATGTAACACACACCCATACAAAGCGCACCACCCCGAGATGTTTTTCTCACTCCTACTAGTGAATGTAATGTAACACACACCCATACAATGCGCACCACCCCGTGATGTTTTTCTCACTCCTACTAGTGAATGTAATGTAACACACACCCATACAATGCGCACCACGACGTGATGTTTTTCTCACTCCTATTAGTGAATGTAATGTAACACACACCCATACAATGCGCACCACCCCGTGATGTTTTTCTCACTCCTACTAGTGAATCTAATGTAACACACACCCATACAATGCGCACCACCCCGTGATGTTTTTCTCACTCCTACTAGTGAATGTAATGTAACACACACCCATACAATGTGCACCACCCCGTGATGTTTTTCTCACTCCTACTAGTGAATCTAATGTAACAAACACCCATACAATGCGCACCACGCCGTGATGATTTTCTCACTCCTACTAGTGAATCTAATGTAACAAACACCCATACAATGCGCACCACCCCGTGATGTTTTGCTCACTCCTAATAGTGAATGTAATGTAACACACACCCATACAATGCGCACCACCCCGTGATATTTTTCTCACTCCTACTAGTGAATGTAATGTAACACACACCCATACAATGCGCACCACCCCGTGATGATTTTCTCACTCCTACTAGTGTATCTAATGTAACACACACCCATACAATGCGCACCACCCCGTGATGTTTTTCTCACTCCTACTAGTGAATCTAATGTAACAAACACCCATACAATGCGCACCACCCCGTGATGTTTTTCTCACTCCTACTAGTGAATGTAATGTAACACACACCCATACAATGCGCACCACCCCGTGATGTTTTTCTCACTCCTACTAGTGAATCTAATGTAACACACACCCATACAATGCGCACCAGCCCGTGATGTTTTCTCACTTCTACTAGTGAATGTAATGTAACACACACCCATACAATGCGCACCACCCCGTGATGATTTTCTCACTCCTACTAGTGAATGTAATGTAACAAACACCCATACAATGCGCACCACCCCGTGATGTTTTTCTCACTCCTACTAGTGAATGTAATGTAACAAACACCCATACAATGCGCACCACCCCGTGATGTTTTTCTCACTCCTACTAGTGAATGTAATGTAACACACACCCATACAATGCGCACCACCCCGTGATGTTTTTCTCACTCCTACTAGTGAATCTAATGTAACACACACCCATACAATGCGCACCACCCCCTGATGTTTTTCTCACTCCTACTAGTGAATGTAATGTAACACACACCCATAAAATGCGCACCACTGCGTGATGATTTTCTCACTCCTACTAGTGAATCTAATGTAACAAACACCCATACAATGCGCAGCACCCCGTGATGTTTTTCTCACTCCTACTAGTGAATCTAATGTAACACACACCCATACAATGCGCACCACCCCGGGATGTTTTTCTCACTCCTACTAGTGAATGTAATGTAACAAACACCCATACAATGCGCACCACCCCGTGATGTTTTGCTCACTCCTAATAGTGAATGTAATGTAACACACACCCATACAATGCGCACCACCCCGTGATATTTTTCTCACTCCTACTAGTGAATGTAATGTAACACACACCCATACAATGCGCACCACCCCGTGATGATTTTCTCACTCCTACTAGTGTATCTAATGTAACACACACCCATACAAAGCGCACCACCCCGTGATGTTTTTCTCACTCCTAATAGTGAATCTAATGTAACAAACACCCATACAATGCGCACCACCCCGTGATGTTTTTCTCACTCCTACTAGTGAATGTAATGTAACACACACCCATACAATGCGCACCACCCCGTGATGTTTTTCTCACTCCTACTAGTGAATCTAATGTAACACACACCCATACATTGCGCACCACCCCGTGATGTTTTTCTCACTTCTACTAGTGAATGTAATGTAACACACACCCATACAATGCGCACCACCCCGTGATGATTTTCTCACTCCTACTAGTGAATGTAATGTAACAAACACCCATACAATGCGCACCACCCCGTGATGTTTTTCTCACTCCTACTAGTGAATGTAATGTAACAAACACCCATACAATGCGCACCACCCCGTGATGTTTTTCTCACTCCTACTAGTGAATGTAATGTAACACACACCCATACAATGCGCACCACCCCGTGATGTTTTTCTCACTCCTACTAGTGAATCTAATGTAACACACACCCATACAATGCGCACCACCCCCTGATGTTTTTCTCACTCCTACTAGTGAATGTAATGTAACACACACCCATACCATGCGCACCACTGCGTGATGATTTTCTCACTCCTACTTGTGAATCTAATGTAACAAACACCCATACAATGCGCACCACCCCGTGATGTTTTCTCACTTCTACTAGTGAATGTAATGTAACACACACCCATACAATGCGCACCACCCCGTGATGTTTTTCTCACTCCTACTAGTGAATCTAATGTAACACACACCCATACAATGCGCACCACCCCCTGATGTTTTTCTCACTCCTACTAGTGAATGTAATGTAACACACACCCATACCATGCGCACCACTGCGTGATGATTTTCTCACTCCTACTTGTGAATCTAATGTAACAAACACCCATACAATGCGCACCACCCCGTGATGTTTTTCTCACTCCTACTAGTGAATGTAATGTAACACACACCCATATAATGCGCACCACCCCGTGATGATTTTCTCACTCCTACTAGTGAATCTAATGTAACAAACACCCATACAATGCGCACCACCCCGTGATGTTTTTCTCACTCCTACTAGTGAATGTAATGTAACAAACACCCATAGAATGTGCACCACCACGTGATGTTTTTCTCACTCCTACTAGTGAATGTAATGTAACACACACCCATACAATGCGCACCACCCCGTGATGTTTTTCTCACTCCTACTAGTGATTCTAATGTAACACACACCCATACAATGCGCACCACCCCCTGATGTTTTTCTCACTCCTACTAGTGAATGTAATGTAACACACACCCATACCATGCGCACCACCCCGTGATGATTTTCTCACTCCTAGTAGTGAATCTAATGTAAGAAACACCCATACCATGCGCACCACCCCGTGATGTTTTTCTCACTCCTACTAGTGAATGTAATGTAACACACACCCATACAATGCGCACCACCCCGTGATGTTTTTCTCACTCCTACTAGTGAATGTAATGTAACACACACCCATACAATGCGCACCACCCCGTGATGTTTTTCTCACTCCTACTAGTGAATCTAATGTACCACACACCCATACAATGCGCACCATCCCGTGATGTTTTTCTCACTGCTACTAGTGTATCTAATGTAACACACCCATACAATTCGCACCACCCCGTGATGTTTTTCTCACTCCTACTAGTGAATGTAATGTAACACACACCCATAAAATGCGCACCACACCGTGATGTTTTTCTCACTCCTACTAGTGAATGTAATGTAACACACACCCATACAATGCGCACCACCCCGTGATGTTTTTCTCACTGCTACTAGTGAATGTAATGTAACACACACCCATACAAAGCGCACCACCCCGTGATGTTTTTCTCACTCCTACTAGTGAATGTAATGTAACACACACCCGTACAATGCGCACCACCGAGTGATGTTTTTCTCACTCCTACTAGTGAATCTAATGTAACACACACCCATACAATGCGCACCACCCCGTGATGTTTTTCTCACTGCTACTAGTGAATGTAACGTAACACAGCCATACAATGCGCACCACCCCGTGATGTTTTTCTCACTCCTACTAGTGAATGTAATGTAACACACACCAATACAATGCGCACCACGCCCTGTTGTTTTTCTCACTCCTACTAGTGAACGTAATGTAACACACACCCATACAATGCGCACCACCCCGTGATATTTTTCTCACTCCTACTAGTGAATGTAATGTAACACACACCCATACAATGCGCACCACCCCGTGATGTTTTTCTCACTCCTACTAGTGAATCTAATGTAACACACGCATACAATGCGCACCACCCCGTGATGTTTTTCTCACTCCTACTAGTGAATGTAATGTAACACACACCCATACAATGCGCACCACCCCGTGATGATTTTCTCACTCCTACTAGTGTATCTAATGTAACACACACCCATACAAAGCGCACCACCCCGTGATGTTTTTCTCACTCCTACTAGTGAATCTAATGTAACAAACACCCATACAATGCGCACCACCCCGTGATGTTTTTCTCACTCCTACTAGTGAATGTAATGTAACACACACCCATACAATGCGCACCACCCCGTGATGTTTTTCTCACTCCTACTAGTGAATCTAATGTAACACACACCCATACATTGCGCACCACCCCGTGATGTTTTTCTCACTTCTACTAGTGAATGTAATGTAACACACACCCATACAATGCGCACCACCCCGTGATGATTTTCTCACTCCTACTAGTGAATGTAATGTAACAAACACCCATACAATGCGCACCACCCCGTGATGTTTTTCTCACTCCTACTAGTGAATGTAATGTAACAAACACCCATACAATGCGCACCACCCCGTGATGTTTTTCTCACTCCTACTAGTGAATCTAATGTAACACACACCCATACAATGCGCACCACCCCGTGATGTTTTTCTCACTCCTACTAGTGAATCTAATGTAACACACACCCATACAATGCGCACCACCCCCTGATGTTTTTCTCACTCCTACTAGTGAATGTAATGTAACACACACCCATACCATGCGCACCACTGCGTGATGATTTTCTCACTCCTACTTGTGAATCTAATGTAACAAACACCCATACAATGCGCACCACCCCGTGATGTTTTCTCACTTCTACTAGTGAATGTAATGTAACACACACCCATACAATGCGCACCACCCCGTGATGTTTTTCTCACTCCTACTAGTGAATCTAATGTAACACACACCCATACAATGCGCACCACCCCCTGATGTTTTTCTCACTCCTACTAGTGAATGTAATGTAACACACACCCATACCATGCGCACCACTGCGTGATGATTTTCTCACTCCTACTTGTGAATCTAATGTAACAAACACCCATACAATGCGCACCACCCCGTGATGTTTTTCTCACTCCTACTAGTGAATGTAATGTAACACACACCCATATAATGCGCACCACCCCGTGATGATTTTCTCACTCCTACTAGTGAATCTAATGTAACAAACACCCATACAATGCGCACCACCCCGTGATGTTTTTCTCACTCCTACTAGTGAATGTAATGTAACAAACACCCATAGAATGTGCACCACCACGTGATGTTTTTCTCACTCCTACTAGTGAATGTAATGTAACACACACCCATACAATGCGCACCACCCCGTGATGTTTTTCTCACTCCTACTAGTGATTCTAATGTAACACACACCCATACAATGCGCACCACCCCCTGATGTTTTTCTCACTCCTACTAGTGAATGTAATGTAACACACACCCATACCATGCGCACCACCCCGTGATGATTTTCTCACTCCTAGTAGTGAATCTAATGTAAGAAACACCCATACCATGCGCACCACCCCGTGATGTTTTTCTCACTCCTACTAGTGAATGTAATGTAACACACACCCATACAATGCGCACCACCCCGTGATGTTTTTCTCACTCCTACTAGTGAATGTAATGTAACACACACCCATACAATGCGCACCACCCCGTGATGTTTTTCTCACTCCTACTAGTGAATCTAATGTAACACACACCCATACAATGCGCACCACCCCCTGATGTTTTTCTCACTCCTACTAGTGAATGTAATGTAACACACACCCATACAATGCGCACCACTGCGTGATGATTTTCTCACTCCTACTAGTGAATCTAATGTAACAAACACCCATACAATGCGCAGCACCCCGTGATGTTTTTCTCACTCCTACTAGTGAATCTAATGTAACACACACCCATACAATGCGCACCACCCCGTGATGTTTTTCTCACTCCTACTAGTGAATGTAATGTAACACACACCCATACAATGTTCACCACCCCGTGATGTTTTTCTCACTCCTAGTAGTGAATCTAATGTAACAAACACCCATACAATGCGCACCACGCCGTGATGATTTTCTCACTCCTACTAGTGAATCTAATGTAACAAACACCCATACAATGCGCACCACCCCGTGATGTTTTTCTCACTCCTAATAGTGAATGTAATGTAACACACACCCATACAATGCGCACCACCCCGTGATATTTTTCTCACTCCTACTAGTGAATGTAATGTAACACACACCCATACAATGCGCACCACCCCGTGATGATTTTCTCACTCCTACTAGTGTATCTAATGTAACACACACCCATACAAAGCGCACCACCCCGTGATGTTTTTCTCACTCCTACTAGTGAATCTAATGTAACAAACACCCATACAATGCGCACCACCCCGTGATGTTTTTCTCACTCCTACTAGTGAATGTAATGTAACACACACCCATACAATGCGCACCACCCCGTGATGTTTTTCTCACTCTTACTAGTGAATCTAATGTAACACACACCCATACAATGCGCACCACCCCGTGATGTTTTTCTCACTTCTACTCGTGAATGTAATGTAACACACACCCATACAATGCGCACCACCCCGTGATGATTTTCTCACTCCTACTAGTGAATGTAATGTAACAAACACCCATACAATGCGCACCACCCCGTGATGTTTTTCTCACTCCTACTAGTGAATGTAATGTAACACACACCCATACAATGCGCACCACCCCGTGATGTTTTTCTCACTCCTACTAGTGAATCTAATGTAACACACACCCATACAATGCGCACCACCCCGTGATGTTTTTCTCACTCCTACTAGTGAATCTAATGTAACACACACCCATACAATGCGCACAACCCCCTGATGTTTTTCTCACTCCTACTAGTGAATGTAATGTAACACACACCCATACCATGCGCACCACTGCGTGATGATTTTCTCACTCCTACTTGTGAATTTAATGTAACAAACACCCATACAATGCGCACCACCCCGTGATGTTTTTCTCACTCCTACTAGTGAATGTAATGTAACACACACCCATATAATGCGCACCACCCCGTGATGATTTTCTCACTCCTACTAGTGAATCTAATGTAACAAACACCCATACAATGCGCACCACCCCGTGATGTTTTTCTCACTCCTACTAGTGAATGTAATGTAACAAACACCCATAGAATGCGCACCACCACGTGATGTTTTTCTCACTCCTACTAGTGAATGTAATGTAACACACACCCATACAATGCGCACCACCCCGTGATGTTTTTCTCACTCCTACTAGTGATTCTAATGTAACACACACCCATACAATGCGCACCACCCCCTGATGTTTTTCTCACTCCTACTAGTGAATGTAATGTAACACACACCCATACCATGCGCACCACCCCGTGATGATTTTCTCACTCCTAGTAGTGAATCTAATGTAAGAAACACCCATACCATGCGCACCACCCGGTGATGTTTTTCTCACTCCTACTAGTGAATGTAATGTAACACACACCCATACAATGCGCACCACCCCGTGATATTTTTCTCACTCCTACTAGTGAATGTAATGTAACACACACCCATACAATGCGCACCACCCCGTGATGTTTTTCTCACTCCTACTAGTGAATCTAATGTACCACACACCCATACAATGCGCACCATCCCGTGATGTTTTTCTCACTGCTACTAGTGTATCTAATGTAACACACCCATACAATTCGCACCACCCCGTGATGTTTTTCTCACTCCTACTAGTGAATGTAATGTAACACACACCCATAAAATGCGCACCACACCGTGATGTTTTTCTCACTCCTACTAGTGAATGTAATGTAACACACACCCATACAATGCGCACCACCCCGTGATGTTTTTCTCACTGCTACTAGTGAATGTAATGTAACACACACCCATACAAAGCGCACCACCCCGAGATGTTTTTCTCACTCCTACTAGTGAATGTAATGTAACACACACCCATACAATGCGCACCACCCCGTGATGTTTTTCTCACTCCTACTAGTGAATGTAATGTAACACACACCCATACAATGCGCACCACGACGTGATGTTTTTCTCACTCCTATTAGTGAATGTAATGTAACACACACCCATACAATGCGCACCACCCCGTGATGTTTTTCTCACTCCTACTAGTGAATCTAATGTAACACACACCCATACAATGCGCACCACCCCGTGATGTTTTTCTCACTCCTACTAGTGAATGTAATGTAACACACACCCATACAATGTGCACCACCCCGTGATGTTTTTCTCACTCCTACTAGTGAATCTAATGTAACAAACACCCATACAATGCGCACCACGCCGTGATGATTTTCTCACTCCTACTAGTGAATCTAATGTAACAAACACCCATACAATGCGCACCACCCCGTGATGTTTTGCTCACTCCTAATAGTGAATGTAATGTAACACACACCCATACAATGCGCACCACCCCGTGATATTTTTCTCACTCCTACTAGTGAATGTAATGTAACACACACCCATACAATGCGCACCACCCCGTGATGATTTTCTCACTCCTACTAGTGTATCTAATGTAACACTCACCCATACAATGCGCACCACCCCGTGATGTTTTTCTCACTCCTACTAGTGAATCTAATGTAACAAACACCCATACAATGCGCACCACCCCGTGATGTTTTTCTCACTCCTTCTAGTGAATGTAATGTAACACACACCCATACAATGCGCACCACCCCGTGATGTTTTTCTCACTCCTACTAGTGAATCTAATGTAACACACACCCATACAATGCGCACCAGCCCGTGATGTTTTCTCACTTCTACTAGTGAATGTAATGTAACACACACCCATACAATGCGCACCACCCCGTGATGATTTTCTCACTCCTACTAGTGAATGTAATGTAACAAACACCCATACAATGCGCACCACCCCGTGATGTTTTTCTCACTCCTACTAGTGAATGTAATGTAACAAACACCCATACAATGCGCACCACCCCGTGATGTTTTTCTCACTCCTACTAGTGAATGTAATGTAACACACACCCATACAATGCGCACCACCCCGTGATGTTTTTCTCACTCCTACTAGTGAATCTAATGTAACACACACCCATACAATGCGCACCACCCCCTGATGTTTTTCTCACTCCTACTAGTGAATGTAATGTAACACACACCCATAAAATGCGCACCACTGCGTGATGATTTTCTCACTCCTACTAGTGAATCTAATGTAACAAACACCCATACAATGCGCAGCACCCCGTGATGTTTTTCTCACTCCTACTAGTGAATCTAATGTAACACACACCCATACAATGCGCACCACCCCGGGATGTTTTTCTCACTCCTACTAGTGAATGTAATGTAACAAACACCCATACAATGCGCACCACCCCGTGATGTTTTGCTCACTCCTAATAGTGAATGTAATGTAACACACACCCATACAATGCGCACCACCCCGTGATATTTTTCTCACTCCTACTAGTGAATGTAATGTAACACACACCCATACAATGCGCACCACCCCGTGATGATTTTCTCACTCCTACTAGTGTATCTAATGTAACACACACCCATACAAAGCGCACCACCCCGTGATGTTTTTCTCACTCCTACTAGTGAATCTAATGTAACAAACACCCATACAATGCGCACCAACCCGTGATGTTTTTCTCACTCCTACTAGTGAATGTAATGTAACACACACCCATACAATGCGCACCACCCCGTGATGTTTTTCTCACTCCTACTAGTGAATCTAATGTAACACACACCCATACATTGCGCACCACCCCGTGATGTTTTTCTCACTTCTACTAGTGAATGTAATGTAACACACACCCATACAATGCGCACCACCCCGTGATGATTTTCTCACTCCTACTAGTGAATGTAATGTAACAAACACCCATACAATGCGCACCACCCCGTGATGTTTTTCTCACTCCTACTAGTGAATGTAATGTAACAAACACCCATACAATGCGCACCACCCCGTGATGTTTTTCTCACTCCTACTAGTGAATCTAATGTAACACACACCCATACAATGCGCACCACCCCGTGATGTTTTTCTCACTCCTACTAGTGAATCTAATGTAACACACACCCATACAATGCGCACCACCCCCTGATGTTTTTCTCACTCCTACTAGTGAATGTAATGTAACACACACCCATACCATGCGCACCACTGCGTGATGATTTTCTCACTCCTACTTGTGAATCTAATGTAACAAACACCCATACAATGCGCACCACCCCGTGATGTTTTCTCACTTCTACTAGTGAATGTAATGTAACACACACCCATACAATGCGCACCACCCCGTGATGTTTTTCTCACTCCTACTAGTGAATCTAATGTAACACACACCCATACAATGCGCACCACCCCCTGATGTTTTTCTCACTCCTACTAGTGAATGTAATGTAACACACACCCATACCATGCGCACCACTGCGTGATGATTTTCTCACTCCTACTTGTGAATCTAATGTAACAAACACCCATACAATGCGCACCACCCCGTGATGTTTTTCTCACTCCTACTAGTGAATGTAATGTAACACACACCCATATAATGCGCACCACCCCGTGATGATTTTCTCACTCCTACTAGTGAATCTAATGTAACAAACACCCATACAATGCGCACCACCCCGTGATGTTTTTCTCACTCCTACTAGTGAATGTAATGTAACAAACACCCATAGAATGTGCACCACCACGTGATGTTTTTCTCACTCCTACTAGTGAATGTAATGTAACACACACCCATACAATGCGCACCACCCCGTGATGTTTTTCTCACTCCTACTAGTGATTCTAATGTAACACACACCCATACAATGCGCACCACCCCCTGATGTTTTTCTCACTCCTACTAGTGAATGTAATGTAACACACACCCATACCATGCGCACCACCCCGTGATGATTTTCTCACTCCTAGTAGTGAATCTAATGTAAGAAACACCCATACCATGCGCACCACCCCGTGATGTTTTTCTCACTCCTACTAGTGAATGTAATGTAACACACACCCATACAATGCGCACCACCCCGTGATGTTTTTCTCACTCCTACTAGTGAATGTAATGTAACACACACCCATACAATGCGCACCACCCCGTGATGTTTTTCTCACTCCTACTAGTGAATCTAATGTACCACACACCCATACAATGCGCACCATCCCGTGATGTTTTTCTCACTGCTACTAGTGTATCTAATGTAACACACCCATACAATTCGCACCACCCCGTGATGTTTTTCTCACTCCTACTAGTGAATGTAATGTAACACACACCCATAAAATGCGCACCAAACCGTGATGTTTTTCTCACTCCTACTAGTGAATGTAATGTAACACACACCCATACAATGCGCACCACCCCGTGATGTTTTTCTCACTGCTACTAGTGAATGTAATGTAACACACACCCATACAAAGCGCACCACCCCGTGATGTTTTTCTCACTCCTACTAGTGAATGTAATGTAACACACACCCGTACAATGCGCACCACCGAGTGATGTTTTTCTCACTCCTACTAGTGAATCTAATGTAACACACACCCATACAATGCGCACCACCCCGTGATGTTTTTCTCACTGCTACTAGTGAATGTAACGTAACACAGCCATACAATGCGCACCACCCCGTGATGTTTTTCTCACTCCTACTAGTGAATGTAATGTAACACACACCAATACAATGCGCACCACGCCCTGTTGTTTTTCTCACTCCTACTAGTGAACGTAATGTAACACACACCCATACAATGCGCACCACCCCGTGATATTTTTCTCACTCCTACTAGTGAATGTAATGTAACACACACCCATACAATGCGCACCACCCCGTGATGTTTTTCTCACTCCTACTAGTGAATCTAATGTAACACACGCATACAATGCGCACCACCCCGTGATGTTTTTCTCACTCCTACTAGTGAATGTAATGTAACACACACCCATACAATGCGCACCACCCCGTGATGATTTTCTCACTCCTACTAGTGTATCTAATGTAACACACACCCATACAAAGCGCACCACCCCGTGATGTTTTTCTCACTCCTACTAGTGAATCTAATGTAACAAACACCCATACAATGCGCACCACCCCGTGATGTTTTTCTCACTCCTACTAGTGAATGTAATGTAACACACACCCATACAATGCGCACCACCCCGTGATGTTTTTCTCACTCCTACTAGTAAATCTAATGTAACACACACCCATACATTGCGCACCACCCCGTGATGTTTTTCTCACTTCTACTAGTGAATGTAATGTAACACACACCCATACAATGCGCACCACCCCGTGATGATTTTCTCACTCCTACTAGTGAATGTAATGTAACAAACACCCATAAAATGCGCACCACCCCGTGATGTTTTTCTCACTCCTACTAGTGAATGTAATGTAACAAACACCCATACAATGCGCACCACCCCGTGATGTTTTTCTCACTCCTACTAGTGAATCTAATGTAACACACACCCATACAATGCGCACCACCCCGTGATGTTTTTCTCACTCCTACTAGTGAATCTAATGTAACACACACCCATACAATGCGCACCACCCCCTGATGTTTTTCTCACTCCTACTAGTGAATGTAATGTAACACACACCCATACCATGCGCACCACTGCGTGATGATTTTCTCACTCCTACTTGTGAATCTAATGTAACAAACACCCATACAATGCGCACCACCCCGTGATGTTTTCTCACTTCTACTAGTGAATGTAATGTAACACACACCCATACAATGCGCACCACCCCGTGATGTTTTTCTCACTCCTACTAGTGAATCTAATGTAACACACACCCATACAATGCGCACCACCCCCTGATGTTTTTCTCATTCCTACTAGTGAATGTAATGTAACACACACCCATACCATGCGCACCACTGCGTGATGATTTTCTCACTCCTACTTGTGAATCTAATGTAACAAACACCCATACAATGCGCACCACCCCGTGATGTTTTTCTCACTCCTACTAGTGAATGTAATGTAACACACACCCATATAATGCGCACCACCCCGTGATGATTTTCTCACTCCTACTAGTGAATCTAATGTAACAAACACCCATACAATGCGCACCACCCCGTGATGTTTTTCTCACTCCTACTAGTGAATGTAATGTAACAAACACCCATAGAATGTGCACCACCACGTGATGTTTTTCTCACTCCTACTAGTGAATGTAATGTAACACACACCCATACAATGCGCACCACCCCGTGATGTTTTTCTCACTCCTACTAGTGATTCTAATGTAACACACACCCATACAATGCGCACCACCCCCTGATGTTTTTCTCACTCCTACTAGTGAATGTAATGTAACACACACCCATACCATGCGCACCACCCCGTGATGATTTTCTCACTCCTAGTAGTGAATCTAATGTAAGAAACACCCATACCATGCGCACCACCCCGTGATGTTTTTCTCACTCCTACTAGTGAATGTAATGTAACACACACCCATACAATGCGCACCACCCCGTGATGTTTTTCTCACTCCTACTAGTGAATGTAATGTAACACACACCCATACAATGCGCACCACCCCGTGATGTTTTTCTCACTCCTACTAGTGAATCTAATGTACCACACACCCATACAATGCGCACCATCCCGTGATGTTTTTCTCACTGCTACTAGTGTATCTAATGTAACACACCCATACAATTCGCACCACCCCGTGATGTTTTTCTCACTCCTACTAGTGAATGTAATGTAACACACACCCATAAAATGCGCACCAAACCGTGATGTTTTTCTCACTCCTACTAGTGAATGTAATGTAACACACACCCATACAATGCGCACCACCCCGTGATGTTTTTCTCACTGCTACTAGTGAATGTAATGTAACACACACCCATACAAAGCGCACCACCCCGTGATGTTTTTCTCACTCCTACTAGTGAATGTAATGTAACACACACCCGTACAATGCGCACCACCGAGTGATGTTTTTCTCACTCCTACTAGTGAATGTAATGTAACACACACCCATACAATGCGCACCACCCCGTGATGTTTTTCTCACTCCTACTAGTGAATGTAATGTAACACACACCCATACAATGCGCACAACCCCGTGATGTTTTTCTCACTCCTACTAGTGAATCTAATGTAACACACACCCATACAAGGCGCACCACCCCCTGATGTTTTTCTCACTCCTACTAGTGAATGTAATGTAACACACACCCATACCATGCGCACCACTGCGTGATGATTTTCTCACTCCTACTAGTGAATCTAATGTAACAAACACCCATACAATGCGCACCACCCCGTGATGATTTTCTCACTCCTACTAGTGAATGTAATGTAACACCCACCCATACAATGCGCACCATCCCGTGATGATTTTCTCACTCCTACTAATGAATCTAATGTAACAAACACCCATACAATGCGCACCACCCCATGATGTTTTTCTCACTCCTACTAGTGAATGTAATGTAACAAACACCCATACAATGCGCACCACCCCGTGATGTTTTTCTCACTCCTAGTAGTGAATGTAATGTAACACACACCCATACAATGTGCACCACCCCGTGAATTTTTTCTCACTCCTACTAGTGAATCTAATGTAACACACACCCATACAATGCGCACCACCCCCTGATGTTTTTCTCACTCCTACTAGTGAATGTAATGTAACACACACCCATACCATGCGCACCACCCCGTGATGATTTTCTCACTCCTACTAGTGAATCTAACGTAACAAACACCCATACCATGCGCACCACCCCGTGATGTTTTTCTCACTCCTACTAGTGAATCTAATGTAACACACACCCATACAATGCGCACCACCCCGTGATGTTTTTCTCACTCCTACTAGTGAATGTAATGTAACACACACCCATACAATGCGCACCACCCCGTGATGTTTTTCTCACTCCTACTAGTGAATCTAATGTAACACACACCCATACCATACGCACCACCCCGTGATGTTTTTCTCACTGCTACTAGTGAATCTAATGTAACACACACCCATACAATGCGAACCACCCCGTGATGTTTTTCTCAATCCTACTAGTGAATGTAATGTAACACACACCCATACAATGCGCACCACCCCGTGATGTTTTTCTCACTCCTACTAGTGAATGTAATGTAACACACACCCATACAAAGCGCACCACCCCGTTATGATTTTCTCACTCCTACTAGTGAATGTAATGTAACACACACCCATACAATGCGCACCACCCCGTGATGTTTTTCTCACTCCTACTAGTGAATCTAATGTAACACACACCCATACAATGAGCACCACCCCGTGATGTTTTTCTCACTGCTACTAGTGTATCTAATGTAACACACCCATACGATTCGCACCACCCCGTGATGTTTTTCTCACTCCTACTAGTGAATGTAATGTAACACACACCCATACAATGCGCACCACCCCGTGATGTTTTTCTCACTCCTACTAGTGAATGTAATGTAACACACACCCATACAATGCGCA
This sequence comes from Cavia porcellus, assembly GCF_034190915.1. NCBI lineage: Eukaryota > Metazoa > Chordata > Mammalia > Rodentia > Caviidae > Cavia > Cavia porcellus. The sequence goes on along the minus strand of NW_026947582.1, from coordinate 194,802 downwards.
CCACCCTGTGATGTTTTTCTCACTGCTACTAGTGAATGTAATGTAACACACACCCATTCAATGCGCACCACCCCGTGATGTTTTTCTCACTCCTACTAGTGAATGTAATGTAACACACACCCATACAATGCGCACCACCCCGTGATGTTTTTCTCACTCCTACTAGTGAATCTAATGTAACACACACCCATACAATGCGCACCACCCCGTGATGTTTTTCTCACTGCTACTAGTGAATGTAACGTAACACACCCATACAATGCGCACCACCCCGTGATGTTTTTCTCACTCCTACTAGTGAATGTAATGTAACACACACCAATACAATGCGCACCACGCCGTGATGTTTTTCTCACTCCTACTAGTGAATGTAATGTAACACACACCCATACAATGCGCACCACCCCGTGATGTTTTTCTCACTCCTACTAGTGAATGTAATGTAACACACACCCATACAATGCGCACCACCCCGTGATGATTTTCTCACTCCTACTAGTGAATCTAATGTAACACACGCATACAATGCGCACCACCCCGTGATGTTTTTCTCACTCCTACTAGTGAATGTAATGTAACACACACCCATACAATGCGCACCACCGCTTGATGATTTTCTCACTCCTACTAGTGAATCTAATGTAACAAACACCCATACAATGCGCACCACCCCGTGATGTTTTTCTCACTCCTACTAGTGAATGTAATGTAACACACACCCATACAATGCGCACCACCCCGTGATGTTTTTCTCACTCCTACTAGTGATTCTAATGTAACACACACCCATACAATGCGCACCACCCCTTGATGTTTTTCTCACTCCTACTAGTGAATGTAATGTAACACACACCCATACCATGCGCACCACCCCGTGATGATTTTCTCACTCCTAGTAGTGAATCTAATGTAAGAAACACCCATACCATGCGCACCACCCCGTGATGTTTTTCTCACTCCTACTAGTGAATGTAATGTAACACACACCCATACAATGCGCACCACCCCGTGATGTTTTTCTCACTCCTACTAGTGAATGTAATGTAACACACACCCATACAATGCGCACCACCCCGTGATGTTTTTCTCACTCCTACTAGTGAATCTAATGTACCACACACCCATACAATGCGCACCATCCCGTGATGTTTTTCTCACTGCTACTAGTGTATCTAATGTAACACACCCATACAATTCGCACCACCCCGTGATGTTTTTCTCACTCCTACTAGTGAATGTAATGTAACACACACCCATACAATGCGCACCACACCGTGATGTTTTTCTCACTCCTACTAGTGAATGTAATGTGACACACACCCATACAATGCGCACCACCCCGTGATGTTTTTCTCACTGCTACTAGTGAATGTAATGTAACACACACCCATACAAAGCGCACCACCCCGTGATGTTTTTCTCACTCCTACTAGTGAATGTAATGTAACACACACCCGTACAATGCGCACCACCCCGTGATGTTTTTCTCACTCCTACTAGTGAATCTAATGTAACACACACCCATACAATGCGCACCACCCCGTGATGTTTTTCTCACTGCTACTAGTGAATGTAACGTAACACACCCATACAATGCGCACCACCCCGTGATGTTTTTCTCACTCCTACTAGTGAATGTAATGTAACACACACCAATACAATGCGCACCACGCCGTGTTGTTTTTCTCACTCCTACTAGTGAATGTAATGTAACACACACCCATACAATGCGCACCACCCCGTGATGTTTTTCTCACTCCTACTAGTGAATGTAATGTAACACAAACCCATACAATGCGCACCACCCCGTGATGATTTTCTCACTCCTACTAGTGAATCTAATGTAACACACGCATACAATGCGCACCACCCCGTGATGTTTTTCTCACTCCTACTAGTGAATGTAATGTAACACACACCCATACAATGCGCACCACCGCGTGATGATTTTCTCACTCCTACTAGTGAATCTAATGTAACAAACACCCATACAATGCGCATCACCCCGTGATGTTTTTCTCACTCCTACTAGTGAATGTAATGTAACACACACCCATACAATGCGCACCACCCCGTGATGATTTTCTCACTCCTACTAGTGAATCTAATGTAACAAACACCCATACAATGCGCACCACCCCGTGATGTTTTTCTCACTCCTACTAGTGAATGTAATGTAACAAACACCCATACAATGCGCACCACCCCGTGATGTTTTTCTCACTCCTACTAGTGAATCTAATGTAACACACACCCATACAATGCGCACCACCCCGTGATATTTTTCTCACTCCTACTAGTGAATCTAATGTAACACACACCCATACAATGCGCACCACCCCGTGATGTTTTTCTCACTCCTACTAGTGAATCTAATGTAACACACACCCATACAAGGCGCACCACCCCCTGATGTTTTTCTCACTCCTACTAGTGAATGTAATGTAACACACACCCATACCATGCGCACCACTGCGTGATGATTTTCTCACTCCTACTAGTGAATCTAATGTAACAAACACCCATACAATGCGCACCACCCCGTGATGATTTTCTCACTCCTACTAGTGAATGTAATGTAACACACACCCATACAATGCGCACCATCCCGTGATGATTTTCTCACTCCTACTAGTGAATCTAATGTAACAAACACCCATACAATGCGCACCACCCCATGATGTTTTTCTCACTCCTACTAGTGAATGTAATGTAACAAACACCCATACAATGCGCACCACCCCGTGATGTTTTTCTCACTCCTACTAGTGAATGTAATGTAACACACACCCATACAATGTGCACCACCCCGTGAATTTTTTCTCACTCCTACTAGTGAATCTAATGTAACACACACCCATACAATGCGCACCACCCCCTGATGTTTTTCTCACTCCTACTAGTGAATGTAATGTAACACACACCCATACCATGCGCACCACCCCGTGATGATTTTCTCACTCCTACTAGTGAATCTAACGTAACAAACACCCATACCATGCGCACCACCCCGTGATGTTTTTCTCACTCCTACTAGTGAATCTAATGTAACACACACCCATACAATGCGCACCACCCCGTGATGTTTTTCTCACTCCTACTAGTGAATGTAATGTAACACACACCCATACAATGCGCACCACCCCGTGATGTTTTTCTCACTCCTACTAGTGAATGTAATGTAACACACACCCATACAAAGCGCACCACCCCGTGATGTTTTTCTCACTCCTACTAGTGAATTTAATGTAACACACACCCATACAATGCGCACCACCCCGTGATGTTTTTCTCACTGCTACTAGTGTATCTAATGTAACACACCCATACAATTCGCACCACCCCGTGATGTTTTTCTCACTCCTACTAGTGAATGTAATGTAACACACACCCATACAATGCGCACCACCCCGTGATGTTTTTCTCACTCCTACTAGTGAATCTAATGTAACACACACCCATACAATGCGCACCACCCCGTGATGTTTTTCTCACTGCTACTAGTGTATCTAATGTAACACACCCATACGATTCGCACCACCCCATGATGTTTTTCTCACTCCTACTAGTGAATGGAATGTAACACACACCCATACAATGCGCACCACCCCGTGATGTTTTTCTCACTCCTACTAGTGAATGTAATGTAACACACACCCATACAATGCGCACCACCCTGTGATGTTTTTCTCACTCCTACTAGTGAATCTAATGTAACACACACCCATAAAATGCGCACCACCCCGTGATGTTTTTCTCACTCCTACTAGTGAATGTAATGTAACACACACCCGTACAATGCGCACCACCCCGTGATGTTTTTCTCACTCCTACTAGTGAATCTAATGTAACACACACCCATACAACGCGCACCACCCCGTGATGTTTTTCTCACTGCTACTAGTGAATGTAACGTAACACACCCATACAATGCGCACCACCCCGTGATGTTTTTCTCACTCCTACTAGTGAATGTAATGTAACACACACCAATACAATGCGCACCACGCCGTGATGTTTTTCTCACTCCTACTAGTGAATGTAATGTAACACACACCCATACAATGCGCACCACCCCGTGATGTTTTTCTCACTCCTACTAGTGAATGTAATGTAACACACACCCATACAATGCGCACCACCCCGTGATGATTTTTTCACTCCTACTAGTGAATCTAATGTAACACACGCATACAATGCGCACCACCCCGTGATGTTTTTCTCACTCCTACTAGTGAATGTAATGTAACAAACACCAATACAATGCGCACCACGCCGTGATGTTTTTCTCACTCCTACTAGTGAATGTAATGTAACACACACCCATACAATGCGCACCACCCTGTGATGTTTTTCTCACTGCTACTAGTGAATGTAATGTAACACACACCCATTCAATGCGCACCACCCCGTGATGTTTTTCTCACTCCTACTAGTGAATGTAATGTAACACACACCCATACAATGCGCACCACCCCGTGATGTTTTTCTCACTCCTACTAGTGAATCTAATGTAACACACACCCATACAATGCGCACCACCCCGTGATGTTTTTCTCACTGCTACTAGTGAATGTAACGTAACACACCCATACAATGCGCACCACCCCGTGATGTTTTTCTCACTCCTACTAGTGAATGTAATGTAACACACACCAATACAATGCGCACCACGCCGTGATGTTTTTCTCACTCCTACTAGTGAATGTAATGTAACACACACCCATACAATGCGCACCACCCCGTGATGTTTTTCTCACTCCTACTAGTGAATGTAATGTAACACACACCCATACAATGCGCACCACCCCGTGATGATTTTCTCACTCCTACTAGTGAATCTAATGTAACACACGCATACAATGCGCACCACCCCGTGATGTTTTTCTCACTCCTACTAGTGAATGTAATGTAACACACACCCATACAATGCGCACCACCGCTTGATGATTTTCTCACTCCTACTAGTGAATCTAATGTAACAAACACCCATACAATGCGCACCACCCCGTGATGTTTTTCTCACTCCTACTAGTGAATGTAATGTAACACACACCCATACAATGCGCACCACCCCGTGATGTTTTTCTCACTCCTACTAGTGATTCTAATGTAACACACACCCATACAATGCGCACCACCCCTTGATGTTTTTCTCACTCCTACTAGTGAATGTAATGTAACACACACCCATACCATGCGCACCACCCCGTGATGATTTTCTCACTCCTAGTAGTGAATCTAATGTAAGAAACACCCATACCATGCGCACCACCCCGTGATGTTTTTCTCACTCCTACTAGTGAATGTAATGTAACACACACCCATACAATGCGCACCACCCCGTGATGTTTTTCTCACTCCTACTAGTGAATGTAATGTAACACACACCCATACAATGCGCACCACCCCGTGATGTTTTTCTCACTCCTACTAGTGAATCTAATGTACCACACACCCATACAATGCGCACCATCCCGTGATGTTTTTCTCACTGCTACTAGTGTATCTAATGTAACACACCCATACAATTCGCACCACCCCGTGATGTTTTTCTCACTCCTACTAGTGAATGTAATGTAACACACACCCATACAATGCGCACCACACCGTGATGTTTTTCTCACTCCTACTAGTGAATGTAATGTGACACACACCCATACAATGCGCACCACCCCGTGATGTTTTTCTCACTGCTACTAGTGAATGTAATGTAACACACACCCATACAAAGCGCACCACCCCGTGATGTTTTTCTCACTCCTACTAGTGAATGTAATGTAACACACACCCGTACAATGCGCACCACCCCGTGATGTTTTTCTCACTCCTACTAGTGAATCTAATGTAACACACACCCATACAATGCGCACCACCCCGTGATGTTTTTCTCACTGCTACTAGTGAATGTAACGTAACACACCCATACAATGCGCACCACCCCGTGATGTTTTTCTCACTCCTACTAGTGAATGTAATGTAACACACACCAATACAATGCGCACCACGCCGTGTTGTTTTTCTCACTCCTACTAGTGAATGTAATGTAACACACACCCATACAATGCGCACCTCCCCGTGATGTTTTTCTCACTCCTACTAGTGAATGTAATGTAACACAAACCCATACAATGCGCACCACCCCGTGATGATTTTCTCACTCCTACTAGTGAATCTAATGTAACACACGCATACAATGCGCACCACCCCGTGATGTTTTTCTCACTCCTACTAGTGAATGTAATGTAACACACACCCATACAATGCGCACCACCGCGTGATGATTTTCTCACTCCTACTAGTGAATCTAATGTAACAAACACCCATACAATGCGCATCACCCCGTGATGTTTTTCTCACTCCTACTAGTGAATGTAATGTAACACACACCCATACAATGCGCACCACCCCGTGATGATTTTCTCACTCCTACTAGTGAATCTAATGTAACAAACACCCATACAATGCGCACCACCCCGTGATGTTTTTCTCACTCCTACTAGTGAATGTAATGTAACAAACACCCATACAATGCGCACCACCCCGTGATGTTTTTCTCACTCCTACTAGTGAATCTAATGTAACACACACCCATACAATGCGCACCACCCCGTGATATTTTTCTCACTCCTACTAGTGAATCTAATGTAACACACACCCATACAATGCGCACCACCCCGTGATGTTTTTCTCACTCCTACTAGTGAATCTAATGTAACACACACCCATACAAGGCGCACCACCCCCTGATGTTTTTCTCACTCCTACTAGTGAATGTAATGTAACACACACCCATACCATGCGCACCACTGCGTGATGATTTTCTCACTCCTACTAGTGAATCTAATGTAACAAACACCCATACAATGCGCACCACCCCGTGATGATTTTCTCACTCCTACTAGTGAATGTAATGTAACACACACCCATACAATGCGCACCATCCCGTGATGATTTTCTCACTCCTACTAGTGAATCTAATGTAACAAACACCCATACAATGCGCACCACCCCATGATGTTTTTCTCACTCCTACTAGTGAATGTAATGTAACAAACACCCATACAATGCGCACCACCCCGTGATGTTTTTCTCACTCCTACTAGTGAATGTAATGTAACACACACCCATACAATGTGCACCACCCCGTGAATTTTTTCTCACTCCTACTAGTGAATCTAATGTAACACACACCCATACAATGCGCACCACCCCCTGATGTTTTTCTCACTCCTACTAGTGAATGTAATGTAACACACACCCATACCATGCGCACCACCCCGTGATGATTTTCTCACTCCTACTAGTGAATCTAACGTAACAAACACCCATACCATGCGCACCACCCCGTGATGTTTTTCTCACTCCTACTAGTGAATCTAATGTAACACACACCCATACAATGCGCACCACCCCGTGATGTTTTTCTCACTCCTACTAGTGAATGTAATGTAACACACACCCATACAATGCGCACCACCCCGTGATGTTTTTCTCACTCCTACTAGTGAATGTAATGTAACACACACCCATACAAAGCGCACCACCCCGTGATGTTTTTCTCACTCCTACTAGTGAATTTAATGTAACACACACCCATACAATGCGCACCACCCCGTGATGTTTTTCTCACTGCTACTAGTGTATCTAATGTAACACACCCATACGATTCGCACCACCCCGTGATGTTTTTCTCACTCCTACTAGTGAATGTAATGTAACACACACCCATACAATGCGCACCACCCCGTGATGTTTTTCTCACTCCTACTAGTGAATCTAATGTAACACACACCCATACAATGCGCACCACCCCGTGATGTTTTTCTCACTGCTACTAGTGTATCTAATGTAACACACCCATACGATTCGCACCACCCCATGATGTTTTTCTCACTCCTACTAGTGAATGGAATGTAACACACACCCATACAATGCGCACCACCCCGTGATGTTTTTCTCACTCCTACTAGTGAATGTAATGTAACACACACCCATACAATGCGCACCACCCTGTGATGTTTTTCTCACTCCTACTAGTGAATCTAATGTAACACACACCCATAAAATGCGCACCACCCCGTGATGTTTTTCTCACTCCTACTAGTGAATGTAATGTAACACACACCCGTACAATGCGCACCACCCCGTGATGTTTTTCTCACTCCTACTAGTGAATCTAATGTAACACACACCCATACAATGCGCACCACCCCGTGATGTTTTTCTCACTGCTACTAGTGAATGTAACGTAACACACCCATACAATGCGCACCACCCCGTGATGTTTTTCTCACTCCTACTAGTGAATGTAATGTAACACACACCAATACAATGCGCACCACGCCGTGATGTTTTTCTCACTCCTACTAGTGAATGTAATGTAACACACACCCATACAATGCGCACCACCCCGTGATGTTTTTCTCACTCCTACTAGTGAATGTAATGTAACACACACCCATACAATGCGCACCACCCCGTGATGATTTTTTCACTTCTACTAGTGAATCTAATGTAACACACGCATACAATGCGCACCACCCCGTGATGTTTTTCTCACTCCTACTAGTGAATGTAATGTAACACACACCAATACAATGCGCACCACGCCGTGATGTTTTTCTCACTCCTACTAGTGAATGTAATGTAACACACACCCATACAATGCGCACCACCCCGTGATGTTTTTCTCACTCCTACTAGTGAATGTAATGTAACACACACCCATACAATGCGCACCACTCCGTGATGTTTTTCTCACTCCTACTAGTGAATGTAATGTAACACAAACCCATACAATGCGCACCACCCCGTGATGATTTTCTCACTCCTACTAGTGAATCTAATGTAACACACGCATACAATGCGCACCACCCCGTGATGTTTTTCTCACTCCTACTAGTGAATGTAATGTAACACACACCCATACAATGCGCACCACCGCGTGATGATTTTCTCACTCCTACTAGTGAATCTAATGTAACAAACACCCATACAATGCGCACCACCCCGTGATGTTTTTCTCACTCCTACTAGTGAATGTAATGTAACACACACCCATACAATGCGCACCACCCCGTGATGATTTTCTCACTCCTACTAGTGAATCTAATGTAACAAACACCCATACAATGCGCACCACCCCGTGATGTTTTTCTCACTCCTACTAGTGAATGTAATGTAACAAACACCCATACAATGCGCACCACCCCGTGATGTTTTTCTCACTCCTACTAGTGAATCTAATGTAACACACACCCATACAATGCGCACCACCCCGTGATGTTTTTCTCACTCCTACTAGTGAATCTAATGTAACACACACCCATACAAGGCGCACCACCCCGTGATGTTTTTCTCACTCCTACTAGTGAATCTAATGTAACACACACCCATACAATGCGCACCACCCCGTGATGTTTTTCTCACTCCTACTAGTGAATCTAATGTAACACACACCCATACAAGGCGCACCACCCCCTGATGTTTTTCTCACTCCTACTAGTGAATGTAATGTAACACACACCCATACCATGCGCACCACTGCGTGATGATTTTCTCACTCCTACTAGTGAATCTAATGTAACAAACACCCATACAATGCGCACCACCCCGTGATGATTTTCTCACTCCTACTAGTGAATGTAATGTAACACACACCCATACAATGCGCACCATCCCGTGATGATTTTCTCACTCCTACTAGTGAATCTAATGTAACAAACACCCATACAATGCGCACCACCCCATGATGTTTTTCTCACTCCTACTAGTGAATGTAATGTAACAAACACCCATACAATGCGCACCACCCCGTGATGTTTTTCTCACTCCTACTAGTGAATGTAATGTAACACACACCCATACAATGTGCACCACCCCGTGAATTTTTTCTCACTCCTACTAGTGAATCTAATGTAACACACACCCATACAATGCGCACCACCCCCTGATGTTTTTCTCACTCCTACTAGTGAATGTAATGTAACACACACCCATACCATGCGCACCACCCCGTGATGATTTTCTCACTCCTACTAGTGAATCTAACGTAACAAACACCCATACCATGCGCACCACCCCTTGATGTTTTTCTCACTCCTACTAGTGAATCTAATGTAACACACACCCATACAATGCGCACCACCCCGTGATGTTTTTCTCACTCCTACTAGTGAATGTAATGTAACACACACCCATACAATGCGCACCACCCCGTGATGTTTTTCTCACTCCTACTAGTGAATGTAATGTAACACACACCCATACAAAGCGCACCACCCCGTGATGTTTTTCTCACTCCTACTAGTGAATGTAATGTAACACACACCCATACAATGCGCACCACCCCGTGATGTTTTTCTCACTGCTACTAGTGTATCTAATGTAACACACCCATACGATTCGCACCACCCCGTGATGTTTTTCTCACTCCTACTAGTGAATGTAATGTAACACACACCCATACAATGCGCACCACCCCGTGATGTTTTTCTCACTCCTACTAGTGAATCTAATGTAACACACACCCATACAATGCGCACCACCCCGTGATGTTTTTCTCACTGCTACTAGTGTATCTAATGTAACACACCCATACGATTCGCACCACCCCATGATGTTTTTCTCACTCCTACTAGTGAATGGAATGTAACACACACCCATACAATGCGCACCACCCCGTGATGTTTTTCTCACTCCTACTAGTGAATGTAATGTAACACACACCCATACAATGCGCACCACCCTGTGATGTTTTTCTCACTGCTACTAGTGAATGTAATGTAACACACACCCATAAAATGCGCACCACCCCGTGATGTTTTTCTCACTCCTACTAGTGAATGTAATGTAACACACACCCGTACAATGCGCACCACCCCGTGATGTTTTTCTCACTCCTACTAGTGAATCTAATGTAACACCCACCCATACAATGCGCACCACCCCGTGATGTTTTTCTCACTGCTACTAGTGAATGTAATGTAACACACCCATACAATGCGCACCACCCCGTGATGTTTTTCTCACTCCTACTAGTGAATGTAATGTAACACACACCAATACAATGCGCACCACGCCGTGATGTTTTTCTCACTCCTACTAGTGAATGTAATGTAACACACACCCATACAATGCGCACCACCCCGTGATGTTTTTCTCACTCCTACTAGTGAATGTAATATAACACACACCCATACAATGCGCACCACCCCGTGATGATTTTCTCACTCCTACTAGTGAATCTAATGTAACACACGCATACAATGCGCACCACCCCGTGATGTTTTTCTCACTCCTACTAGTGAATGTAATGTAACACACACCCATACAATGCGCACCACTCCGTGATGATTTTCTCACTCCTACTAGTGAATCTAATGTAACACACCCATACAATGCGCACCACCCCGTGATGTTTTTCTCACTGCTACTAGTGTATCTAATGTAACACACCCATACGATTCGCACCACCCCGTGATGTTTTTCTCACTCCTACTAGTGAATGTAATGTAACACACACCCATACAATGCGCACCACCCCGTGATGTTTTTCTCACTCCTACTAGTGAATGTAATGTAACACACACCCATACAATGCGCACCACCCTGTGATGTTTTTCTCACTGCTACTAGTGAATGTAATGTAACACACACCCATACAATGCGCACCACCCCGTGATGTTTTTCTCACTCCTACTAGTGAATGTAATGTAACACACACCCATACAATGCGCACCACCCCGTGATGTTTTTCTCACTCCTACTAGTGAATCTAATGTAACACACACCCATACAATGCGCACCACCCCGTGATGTTTTTCTCACTGCTACTAGTGAATGTAACGTAATACACCCATACAATGCGCACCACCCCGTGATGTTTTTCTCACTCCTACTAGTGAATGTAATGTAACACACACCAATACAATGCGCACCACGCCGTGATGTTTTTCTCACTCCTACTAGTTAATGTAATGTAACACACACCCATACAATGCGCACCACCCCGTGATGTTTTTCTCACTCCTACTAGTGAATCTAATGTAACACACACCCATACAATGCGCACCACCCCGTGATGATTTTCTCACTCCTACTAGTGAATCTAATGTAACACACGCATACAATGCGCACCACCCCGTGATGTTTTTTTCACTCCTACTAGTGAATGTAATGTAACACACACCCATACAATGCGCACCACCGCGTGATGATTTTCTCACTCCTACTAGTGAATCTAATGTAACAAACACCCATACAATGCGCACCACCCCGTGATGTTTTTCTCACTCCTACTAGTGAATGTAATGTAACACACACCCATACAATGCGCACCACCCCGTGATGTTTTTCTCACTCCTACTAGTGACTCTAATGTAACACACACCCATACAATGCGCACCACCCCCTGATGTTTTTCTCACTCCTACTAGTGAATGTAATGTAACACACACCCATACCATGCGCACCACCCCGTGATGATTTTCTCACTCCTAGTAGTGAATCTAATGTAAGAAACACCCATACCATGCGCACCACCCCGTGATGTTTTTCTCACTCCTACTAGTGAATGTAATGTAACACACACCCATACAATGCGCACCACCCCGTGATGTTTTTCTCACTCCTACTAGTGAATGTAATGTAACACACACCCATACAATGCGCACCACCCCGTGATGTTTTTCTCACTCCTACTAGTGAATCTAATGTACCACACACCCATACAATGCGCACCATCCCGTGATGTTTTTCTCACTGCTACTAGTGTATCTAATGTAACACACCCATACAATTCGCACCACCCCGTGATGTTTTTCTCACTCCTACTAGTGAATGTAATGTAACACACACCCATACAATGCGCACCACACCGTGATGTTTTTCTCACTCCTACTAGTGAATGTAATGTAACACACACCCATACAATGCGCACCACCCCGTGATGTTTTTCTCACTGCTACTAGTGAATGTAACGTAACACACACCCATACAAAGCGCACCACCCCGTGACGTTTTTCTCACTCCTACTAGTGAATGTAATGTAACACACACCCGTACAATGCGCACCACCCCGTGATGTTTTTCTCACTCCTACTAGTGAATCTAATGTAACACACACCCATACAATGCGCACCACCACGTGATGTTTTTCTCACTGCTACTAGTGAATGTAACGTAACACACCCATACAATGCGCACCACCCCGTGATGTTTTTCTCACTCCTACTAGTGAATGTAAAGTAACACACACCAATACAATGCGCACCACGCCGTGTTGTTTTTCTCACTCCTACTAGTGAATATAATGTAACACACACCCATACAATGCGCACCAACCCGTGATGTTTTTCTCACTCCTACTAGTGAATGTAATGTAACACACACCCATACAATGCGCACCACCCCGTGATGATTTTCTCACTCCTACTAGTGAATCTAATGTAACACACGCGTACAATGCGCACCACCCCGTGATGTTTTTCTCACTCCTACTAGTGAATGTAATGTAACACACACCCATACAATGCGCACAACCGCGTGATGATTTTCTCACTCCTACTAGTGAATCTAATGTAACACACACCCATACAATGCGCACCACCCCGTGATGTTTTTCTCACTCCTACTAGTGAATGTAATGTAACACACACCCATACAATGCGCACCACCCCGTGATGATTTTCTCACTCCTACTAGTGAATCTAATGTAACAAACACCCATACAATGCGCACCACCCCGTGATGTTTTTCTCACTCCTACTAGTGAATGTAATGTAACAAACACCCATACAATGCGCACCACCCCGTGATGTTTTTCTCACTCCTACTAGTGAATCTAATGTAACACACACCCATACAATGCGCACCACCCCGTGATGTTTTTCTCACTCCTACTAGTGAATCTAACGTAACACACACCCATACAATGCGCACCACCCCGTGATGTTTTTCTCACTCCTACTAGTGAATCTAATGTAACACACACCCATACAAGGCGCACCACCCCCTGATGTTTTTCTCACTCCTACTAGTGAATGTAATGTAACACACACCCATACCATGCGCACCACTGCGTGATGATTTTCTCACTCCTACTAGTGAATCTAATGTAACAAACACCCATACAATGCACACCACCCCGTGATGATTTTCTTACTCCTACTAGTGAATGTAATGTAACACACACCCATACAATGCGCACCATCCCGTGATGATTTTCTCACTCCTACTAGTGAATCTAATGTAACAAACACCCATACAATGCGCACCACCCCGTGATGTTTTTCTCACTCCTACTAGTGAATGTAATGTAACAAACACCCATACAATGCGCACCACCCCGTGATGTTTTTCTCACTCCTACTAGTGAATGTAATGTAACACACACCCATACAATGTGCACCACCCCGTGAATTTTTTCTCACTCCTACTAGTGAATCTAATGTAACACACACCCATACAATGCGCACCACCCCCTGATGTTTTTCTCACTCCTACTAGTGAATGTAATGTAACACACACCCATACCATGCGCACCACCCCGTGATGATTTTCTCACTCCTACTAGTGAATCTAACGTAACAAACACCCATACCATGCGCACCACCCCGTGATGTTTTTCTCACTCCTACTAGTGAATCTAATGTAACACACACCCATACAATGCGCACCACCCCGTGATGTTTTTCTCACTCCTACTAGTGAATGTAATGTAACACACACCCATACAATGCGCACCACCCCGTGATGTTTTTCTCACTCCTACTAGTGAATGTAATGTAACACACACCCATACAAAGCGCACCACCCCGTGATGTTTTTCTCACTGCTACTAGTGTATCTAATGTAACACACCCATACGATTCGCACCACCCCGTGATGTTTTTCTCACTCCTACTAGTGAATGTAATGTAACACACACCCATACAATGCGCACCACCCCGTGATGTTTTTCTCACTCCTACTAGTGAATCTAATGTAACACACACCCATACAATGCGCAGCACCCCGTGATGTTTTTCTCACTGCTACTAGTGTATCTAATGTAACACACCCATACGATTCGCACCACCCCGTGATGTTTTTCTCACTCCTACTAGTGAATGTAATGTAACACACACCCATACAATGCGCACCACCCCGTGATGTTTTTCTCACTCCTACTAGTGAATGTAATGTAACACACACCCATACAATGCGCACCACCCTGTGATGTTTTTCTCACTGCTACTAGTGAATGTAATGTAACACACACCCATACAATGCACACCACCCCGTGATGTTTTTCTCACTCCTACTAGTGAATGTAATGTAACACACACCCGTACAATGCGCACCACCCCGTGATGTTTTTCTCACTCCTACTAGTGAATCTAATGTAACACACACCCATACAATGCGCACCACCCCGTGATGTTTTTCTCACTGCTACTAGTGAATGTAACGTAACACACCCATACAATGCGCACCACCCCGTGATGTTTTTCTCACTCCTACTAGTGAATGTAATGTAACACACACCCATACAATGCGCACCACGCCGTGATGTTTTTCTCACTCCTACTAGTGAATGTAATGTAACACACACCCATACAATGCGCACCACCCCGTGATGTTTTTCTCACTCCTACTAGTGAATGTAATGTAACACACACCCATACAATGCGCACCACCCCGTGATGATTTTCTCACTCCTACTAGTGAATCTAATGTAACACACGCATACAATGCGCACCACCCCGTGATGTTTTTCTCACTCCTACTAGTGAATGTAATGTAACACACACCCATACAATGCGCACCACCGCGTGATGATTTTCTCACTCCTACTAGTGAATGTAATGTAACAAACACCCATACAATGCGCACCACCCCGTGATGTTTTTCTCACTCCTACTAGTGAATGTAATGTATCAAACACCCATACAATGCGCACCACCCCGTGATGTTTTTCTCACTCCTACTAGTGAATGTAATGTAACACACACCCATACAATGTGCACCACCACGTAAATTTTTTCTCACTCCTACTAGTGAATCTAATGTAACACACACCCATACAATGCGCACCACCCCCTGATGTTTTTCTCACTCCTACTAGTGAATGTAATGTAACACACACCCATACCATGCGAACCACCCCGTGATGATTTTCTCACTCCTACTAGTGAATCTAACGTAACAAACACCCATACCATGCGCACCACCCCGTCATGTTTTTCTCACTCCTACTAGTGAATCTAATGTAACACACACCCATACAATGCGCACCACCCCGTGATGTTTTTCTCACTCCTACTAGTGAATGTAATGTAACACACACCCATACAATGCGCACCACCCCGTGATGTTTTTCTCACTCCTACTAGTGAATGTAATGTAACACACACCCATACAAAGCGCACCACCCCGTGATGTTTTTCTCACTCCTACTAGTGAATGTAATGTAACACACACCCATACAATGCGCACCACCCCGTGATGTTTTTCTCACTGCTACTAGTGTATCTAATGTAACACACCCATACGATTCGCACCACCCCGTGATGTTTTTCTCACTCCTACTAGTGAATGTAATGTAACACACACCCATACAATGCGCACCACCCCGTGATGTTTTTCTCACTCCTACTAGTGAATCTAATGTAACACACACCCATACAATGCGCACCACCCCGTGATGTTTTTCTCACTGCTACTAGTGTATCTAATGTAACACACCCATACGATTCGCACCACCCCATGATGTTTTTCTCACTCCTACTAGTGAATGGAATGTAACACACACCCATACAATGCGCACCACCCCGTGATGTTTTTCTCACTCCTACTAGTGAATGTAATGTAACACACACCCATACAATGCGCACCACCCTGTGATGTTTTTCTCACTGCTACTAGTGAATGTAATGTAACACACACCCATAAAATGCGCACCACCCCGTGATGTTTTTCTCACTCCTACTAGTGAATGTAATGTAACACACACCCGTACAATGCGCACCACCCCGTGATGTTTTTCTCACTCCTACTAGTGAATCTAATGTAACACACACCCATACAATGCGCACCACCCCGTGATGTTTTTCTCACTGCTACTAGTGAATGTAATGTAACACACCCATACAATGCGCACCACCCCGTGATGTTTTTCTCACTCCTACTAGTGAATGTAATGTAACACACACCAATACAATGCGCACCACGCCGTGATGTTTTTCTCACTCCTACTAGTGAATGTAATGTAACACACACCCATACAATGCGCACCACCCCGTGATGTTTTTCTCACTCCTACTAGTGAATGTAATGTAACACACACCCATACAATGCGCACCACCCCGTGATGATTTTCTCACTCCTACTAGTGAATCTAATGTAACACACGCATACAATGCGCACCACCCCGTGATGTTTTTCTCACTCCTACTAGTGAATGTAATGTAACACACACCCATACAATGCGCACCACTCCGTGATGATTTTCTCACTCCTACTAGTGAATCTAATGTAACACACCCATACAATGCGCACCACCCCGTGATGTTTTTCTCACTGCTACTAGTGTATCTAATGTAACACACCCATACGATTCGCACCACCCCGTGATGTTTTTCTCACTCCTACTAGTGAATGTAATGTAACACACACCCATACAATGCGCACCACCCCGTGATGTTTTTCTCACTCCTACTAGTGAATGTAATGTAACACACACCCATACAATGCGCACCACCCTGTGATGTTTTTCTCACTGCTACTAGTGAATGTAATGTAACACACACCCATACAATGCGCACCACCCCGTGATGTTTTTCTCACTCCTACTAGTGAATGTAATGTAACACACACCCATACAATGCGCACCACCCCGTGATGTTTTTCTCACTCCTACTAGTGAATCTAATGTAACACACACCCATACAATGCGCACCACCCCGTGATGTTTTTCTCACTGCTACTAGTGAATGTAACGTAACACACCCATACAATACGCACCACCCCGTGATGTTTTTCTCACTCCTACTAGTGAATGTAATGTAACACACACCAATACAATGCGCACCACGCCGTGATGTTTTTCTCACTCCTACTAGTGAATGTAATGTAACACACACCCATACAATGCGCACCACCCCGTGATGTTTTTCTCACTCCTACTAGTGAATCTAATGTAACACACACCCATACAATGCGCACCACCCCGTGATGATTTTCTCACTCCTACTAGTGAATCTAATGTAACACACGCATACAATGCGCACCACCCCGTGATGTTTTTTTCACTCCTACTAGTGAATGTAATGTAACACACACCCATACAATGCGCACCACCGCGTGATGATTTTCTCACTCCTACTAGTGAATCTAATGTAACAAACACCCATACAATGCGCACCACCCCGTGATGTTTTTCTCACTCCTACTAGTGAATGTAATGTAACACACACCCATACAATGCGCACCACCCCGTGATGTTTTTCTCACTCCTACTAGTGATTCTAATGTAACACACACCCATACAA
This sequence comes from Cavia porcellus, assembly GCF_034190915.1. Taxonomy (NCBI): domain Eukaryota; kingdom Metazoa; phylum Chordata; class Mammalia; order Rodentia; family Caviidae; genus Cavia; species Cavia porcellus. The sequence continues at coordinate 176,266 of NW_026947582.1, read as the reverse complement.
TGCGCACCACCCCCTGATGTTTTTCTCACTCCTACTAGTGAATGTAATGTAACACACACCCATACCATGCGCACCACCCCGTGATGATTTTCTCACTCCTAGTAGTGAATCTAATGTAAGAAACACCCATACCATGCGCACCACCCCGTGATGTTTTTCTCACTCCTACTAGTGAATGTAATGTAACACACACCCATACAATGCGCACCACCCCGTGATGTTTTTCTCACTCCTACTAGTGAATGTAATGTAACACACACCCATACAATGCGCACCACCCCGTGATGTTTTTCTCACTCCTACTAGTGAATCTAATGTACCACACACCCATACAATGCGCACCATCCCGTGATGTTTTTCTCACTGCTACTAGTGTATCTAATGTAACACACCCATACAATTCGCACCACCCCGTGATGTTTTTCTCACTCCTACTAGTGAATGTAATGTAACACACACCCATACAATGCGCACCACACCGTGATGTTTTTCTCACTCCTACTAGTGAATGTAATGTAACACACACCCATACAATGCGCACCACCCCGTGATGTTTTTCTCACTGCTACTAGTGAATGTAACGTAACACACACCCATACAAAGCGCACCACCCCGTGACGTTTTTCTCACTCCTACTAGTGAATGTAATGTAACACACACCCGTACAATGCGCACCACCCCGTGATGTTTTTCTCACTCCTACTAGTGAATCTAAAGTAACACACACCCATACAATGCGCACCACCCCGTGATGTTTTTCTCACTGCTACTAGTGAATGTAACGTAACACACCCATACAATGCGCACCACCCCGTGATGTTTTTCTCACTCCTACTAGTGAATGTAAAGTAACACACACCAATACAATGCGCACCACGCCGTGTTGTTTTTCTCACTCCTACTAGTGAATATAATGTAACACACACCCATACAATGCGCACCAACCCGTGATGTTTTTCTCACTCCTACTAGTGAATGTAATGTAACACACACCCATACAATGCGCACCACCCCGTGATGATTTTCTCACTCCTACTAGTGAATCTAATGTAACACACGCATACAATGCGCACCACCCCGTGATGTTTTTCTCACTCCTACTAGTGAATGTAATGTAACACACACCCATACAATGCGCACCACCGCGTGATGATTTTCTCACTCCTACTAGTGAATCTAATGTAACAAACACCCATACAATGCGCACCACCCCGTGATGTTTTTCTCACTCCTACTAGTGAATGTAATGTAACACACACCCATACAATGCGCACCACCCCGTGATGATTTTCTCACTCCTACTAGTGAATCTAATATAACAAACACCCATACAATGCGCACCACCCCGTGATGTTTTTCTCACTCCTACTAGTCAATGTAATGTAACAAACACCCATACAATGCGCACCACCCCGTGATGTTTTTCTCACTCCTACTAGTGAATCTAATGTAACACACACCCATACAATGCGCACCACCCCGTGATGTTTTTCTCACTCCTACTAGTGAATCTAATGTAACACACACCCATACAATGCGCACCACCCCGTGATGTTTTTCTCACTCCTACTAGTGAATCTAATGTAACACACACCCATACAAGGCGCACCACCCCCTGATGTTTTTCTCACTCCTACTAGTGAATGTAATGTAACACACACCCATACCATGCGCACCACTGCGTGATGATTTTCTCACTCCTACTAGTGAATCTAATGTAACAAACACCCATACAATGCGCACCACCCCGTGATGATTTTCTCACTCCTACTAGTGAATGTAATGTAACACACACCCATACAATGCGCACCATCCCGTGATGATTTTCTCACTCCTACTAGTGAATCTAATGTAACAAACACCCATACAATGCGCACCACCCCGTGATGTTTTTCTCACTCCTACTAGTGAATGTAATGTAACAAACACCCATACAATGCGCACCACCCCGTGATGTTTTTCTCACTCCTACTAGTGAATGTAATGTAACACACACCCATACAATGTGCACCACCCCGTGAATTTTTTCTCACTCCTACTAGTGAATCTAATGTAACACACACCCATACAATGCGCACCACCCCCTGATGTTTTTCTCACTCCTACTAGTGAATGTAATGTAACACACACCCATACCATGCGCACCACCCCGTGATGATTTTCTCACTCCTACTAGTGAATCTAACGTAACAAACACCCATACCATGCGCACCACCCCGTGATGTTTTTCTCACTCCTACTAGTGAATCTAATGTAACACACACTCATACAATGCGCACCACCCCGTGATGTTTTTCTCACTCCTACTAGTGAATGTAATGTAACACACACCCATACAATGCGCACCACCCCGTGATGTTTTTCTCAACCTACTAGTGAATGTAATGTAACACACACCCATACAAAGCGCACCACCCCGTGATGTTTTTCTCACTCCTACTAGTGAATCTAATGTAACACACACCCATACAATTCGCACCACCCCGTGATGTTTTTCTCACTGCTACTAGTGTATCTAACGTAACACACCCATACGATTCGCACCACCCCGTGATGTTTTTCTCACTCCTACTAGTGAATGTAATGTAACACACACCCATACAATGCGCACCACCCCGTGATGTTTTTCTCACTCCTACTAGTGAATCTAATGTAACACACACCCATACAATGCGCACCACCCCGTGATGTTTTTCTCACTGCTACTAGTGTATCTAATGTAACACACCCATACGATTCGCACCACCCCGTGATGTTTTTCTCACTCCTACTAGTGAATGTAATGTAACACACACCCATACAATGCGCACCACCCCGTGATGTTTTTCTCACTCCTACTAGTGAATGTAATGTAACACACACCCATACAATGCGAACCACCCTGTGATGTTTTTCTCACTGCTACTAGTGAATGTAATGTAACACACACCCATACAATGCACACCACCCCGTGATGTTTTTCTCACTCCTACTAGTGAATGTAATGTAACACACACCCGTACAATGCGCACCACCCCGTGATGTTTTTCTCACTCCTACTAGTGAATCTAATGTAACACACACCCATACAATGCGCACCACCCCGTGATGTTTTTCTCACTGCTACTAGTGAATGTAACGTAACACACCCATACAATGCGCACCACCCCGTGATGTTTTTCTCACTCCTACTAGTGAATGTAATGTAACACACACCCATACAATGCGCACCACGCCGTGATGTTTTTCTCACTCCTACTAGTGAATGTAATGTAACACACACCCATACAATGCGCACCACCCCGTGATGTTTTTCTCACTCCTACTAGTGAATGTAATGTAACACACACCCATACAATGCGCACCACCCCGTGATGATTTTCTCACTCCTACTAGTGAATCTAATGTAACACACGCATACAATGCGCACCACCCCGTGATGTTTTTCTCACTCCTACTTGTGAATGTAATGTAACACACACCCATACAATGCGCACCACCGCGTGATGATTTTCTCACTCCTACTAGTGAATGTAATGTAACAAACACCCATACAATGCGCACCACCCCGTGATGTTTTTCTCACTCCTACTAGTGAATGTAATGTAACAAACACCCATACAATGCGCACCACCCCGTGATGTTTTTCTCACTCCTACTAGTGAATGTAATGTAACACACACCCATACAATGTGCACCACCACGTAAATTTTTTCTCACTCCTACTAGTGAATCTAATGTAACACACACCCATACAATGCGCACCACCCCCTGATGTTTTTCTCACTCCTACTAGTGAATGTAATGTAACACACACCCATACCATGCGAACCACCCCGTGATGATTTTCTCACTCCTACTAGTGAATCTAACGTAACAAACACCCATACCATGCGCACCACCCCGTCATGTTTTTCTCACTCCTACTAGTGAATCTAATGTAACACACACCCATACAATGCGCACCACCCCGTGATGTTTTTCTCACTCCTACTAGTGAATGTAATGTAACACACACCCATACAATGCGCACCACCCCGTGATGTTTTTCTCACTCCTACTAGTGAATGTAATGTAACACACACCCATACAAAGCGCACCACCCCGTGATGTTTTTCTCACTCCTACTAGTGAATGTAATGTAACACACACCCATACAATGCGCACCACCCCGTGATGTTTTTCTCACTGCTACTAGTGTATCTAATGTAACACACCCATACGATTCGCACCACCCCGTGATGTTTTTCTCACTCGTACTAGTGAATGTAATGTAACACACACCCATACAATGCGCACCACCCCGTGATGTTTTTCTCACTCCTACTAGTGAATCTAATGTAACACACACCCATACAATGCGCACCACCCCGTGATGTTTTTCTCACTGCTACTAGTGTATCTAATGTAACACACCCATACGATTCGCACCACCCCGTGATGTTTTTCTCACTCCTACTAGTGAATGTAATGTAACACACACCCATACAATGCGCACCACCCCGTGATGTTTTTCTCACTGCTACTAGTGTATCTAATGTAACACACCCATACGATTCGCACCACCCCGTGATGTTTTTCTCACTCCTACTAGTGAATCTAATGTAACACACACCCATACAATGCGCACCACCCCGTGATGTTTTTCTCACTCCTACTAGTGAATCTAATGTAACACACACCCATACAATGCGCACCACCCCGTGATGTTTTTCTTACTCCTACTAGTGAATCTAATGTAACACACACCCATACAAGGCGCACCACCCCCTGATGTTTTTCTCACTCCTACTAGTGAATGTAATGTAACACACACCCATACCATGCGCACCACTGCGTGATGATTTTCTCACTCCTACTAGTGAATCTAATGTAACAAACACCCATACAATGCGCACCACCCCGTGATGATTTTCTCACTCCTACTAGTGAATGTAATGTAACACACACCCATACAATGCGCACCATCCCGTGATGATTTTCTCACTCCTACTAGTGAATCTAATGTAACAAACACCCATACAATGCGCACCACCCCGTGATGTTTTTCTCACTCCTACTAGTGAATGTAATGTAACAAACACCCATACAATGCGCACCACCCCGTGATGTTTTTCTCACTCCTACTAGTGAATGTAATGTAACACACACCCATACAATGTGCACCACCCCGTGAATTTTTTCTCACTCCTACTAGTGAATCTAATGTAACACACACCCATACAATGCGCACCACCCCCTGATGTTTTTCTCACTCCTACTAGTGAATGTAATGTAACACACACCCATACCATGCGCACCACCCCGTGATGATTTTCTCACTCCTACTAGTGAATCTAACGTAACAAACACCCATACCATGCGCACCACCCCGTGATGTTTTTCTCACTCCTACTAGTGAATCTAATGTAACACACACCCATACAATGCGCACCACCCCGTGATGTTTTTCTCACTCCTACTAGTGAATGTAATGTAACACACACCCATACAATGCGCACCACCCCGTGATGTTTTTCTCACTCCTACTAGTGAATGTAATGTAACACACACCCATACAAAGCGCACCACCCCGTGATGTTTTTCTCACTCCTACTAGTGAATCTAATGTAACACACACCCATACAATTCGCACCACCCCGTGATGTTTTTCTCACTGCTACTAGTGTATCTAATGTAACACACCCATACGATTCGCACCACCCCGTGATGTTTTTCTCACTCCTACTAGTGAATGTAATGTAACACACACCCATACAATGCGCACCACCCCGTGATGTTTTTCTCACTCCTACTAGTGAATCTAATGTAACACACACCCATACAATGCGCACCACCCCGTGATGTTTTTCTCACTGCTACTAGTGTATCTAATGTAACACACCCATACGATTCGCACCACCCCGTGATGTTTTTCTCACTCCTACTAGTGAATGTAATGTAACACACACCCATACAATGCGCACCACCCCGTGATGTTTTTCTCACTCCTACTAGTGAATGTAATGTAACACACACCCATACAATGCGAACCACCCTGTGATGTTTTTCTCACTGCTACTAGTGAATGTAATGTAACACACACCCATACAATGCACACCACCCCGTGATGTTTTTCTCACTCCTACTAGTGAATGTAATGTAACACACACCCGTACAATGCGCACCACCCCGTGATGTTTTTCTCACTCCTACTAGTGAATCTAATGTAACACACACCCATACAATGCGCACCACCCCGTGATGTTTTTCTCACTGCTACTAGTGAATGTAACGTAACACACCCATACAATGCGCACCACCCCGTGATGTTTTTCTCACTCCTACTAGTGAATGTAATGTAACACACACCCATACAATGCGCACCACGCCGTGATGTTTTTCTCACTCCTACTAGTGAATGTAATGTAACACACACCCATACAATGCGCACCACCCCGTGATGTTTTTCTCACTCCTACTAGTGAATGTAATGTAACACACACCCATACAATGCGCACCACCCCGTGATGATTTTCTCACTCCTACTAGTGAATCTAATGTAACACACGCATACAATGCGCACCACCCCGTGATGTTTTTCTCACTCCTACTAGTGAATGTAACGTAACACACACCCATACAATGCGCACCACCGCGTGATGATTTTCTCACTCCTACTAGTGAATGTAATGTAACAAACACCCATACAATGCGCACCACCCCGTGATGTTTTTCTCACTCCTACTAGTGAATGTAATGTAACAAACACCCATACAATGCGCACCACCCCGTGATGTTTTTCTCACTCCTACTAGTGAATGTAATGTAACACACACCCATACAATGTGCACCACCACGTAAATTTTTTCTCACTCCTGCTAGTGAATCTAATGTAACACACACCCATACAATGCGCACCACCCCCTGATGTTTTTCTCACTCCTACTAGTGAATGTAATGTAACACACACCCATACCATGCGAACCACCCCGTGATGATTTTCTCACTCCTACTAGTGAATCTAACGTAACAAACACCCATACCATGCGCACCACCCCGTCATGTTTTTCTCACTCCTACTAGTGAATCTAATGTAACACACACCCATACAATGCGCACCACCCCATGATGTTTTTCTCACTCCTACTAGTGAATGTAATGTAACACACACCCATACAATGCGCACCACCCCGTGATGTTTTTCTCACTCCTACTAGTGAATGTAATGTAACACACACCCATACAAAGCGCACCACCCCGTGATGTTTTTCTCACTCCTACTAGTGAATGTAATGTAACACACACCCATACAATGCGCACCACCCCGTGATGTTTTTCTCACTGCTACTAGTGTATCTAATGTAACACACCCATACGATTCGCACCACCCCGTGATGTTTTTCTCACTCGTACTAGTGAATGTAATGTAACACACACCCATACAATGCGCACCACCCCGTGATGTTTTTCTCACTCCTACTAGTGAATCTAATGTAACACACAGCCATACAATGCGCACCACCCCGTGATGTTTTTCTCACTGCTACTAGTGTATCTAATGTAACACACCCATACGATTCGCACCACCCCGTGATGTTTTTCTCACTCCTACTAGTGAATGTAATGTAACACACAAACGTACAATGCGCACCACCCTGTGATGTTTTTCTCACTCCTACTATTGAATCTAATGTAACACACACCCATACAATGCGCACCACCCCGTGATGTTTTTCTCACTGCTACTAGTGAATGTAACGTAACACACCCATACAATGCGCACCACCCCGTGATGTTTTTCTCACTCCTACTAGTGAATGTAATGTAACACACACCAATACAATGCGCACCACGCCGTGATGTTTTTCTCACTGCTACTAGTGAATGTAATGTCACACACACCCATACAATGCGCACCACCCCTTGATGTTTTTCTCACTCCTACTAGTGAATGTAATGTAACACACACCCATACAATGCGTACCACCCCGTGATGATTTTCTCACTCCTACTAGTGAATCTAATGTAACACACGCATACAATGCGCACCACCCCGTGATGTTTTTCTCACTCCTACTAGTGAATGTAATGTAACACACACCCATACAATGCGCACCACCGCGTGATGATTTTCTCACTCCTACTAGTGAATCTAATGTAACAAACACCCATACAATGCGCACCACCCCGTGATGTTTTTCTCACTCCTACTAGTGAATGTAATGTAACACACACCCATACAATGCGCACCACCCCGTGATGATTTTCTCACTCCTACTGGTGAATCTAATGTAAAAAACACCCATACAATGCGCACCACCCCGTGATGTTTTTCTCACTCCTACTAGTGAATGTAATGTAACAAACACCCATACAATGCGCACCACCCCGTGATGTTTTTCTCACTCCTACTAGTGAATCTAATGTAACACACACCCATACAATGCGCACCACCCCGTGATGTTTTTCTCACTCCTACTAGTGAATCTAATGTAACACACACCCATACAAGGCGCACCACCCCCTGATGTTTTTCTCACTCCTACTAGTGAATGTAATGTAACACACACCCATACCATGCGCACCACTGCGTGATGATTTTCTCACTCCTACTAGTGAATCTAATGTAACAAACACCCATACAATGCGCACCACCCCGTGATGATTTTCTCACTCCTACTAGTGAATGTAATGTAACACACACCCATACAATGCGCACCACCCCGTGATGATTTTCTCACTCCTACTAGTGAATCTAATGTAACAAACACCCATACAATGCGCACCACCCCGTGATGTTTTTCTCACTCCTATTAGTGAATGTAATGTAACAAACACCCATACAATGCGCACCACCCCGTGATGTTTTTCTCACTCCTACTAGTGAATGTAATGTAACACACACCCATACAATGTGCACCACCCCGTGAATTTTTTCTCACTCCTACTAGTGAATCTAATGTAACACACACCCATACAATGCGCACCACCCCCTGATGTTTTTCTCACTCCTACTAGTGAATGTAATGTAACACACACCCATACCATGCGCACCACCCCGTGATGATTTTCTCACTCCTACTAGTGAATCTAACGTAACAACCACCCATACCATGCGCACCACCCCGTGATGTTTTTCTCACTCCTACTAGTGAATGTAATGTAACACACACCCATACAATGCGCACCACCCCGTGATGTTTTTCTCACTCCTACTAGTGAATGTAATGTAACACACACCCATACAATGCGCACCACCCCGTGATGTTTTTCTCACTCCTACTAGTGAATCTAATGTAACACACAACCATACCATGCGCACCACCCCGTGATGTTTTTCTCACTGCTACTAGTGAATCTAATATAACACACACCCATACAATGCGCACCACCCCGTGATGTTTTTCTCACTCCTACTAGTGAATGTAATGTAACACACACCCATACAATGCGCACCACCCCGTGATGTTTTTCTCACTCCTACTAGTGAATGTAATGTAACACACACCCATAAAAGCGCACCACCCCGTGATGTTTTTCTCACTCCTACTAGTGAATGTAATGTAACACACACCCATACAATGCGCACCACCCTGTGTTGTTTTTCTCACTCCTACTAGTGAATGTAATGTAACACACACCCATACAATGCGCACCACCCCGTGATGTTTTTCTCACTCCTATTAGTGAATGTAATGTAACACACACCCATACAATGCGCACCACCCCGTGATGTTTTTCTCACTCCTACTAGTGAATGTAATGTAACACACACCCATACAATGCGCACCACCCCGTGATGTTTTTCTCACTCCTACTAGTGAATCTAATGTAACACACACCCATACAATGCGCACCACCCCGTGATGTTTTTTTCACTGCTACTAGTGAATCTAATGTAACACACACCCATACAATAAGCACCACCCCGTGATGTTTTTCTCACTCCTACTAGTGAATGTAATGTAACACACACCCATACAAAGCGCACCACCCCGTGATGTTTTTCTCACTCCTACTAGTGAATGTAATGTAACACACACCCATACAATGCGCACCACCCCGTGATGTTTTTCTCACTCCTACTAGTGAATGTAATGTAACACACACCCATACAATGCGCACCACCCCGTGATGTTTTTCTCACTCCTACTAGTGAATCTAATGTAACACACACCCATACAATGCGCACCACCCCGTGATGTTTTTCTCACTGCTACTAGTGTATCTAATGTAACACACCCATACAATTCGCACCATCCCGTGATGTTTTTCTCACTCCTACTAGTGAATGTAATGTAACACACACCCATACAATGCACACCACCCCGTGATGTTTTTCTCACTCCTACTAGTGAATGTAATGTAACACACACCCATACAATGCGCACCACCCCGTGATGTTTTTCTCACTGCTACTAGTGAATGTAATGTAACACACACCCATACAATGCGCACCACCCCGTGATGTTTTTCTCACTCCTACTAGTGAATGTAATGTAACACACACCTGTACAATGAGCACCACCCCTTGATGTTTTTCTCACTCCTACTAGTGAATCTAATGTAACACACACCGATACAATGCGCACCACCCCGTGATGTTTTTCTCACTGCTACTAGTGAATGTAACGTAACACACCCATACAATGCGCACCACCCCGTGATGTTTTTCTCACTCCTAGTAGTGAATGTAATGTAACACACACCAATACAATGCGCACCACGCCGTGATGTTTTTCTCACTCCTACTAGTGAATGTAATGTAACACACACCCATACAATGCGCACCACCCCGTGATGTTTTTCTCACTCCTACTAGTGAATGTAATGTAACACACACCCATACAATGCGCACCACCCCGTGATGATTTTCTCACTCCTACTAGTGAATCTAATGTAACACACGCATACAATGCGCACCACCCCGTGATGTTTTTCTCACTCCTACTAGTGAATGTAATGTAACACACACCCATACAATGCGCACCACCGCGTGATGATTTTCTCACTCCTACTAGTGAATCTAATATAACAAACACCCATACAATGCGCACCACCCCGTGATGTTTTTCTCACTCCTACTAGTGAATGTAATGTAACACACACCCATACAATGCGCACCACCCCGTGATGATTTTCTCACTCCTACTAGTGAATCTAATGTAACAAACACCCATACAATGCGCACCACCCCGTGATGTTTTTCTCACTCCTACTAGTGAATGTAATGTAACAAACACCCATACAATGCGCACCACCCCGTGATGTTTTTCTCATTCCTACTAGTGAATCTAATGTAACACACACCCATACAATGCGCACCACCCCGTGATGTTTTTCTCACTCCTACTAGTGAATCTAATGTAACACACACCCATACAAGGCGCACCACCCCCTGATGTTTTTCTCACTCCTACTAGTGAATGTAATGTAACACACACCCATACCATGCGCACCACTGCGTGATGATTTTCTCACTCCTACTAGTGAATCTAATGTAACAAACACCCATACAATGCGCACCACCCCGTGATGATTTTCTCACTCCTACTAGTGAATGTAATGTAACACACACCCATACAATGCGCACCACCCCGTGATGATTTTCTCACTCCTACTAGTGAATCTAATGTAACAAACACCCATACAATGCGCACCACCCCGTGATGTTTTTCTCACTCCTACTAGTGAATGTAATGTAACAAACACCCATACAATGCGCACCACCCCGTGATGTTTTTCTCACTCCTACTAGTGAATGTAATGTAACATACACCCATACAATGTGCACCACCCCGTGAATTTTTTCTCACTCCTACTAGTGAATCTAATGTAACACACACCCATACAATGCGCACCACCCCCTGATGTTTTTCTCACTCCTACTAGTGAATGTAATGTAACACACACCCATACCATGCGCACCACCCCGTGATGAATTTCTCACTCCTACTAGTGAATCTAACGTAACAAACACCCATACCATGCGCACCACCCCGTGATGCTTTTCTCACTCCTACTAGTGAATGTAATGTAACACACACCCATACAATGCGCACCACCCCGTGATGTTTTTCTCACTCCTACTAGTGAATGTAATGTAACACACACCCATACAATGCGCACCACCCCGTGATGTTTTTCTCACTCCTACTAGTGAATCTAATGTAACACACACCCATACCATGCGCACCACCCCGTGATGTTTTTCTCACTGCTACTAGTGAATCTAATGTAACACACACCCATACAATGCGCACCACCCCGTGATGTTTTTCTCACTCCTACTAGTGAATGTAATGTAACACACACCCATACAATGCGCACCACCCCGTGATGTTTTTCTCACTCCTACTAGTGAATGTAATGTAACACACACCCATACAAAGCGCACCACCCCGTGATGTTTTTCTCACTCCTACTAGTGAATGTAATGTAACACACACCCATACAATGCGCACCACCCTGTGTTGTTTTTCTCACTCCTACTAGTGAATGTAATGTAACACACACCCATACAATGCGCACCACCCCGTGATGTTTTTCTCACTCCTATTAGTGAATGTAATGTAACACACACCCATACAATGCGCACCACCCCGTGATGTTTTTCTCACTCCTACTAGTGAATGGAATGTAACACACACCCATACAATGCGCACCACCCCGTGATGTTTTTCTCACTCCTACTAGTGAATCTAATGTAACACACACCCATACAATGCGCACCACCCCGTGATGTTTTTTTCACTGCTACTAGTGAATCTAATGTAACACACACCCATACAATAAGCACCACCCCGTGATGTTTTTCTCACTCCTACTAGTGAATGTAATGTAACACACACCCATACAATGCGCACCACCCCGTGATGTTTTTCTCACTCCTACTAGTGAATGTAATGTAACACACACCCATACAATGCGCACCACCCCGTGATTTTTTTCTCACTCCTACTAGTGAATGTAATGTAACACACACCCATACAATGCGCACCACCCCGTGATGTTTTTCTCTCTCCTACTAGTGAATGTAATGTAACACACACCCATACAATGCGCACCACCCCGTGATGTTTTTCTCACTGCTACTAGTGTATGTAATGTAACACACACCCATACAAAGCGCACCACCCCGTGATGTTTTTCTCACTCCTACTAGTGAATGTAATGTAACACACACCCATACAATGCGCACCACCCCGTGATGTTTTTCTCACTCCTACTAGTGAATGTAATTTAACACACACCCATACAATGCGCACCACCCCGTGATGTTTTTCTCACTCCTATTAGTGAATGTAATGTTACACACACCCATACAATGCGCACCACCCCGTGACGTTTTTCTCACTCATACTAGTGAATCTAATGTAACACACACCCATACAATGTGCACCACCCCGTGATGTTTTTCTCACTCCTACTAGTGAATCTAATGTAACAAACACCTATACAATGCGCACCACGCCGTGATGATTTTCTCACTCCTACTAGTGAATCTAATGTAACAAACACCCATACAATGCGCACCACCCCGTGATGTTTTGCTCACTCCTAATAGTGAATGTAATGTAACACACACCCATACAATGCGCACCACCCCGTGATATTTTTCTCACTCCTACTAGTGAATGTAATGTAACACACACCCATACAATGCGCACCACCCCGTGATGATTTTCTCACTCCTACTAGTGTATCTAATGTAACACACACCCATACAATGCGCAACACCCCGTGATGTTTTTCTCACTCCTACTAGTGAATGTAATGTAACACACACCCATACAATGCGCACCACCCCGTGATGTTTTTCTCACTCCTACTAGTGAATGTAATGTAACACACACCCATACAATGCGCACCACCCCGTGATGTTTTTCTCACTCCTACTAGTGAATGTAATGTAACAAACACCCATACAATGCGCACCACCCCGTGATGATTTTCTCACTCCTACTAGTGAATCTAATGTAACAAACACCCATACAATGCGCACCACCCCGTGATGTTTTTCTCACTCCTACTAGTGAATGTAATGTAACAAACACCCATACAATGCGCACCACCCCGTGATGTTTTTCTCATTCCTACTAGTGAATCTAATGTAACACACACCCATACAATGCGCACCACCCCGTGATGTTTTTCTCACTCCTACTAGTGAATCTAATGTAACACACACCCATACAAGGCGCACCACCCCCTGATGTTTTTCTCACTCCTACTAGTGAATGTAATGTAACACACACCCATACCATGCGCACCACTGCGTGATGATTTTCTCACTCCTACTAGTGAATCTAATGTAACAAACACCCATACAATGCGCACCACCCCGTGATGATTTTCTCACTCCTACTAGTGAATGTAATGTAACACACACCCATACAATGCGCACCACCCCGTGATGATTTTCTCACTCCTACTAGTGAATCTAATGTAACAAACACCCATACAATGCGCACCACCCCGTGATGTTTTTCTCACTCCTACTAGTGAATGTAATGTAACAAACACCCATACAATGCGCACCACCCCGTGATGTTTTTCTCACTCCTACTAGTGAATGTAATGTAACACACACCCATACAATGTGCACCACCCCGTGAATTTTTTCTCACTCCTACTAGTGAATCTAATGTAACACACACCCATACAATGCGCACCACCCCCTGATGTTTTTCTCACTCCTACTAGTGAATGTAATGTAACACACACCCATACCATGCGCACCACCCCGTGATGAATTTCTCACTCCTACTAGTGAATCTAACGTAACAAACACCCATACCATGCGCACCACCCCGTGATGTTTTTCTCACTCCTACTAGTGAATGTAATGTAACACACACCCATACAATGCGCACCACCCCGTGATGTTTTTCTCACTCCTACTAGTGAATGTAATGTAACACACACCCATACAATGCGCACCACCCCGTGATGTTTTTCTCACTCCTACTAGTGAATCTAATGTAACACACACCCATACCATGCGCACCACCCCGTGATGTTTTTCTCACTGCTACTAGTGAATCTAATGTAACACACACCCATACAATGCGCACCACCCCGTGATGTTTTTCTCACTCCTACTAGTGAATGTAATGTAACACACACCCATACAATGCGCACCACCCCGTGATGTTTTTCTCACTCCTACTAGTGAATGTAATGTAACACACACCCATACAAAGCGCACCACCCCGTGATGTTTTTCTCACTCCTACTAGTGAATGTAATGTAACACACACCCATACAATGCGCACCACCCTGTGTTGTTTTTCTCACTCCTACTAGTGAATGTAATGTAACACACACCCATACAATGCGCACCACCCCGTGATGTTTTTCTCACTCCTATTAGTGAATGTAATGTAACACACACCCATACAATGCGCACCACCCCGTGATGTTTTTCTCACTCCTACTAGTGAATGGAATGTAACACACACCCATACAATGCGCACCACCCCGTGATGTTTTTCTCACTCCTACTAGTGAATCTAATGTAACACACACCCATACAATGCGCACCACCCCGTGATGTTTTTTTCACTGCTACTAGTGAATCTAATGTAACACACACCCATACAATAAGCACCACCCCGTGATGTTTTTCTCACTCCTACTAGTGAATGTAATGTAACACACACCCATACAATGCGCACCACCCCGTGATGTTTTTCTCACTCCTACTAGTGAATGTAATGTAACACACACCCATACAATGCGCACCACCCCGTGATTTTTTTCTCACTCCTACTAGTGAATGTAATGTAACACACATCCATACAATGCGCACCACCCCGTGATGTTTTTCTCTCTCCTACTAGTGAATGTAATGTAACACACACCCATACAATGCGCACCACCCCGTGATGTTTTTCTCACTGCTACTAGTGTATGTAATGTAACACACACCCATACAAAGCGCACCACCCCGTGATGTTTTTCTCACTCCTACTAGTGAATGTAATGTAACACACACCCATACAATGCGCACCACCCCGTGATGTTTTTCTCACTCCTACTAGTGAATGTAATTTAACACACACCCATACAATGCGCACCACCCCGTGATGTTTTTCTCACTCCTATTAGTGAATGTAATGTAACACACACCCATACAATGCGCACCACCCCGTGACGTTTTTCTCACTCATACTAGTGAATCTAATGTAACACACACCCATACAATGTGCACCACCCCGTGATGTTTTTCTCACTCCTACTAGTGAATCTAATGTAACAAACACCTATACAATGCGCACCACGCCGTGATGATTTTCTCACTCCTACTAGTGAATCTAATGTAACAAACACCCATACAATGCGCACCACCCCGTGATGTTTTGCTCACTCCTAATAGTGAATGTAATGTAACACACACCCATACAATGCGCACCACCCCGTGATATTTTTCTCACTCCTACTAGTGAATGTAATGTAACACACACCCATACAATGCGCACCACCCCGTGATGATTTTCTCACTCCTACTAGTGTATCTAATGTAACACACACCCATACAATGCGCAACACCCCGTGATGTTTTTCTCACTCCTACTAGTGAATGTAATGTAACACACACCCATACAATGCGCACCACCCCGTGATGTTTTTCTGACTCTTACTAGTGAATCTAATGTAACAAACACCCATACAATGCGCACCACCCCGTGATGTTTTTCTCACTCCTACTAGTGAATGTAATGTAACACACACCCATACAATGCGCACCACCCCGTGATGTTTTTCTCACTCCTACTAGTGAATCTAATGTAACACACACCCATACAATGCGCACCACCCCGTGATGTTTTTCTCACTTCTACTAGTGAATGTAATGTAACACACACCCATACAATGCGCACCACCCCGTGATGTTTTTCTCACTCCTACTAGTGAATGTAATGTAACACACACCCATACACTGCGCACCACCCCGTGATGTTTTTCTCACTCCTACTAGTGAATGTAATGTAACACACACCCATACAATGCGCACCACCCCGTGATGTTTTTCTCACTCCTACTAGTGAATGTAATGTAACACACACCCATACAATGCGCACCACCCCGTGATGTTTTTCTGACTCTTACTAGTGAATCTAATGTAACAAACACCCATACAATGCGCACCACCCCGTGATGTTTTTCTCACTCCTACTAGTGAATGTAATGTAACACACACCCATACAATGCGCACCACCCCGTGATGTTTTTCTCACTCCTACTAGTGAATCTAATGTAACACACACCCATACAATGCGCACCACCCCGTGATGTTTTTCTCACTTCTACTAGTGAATGTAATGTAACACACACCCATACAATGCGCACCACCCCGTGATGTTTTTCTCACTCCTACTAGTGAATGTAATGTAACACACACCCATACAATGCGCACCACCCCGTGATGTTTTTCTCACTCCTACTAGTGAATGTAATGTAACACACACCCATACAATGCGCACCACCCCGTGATGTTTTGCTCACTCCTAATAGTGAATGTAATGTAACACACACCCATACAATGCGCACCACCCCGTGATATTTTTCTCACTCCTACTAGTGAATGTAATGTAACACACACCCATACAATGCGCACCACCCCGTGATGATTTTCTCACTCCTACTAGTGTATCTAATGTAACACACACCCATACAATGCGCAACACCCCGTGATGTTTTTCTCACTCCTACTAGTGAATGTAATGTAACACACACCCATACAATGCGCACCACCCCGTGATGTTTTTCTGACTCTTACTAGTGAATCTAATGTAACAAACACCCATACAATGCGCACCACCCCGTGATGTTTTTCTCACTCCTACTAGTGAATGTAATGTAACACACACCCATACAATGCGCACCACCCCGTGATGTTTTTCTCACTCCTACTAGTGAATCTAATGTAACACACACCCATACAATGCGCACCACCCCGTGATGTTTTTCTCACTTCTACTAGTGAATGTAATGTAACACACACCCATACAATGCGCACCACCCCGTGATGTTTTTCTCACTCCTACTGGTGAATGTAATGTAACACACACCCATACACTGCGCACCACCCCGTGATGTTTTTCTCACTCCTACTAGTGAATGTAATGTAACACACACCCATACAATGCGCACCACCCCGTGATGTTTTTCTCACTCCTACTAGTGAATGTAATGTAACACACACCCATACAATGCGCACCACCCCGTGATGTTTTTCTGACTCTTACTAGTGAATCTAATGTAACAAACACCCATACAATGCGCACCACCCCGTGATGTTTTTCTCACTCCTACTAGTGAATGTAATGTAACACACACCCATACAATGCGCACCACCCCGTGATGTTTTTCTCACTCCTACTAGTGAATCTAATGTAACACACACCCATACAATGCGCACCACCCCGTGATGTTTTTCTCACTTCTACTAGTGAATGTAATGTAACACACACCCATACAATGCGCACCACCCCGTGATGTTTTTCTCACTCCTACTAGTGAATGTAATGTAACACACACCCATACAATGCGCACCACCCCGTGATGTTTTTCTCACTCCTACTAGTGAATGTAATGTAACACACACCCATACAATGCGCACCACCCCGTGATGTTTTTCTCACTCCTACTAGTGAATGTAATGTAACACACACCCATACAATGCGCACCACCCTGTGATGTTTTTCTCACTGCTACTAGTGAATGTAATGTAACACACACCCATACAATGCACACCACCCCGTGATGTTTTTCTCACTCCTACTAGTGAATGTAATGTAACACACACCCGTACAATGCGCACCACCCCGTGATGTTTTTCTCACTCCTACTAGTGAATCTAATGTAACACACACCCATACAATGCGCACCACCCCGTGATGTTTTTCTCACTGCTACTAGTGAATGTAACGTAACACACCCATACAATGCGCACCACCCCGTGATGTTTTTCTCACTCCTACTAGTGAATGTAATGTAACACACACCCATACAATGCGCACCACGCCGTGATGTTTTTCTCACTCCTACTAGTGAATGTAATGTAACACACACCCATACAATGCGCACCACCCCGTGATGTTTTTCTCACTCCTACTAGTGAATGTAATGTAACACACACCCATACAATGCGCACCACCCCGTGATGATTTTCTCACTCCTACTAGTGAATCTAATGTAACACACGCATACAATGCGCACCACCCCGTGATGTTTTTCTCACTCCTACTAGTGAATGTAATGTAACACACACCCATACAATGCGCACCACCGCGTGATGATTTTCTCACTCCTACTAGTGAATGTAATGTAACAAACACCCATACAATGCGCACCACCCCGTGATGTTTTTCTCACTCCTACTAGTGAATGTAATGTAACAAACACCCATACAATGCGCACCACCCCGTGATGTTTTTCTCACTCCTACTAGTGAATGTAATGTAACACACACCCATACAATGTGCACCACCACGTAAATTTTTTCTCACTCCTACTAGTGAATCTAATGTAACACACACCCATACAATGCGCACCACCCCCTGATGTTTTTCTCACTCCTACTAGTGAATGTAATGTAACACACACCCATACCATGCGAACCACCCCGTGATGATTTTCTCACTCCTACTAGTGAATCTAACGTAACAAACACCCATACCATGCGCACCACCCCGTGATGCTTTTCTCACTCCTACTAGTGAATCTAATGTAACACACACCCATACAATGCGCACCACCCCGTGATGTTTTTCTCACTCCTACTAGTGAATGTAATGTAACACACACCCATACAATGCGCACCACCCCGTGATGTTTTTCTCACTCCTACTAGTGAATGTAATGTAACACACACCCATACAATGCGCACCACCCCGTGATGTTTTTCTCACTTCTACTAGTGAATGTAATGTAACACACACCCATACAATGCGCACCACCCCGTGATGTTTTTCTCACTCCTACTAGTGAATGTAATGTAACACACACCCATACAATGCGCACCACCCCGTGATGTTTTTCTCACTCCTACTAGTGAATCTAATGTAACACACACCCATACAATGCGCACCACCCCGTGATGTTTTTCTCACTTCTACTAGTGAATGTAATGTAACACACACCCATACAATGCGCACCACCCCGTGATGTTTTTCTCACTCCTACTAGTGAATGTAATGTAACACACACCCATACAATGCGCACCACCCCGTGATTTTTTTCTCACTCCTACTAGTGAATGTAATGTAACACACACCCATACAATGCGCACCACCCCGTGATGTTTTTCTCTCTCCTACTAGTGAATGTAATGTAACACACACCCATACAATGCGCACCACCCCGTGATGTTTTTCTCACTGCTACTAGTGTATGTAATGTAACACACACCCATACAAAGCGCACCACCCCGTGATGTTTTTCTCACTCCTACTAGTGAATGTAATGTAACACACACCCATACAATGCGCACCACCCCGTGATGTTTTTCTCACTCCTACTAGTGAATGTAATTTAACACACACCCATACAATGCGCACCACCCCGTGATGTTTTTCTCACTCCTATTAGTGAATGTAATGTAACACACACCCATACAATGCGCACCACCCCGTGACGTTTTTCTCACTCATACTAGTGAATCTAATGTAACACACACCCATACAATGTGCACCACCCCGTGATGTTTTTCTCACTCCTACTAGTGAATCTAATGTAACAAACACCTATACAATGCGCACCACGCCGTGATGATTTTCTCACTCCTACTAGTGAATCTAATGTAACAAACACCCATACAATGCGCACCACCCCGTGATGTTTTGCTCACTCCTAATAGTGAATGTAATGTAACACACACCCATACAATGCGCACCACCCCGTGATATTTTTCTCACTCCTACTAGTGAATGTAATGTAACACACACCCATACAATGCGCACCACCCCGTGATGATTTTCTCACTCCTACTAGTGTATCTAATGTAACACACACCCATACAATGCGCAACACCCCGTGATGTTTTTCTCACTCCTACTAGTGAATGTAATGTAACACACACCCATACAATGCGCACCACCCCGTGATGTTTTTCTCACTCCTACTAGTGAATCTAATGTAACACACACCCATACAATGCGCACCACCCCGTGATGTTTTTCTCACTTCTACTAGTGAATGTAATGTAACACACACCCATACAATGCGCACCACCCCGTGATGTTTTTCTCACTCCTACTAGTGAATGTAATGTAACACACACCCATACAATGCGCACCACCCCGTGATGTTTTTCTCACTCCTACTAGTGAATGTAATGTAACAAACACCCATACAATGCGCACCACCCCGTGATGATTTTCTCACTCCTACTAGTGAATCTAATGTAACAAACACCCATACAATGCGCACCACCCCGTGATGTTTTTCTCACTCCTACTAGTGAATGTAATGTAACAAACACCCATACAATGCGCACCACCCCGTGATGTTTTTCTCATTCCTACTAGTGAATCTAATGTAACACACTCCCATACAATGCGCACCACCCCGTGATGTTTTTCTCACTCCTACTAGTGAATCTAATGTAACACACACCCATACAAGGCGCACCACCCCCTGATGTTTTTCTCACTCCTACTAGTGAATGTAATGTAACACACACCCATACCATGCGCACCACTGCGTGATGATTTTCTCACTCCTACTAGTGAATCTAATGTAACAAACACCCATACAATGCGCACCACCCCGTGATGATTTTCTCACTCCTACTAGTGAATGTAATGTAACACACACCCATACAATGCGCACCACCCCGTGATGATTTTCTCACTCCTACTAGTGAATCTAATGTAACAAACACCCATACAATGCGCACCACCCCGTGATGTTTTTCTCACTCCTACTAGTGAATGTAATGTAACAAACACCCATACAATGCGCACCACCCCGTGATGTTTTTCTCACTCCTACTAGTGAATGTAATGTAACACACACCCATACAATGTGCACCACCCCGTGAATTTTTTCTCACTCCTACTAGTGAATCTAATGTAACACACACCCATACAATGCGCACCACCCCCTGATGTTTTTCTCACTCCTACTAGTGAATGTAATGTAACACACACCCATACCATGCGCACCACCCCGTGATGAATTTCTCACTCCTACTAGTGAATCTAACGTAACAAACACCCATA
Organism: Cavia porcellus; assembly: GCF_034190915.1. NCBI lineage: Eukaryota > Metazoa > Chordata > Mammalia > Rodentia > Caviidae > Cavia > Cavia porcellus. The sequence goes on along the minus strand of NW_026947582.1, from coordinate 154,073 downwards.
CCATGCGCACCACCCCGTGATGTTTTTCTCACTCCTACTAGTGAATGTAATGTAACACACACCCATACAATGCGCACCACCCCGTGATGTTTTTCTCACTCCTACTAGTGAATGTAATGTAACACACACCCATACAATGCGCACCACCCCGTGATGTTTTTCTCACTCCTACTAGTGAATCTAATGTAACACACACCCATACCATGCGCACCACCCCGTGATGTTTTTCTCACTGCTACTAGTGAATCTAATGTAACACACACCCATACAATGCGCACCACCCCGTGATGTTTTTCTCACTCCTACTAGTGAATGTAATGTAACACACACCCATACAATGCGCACCACCCCGTGATGTTTTTCTCACTCCTACTAGTGAATGTAATGTAACACACACCCATACAAAGCGCACCACCCCGTGATGTTTTTCTCACTCCTACTAGTGAATGTAATGTAACACACACCCATACAATGCGCACCACCCTGTGTTGTTTTTCTCACTCCTACTAGTGAATGTAATGTAACACACACCCATACAATGCGCACCACCCCGTGATGTTTTTCTCACTCCTATTAGTGAATGTAATGTAACACACACCCATACAATGCGCACCACCCCGTGATGTTTTTCTCACTCCTACTAGTGAATGGAATGTAACACACACCCATACAATGCGCACCACCCCGTGATGTTTTTCTCACTCCTACTAGTGAATCTAATGTAACACACACCCATACAATGCGCACCACCCCGTGATGTTTTTTTCACTGCTACTAGTGAATCTAATGTAACACACACCCATACAATAAGCACCACCCCGTGATGTTTTTCTCACTCCTACTAGTGAATGTAATGTAACACACACCCATACAATGCGCACCACCCCGTGATGTTTTTCTCACTCCTACTAGTGAATGTAATGTAACACACACCCATACAATGCGCACCACCCCGTGATTTTTTTCTCACTCCTACTAGTGAATGTAATGTAACACACACCCATACAATGCGCACCACCCCGTGATGTTTTTCTCTCTCCTACTAGTGAATGTAATGTAACACACACCCATACAATGCGCACCACCCCGTGATGTTTTTCTCACTGCTACTAGTGTATGTAATGTAACACACACCCATACAAAGCGCACCACCCCGTGATGTTTTTCTCACTCCTACTAGTGAATGTAATGTAACACACACCCATACAATGCGCACCACCCCGTGATGTTTTTCTCACTCCTACTAGTGAATGTAATTTAACACACACCCATACAATGCGCACCACCCCGTGATGTTTTTCTCACTCCTATTAGTGAATGTAATGTAACACACACCCATACAATGCGCACCACCCCGTGACGTTTTTCTCACTCATACTAGTGAATCTAATGTAACACACACCCATACAATGTGCACCACCCCGTGATGTTTTTCTCACTCCTACTAGTGAATCTAATGTAACAAACACCTATACAATGCGCACCACGCCGTGATGATTTTCTCACTCCTACTAGTGAATCTAATGTAACAAACACCCATACAATGCGCACCACCCCGTGATGTTTTGCTCACTCCTAATAGTGAATGTAATGTAACACACACCCATACAATGCGCACCACCCCGTGATATTTTTCTCACTCCTACTAGTGAATGTAATGTAACACACACCCATACAATGCGCACCACCCCGTGATGATTTTCTCACTCCTACTAGTGTATCTAATGTAACACACACCCATACAATGCGCAACACCCCGTGATGTTTTTCTCACTCCTACTAGTGAATGTAATGTAACACACACCCATACAATGCGCACCACCCCGTGATGTTTTTCTGACTCTTACTAGTGAATCTAATGTAACAAACACCCATACAATGCGCACCACCCCGTGATGTTTTTCTCACTCCTACTAGTGAATGTAATGTAACACACACCCATACAATGCGCACCACCCCGTGATGTTTTTCTCACTCCTACTAGTGAATCTAATGTAACACACACCCATACAATGCGCACCACCCCGTGATGTTTTTCTCACTTCTACTAGTGAATGTAATGTAACACACACCCATACAATGCGCACCACCCCGTGATGTTTTTCTCACTCCTACTAGTGAATGTAATGTAACACACACCCATACACTGCGCACCACCCCGTGATGTTTTTCTCACTCCTACTAGTGAATGTAATGTAACACACACCCATACAATGCGCACCACCCCGTGATGTTTTTCTCACTCCTACTAGTGAATGTAATGTAACACACACCCATACAATGCGCACCACCCCGTGATGTTTTTCTGACTCTTACTAGTGAATCTAATGTAACAAACACCCATACAATGCGCACCACCCCGTGATGTTTTTCTCACTCCTACTAGTGAATGTAATGTAACACACACCCATACAATGCGCACCACCCCGTGATGTTTTTCTCACTCCTACTAGTGAATCTAATGTAACACACACCCATACAATGCGCACCACCCCGTGATGTTTTTCTCACTTCTACTAGTGAATGTAATGTAACACACACCCATACAATGCGCACCACCCCGTGATGTTTTTCTCACTCCTACTAGTGAATGTAATGTAACACACACCCATACAATGCGCACCACCCCGTGATGTTTTTCTCACTCCTACTAGTGAATGTAATGTAACACACACCCATACAATGCGCACCACCCCGTGATGTTTTGCTCACTCCTAATAGTGAATGTAATGTAACACACACCCATACAATGCGCACCACCCCGTGATATTTTTCTCACTCCTACTAGTGAATGTAATGTAACACACACCCATACAATGCGCACCACCCCGTGATGATTTTCTCACTCCTACTAGTGTATCTAATGTAACACACACCCATACAATGCGCAACACCCCGTGATGTTTTTCTCACTCCTACTAGTGAATGTAATGTAACACACACCCATACAATGCGCACCACCCCGTGATGTTTTTCTGACTCTTACTAGTGAATCTAATGTAACAAACACCCATACAATGCGCACCACCCCGTGATGTTTTTCTCACTCCTACTAGTGAATGTAATGTAACACACACCCATACAATGCGCACCACCCCGTGATGTTTTTCTCACTCCTACTAGTGAATCTAATGTAACACACACCCATACAATGCGCACCACCCCGTGATGTTTTTCTCACTTCTACTAGTGAATGTAATGTAACACACACCCATACAATGCGCACCACCCCGTGATGTTTTTCTCACTCCTACTGGTGAATGTAATGTAACACACACCCATACACTGCGCACCACCCCGTGATGTTTTTCTCACTCCTACTAGTGAATGTAATGTAACACACACCCATACAATGCGCACCACCCCGTGATGTTTTTCTCACTCCTACTAGTGAATGTAATGTAACACACACCCATACAATGCGCACCACCCCGTGATGTTTTTCTGACTCTTACTAGTGAATCTAATGTAACAAACACCCATACAATGCGCACCACCCCGTGATGTTTTTCTCACTCCTACTAGTGAATGTAATGTAACACACACCCATACAATGCGCACCACCCCGTGATGTTTTTCTCACTCCTACTAGTGAATCTAATGTAACACACACCCATACAATGCGCACCACCCCGTGATGTTTTTCTCACTTCTACTAGTGAATGTAATGTAACACACACCCATACAATGCGCACCACCCCGTGATGTTTTTCTCACTCCTACTAGTGAATGTAATGTAACACACACCCATACAATGCGCACCACCCCGTGATGTTTTTCTCACTCCTACTAGTGAATGTAATGTAACACACACCCATACAATGCGCACCACCCCGTGATGTTTTTCTCACTCCTACTAGTGAATGTAATGTAACACACACCCATACAATGCGCACCACCCTGTGATGTTTTTCTCACTGCTACTAGTGAATGTAATGTAACACACACCCATACAATGCACACCACCCCGTGATGTTTTTCTCACTCCTACTAGTGAATGTAATGTAACACACACCCGTACAATGCGCACCACCCCGTGATGTTTTTCTCACTCCTACTAGTGAATCTAATGTAACACACACCCATACAATGCGCACCACCCCGTGATGTTTTTCTCACTGCTACTAGTGAATGTAACGTAACACACCCATACAATGCGCACCACCCCGTGATGTTTTTCTCACTCCTACTAGTGAATGTAATGTAACACACACCCATACAATGCGCACCACGCCGTGATGTTTTTCTCACTCCTACTAGTGAATGTAATGTAACACACACCCATACAATGCGCACCACCCCGTGATGTTTTTCTCACTCCTACTAGTGAATGTAATGTAACACACACCCATACAATGCGCACCACCCCGTGATGATTTTCTCACTCCTACTAGTGAATCTAATGTAACACACGCATACAATGCGCACCACCCCGTGATGTTTTTCTCACTCCTACTAGTGAATGTAATGTAACACACACCCATACAATGCGCACCACCGCGTGATGATTTTCTCACTCCTACTAGTGAATGTAATGTAACAAACACCCATACAATGCGCACCACCCCGTGATGTTTTTCTCACTCCTACTAGTGAATGTAATGTAACAAACACCCATACAATGCGCACCACCCCGTGATGTTTTTCTCACTCCTACTAGTGAATGTAATGTAACACACACCCATACAATGTGCACCACCACGTAAATTTTTTCTCACTCCTACTAGTGAATCTAATGTAACACACACCCATACAATGCGCACCACCCCCTGATGTTTTTCTCACTCCTACTAGTGAATGTAATGTAACACACACCCATACCATGCGAACCACCCCGTGATGATTTTCTCACTCCTACTAGTGAATCTAACGTAACAAACACCCATACCATGCGCACCACCCCGTGATGCTTTTCTCACTCCTACTAGTGAATCTAATGTAACACACACCCATACAATGCGCACCACCCCGTGATGTTTTTCTCACTCCTACTAGTGAATGTAATGTAACACACACCCATACAATGCGCACCACCCCGTGATGTTTTTCTCACTCCTACTAGTGAATGTAATGTAACACACACCCATACAAAGCGCACCACCCCGTGATGTTTTTCTCACTCCTACTAGTGAATGTAATGTAACACACACCCATACAATGCGCACCACCCCGTGATGTTTTTCTCACTGCTACTAGTGTATCTAATGTAACACACCCATACGATTCGCACCACCCCGTGATGTTTTTCTCACTCGTACTAGTGAATGTAATGTAACACACACCCATACAATGCGCACCACCCCGTGATGTTTTTCTCACTCCTACTAGTGAATCTAATGTAACACACACCCATACAATGCGCACCACCCCGTGATGTTTTTCTCACTGCTACTAGTGTATGTAATGTAACACACACCCATACAAAGCGCACCACCCCGTGATGTTTTTCTCACTCCTACTAGTGAATGTAATGTAACACACACCCATACAATGCGCACCACCCCGTGATGTTTTTCTCACTCCTACTAGTGAATGTAATTTAACACACACCCATACAATGCGCACCACCCCGTGATGTTTTTCTCACTCCTATTAGTGAATGTAATGTAACACACACCCATACAATGCGCACCACCCCGTGACGTTTTTCTCACTCATACTAGTGAATCTAATGTAACACACACCCATACAATGTGCACCACCCCGTGATGTTTTTCTCACTCCTACTAGTGAATCTAATGTAACAAACACCTATACAATGCGCACCACGCCGTGATGATTTTCTCACTCCTACTAGTGAATCTAATGTAACAAACACCCATACAATGCGCACCACCCCGTGATGTTTTGCTCACTCCTAATAGTGAATGTAATGTAACACACACCCATACAATGCGCACCACCCCGTGATATTTTTCTCACTCCTACTAGTGAATGTAATGTAACACACACCCATACAATGCGCACCACCCCGTGATGATTTTCTCACTCCTACTAGTGTATCTAATGTAACACACACCCATACAATGCGCAACACCCCGTGATGTTTTTCTCACTCCTACTAGTGAATGTAATGTAACACACACCCATACAATGCGCACCACCCCGTGATGTTTTTCTGACTCTTACTAGTGAATCTAATGTAACAAACACCCATACAATGCGCACCACCCCGTGATGTTTTTCTCACTCCTACTAGTGAATGTAATGTAACACACACCCATACAATGCGCACCACCCCGTGATGTTTTTCTCACTCCTACTAGTGAATCTAATGTAACACACACCCATACAATGCGCACCACCCCGTGATGTTTTTCTCACTTCTACTAGTGAATGTAATGTAACACACACCCATACAATGCGCACCACCCCGTGATGTTTTTCTCACTCCTACTAGTGAATCTAATGTAACACACACCCATACCATGCGCACCACCCCGTGATGTTTTTCTCACTCCTACTAGTGAATGTAATGTAACACACACCCATACAATGTGCACCACCCCGTGAATTTTTTCTCACTCCTACTAGTGAATCTAATGTAACACACACCCATACAATGCGCACCACCCCCTGATGTTTTTCTCACTCCTACTAGTGAATGTAATGTAACACACACCCATACCATGCGCACCACCCCGTGATGATTTTCTCACTCCTACTAGTGAATCTAACGTAACAACCACCCATACCATGCGCACCACCCCGTGATGTTTTTCTCACTCCTACTAGTGAATGTAATGTAACACACACCCATACAATGCGCACCACCCCGTGATGTTTTTCTCACTCCTACTAGTGAATGTAATGTAACACACACCCATACAATGCGCACCACCCCGTGATGTTTTTCTCACTCCTACTAGTGAATCTAATGTAACACACACCCATACCATGCGCACCACCCCGTGATGTTTTTCTCACTGCTACTAGTGAATCTAATATAACACACACCCATACAATGCGCACCACCCCGTGATGTTTTTCTCACTCCTACTAGTGAATGTAATGTAACACACACCCATACAATGCGCACCACCCCGTGATGTTTTTCTCACTCCTACTAGTGAATGTAATGTAACACACACCCATAAAAGCGCACCACCCCGTGATGTTTTTCTCACTCCTACTAGTGAATGTAATGTAACACACACCCATACAATGCGCACCACCCTGTGTTGTTTTTCTCACTCCTACTAGTGAATGTAATGTAACACACACCCATACAATGCGCACCACCCCGTGATGTTTTTCTCACTCATATTAGTGAATGTAATGTAACACACACCCATACAATGCGCACCACCCCGTGATGTTTTTCTCACTCCTACTAGTGAATGTAATGTAACACACACCCATACAATGCGCACCACCCCGTGATGTTTTTCTGACTCTTACTAGTGAATCTAATGTAACAAACACCCATACAATGCGCACCACCCCGTGATGTTTTTCTCACTCCTACTAGTGAATGTAATGTAACACACACCCATACAATGCGCACCACCCCGTGATGTTTTTCTCACTCCTACTAGTGAATCTAATGTAACACACACCCATACAATGCGCACCACCCCGTGATGTTTTTCTCACTTCTACTAGTGAATGTAATGTAACACACACCCATACAATGCGCACCACCCCGTGATGTTTTTCTCACTCCTACTAGTGAATGTAATGTAACACACACCCATACAATGCGCACCACCCCGTGATGTTTTTCTCACTCCTACTAGTGAATGTAATGTAACACACACCCATACAATGCGCACCACCCCGTGATGTTTTGCTCACTCCTAATAGTGAATGTAATGTAACACACACCCATACAATGCGCACCACCCCGTGATATTTTTCTCACTCCTACTAGTGAATGTAATGTAACACACACCCATACAATGCGCACCACCCCGTGATGATTTTCTCACTCCTACTAGTGTATCTAATGTAACACACACCCATACAATGCGCAACACCCCGTGATGTTTTTCTCACTCCTACTAGTGAATGTAATGTAACACACACCCATACAATGCGCACCACCCCGTGATGTTTTTCTGACTCTTACTAGTGAATCTAATGTAACAAACACCCATACAATGCGCACCACCCCGTGATGTTTTTCTCACTCCTACTAGTGAATGTAATGTAACACACACCCATACAATGCGCACCACCCCGTGATGTTTTTCTCACTCCTACTAGTGAATCTAATGTAACACACACCCATACAATGCGCACCACCCCGTGATGTTTTTCTCACTTCTACTAGTGAATGTAATGTAACACACACCCATACAATGCGCACCACCCCGTGATGTTTTTCTCACTCCTACTGGTGAATGTAATGTAACACACACCCATACACTGCGCACCACCCCGTGATGTTTTTCTCACTCCTACTAGTGAATGTAATGTAACACACACCCATACAATGCGCACCACCCCGTGATGTTTTTCTCACTCCTACTAGTGAATGTAATGTAACACACACCCATACAATGCGCACCACCCCGTGATGTTTTTCTGACTCTTACTAGTGAATCTAATGTAACAAACACCCATACAATGCGCACCACCCCGTGATGTTTTTCTCACTCCTACTAGTGAATGTAATGTAACACACACCCATACAATGCGCACCACCCCGTGATGTTTTTCTCACTCCTACTAGTGAATCTAATGTAACACACACCCATACAATGCGCACCACCCCGTGATGTTTTTCTCACTTCTACTAGTGAATGTAATGTAACACACACCCATACAATGCGCACCACCCCGTGATGTTTTTCTCACTCCTACTAGTGAATGTAATGTAACACACACCCATACAATGCGCACCACCCCGTGATGTTTTTCTCACTCCTACTAGTGAATGTAATGTAACACACACCCATACAATGCGCACCACCCCGTGATGTTTTTCTCACTCCTACTAGTGAATGTAATGTAACACACACCCATACAATGCGCACCACCCTGTGATGTTTTTCTCACTGCTACTAGTGAATGTAATGTAACACACACCCATACAATGCACACCACCCCGTGATGTTTTTCTCACTCCTACTAGTGAATGTAATGTAACACACACCCGTACAATGCGCACCACCCCGTGATGTTTTTCTCACTCCTACTAGTGAATCTAATGTAACACACACCCATACAATGCGCACCACCCCGTGATGTTTTTCTCACTGCTACTAGTGAATGTAACGTAACACACCCATACAATGCGCACCACCCCGTGATGTTTTTCTCACTCCTACTAGTGAATGTAATGTAACACACACCCATACAATGCGCACCACGCCGTGATGTTTTTCTCACTCCTACTAGTGAATGTAATGTAACACACACCCATACAATGCGCACCACCCCGTGATGTTTTTCTCACTCCTACTAGTGAATGTAATGTAACACACACCCATACAATGCGCACCACCCCGTGATGATTTTCTCACTCCTACTAGTGAATCTAATGTAACACACGCATACAATGCGCACCACCCCGTGATGTTTTTCTCACTCCTACTAGTGAATGTAATGTAACACACACCCATACAATGCGCACCACTGCGTGATGATTTTCTCACTCCTACTAGTGAATGTAATGTAACAAACACCCATACAATGCGCACCACCCCGTGATGTTTTTCTCACTCCTACTAGTGAATGTAATGTAACAAACACCCATACAATGCGCACCACCCCGTGATGTTTTTCTCACTCCTACTAGTGAATGTAATGTAACACACACCCATACAATGTGCACCACCACGTAAATTTTTTCTCACTCCTACTAGTGAATCTAATGTAACACACACCCATACAATGCGCACCACCCCCTGATGTTTTTCTCACTCCTACTAGTGAATGTAATGTAACACACACCCATACCATGCGAACCACCCCGTGATGATTTTCTCACTCCTACTAGTGAATCTAACGTAACAAACACCCATACCATGCGCACCACCCCGTGATGCTTTTCTCACTCCTACTAGTGAATCTAATGTAACACACACCCATACAATGCGCACCACCCCGTGATGTTTTTCTCACTCCTACTAGTGAATGTAATGTAACACACACCCATACAATGCGCACCACCCCGTGATGTTTTTCTCACTCCTACTAGTGAATGTAATGTAACACACACCCATACAAAGCGCACCACCCCGTGATGTTTTTCTCACTCCTACTAGTGAATGTAATGTAACACACACCCATACAATGCGCACCACCCCGTGATGTTTTTCTCACTGCTACTAGTGTATCTAATGTAACACACCCATACGATTCGCACCACCCCGTGATGTTTTTCTCACTCGTACTAGTGAATGTAATGTAACACACACCCATACAATGCGCACCACCCCGTGATGTTTTTCTCACTCCTACTAGTGAATCTAATGTAACACACACCCATACAATGCGCACCACCCCGTGATGTTTTTCTCACTGCTACTAGTGTATGTAATGTAACACACACCCATACAAAGCGCACCACCCCGTGATGTTTTTCTCACTCCTACTAGTGAATGTAATGTAACACACACCCATACAATGCGCACCACCCCGTGATGTTTTTCTCACTCCTACTAGTGAATGTAATTTAACACACACCCATACAATGCGCACCACCCCGTGATGTTTTTCTCACTCCTATTAGTGAATGTAATGTAACACACACCCATACAATGCGCACCACCCCGTGACGTTTTTCTCACTCATACTAGTGAATCTAATGTAACACACACCCATACAATGTGCACCACCCCGTGATGTTTTTCTCACTCCTACTAGTGAATCTAATGTAACAAACACCTATACAATGCGCACCACGCCGTGATGATTTTCTCACTCCTACTAGTGAATCTAATGTAACAAACACCCATACAATGCGCACCACCCCGTGATGTTTTGCTCACTCCTAATAGTGAATGTAATGTAACACACACCCATACAATGCGCACCACCCCGTGATATTTTTCTCACTCCTACTAGTGAATGTAATGTAACACACACCCATACAATGCGCACCACCCCGTGATGATTTTCTCACTCCTACTAGTGTATCTAATGTAACACACACCCATACAATGCGCAACACCCCGTGATGTTTTTCTCACTCCTACTAGTGAATGTAATGTAACACACACCCATACAATGCGCACCACCCCGTGATGTTTTTCTGACTCTTACTAGTGAATCTAATGTAACAAACACCCATACAATGCGCACCACCCCGTGATGTTTTTCTCACTCCTACTAGTGAATGTAATGTAACACACACCCATACAATGCGCACCACCCCGTGATGTTTTTCTCACTCCTACTAGTGAATCTAATGTAACACACACCCATACAATGCGCACCACCCCGTGATGTTTTTCTCACTTCTACTAGTGAATGTAATGTAACACACACCCATACAATGCGCACCACCCCGTGATGTTTTTCTCACTCCTACTAGTGAATCTAATGTAACACACACCCATACCATGCGCACCACCCCGTGATGTTTTTCTCACTCCTACTAGTGAATGTAATGTAACACACACCCATACAATGTGCACCACCCCGTGAATTTTTTCTCACTCCTACTAGTGAATCTAATGTAACACACACCCATACAATGCGCACCACCCCCTGATGTTTTTCTCACTCCTACTAGTGAATGTAATGTAACACACACCCATACCATGCGCACCACCCCGTGATGATTTTCTCACTCCTACTAGTGAATCTAACGTAACAACCACCCATACCATGCGCACCACCCCGTGATGTTTTTCTCACTCCTACTAGTGAATGTAATGTAACACACACCCATACAATGCGCACCACCCCGTGATGTTTTTCTCACTCCTACTAGTGAATGTAATGTAACACACACCCATACAATGCGCACCACCCCGTGATGTTTTTCTCACTCCTACTAGTGAATCTAATGTAACACACACCCATACCATGCGCACCACCCCGTGATGTTTTTCTCACTGCTACTAGTGAATCTAATATAACACACACCCATACAATGCGCACCACCCCGTGATGTTTTTCTCACTCCTACTAGTGAATGTAATGTAACACACACCCATACAATGCGCACCACCCCGTGATGTTTTTCTCACTCCTACTAGTGAATGTAATGTAACACACACCCATAAAAGCGCACCACCCCGTGATGTTTTTCTCACTCCTACTAGTGAATGTAATGTAACACACACCCATACAATGCGCACCACCCTGTGTTGTTTTTCTCACTCCTACTAGTGAATGTAATGTAACACACACCCATACAATGCGCACCACCCCGTGATGTTTTTCTCACTCATATTAGTGAATGTAATGTAACACACACCCATACAATGCGCACCACCCCGTGATGTTTTTCTCACTCCTACTAGTGAATGTAATGTAACACACACCCATACAATGCGCACCACCGCGTGATGTTTTTCTCACTCCTACTAGTGAATCTAATGTAACACACACCCATACAATGCGCACCACCCCGTGATGTTTTTTTCACTGCTACTAGTGAATCTAATGTAACACACACCCATACAATAAGCACCACCCCGTGATGTTTTTCTCACTCCTACTAGTGAATGTAATGTAACACACACCCATACAAAGCGCACCACCCCGTGATGTTTTTCTCACTCCTACTAGTGAATGTAATGTAACACACACCCATACAATGCGCACCACCCCGTGATGTTTTTCTCACTCCTACTAGTGAATGTAATGTAACACACACCCATACAATGCGCACCACCCCGTGATGTTTTTCTCACTCCTACTAGTGAATCTAATGTAACACACACCCATACAATGCGCACCACCCCGTGATGTTTTTCTCACTGCTACTAGTGTATCTAATGTAACACACCCATACAATTCGCACCACCCCGTGATGTTTTTCTCACTCCTACTAGTGAATGTAATGTAACACACACCCATACAATGCGCACCACCCCGTGATGTTTTTCTCACTCCTACTAGTGAATGTAATGTAACACACACCCATACAATGCGCACCACCCCGTGATGTTTTTCTCACTGCTACTAGTGAATGTAATGTAACACACACCCATACAATGCGCACCACCCCGTGATGTTTTTCTCACTCCTACTAGTGAATGTAATGTAACACACACCTGTACAATAAGCACCACCCCTTGATGTTTTTCTCACTCCTACTAGTGAATCTAATGTAACACACACCCATACAATGCGCACCACCCCGTGATGTTTTTCTCACTGCTACTAGTGAATGTAACGTAACACACCCATACAATGCGCACCACCCCGTGATGTTTTTCTCACTCCTACTAGTGAATGTAATGTAACACACACCAATACAATGCGCACCACGCCGTGATGTTTTTCTCACTCCTACTAGTGAATGTAATGTAACACACACCCATACAATGCGCACCACCCCGTGATGTTTTTCTCACTCCTACTAGTGAATGTAATGTAACACACACCCATACAATGCGCACCACCCCGTGATGATTTTCTCACTCCTACTAGTGAATCTAATGTAACACACGCATACAATGCGCACCACCCCGTGATGTTTTTCTCACTCCTACTAGTGAATGTAATGTAACACACACCCATACAATGCGCACCACCGCGTGATGATTTTCTCACTCCTACTAGTGAATCTAATGTAACAAACACCCATACAATGCGCACCACCCCGTGATGTTTTTCTCACTCCTACTAGTGAATGTAATGTAACACACACCCATACAATGCGCACCACCCCGTGATGATTTTCTCACTCCTACTAGTGAATCTAATGTAACAAACACCCATACAATGCGCACCACCCCGTGATGTTTTTCTCACTCCTACTAGTGAATGTAATGTAACAAACACCCATACAATGCGCACCACCCCGTGATGTTTTTCTCATTCCTACTAGTGAATCTAATGTAACACACACCCATACAATGCGCACCACCCCGTGATGTTTTTCTCACTCCTACTAGTGAATCTAATGTAACACACACCCATACAAGGCGCACCACCCCCTGATGTTTTTCTCACTCCTACTAGTGAATGTAATGTAACACACACCCATACCATGCGCACCACTGCGTGATGATTTTCTCACTCCTACTAGTGAATCTAATGTAACAAACACCCATACAATGCGCACCACCCCGTGATGATTTTCTCACTCCTACTAGTGAATGTAATGTAACACACACCCATACAATGCGCACCACCCCGTGATGATTTTCTCACTCCTACTAGTGAATCTAATGTAACAAACACCCATACAATGCGCACCACCCCGTGATGTTTTTCTCACTCCTACTAGTGAATGTAATGTAACAAACACCCATACAATGCGCACCACCCCGTGATGTTTTTCTCACTCCTACTAGTGAATGTAATGTAACACACACCCATACAATGTGCACCACCCCGTGAATTTTTTCTCACTCCTACTAGTGAATCTAATGTAACACACACCCATACAATGCGCACCACCCCCTGATGTTTTTCTCACTCTTACTAGTGAATGTAATGTAACACACACCCATACCATGCGCACCACCCCGTGATGAATTTCTCACTCCTACTAGTGAATCTAACGTAACAAACACCCATACCATGCGCACCACCCCGTGATGTTTTTCTCACTCCTACTAGTGAATGTAATGTAACACACACCCATACAATGCGCACCACCCCGTGATGTTTTTCTCACTCCTACTAGTGAATGTAATGTAACACACACCCATACAATGCGCACCACCCCGTGATGTTTTTCTCACTCCTACTAGTGAATCTAATGTAACACACACCCATACCATGCGCACCACCCCGTGATGTTTTTCTCACTGCTACTAGTGAATCTAATGTAACACACACCCATACAATGCGCACCACCCCGTGATGTTTTTCTCACTCCTACTAGTGAATGTAATGTAACACACACCCATACAATGCGCACCACCCCGTGATGTTTTTCTCACTCCTACTAGTGAATGTAATGTAACACACACCCATACAAAGCGCACCACCCCGTGATGTTTTTCTCACTCCTACTAGTGAATGTAATGTAACACACACCCATACAATGCGCACCACCCTGTGTTGTTTTTCTCACTCCTACTAGTGAATGTAATGTAACACACACCCATACAATGCGCACCACCCCGTGATGTTTTTCTCACTCCTATTAGTGAATGTAATGTAACACACACCCATACAATGCGCACCACCCCGTGATGTTTTTCTCACTCCTACTAGTGAATGGAATGTAACACACACCCATACAATGCGCACCACCCCGTGATGTTTTTCTCACTCCTACTAGTGAATCTAATGTAACACACACCCATACAATGCGCACCACCCCGTGATGTTTTTTTCACTGCTACTAGTGAATCTAATGTAACACACACCCATACAATAAGCACCACCCCGTGATGTTTTTCTCACTCCTACTAGTGAATGTAATGTAACACACACCCATACAATGCGCACCACCCCGTGATGTTTTTCTCACTCCTACTAGTGAATGTAATGTAACACACACCCATACAATGCGCACCACCCCGTGATTTTTTTCTCACTCCTACTAGTGAATGTAATGTAACACACACCCATACAATGCGCACCACCCCGTGATGTTTTTCTCTCTCCTACTAGTGAATGTAATGTAACACACACCCATACAATGCGCACCACCCCGTGATGTTTTTCTCACTGCTACTAGTGTATGTAATGTAACACACACCCATACAAAGCGCACCACCCCGTGATGTTTTTCTCACTCCTACTAGTGAATGTAATGTAACACACACCCATACAATGCGCACCACCCCGTGATGTTTTTCTCACTCCTACTAGTGAATGTAATTTAACAAACACCCATACAATGCGCACCACCCCGTGATGTTTTTCTCACTCCTATTAGTGAATGTAATGTAACACACACCCATACAATGCGCACCACCCCGTGACGTTTTTCTCACTCATACTAGTGAATCTAATGTAACACACACCCATACAATGTGCACCACCCCGTGATGTTTTTCTCACTCCTACTAGTGAATCTAATGTAACAAACACCTATACAATGCGCACCACGCCGTGATGATTTTCTCACTCCTACTAGTGAATCTAATGTAACAAACACCCATACAATGCGCACCACCCCGTAATGTTTTGCTCACTCCTAATAGTGAATGTAATGTAACACACACCCATACAATGCGCACCACCCCGTGATATTTTTCTCACTCCTACTAGTGAATGTAATGTAACACACACCCATACAATGCGCACCACCCCGTGATGATTTTCTCACTCCTACTAGTGTATCTAATGTAACACACACCCATACAATGCGCAACACCCCGTGATGTTTTTCTCACTCCTACTAGTGAATGTAATGTAACACACACCCATACAATGCGCACCACCCCGTGATGTTTTTCTGACTCTTACTAGTGAATCTAATGTAACAAACACCCATACAATGCGCACCACCCCGTGATGTTTTTCTCACTCCTACTAGTGAATGTAATGTAACACACACCCATACAATGCGCACCACCCCGTGATGTTTTTCTCACTCCTACTAGTGAATCTAATGTAACACACACCCATACAATGCGCACCACCCCGTGATGTTTTTCTCAGTTCTACTAGTGAATGTAATGTAACACACACCCATACAATGCGCACCACCCCGTGATGTTTTTCTCACTCCTACTAGTGAATGTAATGTAACACACACCCATACAATGCGCACCACCCCGTGATGTTTTTCTCACTCCTACTAGTGAATGTAATGTAACACACACCCATACAATGCGCACCACCCCGTGATGTTTTTCTCACTCCTACTAGTGAATGTAATGTAACACACACCCATACAATGCGCACCACCCCGTGATGTTTTTCTGACTCTTACTAGTGAATCTAATGTAACAAACACCCATACAATGCGCACCACCCCGTGATGTTTTTCTCACTCCTACTAGTGAATGTAATGTAACACACACCCATACAATGCGCACCACCCCGTGATGTTTTTCTCACTCCTACTAGTGAATCTAATGTAACACACACCCATACAATGCGCACCACCCCGTGATGTTTTTCTCACTTCTACTAGTGAATGTAATGTAACACACACCCATACAATGCGCACCACCCCGTGATGTTTTTCTCACTCCTACTAGTGAATGTAATGTAACACACACCCATACAATGCGCACCACCCCGTGATGTTTTTCTCACTCCTACTAGTGAATGTAATGTAACACACACCCATACAATGCGCACCACCCCGTGATGTTTTTCTCACTCCTACTAGTGAAGGTAATGTAACACACACCCATACAATGCGCACCACCCTGTGATGTTTTTCTCACTGCTACTAGTGAATGTAATGTAACACACACCCATACAATGCACACCACCCCGTGATGTTTTTCTCACTCCTACTAGTGAATGTAATGTAACACACACCCGTACAATGCGCACCACCCCGTGATGTTTTTCTCACTCCTACTAGTGAATCTAATGTAACACACACCCATACAATGCGCACCACCCCGTGATGTTTTTCTCACTGCTACTAGTGAATGTAACGTAACACACCCATACAATGCGCACCACCCCGTGATGTTTTTCTCACTCCTACTAGTGAATGTAATGTAACACACACCCATACAATGCGCACCACGCCGTGATGTTTTTCTCACTCCTACTAGTGAATGTAATGTAACACACACCCATACAATGCGCACCACCCCGTGATGTTTTTCTCACTCCTAATAGTGAATGTAATGTAACACACACCCATACAATGCGCACCACCCCGTGATGATTTTCTCACTCCTACTAGTGAATCTAATGTAACACACGCATACAATGCGCACCACCCCGTGATGTTTTTCTCACTCCTACTAGTGAATGTAATGTAACACACACCCATACAATGCGCACCACCGCGTGATGATTTTCTCACTCCTACTAGTGAATGTAATGTAACACACACCCATACAATGCGCACCACCCCGTGATGTTTTTCTCACTCCTACTAGTGAATGTAATGTAACAAACACCCATACAATGCGCACCACCCCGTGATGTTTTTCTCACTCCTACTAGTGAATGTAATGTAACACACACCCATACAATGTGCACCACCACGTAAATTTTTTCTCACTCCTACTAGTGAATCTAATGTAACGCACACCCATACAATGCGCACCACCCCCTGATGTTTTTCTCACTCCTACTAGTGAATGTAA
This sequence comes from Cavia porcellus, assembly GCF_034190915.1. Lineage (NCBI taxonomy): Eukaryota > Metazoa > Chordata > Mammalia > Rodentia > Caviidae > Cavia > Cavia porcellus. Next base: position 135,756 of record NW_026947582.1, on the reverse strand, counting down.
TGTAACACACACCCATACCATGCGAACCACCCCGTGATGATTTTCTCACTCCTACTAGTGAATCTAACGTAACAAACACCCATACCATGCGCACCACCCCGTCATGTTTTTCTCACTCCTACTAGTGAATCTAATGTAACACACACCCATACAATGCGCACCACCCTGTGATGTTTTTCTCACTCCTACTAGTGAATGTAATGTAACACACACCCATACAATGCGCACCACCCCGTGATGTTTTTCTCACTCCTACTAGTGAATGTAATGTAACACACACCCATACAAAGCGCACCACCCCGTGATGTTTTTCTCACTCCTACTAGTGAATGTAATGTAACACACACCCATACAATGCGCACCACCCCGTGATGTTTTTCTCACTGCTACTAGTGTATCTAATGTAACACACCCATACGATTCGCACCACCCCGTGATGTTTTTCTCACTCGTACTAGTGAATGTAATGTAACACACACCCATACAATGCGCACCACCCCGTGATGTTTTTCTCACTCCTACTAGTGAATCTAATGTAACACACACCCATACAATGCGCACCACCCCGTGATGTTTTTCTCACTGCTACTAGTGTATGTAATGAAACACACACCCATACAAAGCGCACCACCCCGTGATGTTTTTCTCACTCCTACTAGTGAATGTAATGTAACACACACCCATACAATGCGCACCACCCCGTGATGTTTTTCTCACTCCTACTAGTGAATGTAATTTAACACACACCCATACAATGCGCACCACCCCGTGATGTTTTTCTCACTCCTATTAGTGAATGTAATGTAACACACACCCATACAATGCGCACCACCCCGTGACGTTTTTCTCACTCATACTAGTGAATCTAATGTAACACACACCCATACAATGTGCACCACCCCGTGATGTTTTTCTCACTCCTACTAGTGAATCTAATGTAACAAACACCTATACAATGCGCACCACGCCGTGATGATTTTCTCACTCCTACTAGTGAATCTAATGTAACAAACACCCATACAATGCGCACCACCCCGTGATGTTTTGCTCACTCCTAATAGTGAATGTAATGTAACACACACCCATACAATGCGCACCACCCCGTGATATTTTTCTCACTCCTACTAGTGAATGTAATGTAACACACACCCATACAATGCGCACCACCCCGTGATGATTTTCTCACTCCTACTAGTGTATCTAATGTAACACACACCCATACAATGCGCAACACCCCGTGATGTTTTTCTCACTCCTACTAGTGAATGTAATGTAACACACACCCATACAATGCGCACCACCCCGTGATGTTTTTCTGACTCTTACTAGTGAATCTAATGTAAAAAACACCCATACAATGCGCACCACCCCGTGATGTTTTTCTCACTCCTACTAGTGAATGTAATGTAACACACACCCATACAATGCGCACCACCCCGTGATGTTTTTCTCACTCCTACTAGTGAATCTAATGTAACACACACCCATACAATGCGCACCACCCCGTGATGTTTTTCTCACTTCTACTAGTGAATGTAATGTAACACACACCCATACAATGCGCACCACCCCGTGATGCTTTCTCACTCCTACTAGTGAATGTAATGTAACACACACCCATACAATGCGCACCACCCCGTGATGTTTTTCTCACTCCTACTAGTGAATGTAATGTAACACACACCCATACAATGCGCACCACCCCGTGATGTTTTTCTCACTCCTACTAGTGAATGTAATGTAACACACACCCATACAATGCGCACCACCCCGTGATGTTTTTCTGACTCTTACTAGTGAATCTAATGTAACAAACACCCATACAATGCGCACCACCCCGTGATGTTTTTCTCACTCCTACTAGTGAATGTAATGTAACACACACCCATACAATGCGCACCACCCCGTGATGTTTTTCTCACTCCTACTAGTGAATCTAATGTAACACACACCCATACAATGCGCACCACCCCGTGATGTTTTTCTCACTTCTACTAGTGAATGTAATGTAACACACACCCATACAATGCGCACCACCCCGTGATGTTTTTCTCACTCCTACTAGTGAATGTAATGTAACACACACCCATACAATGCGCACCACCCCGTGATGTTTTTCTCACTCCTACTAGTGAATGTAATGTAACACACACCCATACAATGCGCACCACCCCGTGATGTTTTTCTCACTCCTACTAGTGAATGTAATGTAACACACACCCATACAATGCGCACCACCCTGTGATGTTTTTCTCACTGCTACTAGTGAATGTAATGTAACACACACCCATACAATGCACACCACCCCGTGATGTTTTTCTCACTCCTACTAGTGAATGTAATGTAACACACACCCGTACAATGCGCACCACCCCGTGATGTTTTTCTCACTCCTACTAGTGAATCTAATGTAACACACACCCATACAATGCGCACCACCCCGTGATGTTTTTCTCACTGCTACTAGTGAATGTAACGTAACACACCCATACAATGCGCACCACCCCGTGATGTTTTTCTCACTCCTACTAGTGAATGTAATGTAACACACACCCATACAATGCGCACCACGCCGTGATGTTTTTCTCACTCCTACTAGTGAATGTAATGTAACACACACCCATACAATGCGCACCACCCCGTGATGTTTTTCTCACTCCTACTAGTGAATGTAATGTAACACACACCCATACAATGCGCACCACCCCGTGATGATTTTCTCACTCCTACTAGTGAATCTAATGTAACACACGCATACAATGCGCACCACCCCGTGATGTTTTTCTCACTCCTACTAGTGAATGTAATGTAACACACACCCATACAATGCGCACCACCGCGTGATGATTTTCTCACTCCTACTAGTGAATGTAATGTAACAAACACCCATACAATGCGCACCACCCCGTGATGTTTTTCTCACTCCTACTAGTGAATGTAATGTAACAAACACCCATACAATGCGCACCACCCCGTGATGTTTTTCTCACTCCTACTAGTGAATGTAATGTAACACACACCCATACAATGTGCACCACCACGTAAATTTTTTCTCACTCCTACTAGTGAATCTAATGTAACACACACCCATACAATGCGCACCACCCCCTGATGTTTTTCTCACTCCTACTAGTGAATGTAATGTAACACACACCCATACAATGCGAACCACCCCGTGATGATTTTCTCACTCCTACTAGTGAATCTAACGTAACAAACACCCATACCATGCGCACCACCCCGTCATGTTTTTCTCACTCCTACTAGTGAATCTAATGTAACACACACCCATACAATGCGCACCACCCCGTGATGTTTTTCTCACTCCTACTAGTGAATGTAATGTAACACACACCCATACAATGCGCACCACCCCGTGATGTTTTTCTCACTCCTACTAGTGAATGTAATGTAACACACACCCATACAAAGCGCACCACCCCGTGATGTTTTTCTCACTCCTACTAGTGAATGTAATGTAACACACACCCATACAATGCGCACCACCCCGTGATGTTTTTCTCACTGCTACTAGTGTATCTAATGTAACACACCCATACGATTCGCACCACCCCGTGATGTTTTTCTCACTCGTACTAGTGAATGTAATGTAACACACACCCATACAATGCGCACCACCCCGTGATGTTTTTCTCACTCCTACTAGTGAATCTAATGTAACACACACCCATACAATGCGCACCACCCCGTGATGTTTTTCTCACTGCTACTAGTGTATCTAATGTAACACACCCATACGATTCGCACCACCCCGTGATGTTTTTCTCACTCCTACTAGTGAATGTAATGTAACACACAAACGTACAATGCGCACCACCCCGTGATGTTTTTCTCACTGCTACTAGTGAATGTAATGTCACACACACCCATACAATGCGCACCACCCCTTGATGTTTTTCTCACTCCTACTAGTGAATGTAATGTAACACACACCCATACAATGCGCACCACCCCGTGATGATTTTCTCACTCCTACTAGTGAATCTAATGTAACACACGCATACAATGCGCACCACCCCGTGATGTTTTTCTCACTCCTACTAGTGAATGTAATGTAACACACACCCATACAATGCGCACCACCACGTGATGATTTTCTCACTCCTACTAGTGAATCTAATGTAACAAACACCCATACAATGCGCACCACCCCGTGATGTTTTTCTCACTCCTACTAGTGAATGTAATGTAACACACACCCATACAATGCGCACCACCCCGTGATGATTTTCTCACTCCTACTGTTGAATCCAATGTAACAAACACCCATACAATGCGCACCACCCCGTGATGTTTTTCTCACTCCTACTAGTGAATGTAATGTAACAAACACCCATACAATGCGCACCACCCCGTGATGTTTTTCTCACTCCTACTAGTGAATCTAATGTAACACACACCCATACAATGCGCACCACCCCGTGATGTTTTTCTCACTCCTACTAGTGAATCTAATGTAACACACACCCATACAAGGCGCACCACCCCCTGATGTTTTTCTCACTCCTACTAGTGAATGTAATGTAACACACACCCATACCATGCGCACCACTGCGTGATGATTTTCTCACTCCTACTAGTGAATCTAATGTAACAAACACCCATACAATGCGCACCACCCGGTGATGATTTTCTCACTCCTACTAGTGAATGTAATGTAACACACACCCATACAATGCGCACCACCCCGTGATGATTTTCTCACTCCTACTAGTGAATCTAATGTAACAAACACCCATACAATGCGCACCACCCCGTGATGTTTTTCTCACTCCTACTAGTGAATGTAATGTAACAAACACCCATACAATGCGCACCACCCCGTGATGTTTTTCTCACTCCTACTAGTGAATGTAATGTAACACACACCCATACAATGTGCACCACCCCGTGAATTTTTTCTCACTCCTACTAGTGAATCTAATGTAACACACACCCATACAATGCGCACCACCCCCTGATGTTTTTCTCACTCCTACTAGTGAATGTAATGGAACACACACCCATACCATGCGCACCACCCCGTGATGATTTTCTCACTCCTACTAGTGAATCTAACGTAACAAACACCCATACCATGCGCACCACCCCGTGATGTTTTTCTCACTCCTACTAGTGAATGTAATGTAACACACACCCATACAATGCGCACCACCCCGTGATGTTTTTCTCACTCCTACTAGTGAATGTAATGTAACACACACCCATACAATGCGCACCACCCCGTGATGTTTTTCTCACTCCTACTAGTGAATCTAATGTAACACACACCCATACCATGCGCACCACCCCGTGATGTTTTTCTCACTGCTACTAGTGAATCTAATGTAACACACACCCATACAATGCGCACCACCCCGTGATGTTTTTCTCACTCCTACTAGTGAATGTAATGTAACACACACCCATACAATGCGCACCACCCCGTGATGTTTTTCTCACTCCTACTAGTGAATGTAATGTAACACACACCCATACAATGCGCACCACCCCGTGATGTTTTTCTCACTCCTACTAGTGAATGTAATGTAACACACACCCATACAATGCGCACCACCCCGTGATGTTTTTCTCTCTCCTACTAGTGAATGTAATGTAACACACACCCATACAATGCGCACCACCCCGTGATGTTTTTCTCACTGCTACTAGTGTATGTAATGTAACACACACCCATACAAAGCGCACCACCCCGTGATGTTTTTCTCACTCCTACTAGTGAATGTAATGTAACACACACCCATACAATGCGCACCACCCCGTGATGTTTTTCTCACTCCTACTAGTGAATGTAATGTAACACACACCCATACAATGCGCACCACCCCGTGATGTTTTTCTCACTCCTATTAGTGAATGTAATGTAACACACACCCATACAATGCGCACCACCCCGTGACGTTTTTCTCACTCATACTAGTGAATCTAATGTAACACACACCCATACAATGTGCACCACCCCGTGATGTTTTTCTCACTCCTACTAGTGAATCTAATGTAACAAACACCTATACAATGCGCACCACGCCGTGATGATTTTCTCACTCCTACTAGTGAATCTAATGTAACAAACACCCATACAATGCGCACCACCCCGTGATGTTTTGCTCACTCCTAATAGTGAATGTAATGTAACACACACCCATACAATGCGCACCACCGCGTGATATTTTTCTCACTCCTACTAGTGAATGTAATGTAACACACACCCATACAATGCGCACCACCCCGTGATGATTTTCTCACTCCTACTAGTGTATCTAATGTAACACACACCCATACAATGCGCAACACCCCGTGATGTTTTTCTCACTCCTACTAGTGAATGTAATGTAACACACACCCATACAATGCGCACCACCCCGTGATGTTTTTCTGACTCTTACTAGTGAATCTAATGTAACAAACACCCATACAATGCGCACCACCCCGTGATGTTTTTCTCACTCCTACTAGTGTATGTAATGTAACACACACCCATACAATGCGCACCACCCCGTGATGTTTTTCTCACTCCTACTAATGAATCTAATGTAACACACACCCATACAATGCGCACCACCCCGTGATGTTTTTCTCACTTCTACTAGTGAATGTAATGTAACACACACCCATACAATGCGCACCACCCCGTGATGTTTTTCTCACTCCTACTAGTGAATGTAATGTAACACACACCCATACAATGCGCACCACCCCGTGATGTTTTTCTCACTCCTACTAGTGAATGTAATGTAACACACACCCATACAATGCGCACCACCCCGTGATGTTTTTCTCACTCCTACTAGTGAATGTAATGTAACACACACCCATACAATGCGCACCACCCCGTGATGTTTTTCTGACTCTTACTAGTGAATCTAATGTAACAAACACCCATACAATGCGCACCACCCCGTGATGTTTTTCTCACTCCTACTAGTGAATGTAATGTAACACACACCCATACAATGCGCACCACCCCGTGATGTTTTTCTCACTCCTACTAGTGAATCTAATGTAACACACACCCATACAATGCGCACCACCCCGTGATGTTTTTCTCACTTCTACTAGTGAATGTAATGTAACACACACCCATACAATGCGCACCACCCCGTGATGTTTTTCTCACTCCTACTAGTGAATGTAATGTAACACACACCCATACAATGCGCACCACCCCGTGATGTTTTTCTCACTCCTACTAGTGAATGTAATGTAACACACACCCATACAATGCGCACCACCCCGTGATGTTTTTCTCACTCCTACTAGTGAATGTAATGTAACACACACCCATACAATGCGCACCACCCCGTGATGTTTTTCTCACTCATACTAGTGAATGTAATGTAACACACACCCATACAATGCGCACCACTGCGTGATGATTTTCTCACTCCTACTAGTGAATCTAATGTAACAAACACCCATACAATGCGCACCACCCCGTGATGTTTTTCTCACTCCTACTAGTGAATGTAATGTAACAAACACCCATACAATGCGCACCACCCCGTGATGTTTTTCTCACTCCTACTAGTGAATGTAATGTAACAAACACCCATACAATGCGCACCACCCCGTGATGTTTTTCTCACTCCTACTAGTGAATCTAATGTAACACACACCCATACAATGCGCACCAACCCCTGATGTTTTTCTCACTCCTACTAGTGAATGTAATGTAACACACACCCATACCATGCGCACCACTGCGTGATGATTTTCTCCCTCCTACTAGTGAATCTAATGTAACAAACACCCATACAATGCGCACCACCCCGTGATGTTTTTCTCACTCCTGCTAGTGAATGTAATGTAACACACACCCATACAATGCGCACCACCCCGTGATGATTTTCTCACTCCTACTAGTGAATCTAATGTAACAAACACCCATACAATGCGCACCACCCCGTGATGTTTTTCTCACTCCTACTAGTGAATGTAATGTAACAAACACCCATACAATGCGCACCACCCCGTGATGTTTTTCTCACTCCTACTAGTGAATCTAATGTAACACACATCCATACAATGCGCACCACCCCGTGATGTTTTTCTCACTCCTACTAGTGAATCTAATGTAACACACACCCATACAATGCGCACCACCCCCTGATGTTTTTCTCACTCCTACTAGTGAATGTAATGTAACACACACCCATACCATGCGCACCACCCAGTGATGATTTTCTCACTCCTACTAGTGAATCTAATGTAACAAACACCCATACAATCCGCACCACCCCGTGATGTTTTTTCTCACTCCTACTAGTGAATGTAATGTTACACACACCCATACAATGCGCACAACCCCGTGATGTTTTTCTCACTCCTACTAGTGAATGTAATGTAACACACACCCATACAATGCGCACCACCCTGTGATGTTTTTCTCACTCCTACTAGTGAATCTAATGTAACACACACCCATAATGCGCACCACCCCGTGATGTTTTTCTCACTGCTACTAGTGAATCTAATGTAACACACCCATACAATGCGCACCACCCCGTGATGTTTTTCTCACTCCTACTAGTGAATGTAATGTAACACACACCCATACAATGCGCACCACCCCTTGATGTTTTTCTCACTGCTACTAGTGAATGTAATGTAACACACACCCATACAATGTGCACCACCCCGTGATGTTTTTCTCACTCCTACTAGTGAATGTAATGTAACACACACCCATACAATGCGCACCACCCCGTGATGTTTTTCTCACTCCTACTAGTGAATCTAATGTAACACACACCCATACCATGCGCACCACTGCGTGATGTTTTTCTCACTGCTACTAGTGAATGTAACGTAACACACCCATACAATGCGCACCACCCCGTGATGTTTTTCTCACTCCTACTAGTGAATATAATGTAACACACACCAATACAATGCGCACCACGCCGTGATGTTTTTCTCACTCCTACTAGTGAATGTAATGTAACACACACCCATACAATGCGCACCACCCCGTGATGTTTTTCTCACTCCTACTAGTGAATGTAATGTAACACACACCCATACAATGCGCACCACCGCGTGATGATTTTCTCACTCCTACTAGTGAATCTAATGTAACAAACACCCATACAATGCGCACCACCCCGTGATGTTTTTCTCACTCCTACTAGTGAATGTAATGTAACACACACCCATACAATGCGCACCACCACGTGATGATTTTCTCACTCCTACTAGTGAATCTAATGTAACAAACACCCATACAATGCGCACCACCCCGTGATGTTTTTCTCACTCCTACTAGTGAATGTAATGTAACAAACACCCATACAATGCGCACCACCCCGTGATGTTTTTCTCACTCCTACTAGTGAATCTAATGTAACACACACCCATACGATGAGAACCACCCCGTGATGTTTTTCTCACTCCTACTAGTGAATCTAATGTAACACACACCCATACAATGCGCACCACCCCCTGATATTTTTCTCACTCCTACTAGTGAATGTAATGTAACACACACCCATACCATGCGCACCACTGCGTGATGATTTTCTCACTCCTACTAGTGAATCTAATGTAACAAACACCCATAAAATTCGCACCACCCCGTGATGTTTTTCTCACTCCTACTAGTGAATGTAATGTAACACACACCCATACAATGCGCACCACCCCGTGATGATTTTCTCACTCCTACTAGTGAATCTAAAGTAACAAACACCCATACAATGCGCACCAACCCGTGATGTTTTTCTCACTCCTACTAGTGAATGTAATGTAACAAACACCCATACAATGCGCACCACCCCGTGATGTTTTTCTCACTCCTACTAGTGAATGTAATGTAACACACACCCATACAATGCGCACCACCCCGTGAATTTTTTCTCACACCTACTAGTGAATCTAATGTAACACACACCCATACAATGCGCACCAACCCCTGATGTTTTTCTCACTCCTACTAGTGAATGTAATGTAACACACACCCATACCATGCGCACCACCCCGTGATGTTTTTCTCACTCCTAGTAGTGAATCTAATGTAACACACAGCCATACAATGCGCACCACCCCGTGATATTTTTCTCACTGCTACTAGTGAATCTAATGTAACACACACCCATACAATGCGCACCACCCCTTGATGTTTTTCTCACTGCTACTAGTGAATGTAATGTAACACACACCCATACAATGCGCACCACCCCGTGATGTTTTTCTCACTCCTACTAGTGAATGTAATGTAACACACACCCATACAAAGCGCACCACCCCGTGATGTTTTTCTCACTCCTACTAGTGAATGTAATGTAACACACACCCATACAATGCGCACCACCCCGTGATGTTTTTCTCACTCCTACTAGTGAATCTAATGTAACACACACCCATACAATGCGCACCACCCCGTGATATTTTTCTCACTGCTACTAGTGAATCTAATGTAACACACACCCATACAATAAGCACCACCCCGTGATGTTTTTCTGACTCCTACTAGTGAATGTAATGTAACACACACCCATACAATGCGCACCACCCCGTGAGGTTTTTCTCACTCCTACTAGTGAATGTAATGTAACACACACCCATACAAAGCGCAACACCCCGTGATGTTTTTCTCACTCCTACTAGTGAATGTAATGTAACACACACCCATACAATGCGCACCACCCCGTGATGTTTTTCTCACTCCTACTAGTGAATGTAATGTAACACACACCCATACAATGCGCACCACCCCGTGATGTTTTTCTCACTCCTATTAGTGAATGTAATGTAACACACACCCATACAATGCGCACCACCCCGTGATGTTTTTATCACTCCTACTAGTGAATGTAATGTAACACACACCCATACAATGCGCACCACCCCGTGATGTTTTTCTCACTCCTACTAGTGAATCTAATGTAACACACACCCATACAATGCGCACCACCCCGTGATGTTTTTCTCACTCCTACTAGTGAATCTAATGTAACACACACCCATACAATAAGCACCACCCCGTGATGTTTTTCTCACTCCTACTAGTGAATGTAATGTAACACACACCCATACAATGCGCACCACCCCGTGATATTTTTCTCACTCCTACTAGTGAATGTAATGTAACACACACCCATACAATGCGCACCACCCCGTGATGTTTTTCTCACTGCTACTAGTGAATGTAATGTAACACACACCCATACAATGCGCACCACCCCGTGATGTTTTTCTCACTCCTACTAGTGAATGTAATGTAACACACACCCATACAATGCGCACCACCCCGTGATGTTTTTCTCACTGCTACTAGTGAATGTAATGTAACACACACCCATACAAAGCGCACCACCCCGTGATGTTTTTCTCACTCCTACTAGTGAATGTAATGTAACACACACCCATACAATGCGCACCACCCCGTGATGTTTTTCTCACTCCTACTAGTGAATCTAATGTAACACACACCCATACAATGCGCAGCACCCCGTGATGTTTTTCTCACTCCTAATAGTGAATGTAATGTAACACACACCCATACAATGCGCACCACCCCGTGATGTTTTTCTCACTCCTACTAGTGAATGTAATGTAACACACACCCATACAATGCGCCCCATCCCGTGATGTTTTTCTCACTCCTACTAGTGAATCTAATGTAACACACACCCATACAATGCGCACCACCCCGTGATGTTTTTCTCACTCCTACTAGTGAATGTAATGTAACACACACCCATACAATGCGCACCACCCCGTTATGTTTTTCTCACTCCTACTAGTGAATCTAATGTAACAAACACCCATACAATGCGCACCACCCCGTGATGTTTTTCTCACTCCTACTAGTGAATGTAATGTAACACACACCCATACAATGCGCACCACCCCGTGATGTTTTTCTCACTCCTACTAGTGAATCTAAGGCAACACACACCCATACAATGCGCAGCACCCCGTGATGTTTTTCTCACTTCTACTAGTGAATGTAATGTAACACACACCCATACAATGCGCACCACCCCGTGATGATTTTCTCACTCCTACTAGTGAATCTAATGTAACACACACCCATACAATGCGCACCACCCCGTGATGTTTTTCTCACTGCTACTAGTGAATGTAATGTAACACACACCCATACAATGCGCACCACCCCGTGATGTTTTTCTCACTCCTACTAGTGAATGTAATGTGACACACACCCATACAATGCGCACCACCCCGTGATGTTTTTCTCACTCCTACTAGTGAATGTAATGTAACACACACCCGTACAATGCGCACCACCCCGTGATGTTTTTCTCACTCCTATTAGTGAATGTAATGTAACACACACCCATACAATGCGCACCACCCCGTGATGTTTTTCTCACTCCTACTAGTGAATGTAATGTAACACACACCCATACAATGCGCACCACCCCGTGATGTTTTTTTCACTGCTACTAGTGAATGTAATGTAACACACACCCATACAATGCGCACCACCCCGTGATGTTTTTCTCACTCCTACTAGTGAATGTAATGTAACACACACCCATACAATGCGTACCACCCCGTGATGTTTTTCTCACTGCTACTAGTGAATGTAATGTAACACACACCCATACAATGCGCACCACCCCTTGCTGTTTTTCTCACTGCTACTAGTGAATGTAATGTAACACACACCCATACAATGTGCACCACCCCGTGATGTTTTTCTCACTCCTACTAGTGAATCTAATGTAACAAACAACCATACAATGCGCACCACGCCGTGATGATTTTCTCACTCCTACTAGTGAATCTAATGTAACAAACACCCATACAATGCGCACCACCCCGTGATGTTTTGCTCACTCCTAATAGTGAATGTAATGTAACACACACCCATACAATACGCACCACCCCGTGATATTTTTCTCACTCCTACTAGTGAATGTAATGTAACACACACCCATACAATGCGCACCACCCCGTGATGTTTTTCTCACTCCTACTAGTGTATCTAATGTAACACACACCCATACAATGCGCACCACCCCGTGATGTTTTTCTCACTCCTACTAGTGAATGTAATGTAACAAACAGCCATACAATGCGCACCACCCCGTGATGTTTTTCTCACTCCTACTAGTGAATGTAATGTAACACACACCCATACAATGCGCACCACCCTGTGATGTTTTTCTCACTCCTACTAGTGAATCTAATGTAAAACACACATACAATGCGCACCACCCCGTGATGTTTTTCTCACTGCTACTAGTGAATCTAATGTAACACACCCATACAATGCGCACCACCCCGTGATGTTTTTCTCACTCCTACTAGTGAATGTAATTTAACACACACCCATACAATGCGCACCACCCCTTGATGTTTTTCTCACTGCTACTAGTGAATGTAATGTAACACACACCCATACAATGCGCACCACCCCGTGATGTTTTTCTCACTCCTACTAGTGAATGTAATGTAACACACACCCATACAATGCGCACCACCCCGTGATGTTTTTCTCACTCCTACTAGTGAATCTAATGTAACACACACCCATACCATGCGCACCACACCCTGATGTTTTTCTCACTCCTACTAGTGAATGTAACGTAACACACCCATACAATGCGCACCACCCCGTGATGTTTTTCTCACTCCTACTAGTGAATATAATGTAACACACACCAATACATTGCGCACCACGCCGTGATGTTTTTCTCACTCCTACTAGTGAATGTAATGTAACACACACCCATACAATGCGCACCACCCCGTGATGTTTTTCTCACTCCTACTAGTGAATGTAATGTAACACACACCCATACAATGCGCACCACCGCGTGATGATTTTCTCACTCCTACTAGTGAATCTAATGTAACAAACACCCATACAATGCGCACCACCCTGTGATGTTTTTCTCACTCCTACTATTGAATGTAATGTAACACACACCCATAGAATGCGCACCACCACGTGATGATTTTCTCACTCCTACTAGTGAATCTAATTTAACAAACACCCATACAATGCGCACCACCCCGTGATGTTTTTCTCACTCCTACTAGTGAATGTAATGTAACAAACACCCATACAATGCGCACCACCCCGTGATGTTTTTCTCACTCCTACTAGTGAATCTAATGTAACACACACCCATACGATGAGAACCACCCCGTGATGTTTTTCTCACTCCTACTAGTGAATCTAATGTAACACACACCCATACAATGCGCACCACCCCCTGATATTTTTCTCACTCCTACTAGTGAATGTAATGTAACACACACCCATACCATGCGCACCACTGCGTGATGATTTTCTCACTCCTACTAGTGAATCTAATGTAACAAACACCCATAAAATGCGCACCACCCCGTGATGTTTTTCTCACTCCTACTAGTGAATGTAATGTAACACACACCCATACAATGCGCACCACCCCGTGATGATTTTCTCACTCCTACTAGTGAATCTAAAGTAACAAACACCCATACAATGCGCACCAACCCGTGATGTTTTTCTCACTCCTACTAGTGAATGTAATGTAACAAACACCCATACAATGCGCACCACCCCGTGATGTTTTTCTCACTCCTACTATTGAATGTAATGTAACACACACCCATACAATGCGCACCACCCCGTGAATTTTTTCTCACACCTACTAGTGAATCTAATGTAACACACACCCATACAATGCGCACCAACCCCTGATGTTTTTCTCACTCCTACTAGTGAATGTAATGTAACACACACCCATACCATGCGCACCACCCCGTGATGTTTTTCTCACTCCTACTAGTGAATCTAATGTAACACCCACCCATACAATGCGCACCACCCCGTGATGTTTTTCTCACTCCTACTAGTGAATGTAATGTAACACACACCCATACAATGCGCACCACCCCGTGATGTTTTTCTCACTCCTACTAGTGAATGTAATGTAACACACACCCATACAAAGCGCACCACCCCGTGATGTTTTTCTCACTCCTACTAGTGAATGTAATGTAACACACACCCATACAATGCGCACCACCCCGTGATGTTTTTCTCACTCCTACTAGTGAATCTAATGTAACACACACCCATACAATGCGCACCACCCCGTGATATTTTTCTCACTGCTACTAGTGAATCTAATGTAACACACACCCATACAATGCGCACCACCCCGTGATGTTTTTCTGACTCCTACTAGTGAATGTAATGTAACACACACCCATACAATGCGCACCACCCCGTGATGTTTTTCTCACTCCTACTAGTGAATGTAATGTAACACACACCCATACAAAGCGCAACACCCCGTGATGTTTTTCTCACTCCTACTAGTGAATGTAATGTAACACACACCCATACAATGCGCACCACCCCGTGATGTTTTTCTCACTCCTACTAGTGAATGTAATGTAACACACACCCATACAATGCGCACCACCCCGTGATGTTTTTCTCACTCCTATTAGTGAATGTAATGTAACACACACCCATACAATGCGCACCACACCGTGATGTTTTTATCACTCCTACTAGTGAATGTAATGTAACACACACCCATACAATGCGCACCACCCCGTGATGTTTTTCTCACTCCTACTAGTGAATCTAATGTAACACACACCCATACAATGCGCACCACCCCGTGATGTTTTTCTCACTCCTACTAGTGAATCTAATGTAACACACACCCATACAATAAGCACCACCCCGTGATGTTTTTCTCACTCCTACTAGTGAATGTAATGTAACACACACCCATACAATGCGCACCACCCCGTGATATTTTTCTCACTCCTACTAGTGAATGTAATGTAACACACACCCATACAATGCGCACCACCCCGTGATGTTTTTCTCACTGCTACTAGTGAATGTAATGTAACACACACCCATACAATGCGCACCACCCTGTGATGTTTTTCTCACTCCTACTAGTGAATGTAATGTAACACACACCCATAAAATGCGCACCACCCCGTGATGTTTTTCTCACTGCTACTAGTGAATGTAATGTAACACACACCCATACAATGCGCACCACCCCGTGATGTTTTTCTCACTCCTACTAGTGAATGTAATGTAACACACACCAATACAAAGCGCAACACCCCGTGATGTTTTTCTCACTCCTACTAGTGAATGTAATGTAACACACACCCATACAATGCGCACCACCCCGTGATGTTTTTCTCACTCCTACTAGTGAATCTAATGTAACACACACCCATACAATAAGCACCACCCCGTGATGTTTTTCTCACTCCTACTAGTGAATGTAATGTAACACACACCCATACAATGCGCAAACCCCGTGATATTTTTCTCACTACTACTAGTGAATGTAATGTAACACACACCCATATAATGCGCACCACCCCGTGATGTTTTTCTCACTGCTACTAGTGAATGTAATGTAACACACACCCATACAATGCGCACCACCCCGTGATGTTTTTCTCACTCCTACTAGTGAATGTAATGTAACACACACCCATACAATGCGCACCACCCCGTAATGTTTTTCTCACTGCTACTAGTGAATGTAATGTAACACACACCCATACAAAGCGCACCACCCCGTGATGTTTTTCTCACTCCTACTAGTGAATGTAATGTAACACACACCCATACAATGCGCACCACCCCGTGATGTTTTTCTCACTCCTACTAGTGAATATAATGTAACACACACCCATACAATGCGCAGCACCCCGTGATGTTTTTCTCACTCCTACTAGTGCATGTAATGTAACACACACCCATACAATGCGCACCACCCCGTGATGTTTTTCTCACTCCTACTAGTGAATGTAATGTAACACACACCCATACAGTGCGCACCACCCCGTGATGTTTTTCTCACTCCTACTAGTGAATCTAATGTAACACACACCCATACAATGCGCACCACCCCGTGATGTTTTTCTCACTCCTACTAGTGAATGTAATGTAACACACACCCATACAATGCGCACCACCCCGTGATGTTTTTCTCACTCCTACTAGTGAATCTAATGTAACAAACACCCATACAATGCGCACCACCCCGTGATGTTTTTCTCACTCCTACTAGTGAATGTAATTTAACACACACCCATACAATGCGCACCACCCCGTGATGTTTTTCTCACTCCTACTAGTGAATCTAAGGTAACACACACCCATACAATGCGTAGCACCCCGTGATGTTTTTCTCACTTCTACTAGTGAATGTAATGTAACACACACCCATACAATGCGCACCACCCCGTGATGATTTTCTCACTCCTACTAGTGAATCTAATGTTACACACACCCATACAATGCGCACCACCCCGTGATGTTTTTATCACTGCTACTAGTGAATGTAATGTAACACACACCCATACAATGCGCACCACCCCGTGATGTTTTTCTCACTCCTACTAGTGAATGTAATGTGACACACACCCATACAATGCGCACCACCCCGTGATGTTTTTCTCACTCCTACTAGTGAATGTAATGTAACACACACCCGTACAATGCGCAACACCCCGTGATGTTTTTCTCACTCCTATTAGTGAATGTAATGTAACACACACCCATACAATGCGCACCACCCCGTGATGTTTTTCTCACTCCTACTAGTGAATGTAATGTAACACACACCCATACAATGCGCACCACCCCGTGATGTTTTTTTCACTGCTACTAGTGAATGTAATGTAACACACACCCATACAATGCGCACCACCCCGTGATGTTTTTCTCACTCCTACTAGTGAATGTAATGTAACACACACCCATACAATGCGCACCACCCCGTGATGTTTTTCTCACTGCTACTAGTGAATGTAATGTAACACACACCCATACAATGCGCACCACCCCTTGATGTTTTTCTCACTGCTACTAGTGAATGTAATGTAACACACACCCATACAATGTGCACCACCCCGTGATGTTTTTCTCACTCCTACTAGTGAATCTAATGTAACAAACAACCATACAATGCGCACCACGCCGTGATGATTTTTTCACTCCTACTAGTGAATCTAATGTAACAAACACCCATACAATGCGCACCACCCTGTGATGTTTTGCTCACTCCTAATAGTGAATGTAATGTAACACACACCCATACAATGCGCACCACCCCGTGATATTTTTCTCACTCCTACTAGTGAATGTAATGTAACACACACCCATACAATGCGCACCACCCCGTGATGTTTTTCTCACTCCTACTAGTGTATCTAATGTAACACACACCCATACAATGCGCACCACCCCGTGATGTTTTTCTCACTCCTACTAGTGAATGTAATGTAACAAACACCCATACAATGCGCACCACCCCGTGATGTTTTTCTCACTCCTACTAGTGAATGTAATGTAACAAACACCCATACAATGCGCACCACCCCGTGATGTTTTTCTCACTCCTACTAGTGAATCTAATGTAACACACACCCATACAATGCGCACCACCCCGTGATGTTTTTCTCACTCCTACTAGGGAATCTAATGTAACACACACCGATAAAATGCGCACCACCCCCTGACGTTTTTCTCACTCCTACTAGTGAATGTAATGTAACAAACAGCCATACAATGCGCACCACCCCGTGATGTTTTTCTCACTCCTACTAGTGAATGTAATGTAACACACACCCATACAATGCGCACCACCCTGTGATGTTTTTCTCACTCCTACTAGTGAATCTAATGTAAAACACACATACAATGCGCACCACCCCGTGATGTTTTTCTCACTGCTACTAGTGAATCTAATGTAACACACCCATACAATGCGCACCACCCCGTGATGTTTTTCTCACTCCTACTAGTGAATGTAATTTAACACACACCCATACAATGCGCACCACCCCTTGATGTTTTTCTCACTGCTACTAGTGAATGTAATGTAACACACACCCATACAATGCGCACCACCCCGTGATGTTTTTCTCACTCCTACTAGTGAATGTAATGTAACACACACCCATACAATGCGCACCACCCCGTGATGTTTTTCTCACTCCTACTAGTGAATCTAATGTAACACACACCCATACCATGCGCACCACACCCTGATGTTTTTCTCACTCCTACTAGTGAATGTAACGTAACACACCCATACAATGCGCACCACCCCGTGATGTTTTTCTCACTCCTACTAGTGAATATAATGTAACACACACCAATACATTGCGCACCACGCCGTGATGTTTTTCTCACTCCTACTAGTGAATGTAATGTAACACACACCCATACAATGCGCACCACACCGTGATGTTTTTCTCACTCCTACTAGTGAATGTAATGTAACACACACCCATACAATGCGCACCACCGCGTGATGATTTTCTCACTCCTACTAGTGAATCTAATGTAACAAACACCCATACAATGCGCACCACCCTGTGATGTTTTTCTCACTCCTACTATTGAATGTAATGTAACACACACCCATAGAATGCGCACCACCACGTGATGATTTTCTCACTCCTACTAGTGAATCTAATTTAACAAACACCCATACAATGCGCACCACCCCGTGATGTTTTTCTCACTCCTACTAGTGAATGTAATGTAACAAACACCCATACAATGCGCACCACCCCGTGATGTTTTTCTCACTCCTACTAGTGAATCTAATGTAACACACACCCATACGATGAGAACCACCCCGTGATGTTTTTCTCACTCCTACTAGTGAATCTAATGTAACACACACCCATACAATGCGCACCACCCCCTGATATTTTTCTCACTCCTACTAGTGAATGTAATGTAACACACACCCATACCATGCGCACCACTGCGTGATGATTTTCTCACTCCTACTAGTGAATCTAATGTAACAAACACCCATAAAATGCGCACCACCCCGTGATGTTTTTCTCACTCCTACTAGTGAATGTAATGTAACACACACCCATACAATGCGCACCACCCCGTGATGATTTTCTCACTCCTACTAGTGAATCTAAAGTAACAAACACCCATACAATGCGCACCAACCCGTGATGTTTTTCTCACTCCTACTAGTGAATGTAATGTAACAAACACCCATACAATGCGCACCACCCCGTGATGTTTTTCTCACTCCTACTATTGAATGTAATGTAACACACACCCATACAATGCGCACCACCCCGTGAATTTTTTCTCACACCTACTAGTGAATCTAATGTAACACACACCCATACAATGCGCACCAACCCCTGATGTTTTTCTCACTCCTACTAGTGAATGTAATGTAACACACACCCATACCATGCGCACCACCCCGTGATGTTTTTCTCACTCCTACTAGTGAATCTAATGTAACACCCACCCATACAATGCGCACCACCCCGTGATGTTTTTCTCACTCCTACTAGTGAATGTAATGTAACACACACCCATACAATGCGCACCACCCCGTGATGTTTTTCTCACTCCTACTAGTGAATGTAATGTAACACACACCCATACAAAGCGCACCACCCCGTGATGTTTTTCTCACTCCTACTAGTGAATGTAATGTAACACACACCCATACAATGCGCACCACCCCGTGATGTTTTTCTCACTCCTACTAGTGAATCTAATGTAACACACACCCATACAATGCGCACCACCCCGTGATATTTTTCTCACTGCTACTAGTGAATCTAATGTAACACACACCCATACAATGCGCACCACCCCGTGATGTTTTTCTGACTCCTACTAGTGAATGTAATGTAACACACACCCATACAATGCGCACCACCCCGTGATGTTTTTCTCACTCCTACTAGTGAATGTAATGTAACACACACCCATACAAAGCGCAACACCCCGTGATGTTTTTCTCACTCCTACTAGTGAATGTAATGTAACACACACCCATACAATGCGCACCACCCCGTGATGTTTTTCTCACTCCTACTAGTGAATGTAATGTAACACACACCCATACAATGCGCACCACCCCGTGATGTTTTTCTCACTCCTATTAGTGAATGTAATGTAACACACACCCATACAATGCGCACCACACCGTGATGTTTTTATCACTCCTACTAGTGAATGTAATGTAACACACACCCATACAATGCGCACCACCCCGTGATGTTTTTCTCACTCCTACTAGTGAATCTAATGTAACACACACCCATACAATGCGCACCACCCCGTGATGTTTTTCTCACTCCTACTAGTGAATCTAATGTAACACACACCCATACAATAAGCACCACCCCGTGATGTTTTTCTCACTCCTACTAGTGAATGTAATGTAACACACACCCATACAATGCGCACCACCCCGTGATATTTTTCTCACTCCTACTAGTGAATGTAATGTAACACACACCCATACAATGCGCACCACCCCGTGATGTTTTTCTCACTGCTACTAGTGAATGTAATGTAACACACACCCATACAATGCGCACCACCCTGTGATGTTTTTCTCACTCCTACTAGTGAATGTAATGTAACACACACCCATAAAATGCGCACCACCCCGTGATGTTTTTCTCACTGCTACTAGTGAATGTAATGTAACACACACCCATACAATGCGCACCACCCCGTGATGTTTTTCTCACTCCTACTAGTGAATGTAATGTAACACACACCAATACAAAGCGCAACACCCCGTGATGTTTTTCTCACTCCTACTAGTGAATGTAATGTAACACACACCCATACAATGCGCACCACCCCGTGATGTTTTTCTCACTCCTACTAGTGAATCTAATGTAACACACACCCATACAATAAGCACCACCCCGTGATGTTTTTCTCACTCCTACTAGTGAATGTAATGTAACACACACCCATACAATGCGCAAACCCCGTGATATTTTTCTCACTACTACTAGTGAATGTAATGTAACACACACCCATATAATGCGCACCACCCCGTGATGTTTTTCTCACTGCTACTAGTGAATGTAATGTAACACACACCCATACAATGCGCACCACCCCGTGATGTTTTTCTCACTCCTACTAGTGAATGTAATGTAACACACACCCATACAATGCGCACCACCCCGTAATGTTTTTCTCACTGCTACTAGTGAATGTAATGTAACACACACCCATACAAAGCGCACCACCCCGTGATGTTTTTCTCACTCCTACTAGTGAATGTAATGTAACACACACCCATACAATGCGCACCACCCCGTGATGTTTTTCTCACTCCTACTAGTGAATATAATGTAACACACACCCATACAATGCGCAGCACCCCGTGATGTTTTTCTCACTCCTACTAGTGCATGTAATGTAACACACACCCATACAATGCGCACCACCCCGTGATGTTTTTCTCACTCCTACTAGTGAATGTAATGTAACACACACCCATACAGTGCGCACCACCCCGTGATGTTTTTCTCACTCCTACTAGTGAATCTAATGTAACACACACCCATACAATGCGCACCACCCCGTGATGTTTTTCTCACTCCTACTAGTGAATGTAATGTAACACACACCCATACAATGCGCACCACCCCGTGATGTTTTTCTCACTCCTACTAGTGAATCTAATGTAACAAACACCCATACAATGCGCACCACCCCGTGATGTTTTTCTCACTCCTACTAGTGAATGTAATTTAACACACACCCATACAATGCGCACCACCCCGTGATGTTTTTCTCACTCCTACTAGTGAATCTAAGGTAACACACACCCATACAATGCGCAGCACCCCGTGATGTTTTTCTCACTTCTACTAGTGAATGTAATGTAACACACACCCATACAATGCGCACCACCCCGTGATGATTTTCTCACTCCTACTAGTGAATCTAATGTTACACACACCCATACAATGCGCACCACCCCGTGATGTTTTTATCACTGCTACTAGTGAATGTAATGTAACACACACCCATACAATGCGCACCACCCCGTGATGTTTTTCTCACTCCTACTAGTGAATGTAATGTGACACACACCCATACAATGCGCACCACCCCGTGATGTTTTTCTCACTCCTACTAGTGAATGTAATGTAACACACACCCGTACAATGCGCAACACCCCGTGATGTTTTTCTCACTCCTATTAGTGAATGTAATGTAACACACACCCATACAATGCGCACCACCCCGTGATGTTTTTCTCACTCCTACTAGTGAATGTAATGTAACACACACCCATACAATGCGCACCACCCCGTGATGTTTTTTTCACTGCTACTAGTGAATGTAATGTAACACACACCCATACAATGCGCACCACCCCGTGATGTTTTTCTCACTCCTACTAGTGAATGTAATGTAACACACACCCATACAATGCGCACCACCCCGTGATGTTTTTCTCACTGCTACTAGTGAATGTAATGTAACACACACCCATACAATGCGCACCACCCCTTGATGTTTTTCTCACTGCTACTAGTGAATGTAATGTAACACACACCCATACAATGTGCACCACCCCGTGATGTTTTTCTCACTCCTACTAGTGAATCTAATGTAACAAACAACCATACAATGCGCACCACGCCGTGATGATTTTTTCACTCCTACTAGTGAATCTAATGTAACAAACACCCATACAATGCGCACCACCCTGTGATGTTTTGCTCACTCCTAATAGTGAATGTAATGTAACACACACCCATACAATGCGCACCACCCCGTGATATTTTTCTCACTCCTACTAGTGAATGTAATGTAACACACACCCATACAATGCGCACCACCCCGTGATGTTTTTCTCACTCCTACTAGTGTATCTAATGTAACACACACCCATACAATGCGCACCACCCCGTGATGTTTTTCTCACTCCTACTAGTGAATGTAATGTAACAAACACCCATACAATGCGCACCACCCCGTGATGTTTTTCTCACTCCTACTAGTGAATGTAATGTAACAAACACCCATACAATGCGCACCACCCCGTGATGTTTTTCTCACTCCTACTAGTGAATCTAATGTAACACACACCCATACAATGCGCACCACCCCGTGATGTTTTTCTCACTCCTACTAGGGAATCTAATGTAACACACACCGATAAAATGCGCACCACCCCCTGACGTTTTTCTCACTCCTACTAGTGAATGTAATGTAACACACACCCATACCATGCGCACCACTGCGTGATGATTTTCTCACTCCTACTAGTGAATCTAATGTAACACACACCCATACAATGCGCACCACCCCCTGATGTTTTTCTCACTCCTACTAGTGAATGTAATGTAACACACACCCATACCATGCGCACCACCCAGTGATGATTTTCTCACTCCTACTAGTGAATCTAATGTAACAAACACCCATACAATGCGCACCACCCCGTGATGTTTTTTCTCACTCCTACTAGTGAATGTAATGTTACACACACCCATACAATGCGCACCACCCCGTGATGTTTTTCTCACTCCTACTAGTGAATGTAATGTAACACACACCCATACAATGCGCACCACCCTGTGATGTTTTTCTCACTCCTACTAGTGAATCTAATGTAACACACACCCATACAATGCGCACCACCCCGTGATGTTTTTCTCACTGCTACTAGTGAATCTAATGTAACACACCCATACAATGCGCACCACCCCGTGATGTTTTTCTCACTCCTACTAGTGAATGTAATGTAACACACACCCATACAATGCGCACCACCCCTTGATGTTTTTCTCACTGCTACTAGTGAATGTAATGTAACACACACCCATACAATGCGCACCACCCCGTGATGTTTTTATCACTCCTACTAGTGAATGTAATGTAACACACACCCATACAATGCGCACCACCCCGTGATGTTTTTCTCACTCCTACTAGTGAATGTAATGTAACACACACCCATACCATGCGCACCACCCCCTGATGTTTTTCTCACTCCTACTAGTGAATGTAACGTAACACACCCATACAATGCGCACCACCCCGTGATGTTTTTCTCACTCCTACTAGTGAATATAATGTAACACACACCAATACAATGCGCACCACGCCGTGATGTTTTTCTCACTCCTACTAGTGAATGTAATGTAACACACACCCATACAATGCGCACCACCCCGTGATGTTTTTCTCACTCCTACTAGTGAATGTAATGTAACACACACCCATACAATGCGCACCACCGCGTGATGATTTTCTCACTCCTACTAGTGAATCTAATGTAACACACACCTATACAATGCGCACCACCCCGTGATGTTTTTATCACTGCTACTAGTGAATGTAATGTAACACACACCCATACAATGCGCACCACCCCGTGATGTTTTTCTCACTCCTACTAGTGAATGTAATGTAACACACACCCGTACAATGCGCAACACCCCGTGATGTTTTTCTCACTCCTATTAGTGAATGTAATGTAACACACACCCATACAATGCGCACCACCCCGTGATGTTTTTCTCACTCCTACTAGTGAATGTAATGTAACACACACCCATACAATGCGCACCACCCCGTGATGTTTTTTTCACTGCTACTAGTGAATGTAATGTAACACACACCCATACAATGCGCACCACCCCGTGATGTTTTTCTCACTCCTACTAGTGAATGTAATGTAACACACACCCATACAATGCGCACCACCCCGTGATGTTTTTCTCACTGCTACTAGTGAATGTAATGTAACACACACCCATACAATGCGCACCACCCCTTGATGTTTTTCTCACTGCTACTAGTGAATGTAATGTAACACACACCCATACAATGCGCACCACCCCGTGATGTTTTTCTCACTCCTACTAGTGAATCTAATGTAACAAACAACCATACAATGCGCACCACGCCGTGATGATTTTCTCACTCCTACTAGTGAATCTAATGTAACAAACACCCATACAATGCGCACCACCCCGTGATGTTTTGCTCACTCCTAATAGTGAATGTAATGTACCACACACCCATACAATGCGCACCACCCCGTGATATTTTTCTCACTCCTACTAGTGAATGTAATGTAACACACACCCATACAATGCGCACCACCCCGTGATGTTTTTCTCACTCCTACTAGTGTATCTAATGTAACACACACCCATACAATGCGCACCACCCCGTGATGTTTTTCTCACTCCTACTAGTGAATGTAATGTAACAAACACCCATACAATGCGCACCACCCCGTGATGTTTTTCTCACTCCTACTAGTGAATGTAATGTAACAAACACCCATACAATGCGCACCACCCCGTGATGTTTTTCTCACTCCTACTAGTGAATCTAATGTAACACACACCCATACAATGCGCACCACCCCGTGATGTTTTTCTCACTCCTACTAGTGAATCTAATGTAACACACACCGATAAAATGCGCACCACCCCCTGACGTTTTTCTCACTCCTACTAGTGAATGTAATGTAACACACACCCATACCATGCGCACCACTGCGTGATGATTTTCTCACTCCTACTAGTGAATCTAATGTAACACACACCCATACAATGCGCACCACCCCCTGATGTTTTTCTCACTCCTACTAGTGAATGTAATGTAACACACACCCATACAATACGCACCACCCAGTGATGATTTTCTCACTCCTACTAGTGAATCTAATGTAACAAACACCCATACAATGCGCACCACCCCGTGATGTTTTTTCTCACTCCTACTAGTGAATCTAATGTAACAAACACCCATACAATGCGCACCACCCCGTGATGTTTTTCTCACTCCTACTAGTGAATGTAATTTAACACACACCCATACAATGCGCACCACCCCGTGATGTTTTTCTCACTCCTACTAGTGAATCTAAGGTAACACACACCCATACAATGCGCACCACCCCGTGATGTTTTTCTGACTCCTACTAGTGAATGTAATGTAACACACACCCATACAATGCGCACCACCCCGTGATGTTTTTCTCACTCCTACTAGTGAATGTAATGTAACACACACCCATACAATGCGCACCACCCCGTAATGTTTTTCTCACTGCTACTAGTGAATGTAATGTAACACACACCCATACAAAGCGCACCACCCCGTGATGTTTTTCTCACTCCTACTAGTGAATGTAATGTAACACACACCCATACAATGCGCACCACCCCGTGATGTTTTTCTCACTCCTACTAGTGAATATAATGTAACACACACCCATACAATGCGCAGCACCCCGTGATGTTTTTCTCACTCCTACTAGTGCATGTAATGTAACACACACCCATACAATGCGCACCACCCCGTGATGTTTTTCTCACTCCTACTAGTGAATGTAATGTAACACACACCCATACAGTGCGCACCACCCCGTGATGTTTTTCTCACTCCTACTAGTGAATCTAATGTAACACACACCCATACAATGCGCACCACCCCGTGATGTTTTTCTCACTCCTACTAGTGAATGTAATGTAACACACACCCATACAATGCGCACCACCCCGTGATGTTTTTCTCACTCCTACTAGTGAATCTAATGTAACAAACACCCATACAATGCGCACCACCCCGTGATGTTTTTCTCACTCCTACTAGTGAATGTAATTTAACACACACCCATACAATGCGCACCACCCCGTGATGTTTTTCTCACTCCTACTAGTGAATCTAAGGTAACACACACCCATACAATGCGCAGCACCCCGTGATGTTTTTCTCACTTCTACTAGTGAATGTAATGTAACACACACCCATACAATGCGCACCACCCCGTGATGATTTTCTCACTCCTACTAGTGAATCTAATGTTACACACACCCATACAATGCGCACCACCCCGTGATGTTTTTATCACTGCTACTAGTGAATGTAATGTAACACACACCCATACAATGCGCACCACCCCGTGATGTTTTTCTCACTCCTACTAGTGAATGTAATGTGACACACACCCATACAATGCGCACCACCCCGTGATGTTTTTCTCACTCCTACTAGTGAATGTAATGTAACACACACCCGTACAATGCGCAACACCCCGTGATGTTTTTCTCACTCCTATTAGTGAATGTAATGTAACACACACCCATACAATGCGCACCACCCCGTGATGTTTTTCTCACTCCTACTAGTGAATGTAATGTAACACACACCCATACAATGCGCACCACCCCGTGATGTTTTTTTCACTGCTACTAGTGAATGTAATGTAACACACACCCATACAATGCGCACCACCCCGTGATGTTTTTCTCACTCCTACTAGTGAATGTAATGTAACACACACCCATACAATGCGCACCACCCCGTGATGTTTTTCTCACTGCTACTAGTGAATGTAATGTAACACACACCCATACAATGCGCACCACCCCTTGATGTTTTTCTCACTGCTACTAGTGAATGTAATGTAACACACACCCATACAATGTGCACCACCCCGTGATGTTTTTCTCACTCCTACTAGTGAATCTAATGTAACAAACAACCATACAATGCGCACCACGCCGTGATGATTTTTTCACTCCTACTAGTGAATCTAATGTAACAAACACCCATACAATGCGCACCACCCTGTGATGTTTTGCTCACTCCTAATAGTGAATGTAATGTAACACACACCCATACAATGCGCACCACCCCGTGATATTTTTCTCACTCCTACTAGTGAATGTAATGTAACACACACCCATACAATGCGCACCACCCCGTGATGTTTTTCTCACTCCTACTAGTGTATCTAATGTAACACACACCCATACAATGCGCACCACCCCGTGATGTTTTTCTCACTCCTACTAGTGAATGTAATGTAACAAACACCCATACAATGCGCACCACCCCGTGATGTTTTTCTCACTCCTACTAGTGAATGTAATGTAACAAACACCCATACAATGCGCACCACCCCGTGATGTTTTTCTCACTCCTACTAGTGAATCTAATGTAACACACACCCATACAATGCGCACCACCCCGTGATGTTTTTCTCACTCCTACTAGGGAATCTAATGTAACACACACCGATAAAATGCGCACCACCCCCTGACGTTTTTCTCACTCCTACTAGTGAATGTAATGTAACACACACCCATACCATGCGCACCACTGCGTGATGATTTTCTCACTCCTACTAGTGAATCTAATGTAACACACACCCATACAATGCGCACCACCCCCTGATGTTTTTCTCACTCCTACTAGTGAATGTAATGTAACACACACCCATACCATGCGCACCACCCAGTGATGATTTTCTCACTCCTACTAGTGAATCTAATGTAACAAACACCCATACAATGCGCACCACCCCGTGATGTTTTTTCTCACTCCTACTAGTGAATGTAATGTTACACACACCCATACAATGCGCACCACCCCGTGATGTTTTTCTCACTCCTACTAGTGAATGTAATGTAACACACACCCATACAATGCGCACCACCCTGTGATGTTTTTCTCACTCCTACTAGTGAATCTAATGTAACACACACCCATACAATGCGCACCACCCCGTGATGTTTTTCTCACTGCTACTAGTGAATCTAATGTAACACACCCATACAATGCGCACCACCCCGTGATGTTTTTCTCACTCCTACTAGTGAATGTAATGTAACACACACCCATACAATGCGCACCACCCCTTGATGTTTTTCTCACTGCTACTAGTGAATGTAATGTAACACACACCCATACAATGCGCACCACCCCGTGATGTTTTTATCACTCCTACTAGTGAATGTAATGTAACACACACCCATACAATGCGCACCACCCCGTGATGTTTTTCTCACTCCTACTAGTGAATGTAATGTAACACACACCCATACCATGCGCACCACCCCCTGATGTTTTTCTCACTCCTACTAGTGAATGTAACGTAACACACCCATACAATGCGCACCACCCCGTGATGTTTTTCTCACTCCTACTAGTGAATATAATGTAACACACACCAATACAATGCGCACCACGCCGTGATGTTTTTCTCACTCCTACTAGTGAATGTAATGTAACACACACCCATACAATGCGCACCACCCCGTGATGTTTTTCTCACTCCTACTAGTGAATGTAATGTAACACACACCCATACAATGCGCACCACCGCGTGATGATTTTCTCACTCCTACTAGTGAATCTAATGTAACACACACCTATACAATGCGCACCACCCCGTGATGTTTTTATCACTGCTACTAGTGAATGTAATGTAACACACACCCATACAATGCGCACCACCCCGTGATGTTTTTCTCACTCCTACTAGTGAATGTAATGTAACACACACCCGTACAATGCGCAACACCCCGTGATGTTTTTCTCACTCCTATTAGTGAATGTAATGTAACACACACCCATACAATGCGCACCACCCCGTGATGTTTTTCTCACTCCTACTAGTGAATGTAATGTAACACACACCCATACAATGCGCACCACCCCGTGATGTTTTTTTCACTGCTACTAGTGAATGTAATGTAACACACACCCATACAATGCGCACCACCCCGTGATGTTTTTCTCACTCCTACTAGTGAATGTAATGTAACACACACCCATACAATGCGCACCACCCCGTGATGTTTTTCTCACTGCTACTAGTGAATGTAATGTAACACACACCCATACAATGCGCACCACCCCTTGATGTTTTTCTCACTGCTACTAGTGAATGTAATGTAACACACACCCATACAATGTGCACCACCCCGTGATGTTTTTCTCACTCCTACTAGTGAATCTAATGTAACAAACAACCATACAATGCGCACCACGCCGTGATGATTTTCTCACTCCTACTAGTGAATCTAATGTAACAAACACCCATACAATGCGCACCACCCCGTGATGTTTTGCTCACTCCTAATAGTGAATGTAATGTACCACACACCCATACAATGCGCACCACCCCGTGATATTTTTCTCACTCCTACTAGTGAATGTAATGTAACACACACCCATACAATGCGCACCACCCCGTGATGTTTTTCTCACTCCTACTAGTGTATCTAATGTAACACACACCCATACAATGCGCACCACCCCGTGATGTTTTTCTCACTCCTACTAGTGAATGTAATGTAACAAACACCCATACAATGCGCACCACCCCGTGATGTTTTTCTCACTCCTACTAGTGAATGTAATGTAACAAACACCCATACAATGCGCACCACCCCGTGATGTTTTTCTCACTCCTACTAGTGAATCTAATGTAACACACACCCATACAATGCGCACCACCCCGTGATGTTTTTCTCACTCCTACTAGTGAATCTAATGTAACACACACCGATAAAATGCGCACCACCCCCTGACGTTTTTCTCACTCCTACTAGTGAATGTAATGTAACACACACCCATACCATGCGCACCACTGCGTGATGATTTTCTCACTCCTACTAGTGAATCTAATGTAACACACACCCATACAATGCGCACCACCCCCTGATGTTTTTCTCACTCCTACTAGTGAATGTAATGTAACACACACCCATACAATACGCACCACCCAGTGATGATTTTCTCACTCCTACTAGTGAATCTAATGTAACAAACACCCATACAATGCGCACCACCCCGTGATGTTTTTTCTCACTCCTACTAGTGAATCTAATGTAACAAACACCCATACAATGCGCACCACCCCGTGATGTTTTTCTCACTCCTACTAGTGAATGTAATTTAACACACACCCATACAATGCGCACCACCCCGTGATGTTTTTCTCACTCCTACTAGTGAATCTAAGGTAACACACACCCATACAATGCGCACCACCCCGTGATGTTTTTCTGACTCCTACTAGTGAATGTAATGTAACACACACCCATACAATGCGCACCACCCCGTGATGTTTTTCTCACTCCTACTAGTGAATGTAATGTAACACACACCCATACAAAGCGCAACACCCCGTGATGTTTTTCTCACTCCTACTAGTGAATGTAATGTAACACACACCCATACAATGCGCACCACCCCGTGATGTTTTTCTCACTCCTACTAGTGAATGTAATGTAACACACACCCATACAGTGCGCACCACCCCGTGATGTTTTTCTCACTCCTATTAGTGAATGTAATGTAACACACACCCATACAATGCGCACCACACCGTGATGTTTTTATCACTCCTACTAGTGAATGTAATGTAACACACACCCATACAATGCGCACCACCCCGTGATGTTTTTCTCACTCCTACTAGTGAATCTAATGTAACACACACCCATACAATGCGCACCACCCCGTGATGTTTTTCTCACTCCTACTAGTGAATCTAATGTAACACACACCCATACAATAAGCACCACCCCGTGATGTTTTTCTCACTCCTACTAGTGAATGTAATGTAACACACACCCATACAATGCGCACCACCCCGTGATATTTTTCTCACTCCTACTAGTGAATGTAATGTAACACACACCCATACAATGCGCACCACCCCGTGATGTTTTTCTCACTGCTACTAGTGAATGTAATGTAACACACACCCATACAATGCGCACCACCCTGTGATGTTTTTCTCACTCCTACTAGTGAATGTAATGTAACACACACCCATAAAATGCGCACCACCCCGTGATGTTTTTCTCACTGCTACTAGTGAATGTAATGTAACACACACCCATACAATGCGCACCACCCCGTGATGTTTTTCTCACTCCTACTAGTGAATGTAATGTAACACACACCAATACAAAGCGCAACACCCCGTGATGTTTTTCTCACTCCTACTAGTGAATGTAATGTAACACACACCCATACAATGCGCACCACCCCGTGATGTTTTTCTCACTCCTACTAGTGAATCTAATGTAACACACACCCATACAATAAGCACCACCCCGTGATGTTTTTCTCACTCCTACTAGTGAATGTAATGTAACACACACCCATACAATGCGCAAACCCCGTGATATTTTTCTCACTACTACTAGTGAATGTAATGTAACACACACCCATATAATGCGCACCACCCCGTGATGTTTTTCTCACTGCTACTAGTGAATGTAATGTAACACACACCCATACAATGCGCACCACCCCGTGATGTTTTTCTCACTCCTACTAGTGAATGTAATGTAACACACACCCATACAATGCGCACCACCCCGTAATGTTTTTCTCACTGCTACTAGTGAATGTAATGTAACACACACCCATACAAAGCGCACCACCCCGTGATGTTTTTCTCACTCCTACTAGTGAATGTAATGTAACACACACCCATACAATGCGCACCACCCCGTGATGTTTTTCTCACTCCTACTAGTGAATCTAATGTAACACACACCCATACAATGCGCAGCACCCCGTGATGTTTTTCTCACTCCTACTAGTGCATGTAATGTAACACACACCCATACAATGCGCACCACCCCGTGATGTTTTTCTCACTCCTACTAGTGAATGTAATGTAACACACACCCATACAATGCGCACCACCCCGTGATGTTTTTCTCACTCCTACTAGTGAATCTAATGTAACACACACCCATACAATGCGCACCACCCCGTGATGTTTTTCTCACTCCTACTAGTGAATGTAATGTAACACACACCCATACAATGCGCACCACCCCGTGATGTTTTTCTCACTCCTACTAGTGAATCTAATGTAACAAACACCCATACAATGCGCACCACACCGTGATGTTTTTCTCACTCCTACTAGTGAATGTAATTTAACACACACCCATACAATGCGCACCACCCCGTGATGTTTTTCTCACTCCTACTAGTGAATCTAAGGTAACACACACCCATACAATGCGCAGCACCCCGTGATGTTTTTCTCACTTCTACTAGTGAATGTAATGTAACACACACCCATACAATGCGCACCACCCCGTGATGATTTTCTCACTCCTACTAGTGAATCTAATGTAACACACACCCATACAATGCGCACCACCCCGTGATGTTTTTATCACTGCTACTAGTGAATGTAATGTAACACACACCCATACAATGCGCACCACCCCGTGATGTTTTTCTCACTCCTACTAGTGAATGTAATGTGACACACACCCATACAATGCGCACCACCCCGTGATGTTTTTCTCACTCCTACTAGTGAATGTAATGTAACACACACCCGTACAATGCGCAACACCCCGTGATGTTTTTCTCACTCCTATTAGTGAATGTAATGTAACACACACCCATACAATGCGCACCACCCCGTGATGTTTTTCTCACTCCTACTAGTGAATGTAATGTAACACACACCCATACAATGCGCACCACCCCGTGATGTTTTTTTCACTGCTACTAGTGAATGTAATGTAACACACACCCATACAATGCGCACCACCCCGTGATGTTTTTCTCACTCCTACTAGTGAATGTAATGTAACACACACCCATACAATGCGCACCACCCCGTGATGTTTTTCTCACTGCTACTAGTGAATGTAATGTAACACACACCCATACAATGCGCACCACCCCTTGATGTTTTTCTCACTGCTACTAGTGAATGTAATGTAACACACACCCATACAATGTGCACCACCCCGTGATGTTTTTCTCACTCCTACTAGTGAATCTAATGTAACAAACAACCATACAATGCGCACCACGCCGTGATGATTTTTTCACTCCTACTAGTGAATCTAATGTAACAAACACCCATACAATGCGCACCACCCTGTGATGTTTTGCTCACTCCTAATAGTGAATGTAATGTAACACACACCCATACAATGCGCACCACCCCGTGATATTTTTCTCACTCCTACTAGTGAATGTAATGTAACACACACCCATACAATGCGCACCACCCCGTGATGTTTTTCTCACTCCTACTAGTGTATCTAATGTAACACACACCCATACAATGCGCACCACCCCGTGATGTTTTTCTCACTCCTACTAGTGAATGTAATGTAACAAACACCCATACAATGCGCACCACCCCGTGATGTTTTTCTCACTCCTACTAGTGAATGTAATGTAACAAACACCCATACAATGCGCACCACCCCGTGATGTTTTTCTCACTCCTACTAGTGAATCTAATGTAACACACACCCATACAATGCGCACCACCCCGTGATGTTTTTCTCACTCCTACTAGGGAATCTAATGTAACACACACCGATAAAATGCGCACCACCCCCTGACGTTTTTCTCACTCCTACTAGTGAATGTAATGTAACACACACCCATTCCATGCGCACCACT
Source organism: Cavia porcellus (assembly GCF_034190915.1). Taxonomy (NCBI): domain Eukaryota; kingdom Metazoa; phylum Chordata; class Mammalia; order Rodentia; family Caviidae; genus Cavia; species Cavia porcellus. The sequence continues at coordinate 100,721 of NW_026947582.1, read as the reverse complement.
GCGTGATGATTTTCTCACTCCTACTAGTGAATCTAATGTAACACACACCCATACAATGCGCACCACCCCCTGATGTTTTTCTCACTCCTACTAGTGAATGTAATGTAACACACACCCATACCATGCGCACCACCCAGTGATGATTTTCTCACTCCTACTAGTGAATCTAATGTAACAAACACCCATACAATGCGCACCACCCCGTGATGTTTTTTCTCACTCCTACTAGTGAATGTAATGTTACACACACCCATACAATGCGCACCACCCCGTGATGTTTTTCTCACTCCTACTAGTGAATGTAATGTAACACACACCCATACAATGCGCACCACCCTGTGATGTTTTTCTCACTCCTACTAGTGAATCTAATGTAACACACACCCATACAATGCGCACCACCCCGTGATGTTTTTCTCACTGCTACTAGTGAATCTAATGTAACACACCCATACAATGCGCACCACCCCGTGATGTTTTTCTCACTCCTACTAGTGAATGTAATGTAACACACACCCATACAATGCGCACCACCCCTTGATGTTTTTCTCACTGCTACTAGAGAATGTAATGTAACACACACCCATACAATGCGCACCACCCCGTGATGTTTTTCTCACTCCTACTAGTGAATGTAATGTAACACACACCCATACAATGCGCACCACCCCGTGATGTTTTTCTCACTCCTACTAGTGAATGTAATGTAACACACACCCATACCATGCGCACCACCCCCTGATGTTTTTCTCACTCCTACTAGTGAATGTAACGTAACACACCCATACAATGCGCACCACCCCGTGATGTTTTTCTCACTCCTACTAGTGAATATAATGTAACACACACCAATACAATGCGCACCACGCCGTGATGTTTTTCTCACTCCTACTAGTGAATGTAATGTAACACACACCCATACAATGCGCACCACCCCGTGATGTTTTTCTCACTCCTACTAGTGAATGTAATGTAACACACACCCATACAATGCGCACCACCGCGTGATGATTTTCTCACTCCTACTAGTGAATCTAATGTAACACACACCCATACAATGCGCACCACCCCGTGATGTTTTTATCACTGCTACTAGTGAATGTAATGTAACACACACCCATACAATGCGCACCACCCCGTGATGTTTTTCTCACTCCTACTAGTGAATGTAATGTAACACACACCCGTACAATGCGCAACACCCCGTGATGTTTTTCTCACTCCTATTAGTGAATGTAATGTAACACACACCCATACAATGCGCACCACCCCGTGATGTTTTTCTCACTCCTACTAGTGAATGTAATGTAACACACACCCGTACAATGCGCAACACCCCGTGATGTTTTTCTCACTCCTACTAGTGAATGTAATGTAACACACACCCATACAATGCGCACCACCCCGTGATGTTTTTTTCACTGCTACTAGTGAATGTAATGTAACACACACCCATACAATGCGCACCACCCCGTGATGTTTTTCTCACTCCTACTAGTGAATGTAATGTAACACACACCCATACAATGCGCACCACCCCGTGATGTTTTTCTCACTGCTACTAGTGAATGTAATGTAACACACACCCATACAATGCGCACCACCCCTTGATGTTTTTCTCACTGCTACTAGTGAATGTAATGTAACACACACCCATACAATGTGCACCACCCCGTGATGTTTTTCTCACTCCTACTAGTGAATCTAATGTAACAAACAACCATACAATGCGCACCACGCCGTGATGATTTTCTCACTCCTACTAGTGAATCTAATGTAACAAACACCCATACAATGCGCACCACCCCGTGATGTTTTGCTCACTCCTAATAGTGAATGTAATGTAACACACACCCATACAATGCGCACCACCCCGTGATATTTTTCTCACTCCTACTAGTGAATGTAATGTAACACACACCCATACAATGCGCACCACCCCGTGATATTTTTCTCACTCATACTACTGTATCTAATGTAACACACACCCATACAATGCGCACCACCCCGTGATGTTTTTCTCACTCCTACTAGTGAATGTAATGTAACAAACACCCATACAATGCGCACCACCCCGTGATGTTTTTCTCACTCCTACTAGTGAATCTAATGTAACACACACCCGTACAATGCGCAACACCCCGTGATGTTTTTCTCACTCCTATTAGTGAATGTAATGTAACACACACCCATACAATGCGCACCACCCCGTGATGTTTTTCTCACTCCTACTAGTGAATGTAATGTAACACACACCCGTACAATGCGCAACACCCCGTGATGTTTTTCTCACTCCTACTAGTGAATGTAATGTAACACACACCCATACAATGCGCACCACCCCGTGATGTTTTTTTCACTGCTACTAGTGAATGTAATGTAACACACACCCATACAATGCGCACCACCCCGTGATGTTTTTCTCACTCCTACTAGTGAATGTAATGTAACACACACCCATACAATGCGCACCACCCCGTGATGTTTTTCTCACTGCTACTAGTGAATGTAATGTAACACACACCCATACAATGCGCACCACCCCTTGATGTTTTTCTCACTGCTACTAGTGAATGTAATGTAACACACACCCATACAATGTGCACCACCCCGTGATGTTTTTCTCACTCCTACTAGTGAATCTAATGTAACAAACAACCATACAATGCGCACCACGCCGTGATGATTTTCTCACTCCTACTAGTGAATCTAATGTAACAAACACCCATACAATGCGCACCACCCCGTGATGTTTTGCTCACTCCTAATAGTGAATGTAATGTAACACACACCCATACAATGCGCACCACCCCGTGATATTTTTCTCACTCCTACTAGTGAATGTAATGTAACACACACGCATACAATGCGCACCACCCCGTGATATTTTTCTCACTCATACTACTGTATCTAATGTAACACACACCCATACAATGCGCACCACCCCATGATGTTTTTCTCACTCCTACTAGTGAATGTAATGTAACAAACACCCATACAATGCGCACCACCCCGTGATGTTTTTCTCACTCCTACTAGTGAATGTAATGTAACAAACACCCATACAATGCGCACCACCCCGTGATGTTTTTCTCACTCCTACTAGTGAATCTAATGTAACACACACCCATACAATGCGCACCACCCCGTGATGTTTTTCTCACTCCTACTAGTGAATCTAATGTAACACACACCGATAAAATGCGCACCACCCCCTGACGTTTTTCTCACTCCTACTAGTGAATGTAATGTAACACACACCCATACCATGCGCACCACTGCGTGATGATTTTCTCACTCCTACTAGTGAATCTAATGTAACACACACCCATACAATGCGCACCACCCCCTGATGTTTTTCTCACTCCTACTAGTGAATGTAATGTAACACACACCCATACCATGCGCACCACCCAGTGATGATTTTCTCACTCCTACTAGTGAATCTAATGTAACAAACACCCATACAATGCGCACCACCCCGTGATGTTTTTTCTCACTCCTACTAGTGAATGTAATGTTACACACACCCATACAATGCGCACCACCCCGTGATGTTTTTCTCACTCCTACTAGTGAATGTAATGTAACACACACCCATACAATGCGCACCACCCTGTGATGTTTTTCTCACTCCTACTAGTGAATCTAATGTAACACACACCCATACAATGCGCACCACCCCGTGATGTTTTTCTCACTGCTACTAGTGAATCTAATGTAACACACCCATACAATGCGCACCACCCCGTGATGTTTTTCTCACTCCTACTAGTGAATGTAATGTAACACACACCCATACAATGCGCACCACCCCTTGATGTTTTTCTCACTGCTACTAGTGAATGTAATGTAACACACACCCATACAATGCGCACCACCCCGTGATGTTTTTCTCACTCCTACTAGTGAATGTAATGTAACACACACCCATACAATGCGCACCACCCCGTGATGTTTTTCTCACTCCTACTAGTGAATGTAATGTAACACACACCCATACCATGCGCACCACCCCCTGATGTTTTTCTCACTCCTACTAGTGAATGTAACGTAACACACCCATACAATGCGCACCACCCCGTGATGTTTTTCTCACTCCTACTAGTGAATATAATGTAACACACACCAATACAATGCGCACCACGCCGTGATGTTTTTCTCACTCCTACTAGTGAATGTAATGTAACACACACCCATACAATGCGCACCACCCCGTGATGTTTTTCTCACTCCTACTAGTGAATGTAATGTAACACACACCCATACAATGCGCACCACCGCGTGATGATTTTCTCACTCCTACTAGTGAATCTAATGTAACAAACACCCATACAATGCGCACCACCCCGTGATGTTTTTCTCACTCCTACTAGTGAATGTAATGTAACACACACCCATACAATGCGCACCACCACGTGATTATTTTCTCACTCCTACTAGTGAATCTAATGTAACAAACACCCATACAATGCGCACCACCCCGTGATGTTTTTCTCACTCCTACTAGTGAATGTAATGTAACAAACACCCATACAATTCGCACCACCCCGTGATGTTTTTCTCACTCCTACTAGTGAATCTAATGTAACACACACCCATACGATGAGAACCACCCCGTGATGTTTTTCTCACTCCTACTAGTGAATCTAATGTAACACACACCCATACAATGCGCACCACCCCCTGATATTTTTCTCACTCCTACTAGTGAATGTAATGTAACACACACCCATACCATGCGCACCACTGCGTGATGATTTTCTCACTCCTACTAGTGAATCTAATGTAACAAACACCCATAAAATGCGCACCACCCCGTGATGTTTTTCTCACTCCTACTAGTGAATGTAATGTAACACACACCCATACAATGCGCACCACCCCGTGATGATTTTCTCACTCCTACTAGTGAATCTAAAGTAACAAACACCCATACAATGCGCACCAACCCGTGATGTTTTTCTCACTCCTACTAGTGAATGTAATGTAACAAACACCCATACAATGCGCACCACCCCGTGATGTTTTTCTCACTCCTACTAGTGAATGTAATGTAACACACACCCATACAATGCGAACCACCCCGTGAATTTTTTCTCACACCTACTAGTGAATCTAATGTAACACACACCCATACAATGCGCACCAACCTCTGATGTTTTTCTCACTCCTACTAGTGAATGTAATGTAACACACACCCATACCATGCGCACCACCCCGTGATATTTTTCTCACTCCTACTAGTGAATGTAATGTAACACACACCCATACAAAGCGCACCACCCCGTGATGTTTTTCTCACTCCTACTAGTGAATGTAATGTAACACACACCCATACAAAGCGCACCACCCCGTGATGTTTTTCTCACTCCTACTAGTGAATGTAATGTAACACACACCCATACAATGCGCACCACCCCGTGATGTTTTCTCACTCCTACTAGTGAATCTAATGTAACACACACCCATACAATGCGCACCACCCCGTGATATTTTTCTCACTGCTACTAGTGAATCTAATGTAACACACACCCATACAATGCGCACCACCCCGTGATGTTTTTCTGACTCCTACTAGTGAATGTAATGTAACACACACCCATACAATGCGCACCACCCCGTGATGTTTTTCTCACTCCTACTAGTGAATGTAATGTAACACACACCCATACAAAGCGCAACACCCCGTGATGTTTTTCTCACTCCTACTAGTGAATGTAATGTAACACACACCCATACAATGCGCACCACCCCGTGATGTTTTTCTCACTCCTACTAGTGAATGTAATGTAACACACACCCATACAATGCGCACCACCCCGTGATGTTTTTCTCACTCCTATTAGTGAATGTAATGTAACACACACCCATAAAATGCGCACCACCCCGTGATGTTTTTATCACCCCTACTAGTGAATGTAATGTAACACACACCCATACAATGCGCACCACCCCGTGATGTTTTTCTCACTCCTACTAGTGAATCTAATGTAACACACACCCATACAATGCGCACCACCCCGTGATGTTTTTCTCACTCCTACTAGTGAATCTAATGTAACACACACCCATACAATAAGCACCACCCCGTGATGTTTTTCTCACTCCTACTAGTGAATGTAATGTAACACACACCCATACAATGCGCACCACCCCGTGATGTTTTTCTCACTCCTACTAGTGTATCTAATGTAACACACACCCATACAATGCGCACCACCCCGTGATGTTTTTCTCACTCCTACTAGTGAATGTAATGTAACAAACACCCATACAATGCACACCACCCCGTGATGTTTTTCTCACTCCTACTAGTGAATGTAATGTAACAAACACCCATACAATGCGCACCACCCCGTGATGTTTTTCTCACTCCTACTAGTGAATCTAATGTAACACACACCCATACAATGCGCACCACCCCGTGATGTTTTTCTCACTCCTACTAGTGAATCTAATGTAACACACACCGATAAAATGCGCACCACCCCCTGATGTTTTTCTCACTCCTACTAGTGAATGTAATGTAACACACACCCATACCATGCGCACCACTGCGTGATGATTTTCTCACTCCTACTAGTGAATCTAATGTAACACACACCCATACAATGCGCACCACCCCCTGATGTTTTTCTCACTCCTACTAGTGAATGTAATGTAACACACACCCATACCATGCGCACCACCCAGTGATGATTTTCTCACTCCTACTAGTGAATCTAATGTAACAAACACCCATACAATGCGCACCACCCCGTGATGTTTTTTCTCACTCCTACTAGTGAATGTAATGTTACACACACCCATACAATGCGCACCACCCCGTGATGTTTTTCTCACTCCTACTAGTGAATGTAATGTAACACACACCCATACAATGCGCACCACCCTGTGATGTTTTTCTCACTCCTACTAGTGAATCTAATGTAACACACACCCATACAATGCGCACCACCCCGTGATGTTTTTCTCACTGCTACTAGTGAATCTAATGTAACACACCCATACAATGCGCACCACCCCGTGATGTTTTTCTCACTCCTACTAGTGAATGTAATGTAACACACACCCATACAATGCGCACCACCCCTTGATGTTTTTCTCACTGCTACTAGTGAATGTAATGTAACACACACCCATACAATGCGCACCACCCCGTGATGTTTTTCTCACTCCTACTAGTGAATGTAACGTAACACACACCCATACAATGCGCACCACCCCGTGATGTTTTTCTCACTCCTACTAGTGAATGTAATGTAACACACACCCATACCATGCGCACCACCCCCTGATGTTTTTCTCACTCCTACTAGTGAATGTAAAGTAACACACCCATACAATGCGCACCACCCCGTGATGTTTTTCTCACTCCTACTAGTGAATATAATGTAACACACACCAATACAATGCGCACCACGCCGTGATGTTTTTCTCACTCCTACTAGTGAATGTAATGTAACACACACCCATACAATGCGCACCACCCCGTGATGTTTTTCTCACTCCTACTAGTGAATGTAATGTAACACACACCCATACAATGCGCACCACCGCGTGATGATTTTCTCACTCCTACTAGTGAATCTAATGTAACAAACACCCATACAATGCGCACCACCCCGTGATGTTTTTCTCACTCCTACTAGTGAATGTAATGTAACACACACCCATACAATGCGCACCACCACGTGATGATTTTCTCACTCCTACTAGTGAATCTAATGTAACAAACACCCATACAATGCGCACCACCCCGTGATGTTTTTCTCACTCCTACTAGTGAATGTAATGTAACAAACACCCATACAATTCGCACCACCCCGTGATGTTTTTCTCACTCCTACTAGTGAATCTAATGTAACACACACCCATACGATGAGAACCACCCCGTGATGTTTTTCTCACTCCTACTAGTGAATCTAATGTAACACACACCCATACAATGCGCACCACCCCGTGATGTTTTTCTCACTCCTATTAGTGAATGTAATGTAACACACACCCATACAATGCGCACCACCCCGTGATGTTTTTATCACTCCTACTAGTGAATGTAATGTAACACACACCCATACAATGCGCACCACCCCGTGATGTTTTTCTCACTCCTACTAGTGAATCTAATGTAACACACACCCATACAATGCGCACCACCCCGTGATGTTTTTCTCACTCCTACTAGTGAATCTAATGTAACACACACCCATACAATAAGCACCACCCCGTGATGTTTTTCTCACTCCTACTAGTGAATGTAATGTAACACACACCCATACAATGCGCACCACCCCGTGATGTTTTTCTCACTCCTACTAGTGTATCTAATGTAACACACACCCATACAATGCGCACCACCCCGTGATGTTTTTCTCACTCCTACTAGTGAATGTAATGTAACAAACACCCATAGAATGCGCACCACCCCGTGATGTTTTTCTCACTCCTACTAGTGAATGTAATGTAACAAACACCCATACAATGCGCACCACCCCGTGATGTTTTTCTCACTCCTACTAGTGAATCTAATGTAACACACACCCATACAATGCGCACCACCCCGTGATGTTTTTCTCACTCCTACTAGTGAATCTAATGTAACACACACCGATAAAATGCGCACCACCCCCTGACGTTTTTCTCACTCCTACTAGTGAATGTAATGTAACACACACCCATACCATGCGCACCACTGCGTGATGATTTTCTCACTCCTACTAGTGAATCTAATGTAACACACACCCATACAATGCGCACCACCCCCTGATGTTTTTCTCACTCCTACTAGTGAATGTAATGTAACACACACCCATACCATGCGCACCACCCAGTGATGATTTTCTCACTCCTACTACTGAATCTAATGTAACAAACACCCATACAATGCGCACCACCCCGTGATGTTTTTTCTCACTCCTACTAGTGAATGTAATGTTACACACACCCATACAATGCGCACCACCCCGTGATGTTTTTCTCACTCCTACTAGTGAATGTAATGTAACACACACCCATACAATGCGCACCACCCTGTGATGTTTTTCTCACTCCTACTAGTGAATCTAATGTAACACACACCCATACAATGCGCACCACCCCGTGATGTTTTTCTCACTGCTACTAGTGAATCTAATGTAACACACCCATACAATGCGCACCACCCCGTGATGTTTTTCTCACTCCTACTAGTGAATGTAATGTAACACACACCCATACAATGCGCACCACCCCTTGATGTTTTTCTCACTGCTACTAGTGAATGTAATGTAACACACACCCATACAATGCGCACCACCCCGTTTTGTTTTTCTCACTCCTACTAGTGAATGTAATGTAACACACACCCATACAATGCGCACCACCCCGTGATGTTTTTCTCACTCCTACTAGTGAATGTAATGTAACACACACCCATACCATGCGCACCACCCCCTGATGTTTTTCTCACTCCTACTATTGAATGTAACGTAACACACCCATACAATGCGCACCACCCCGTGATGTTTTTCTCACTCCTACTAGTGAATATAATGTAACACACACCAATACAATGCGCACCACGCCGTGATGTTTTTCTCACTCCTACTAGTGAATGTAATGTAACACACACCCATACAATGCGCACCACCCCGTGATGTTTTTCTCACTCCTACTAGTGAATGTAATGTAACACACACCCATACAATGCGCACCACCGCGTGATGATTTTCTCACTCCTACTAGTGAATCTAATGTTACAAACACCCATACAATGCGCACCACCCCGTGATGTTTTTCTCACTCCTACTAGTGAATGTAATGTAACACACACCCATACAATGCGCACCACCACGTGATGATTTTCTCACTCCTACTAGTGAATCTAATGTAACAAACACCCATACAATGCGCACCACCCCGTGATGTTTTTCTCACTCCTACTAGTGAATGTAATGTAACAAACACCCATAAAATTCGCACCACCCCGTGATGTTTTTCTCACTCCTACTAGTGAATCTAATGTAACACACACCCATACGATGAGAACCACCCCGTGATGTTTTTCTCACTCCTACTAGTGAATCTAATGTAACACACACCCATACAATGCGCACCACCCCCTGATATTTTTCTCACTCCTACTAGTGAATGTAATGTAACACACACCCATACCATGCGCACCACTGCGTGATGATTTTCTCACTCCTACTAGTGAATCTAATGTAACAAACACCCATAAAATGCGCACCACCCCGTGATGTTTTTCTCACTCCTACTAGTGAATGTAATGTAACACACACCCATACAATGCGCACCACCCCGTGATGATTTTCTCACTCCTACTAGTGAATCTAAAGTAACAAACACCCATACAATGCGCACCAACCCGTGATGTTTTTCTCACTCCTACTAGTGAATGTAATGTAACAAACACCCATACAATGCGCACCACCCCGTGATGTTTTTCTCACTCCTACTAGTGAATGTAATGTAACACACACCCATACAATGCGAACCACCCCGTGAATTTTTTCTCACACCTACTAGTGAATCTAATGTAACACACACCCATACAATGCGCACCACCCCCTGATGTTTTTCTCACTCCTACTAGTGAATGTAATGTAACACACACCCATACCATGCGCACCACCCAGTGATGATTTTCTCACTCCTACTAGTGAATCTAATGTAACAAACACCCATACAATGCGCACCACCCCGTGATGTTTTTTCTCACTCCTACTAGTGAATGTAATGTTACACACACCCATACAATGCGCACCACCCCGTGATGTTTTTCTCACTCCTACTAGTGAATGTAATGTAACACACACCCATACAATGCGCACCACCCTGTGATGTTTTTCTCACTCCTACTAGTGAATCTAATGTAACACACACCCATACAATGCGCACCACCCCGTGATGTTTTTCTCACTGCTACTAGTGAATCTAATGTAACACACCCATACAATGCGCACCACCCCGTGATGTTTTTCTCACTCCTACTAGTGAATGTAATGTAACACACACCCATACAATGCGCACCACCCCTTGATGTTTTTCTCACTGCTACTAGAGAATGTAATGTAACACACACCCATACAATGCGCACCACCCCGTGATGTTTTTCTCACTCCTACTAGTGAATGTAATGTAACACACACCCATACAATGCGCACCACCCCGTGATGTTTTTCTCACTCCTACTAGTGAATGTAATGTAACACACACCCATACCATGCGCACCACCCCCTGATGTTTTTCTCACTCCTACTAGTGAATGTAACGTAACACACCCATACAATGCGCACCACCCCGTGATGTTTTTCTCACTCCTACTAGTGAATATAATGTAACACACACCAATACAATGCGCACCACGCCGTGATGTTTTTCTCACTCCTACTAGTGAATGTAATGTAACACACACCCATACAATGCGCACCACCCCGTGATGTTTTTCTCACTCCTACTAGTGAATGTAATGTAACACACACCCATACAATGCGCACCACCGCGTGATGATTTTCTCACTCCTACTAGTGAATCTAATGTAACACACACCCATACAATGCGCACCACCCCGTGATGTTTTTATCACTGCTACTAGTGAATGTAATGTAACACACACCCATACAATGCGCACCACCCCGTGATGTTTTTCTCACTCCTACTAGTGAATGTAATGTAACACACACCCGTACAATGCGCAACACCCCGTGATGTTTTTCTCACTCCTATTAGTGAATGTAATGTAACACACACCCATACAATGCGCACCACCCCGTGATGTTTTTCTCACTCCTACTAGTGAATGTAATGTAACACACACCCATACAATGCGCACCACCCCGTGATGTTTTTTTCACTGCTACTAGTGAATGTAATGTAACACACACCCATACAATGCGCACCACCCCGTGATGTTTTTCTCACTCCTACTAGTGAATGTAATGTAACACACACCCATACAATGCGCACCACCCCGTGATGTTTTTCTCACTGCTACTAGTGAATGTAATGTAACACACACCCATACAATGCGCACCACCCCTTGATGTTTTTCTCACTGCTACTAGTGAATGTAATGTAACACACACCCATACAATGTGCACCACCCCGTGATGTTTTTCTCACTCCTACTAGTGAATCTAATGTAACAAACAACCATACAATGCGCACCACGCCGTGATGATTTTCTCACTCCTACTAGTGAATCTAATGTAACAAACACCCATACAATGCGCACCACCCCGTGATGTTTTGCTCACTCCTAATAGTGAATGTAATGTAACACACACCCATACAATGCGCACCACCCCGTGATATTTTTCTCACTCCTACTAGTGAATGTAATGTAACACACACCCATACAATGCGCACCACCCCGTGATATTTTTCTCACTCATACTAGTGTATCTAATGTAACACACACCCATACAATGCGCACCACCCCATGATGTTTTTCTCACTCCTACTAGTGAATGTAATGTAACAAACACCCATACAATGCGCACCACCCCGTGATGTTTTTCTCACTCCTACTAGTGAATGTAATGTAACAAACACCCATACAATGCGCACCACCCCGTGATGTTTTTCTCACTCCTACTAGTGAATCTAATGTAACACACACCCATACAATGCGCACCACCCCGTGATGTTTTTCTCACTCCTACTAGTGAATCTAATGTAACACACACCGATAAAATGCGCACCACCCCCTGACGTTTTTCTCACTCCTACTAGTGAATGTAATGTAACACACACCCATACCATGCGCACCACTGCGTGATGATTTTCTCACTCCTACTAGTGAATCTAATGTAACACACACCCATACAATGCGCACCACCCCCTGATGTTTTTCTCACTCCTACTAGTGAATGTAATGTAACACACACCCATACCATGCGCACCACCCAGTGATGATTTTCTCACTCCTACTAGTGAATCTAATGTAACAAACACCCATACAATGCGCACCACCCCGTGATGTTTTTTCTCACTCCTACTAGTGAATGTAATGTTACACACACCCATACAATGCGCACCACCCCGTGATGTTTTTCTCACTCCTACTAGTGAATGTAATGTAACACACACCCATACAATGCGCACCACCCTGTGATGTTTTTCTCACTCCTACTAGTGAATCTAATGTAACACACACCCATACAATGCGCACCACCCCGTGATGTTTTTCTCACTGCTACTAGTGAATCTAATGTAACACACCCATACAATGCGCACCACCCCGTGATGTTTTTCTCACTCCTACTAGTGAATGTAATGTAACACACACCCATACAATGCGCACCACCCCTTGATGTTTTTCTCACTGCTACTAGTGAATGTAATGTAACACACACCCATACAATGCGCACCACCCCGTGATGTTTTTCTCACTCCTACTAGTGAATGTAATGTAACACACACCCATACAATGCGCACCACCCCGTGATGTTTTTCTCACTCCTACTAGTGAATGTAATGTAACACACACCCATACCATGCGCACCACCCCCTGATGTTTTTCTCACTCCTACTAGTGAATGTAACGTAACACACCCATACAATGCGCACCACCCCGTGATGTTTTTCTCACTCCTACTAGTGAATATAATGAAACACACACCAATACAATGCGCACCACGCCGTGATGTTTTTCTCACTCCTACTAGTGAATGTAATGTAACACACACCCATACAATGCGCACCACCCCGTGATGTTTTTCTCACTCCTACTAGTGAATGTAATGTAACACACACCCATACAATGCGCACAACCGCGTGATGATTTTCTCACTCCTACTAGTGAATCTAATGTAACAAACACCCATACAATGCGCACCACCCCGTGATGTTTTTCTCACTCCTACTAGTGAATGTAATGTAACACACACCCATACAATGCGCACCACCACGTGATTATTTTCTCACTCCTACTAGTGAATCTAATGTAACAAACACCCATACAATGCGCACCACCCCGTGATGTTTTTCTCACTCCTACTAGTGAATGTAATGTAACAAACACCCATACAATTCGCACCACCCCGTGATGTTTTTCTCACTCCTACTAGTGAATCTAATGTAACACACACCCATACGATGAGAACCACCCCGTGATGTTTTTCTCACTCCTACTAGTGAATCTAATGTAACACACACCCATACAATGCGCACCACCCCCTGATATTTTTCTCACTCCTACTAGTGAATGTAATGTAACACACACCCATACCATGCGCACCACTGCGTGATGATTTTCTCACTCCTACTAGTGAATCTAATGTAACAAACACCCATAAAATGCGCACCACCCCGTGATGTTTTTCTCACTCCTACTAGTGAATGTAATGTAACACACACCCATACAATGCGCACCACCCCGTGATGATTTTCTCACTCCTACTAGTGAATCTAAAGTAACAAACACCCATACAATGCGCACCAACCCGTGATGTTTTTCTCACTCCTACTAGTGAATGTAATGTAACAAACACCCATACAATGCGCACCACCCCGTGATGTTTTTCTCACTCCTACTAGTGAATGTAATGTAACACACACCCATACAATGCGAACCACCCCGTGAATTTTTTCTCACACCTACTAGTGAATCTAATGTAACACACACCCATACAATGCGCACCAACCTCTGATGTTTTTCTCACTCCTACTAGTGAATGTAATGTAACACACACCCATACCATGCGCACCACCCCGTGATGTTTTTCTCACTCCTACTAGTGAATCTAATGTAACACACAGCCATACAATGCGCACCACCCCGTGATATTTTTCTCACTGCTACTAGTGAATCTAATGTAACACCCACCCATACAATGCGCACCACCCCGTGATGTTTTTCTCACTCCTACTAGTGAATGTAATGTAACACACACCCATACAATGCGCACCACCCCGTGATGTTTTTCTCACTCCTACTAGTGAATGTAATGTAACACACACCCATACAAAGCGCACCACCCCGTGATGTTTTTCTCACTCCTACTAGTGAATGTAATGTAACACACACCCATACAATGCGCACCACCCCGTGATGTTTTTCTCACTCCTACTAGTGTATCTAATGTAACACACACCCATACAATGCGCACCACCCCGTGATGTTTTTCTCACTCCTACTAGTGAATGTAATGTAACAAACACCCATACAATGCACACCACCCCGTGATGTTTTTCTCACTCCTACTAGTGAATGTAATGTAACAAACACCCATACAATGCGCACCACCCCGTGATGTTTTTCTCACTCCTACTAGTGAATCTAATGTAACACACACCCATACAATGCGCACCACCCCGTGATGTTTTTCTCACTCCTACTAGTGAATCTAATGTAACACACACCGATAAAATGCGCACCACCCCCTGATGTTTTTCTCACTCCTACTAGTGAATGTAATGTAACACACACCCATACCATGCGCACCACTGCGTGATGATTTTCTCACTCCTACTAGTGAATCTAATGTAACACACACCCATACAATGCGCACCACCCCCTGATGTTTTTCTCACTCCTACTAGTGAATGTAATGTAACACACACCCATACCATGCGCACCACCCAGTGATGATTTTCTCACTCCTACTAGTGAATCTAATGTAACAAACACCCATACAATGCGCACCACCCCGTGATGTTTTTTCTCACTCCTACTAGTGAATGTAATGTTACACACACCCATACAATGCGCACCACCCCGTGATGTTTTTCTCACTCCTACTAGTGAATGTAATGTAACACACACCCATACAATGCGCACCACCCTGTGATGTTTTTCTCACTCCTACTAGTGAATCTAATGTAACACACACCCATACAATGCGCACCACCCCGTGATGTTTTTCTCACTGCTACTAGTGAATCTAATGTAACACACCCATACAATGCGCACCACCCCGTGATGTTTTTCTCACTCCTACTAGTGAATGTAATGTAACACACACCCATACAATGCGCACCACCCCTTGATGTTTTTCTCACTGCTACTAGTGAATGTAATGTAACACACACCCATACAATGCGCACCACCCCGTGATGTTTTTCTCACTCCTACTAGTGAATGTAACGTAACACACACCCATACAATGCGACCACCCCGTGATGTTTTTCTCACTCCTACTAGTGAATGTAATGTAACACACACCCATACCATGCGCACCACCCCTGATGTTTTTCTCACTCCTACTAGTGAATGTAAAGTAACACACCCATACAATGCGCACCACCCCGTGATGTTTTTCTCACTCCTACTAGTGAATATAATGTAACACACACCAATACAATGCGCACCACGCCGTGATGTTTTTCTCACTCCTACTAGTGAATGTAATGTAACACACACCCATACAATGCGCACCACCCCGTGATGTTTTTCTCACTCCTACTAGTGAATGTAATGTAACACACACCCATACAATGCGCACCACCGCGTGATGATTTTCTCACTCCTACTAGTGAATCTAATGTAACAAACACCCATACAATGCGCACCACCCCGTGATGTTTTTCTCACTCCTACTAGTGAATGTAATGTAACACACACCCATACAATGCGCACCACCACGTGATGATTTTCTCACTCCTACTAGTGAATCTAATGTAACAAACACCCATACAATGCGCACCACCCCGTGATGTTTTTCTCACTCCTACTAGTGAATGTAATGTAACAAACACCCATACAATTCGCACCACCCCGTGATGTTTTTCTCACTCCTACTAGTGAATCTAATGTAACACACACCCATACGATGAGAACCACCCCGTGATGTTTTTCTCACTCCTACTAGTGAATCTAATGTAACACACACCCATACAATGCGCACCACCCCGTGATGTTTTTCTCACTCCTATTAGTGAATGTAATGTAACACACACCCATACAATGCGCACCACCCCGTGATGTTTTTATCACTCCTACTAGTGAATGTAATGTAACACACACCCATACAATGCGCACCACCCCGTGATGTTTTTCTCACTCCTACTAGTGAATCTAATGTAACACACACCCATACAATGCGCACCACCCCGTGATGTTTTTCTCACTCCTACTAGTGAATCTAATGTAACACACACCCATACAATAAGCACCACCCCGTGATGTTTTTCTCACTCCTACTAGTGAATGTAATGTAACACACACCCATACAATGCGCACCACCCCGTGATGTTTTTCTCACTCCTACTAGTGTATCTAATGTAACACACACCCATACAATGCGCACCACCCCGTGATGTTTTTCTCACTCCTACTAGTGAATGTAATGTAACAAACACCCATAGAATGCGCACCACCCCGTGATGTTTTTCTCACTCCTACTAGTGAATGTAATGTAACAAACACCCATACAATGCGCACCACCCCGTGATGTTTTTCTCACTCCTACTAGTGAATCTAATGTAACACACACCCATACAATGCGCACCACCCCGTGATGTTTTTCTCACTCCTACTAGTGAATCTAATGTAACACACACCGATAAAATGCGCACCACCCCCTGACGTTTTTCTCACTCCTACTAGTGAATGTAATGTAACACACACCCATACCATGCGCACCACTGCGTGATGATTTTCTCACTCCTACTAGTGAATCTAATGTAACACACACCCATACAATGCGCACCACCCCCTGATGTTTTTCTCACTCCTACTAGTGAATGTAATGTAACACACACCCATACCATGCGCACCACCCAGTGATGATTTTCTCACTCCTACTACTGAATCTAATGTAACAAACACCCATACAATGCGCACCACCCCGTGATGTTTTTTCTCACTCCTACTAGTGAATGTAATGTTACACACACCCATACAATGCGCACCACCCCGTGATGTTTTTCTCACTCCTACTAGTGAATGTAATGTAATACACACCCATACAATGCGCACCACCCTGTGATGTTTTTCTCACTCCTACTAGTGAATCTAATGTAACACACACCCATACAATGCGCACCACCCCGTGATGTTTTTCTCACTGCTACTAGTGAATCTAATGTAACACACCCATACAATGCGCACCACCCCGTGATGTTTTTCTCACTCCTACTAGTGAATGTAATGTAACACACACCCATACAATGCGCACCACCCCTTGATGTTTTTCTCACTGCTACTAGTGAATGTAATGTAACACACACCCATACAATGCGCACCACCCCGTTTTGTTTTTCTCACTCCTACTAGTGAATGTAATGTAACACACACCCATACAATGCGCACCACCCCGTGATGTTTTTCTCACTCCTACTAGTGAATGTAATGTAACACACACCCATACCATGCGCACCACCCCCTGATGTTTTTCTCACTCCTACTATTGAATGTAACGTAACACACCCATACAATGCGCACCACCCCGTGATGTTTTTCTCACTCCTACTAGTGAATATAATGTAACACACACCAATACAATGCGCACCACGCCGTGATGTTTTTCTCACTCCTACTAGTGAATGTAATGTAACACACACCCATACAATGCGCACCACCCCGTGATGTTTTTCTCACTCCTACTAGTGAATGTAATGTAACACACACCCATACAATGCGCACCACCACGTGATGATTTTCTCACTCCTACTAGTGAATCTAATGTAACAAACACCCATACAATGCGCACCACCCCGTGATGTTTTTCTCACTCCTACTAGTGAATGTAATGTAACAAACACCCATACAATTCGCACCACCCCGTGATGTTTTTCTCACTCCTACTAGTGAATCTAATGTAACACACACCCATACGATGAGAACCACCCCGTGATGTTTTTCTCACTCCTACTAGTGAATCTAATGTAACACACACCCATACAATGCGCACCACCCCCTGATATTTTTCTCACTCCTACTAGTGAATGTAATGTAACACACACCCATACCATGCGCACCACTGCGTGATGATTTTCTCACTCCTACTAGTGAATCTAATGTAACAAACACCCATAAAATGCGCACCACCCCGTGATGTTTTTCTCACTCCTACTAGTGAATGTAATGTAACACACACCCATACAATGCGCACCACCCCGTGATGATTTTCTCACTCCTACTAGTGAATCTAAAGTAACAAACACCCATACAATGCGCACCACCCCGTGATGTTTTTCTCACTCCTACTAGTGAATGTAATGTAACAAACACCCATACAATGCGCACCACCCCGTGATGTTTTTCTCACTCCTACTAGTGAATGTAATGTAACACACACCCATACAATGCGAACCACCCCGTGAATTTTTTCTCACACCTACTAGTGAATCTAATGTAACACACACCCATACAATGCGCACCAACCTCTGATGTTTTTCTCACTCCTACTAGTGAATGTAATGTAACACACACCCATACCATACGCACCACCCCGTGATGTTTTTCTCACTCCTACTAGTGAATCTAATGTAACACACAGCCATACAATGCGCACCACCCCGTGATATTTTTCTCACTGCTACTAGTGAATCTAATGTAACACCCACCCATACAATGCGCACCACCCCGTGATGTTTTTCTCACTTCTACTAGTGAATGTAATGTAACACACACCCATACAATGCCCACCACCCCGTGATGTTTTTCTCACTCCTACTAGTGAATGTAATGTAACACACACCCATAAAAAGCGCACCACCCCGTGATGTTTTTCTCACTCCTACTAGTGAATGTAATGTAACACACACCCATACAATGCGCACCACCCCGTGATGTTTTTCTCACTCCTACTAGTGAATCTAATGTAACACACACCCATACAATGCGCACCAAACCGTGATATTTTTCTCACTGCTACTAGTGAATCTAATGTAACACACACCCATACAATGCGCACCACCCCGTGATGTTTTTCTGACTCCTACTAGTGAATGTAATGTAACACACACCCATACAATGCGCACCACCCCGTGATGTTTTTCTCACTCCTACTAGTGAATGTAATGTAACACACACCCATACAAAGCGCAACACCCCGTGATGTTTTTCTCACTCCTACTAGTGAATGTAATGTAACACACACCCATAAAATGCGCACCACCCCGTGATGTTTTTCTCACTCCTACTAGTGAATGTAATGTAACACACACCCATACAATGCGCACCACCCCGTGATGTTTTTCTCACTCCTATTAGTGAATGTAATGTAACACACACCCATACAATGCGCACCACCCCGTGATGTTTTTATCACTCCTACTAGTGAATGTAATGTAACACACACCCATACAATGCGCAACACCCCGTGATGTTTTTCTCACTCCTACTAGTGAATCTAATGTAACACACACCCATACAATGCGCACCACCCCGTGATGTTTTTCTCACTCCTACTAGTGAATCTAATGTAACACACACCCATACAATAAGCACCACCCCGTGATGTTTTTCTCACTCCTACTAGTGAATGTAATGTAACACACACCCATACAATGCGCACCACCTCGTGATATTTTTCTCACTCCTACTAGTGAATGTAATGTAACACACACCCATACAATGCGCACCACCCCCTGATGTTTTTCTCACAGCTACTAGTGAATGTAATGTAACACACACCCATACAATGCGCACCACCCCGTGATGTTTTTCTCACTCCTACTAGTGAATGTAATGTAACACACACCCATACAATGCGCACCACCCCGTGATGTTTTTCTCACTGCTACTAGTGAATGTAATGTAACACACACCCATACAAAGCGCACCACCCTGTGATGTTTTTCTCACTGCTACTAGTGAATGTAATGTAACACACACCCATACAATGCGCACCACCCCGTGATGTTTTTCTCACTCCTACTAGTGAATCTAATGTAACACACACCCATACAATGCGCAGCACCCCGTGATGTTTTTCTCACTCCTAATAGTGAATGTAATGTAACACACACCCATACAATGTGCACCACCCCGTGATGTTTTTCTCACTCCTACTAGTGAATGTAATGTAACACACACCCATACAATGCGCACCACCCCGTGATGTTTTTCTCACTCCTACTAGTGAATCTAATGTAACACACACCCATACAATGCGCACCACCCCGTGATGTTTTTCTCACTCCTACTAGTGAATGTAATGTAACACACACCCATACAATGCGCAACACCCCGTGATGTTTTTCTCACTCCTACTAGTGAATCTAATGTAACAAACACCCATACAATGCGCACCACCCCGTGATGTTTTTCTCACTCCTACTAGTGAACGTAATGTAACACACCCATACAATGCGCACCACCCCGTGATGTTTTTCTCACTCCTACTAGTGAATCTAAGGTAACACACACCCATACAATGCGCACCACCCCGTGATGTTTTTATCACTCCTACTAGTGAATGTAATGTAACACACACCCAAACAATGCGCACCACCCCGTGATGTTTTTCTCACTCCTACTAGTGAATGTAATGTGACACACACCCATACAATGCGCACCACCCCGTGATGTTTTTCTCACTCCTACTAGTGAATGTAATGTAACACACAGCCGTACAATGCGCACCACCCCGTGATGTTTTTCTCACTCCTATTAGTGAATGTAATGTAACACACACCCATACAATGCGCACCACCCCGTGATGTTTTTCTCACTCCTACTAGTGAATGTAATGTAACACACACCCATACAATGCGCACCACCCCGTGATGTTTTTTTCACTGCTACTAGTGAATGTAATGTAACACACACCCATACAATGCGCACCACCCCGTGATGTTTTTCTCACTCCTACTATTGAATCTAATGTAACAAACACCCATACAATGCGCACCACCCCGTGATGTTTTGCTCACTCCTAATAGTGAATGTAATGTAACACACACCCATACAATGCGCACCACCCCGTGATATTTTTCTCACTCCTACTAGTGAATGTAATGTAACACACACCCATACAATGCGCACCACCCCGTGATGTTTTTCTCACTCCTACTAGTGTATCTAATGTAACACACACCCATACAATGCGCACCACCCCGTGATGTTTTTCTCACTCCTACTAGTGAATGTAATGTAACAAACACCCATACAATGCGCACCACCCCGTGATGTTTTTCTCACTCCTACTAGTGAATGTAATGTAACAAACACCCATACAATGTGCACCACCCCGTGATGTTTTTCTCACTCCTACTAGTGAATCTAATGTAACACACACCCATACAATGCGCACCACCCCGTGATGTTTTTCTCACTCCTACTAGTGAATCTAATGTAACACACACCCATAAAATGCGCACCACCCCCTGATGATTTTCTCACTCCTACTAATGAATGTAATGTAACACACACCCATACCATGCGCACCACTGCGTGATGATTTTCTCACTCCTACTAGTGAATCTAATGTAACAAACACCCATACAATGCGCACCACCCCGTGATGTTTTTCTCACTCCTACTAGTGAATGTAATGTAACACACACCCATACAATGCGCACCACCCCGTGATGATTTTCTCACTCCTACTAGTGAATCTAATGTAACAAACACCCATACAATGCGCACCACCCCGTGATGTTTTTCTCACTCCTACTAGTGAATGTAACAAACACCCATACAATGCGCACCACCCCGTGATGTTTTTCTCACTCCTACTAGTGAATCTAATGTAACACACACCCATACAATGCGCACCACCCCGTGATGTTTTTCTCACTCCTACTAGTGAATCGAATGTAACACACACCCATACAATGCGCACCACCCCGTGATGTTTTTCTCCCTGCTACTAGTGAATCTAATGTAACACACCCATACAATGCGCACCACCCCGTGATGTTTTTCTCACTCCTACTAGTGAATGTAATGTAACACACACCCATACAATGCGCACCACCCCTTGATGTTTTTCTCACTCCTACTAGTGAATGTAATGTAACACACACCCATACAATGCGCACCACCCCGTGATGTTTAACTCACTGCTACTAGTGAATGTAATGTAACACACACCCATACAATGCGCACCACCCCGTGATGTTTTTCTCACTCCTACTAGTGAATCTAATGTAACAAACACCCATACCATGCGCACCACCCCGTGATGTTTTTCTCACTCCTACTAGTGAATGTAACGTAACACACACCCATACAATGTGCACCACCCCGTGATATTTTTCTCACTCCTACTAGTGAATGTAATGTAACACACACCCATACAATGCGCACCACCCCGTGATGTTTTTCTCACTCCTACTAGTGAATCTAATGTAACACACACCCATACAATGCGCACCACCCCGTGATGTTTTTCTCACTGCTACTAGTGAATCTAATGTAACACACCCATACAATGCGCACCACCCCGTGATGTTTTTCTCACTCCTACTAGTGAATGTAATGTAACACACACCCATACAATGCGCACGACCCCTTGATGTTTTTCTCACTCCTACTAGTGAATGTTATGTAACACACACCCATACAATGCGCACCACCCCGTGATGTTTTTCTCACTGCTACTAGTGAATGTAATGTAACACACACCTATACAATGCGCACCACCCCGTGATGTTTTTCTCACTCCTACTAGTGAATGTAATGTAACACACACCCATACAATGCGCACCACCCCGTGATGTTTTTCTCACTCCTACTAGTGAATCTAATGTAACACACACCCATACAATGTGCACCACCCCGTGATGTTTTTCTCACTGCTACTAGTGAATGTAACGTAACACACCCATACAATGCGCACCACCCCGTGATGTTTTTCTCACTCCTACCAGTGAATATAATGTAACACACACCAATACAATGCACACCACGCCGTGATGTTTTCCTCACTCCTACTAGTGAATGTAATGTAACACACACCCATACAATGCGCACCACCCCGTGATGTTTTTCTCACTCCTACTCGTGAATGTAATGTAACACACACCGATAGAATGCGCACCACCCCGTGATGATTTTCTCACTCCTACTAGTGAATCTAATGTAACACAGGCATACAATGCGCACCACCCCATGATGTTTTTCTCACTCCTACTAGTGAATGTAATGTAACACACACCCATACAATGCGCACCACCGCGTGATGATTTTCTCACTCCTACTAGTGAATCTAATGTAACAAACACCCATACAATGCGCACCACCCCGTGATGTTTTTCTCACTCCTACTAGTGAATGTAATGTAACACACACCCGTACAATGCGCACCACCCCGTGATGATTTTCTCACTCCTACTAGTGAATCTAATGTAACAAACACCCATACAATGCGCACCACCCCGTGATGTTTTTCTCACTCCTACTAGTGAATGTAATGTAACAAACACCCATACGATGCGCACCACCCCGTGATGTTTTTCTCACTCCTACTAATGAATCTCATGTAACACACACCCATACGATGAGAACCACCCCGTGATGTTTTTCTCACTCCTACTAGTGAATCTAATGTAACACACACCCATACAATGCGCACCACCACCTGATATTTTTCTCACTCCTACTAGTGAATGTAATGTAACACACACCCATACCATGCGCACCACTGCGTGATGATTTTCTCACTCCTACTAGTGAATCTAATGTAACAAACACCCATACAATGCGCACCACCCCGTAATGTTTTTCTCACTCCTACTAGTGAATGTAATGTAACACACACCCATACAATGCGCACCACCCCGTGATGATTTTCTCACTCCTACTAGTGAATGTAATGTAACACACACCCATACAATGCGCACCACCCCGTGTTGTTTTTCTCTCTCCTACTAGTGAATGTAATGTAACAAACACCCATACAATGCGCACCACCCCGTGATGTTTTTCTCACTCCTACTAGTGAATGTAATGTAACACACACCCATACAATGCGCACCACCCCGTGAATTTTTTCTCACTCCTACTAGTGAATCTAATGTAACACACACCCATACCATGCGCACCACCCCCTGATGTTTTTCTCACTCCTACTAGTGAATGTAATGTAACACACACCCATACCATGCGCACCACCCCGTGATGATTTTCTCACTCCTACTAGTGAATCTAATGTAACAAACACCCATACCATGCGCACCACCCCGTGATGTTTTTCTCACTCCTACTAGTGAATGTAATGTAACACACACCCATACAATGCGCACCACCCCGTGATGTTTTTCTCACTCCTACTAGTGAATGTATTGTAACACACACCCATACAATGCGCACCACCCCGTGATGTTTTTCTCACTCCTACTAGTGAATCTAATGTAACACACACCCATACAATGCGCACCACCCCGTGATGTTTTTCTCACTGCTACTAGTGAATCTAATGTAACACACACCCATACAATGCGCACCACCCCGTGATGTTTTTCTCACTCCTACTAGTGAATGTAATGTAACACACACCCATACAATGCGCACCACCCCATGATGTTTTTCTCACTCCTACTAGTGAATGTAATGTAACACACACCCATACAAAGCGCACCACCCCGTGATGTTTTTCTCACTCCTACTAGTGAATGTAATGTAACACACACCCATACAATGCGCACCACCCCGTGATGTTTTTCTCACTCCTACTAGTGAATGTAATGTAACACACACCCATACAATGCGCACCACCCCGTGATGTTTTTCTCACTCCTACTAGTGAATGTAATGTAACACACACCCATACAATGCGCACCACCCCGTGATGTTTTTCTCACTCCTACTAGTGAATCTAATGTAACACACACCCATACAATGCGCACCACCCCGTGATGTTTTTTTCACTGCTACTAGTGAATCTAATGTAACACACACCCATACAATGCGCACCACCCCGTGATGTTTTTCTCACTCCTACTAGTGAATGTAATGCAACACACACCCATACAATGCGCACCACCCCGTGATATTTTTCTCACTCCTACTAGTGAATGTAATGTAACAAACACCCATACAATGCGCACCACCCCGTGATGTTTTCTCACTCCTACTAGTGAATGTAATGTAACACACACCCATACAATGCGCACCACCCCGTGATGTTTTTCTCACTCCTACTAGTGAATCTAATGTAACACACACCCATACAATGCGCACCACCCCGTGATGTTTTTCTCACTCCTACTAGTGAATGTAATGTAACACACACCCATACAATGCGCACCACCCCGTGATGTTTTTCTCACTCCTACTAGTGAATGTAATGTAACACACACCCATACCATGCGCAACACCCCCTGATGTTTTTCTCACTCCTACTAGTGAATGTAATGTAACACACACCCATACCATGCGCACAACTGCGTGATGATTTTCTCACTCCTACTAGTGAATCTAATGTAACAAACACCCATACAATGCCCACCACCCCGTGATGTTTTTCTCACTCCTGCTAGTGAATGTAATGTAACACACACCCATACAATGCGCACCACCCAGCGATGATTTTCTCACTCCTACTAGTGAATCTAATGTAACAAACACCCATACAATGCGCACCACCCCGTTATGTTTTTCTCACTCCTACTAGTGAATGTAATGTAACAAACACCCATACAATGCGCACCACCCCGTGATGTTTTTCTCACTCCTACTAGTGAATGTAATGTAACACACACCCATACAATGCGCACCACCCCGTGATGTTTTTCTCACTCCTACTAGTGAATCTAATGTAACACACACCCATACAATGCGCACCACCCCCTGATGTTTTTCTCACTCCTACTAGTGAATGTAATGTAACACACACCCATACCATGCGCACCACCCAGTGATGATTTTCTCACTCCTACTAGTGAATCTAATGTAACAAACACCCATACCATGCGCACCACCCCGTGATGTTTTTCTCACTCCTACTAGTGAATGTAATGTAACACACACCCATACAATGCGCACCACCCCGTGATGTTTTTCTCACTCCTACTAGTGAATGTAATGTAACACACACCCATACAATGCGCACCACCCCGTGATGTTTTTCTCACTCCTACTAGTGAATCTAATGTAACACACACCCATAAAATGCGCACCACCCCCTGATGTTTTTCTCACTCCTACTAGTGAATGTAATGTAACACACACCCATAACATGCGCACCACTGCGTGATGATTTTCTCACTCCTACTAGTGAATCTAATGTAACAAACACCCATACAATGCGCACCACCCCGTGATGTTTTTCTCACTCCTACTAGTGAATGTAATGTAACACACACCCATACAATGCGCACCACCCCGTGATGATTTTCTCACTCCTACTAGTGAATCTAATGTAACAAACACCCATACAATGCGCACCACCCCGTGATGTTTTTCTCACTCCTACTAGTGAATGTAACAAACACCCATACAATGCGCACCACCCCGTGATGTTTTTCTCACTCCTACTAGTGAATCTAATGTAACACACACCCATACAATGCGCACCACCCCGTGATGTTTTTCTCACTCCTACTAGTGAATCGAATGTAACACACACCCATACAATGCGCACCACCCCGTGATGTTTTTCTCCCTGCTACTAGTGAATCTAATGTAACACACCCATACAATGCGCACCACCCCGTGATGTTTTTCTCACTCCTACTAGTGAATGTAATGTAACACACACCCATACAATGCGCACCACCCCTTGATGTTTTTCTCACTCCTACTAGTGAATGTAATGTAACACACACCCATACAATGCGCACCACCCCGTGATGTTTAACTCACTGCTACTAGTGAATGTAATGTAACACACACCCATACAATGCGCACCACCCCGTGATGTTTTTCTCACTCCTACTAGTGAATCTAATGTAACAAACACCCATACCATGCGCACCACCCCGTGATGTTTTTCTCACTCCTACTAGTGAATGTAACGTAACACACACCCATACAATGCGCACCACCCCGTGATATTTTTCTCACTCCTACTAGTGAATGTAATGTAACACACACCCATACAATGCGCACCACCCCGTGATGTTTTTCTCACTCCTACTAGTGAATCTAATGTAACACACACCCATACAATGCGCACCACCCCGTGATGTTTTTCTCACTGCTACTAGTGAATCTAATGTAACACACCCATACAATGCGCACCACCCCGTGATGTTTTTCTCACTCCTACTAGTGAATGTAATGTAACACACACCCATACAATGCGCACGACCCCTTGATGTTTTTCTCACTCCTACTAGTGAATGTAATGTAACACACACCCATACAATGCGCACCACCCCGTGATGTTTTTCTCACTGCTACTAGTGAATGTAATGTAACACACACCTATACAATGCGCACCACCCCGTGATGTTTTTCTCACTCCTACTAGTGAATGTAATGTAACACACACCCATACAATGCGCACCACCCCGTGATGTTTTTCTCACTCCTACTAGTGAATCTAATGTAACACACACCCATACAATGTGCACCACCCCGTGATGTTTTTCTCACTGCTACTAGTGAATGTAACGTAACACACCCATACAATGCGCACCACCCCGTGATGTTTTTCTCACTCCTACCAGTGAATATAATGTAACACACACCAATACAATGCACACCACGCCGTGATGTTTTCCTCACTCCTACTAGTGAATGTAATGTAACACACACCCATACAATGCGCACCACCCCGTGATGTTTTTCTCACTCCTACTCGTGAATGTAATGTAACACACACCGATAGAATGCGCACCACCCCGTGATGATTTTCTCACTCCTACTAGTGAATCTAATGTAACACAGGCATACAATGCGCACCACCCCGTGATGTTTTTCTCACTCCTACTAGTGAATGTAATGTAACACACACCCATACAATGCGCACCACCGCGTGATGATTTTCTCACTCCTACTAGTGAATCTAATGTAACAAACACCCATACAATGCGCACCACCCCGTGATGTTTTTCTCACTCCTACTAGTGAATGTAATGTAACACACACCCGTACAATGCGCACCACCCCGTGATGATTTTCTCACTCCTACTAGTGAATCTAATGTAACAAACACCCATACAATGCGCACCACCCCGTGATGTTTTTCTCACTCCTACTAGTGAATGTAATGTAACAAACACCCATACGATGCGCACCACCCCGTGATGTTTTTCTCACTCCTACTAATGAATCTCATGTAACACACACCCATACGATGAGAACCACCCCGTGATGTTTTTCTCACTCCTACTAGTGAATCTAATGTAACACACACCCATACAATGCGCACCACCACCTGATATTTTTCTCACTCCTACTAGTGAATGTAATGTAACACACACGCATACCATGCGCACCACTGCGTGATGATTTTCTCACTCCTACTAGTGAATCTAATGTAACAAACACCCATACAATGCGCACCACCCCGTAATGTTTTTCTCACTCCTACTAGTGAATGTAATGTAACACACACCCATACAATGCGCACCACCCCGTGATGATTTTCTCACTCCTACTAGTGAATGTAATGTAACACACACCCATACAATGCGCACCACCCCGTGTTGTTTTTCTCTCTCCTACTAGTGAATGTAATGTAACAAACACCCATACAATGCGCACCACCCCGTGATGTTTTTCTCACTCCTACTAGTGAATGTAATGTAACACACACCCATACAATGCGCACCACCCCGTGAATTTTTTCTCACTCCTACTAGTGAATCTAATGTAACACACACCCATACCATGCGCACCACCCCCTGATGTTTTTCTCACTCCTACTAGTGAATGTAATGTAACACACACCCATACCATGCGCACCACCCCGTGATGATTTTCTCACTCCTACTAGTGAATCTAATGTAACAAACACCCATACCATGCGCACCACCCCGTGATGTTTTTCTCACTCCTACTAGTGAATGTAATGTAACACACACCCATACAATGCGCACCACCCCGTGATGTTTTTCTCACTCCTACTAGTGAATGTATTGTAACACACACCCATACAATGCGCACCACCCCGTGATGTTTTTCTCACTCCTACTAGTGAATCTAATGTAACACACACCCATACAATGCGCACCACCCCGTGATGTTTTTCTCACTGCTACTAGTGAATCTAATGTAACACACACCCATACAATGCGCACCACCCCGTGATGTTTTTCTCACTCCTACTAGTGAATGTAATGTAACACACACCCATACAATGCGCACCACCCCGTGATGTTTTTTTCACTGCTACTAGTGAATCTAATGTAACACACACCCATACAATAAGCACCACCCCGTGATGTTTTTCTCACTCCTACTAGTGAATGTAATGTAACACACACCCATACAATGCGCACCACCCCGTGATATTTTTCTCACTCCTACTAGTGAATGTAATGTAACAAACACCCATACAATGCGCACCACCCCGTGATGTTTTCTCACTCCTACTAGTGAATGTAATGTAACACACACCCATACAATGCGCACCACCCCGTGATGTTTTTCTCACTCCTACTAGTGAATCTAATGTAACACACACCCATACAATGCGCACCACCCCGTGATGTTTTTCTCACTCCTACTAGTGAATGTAATGTAACACACACCCATACAATGCGCACCACCCCGTGATGTTTTTCTCACTCCTACTAGTGAATGTAATGTAACACACACCCATACCATGCGCAACACCCCCTGATGTTTTTCTCACTCCTACTAGTGAATGTAATGTAACACACACCCATACCATGCGCACAACTGCGTGATGATTTTCTCACTCCTACTAGTGAATCTAATGTAACAAACACCCATACAATGCCCACCACCCCGTGATGTTTTTCTCACTCCTGCTAGTGAATGTAATGTAACACACACCCATACAATGCGCACCACCCAGCGATGATTTTCTCACTCCTACTAGTGAATCTAATGTAACAAACACCCATACAATGCGCACCACCCCGTTATGTTTTTCTCACTCCTACTAGTGAATGTAATGTAACAAACACCCATACAATGCGCACCACCCCGTGATGTTTTTCTCACTCCTACTAGTGAATGTAATGTAACACACACCCATACAATGCGCACCACCCCGTGATGTTTTTCTCACTCCTACTAGTGAATCTAATGTAACACACACCCATACAATGCGCACCACCCCCTGATGTTTTTCTCACTCCTACTAGTGAATGTAATGTAACACACACCCATACCATGCGCACCACCCAGTGATGATTTTCTCACTCCTACTAGTGAATCTAATGTAACAAACACCCATACCATGCGCACCACCCCGTGATGTTTTTCTCACTCCTACTAGTGAATGTAATGTAACACACACCCATACAATGCGCACCACCCCGTGATGTTTTTCTCACTCCTACTAGTGAATGTAATGTAACACACACCCATACAATGCGCACCACCCCGTGATGTTTTTCTCACTCCTACTAGTGAATCTAATGTAACACACACCCATACAATGCGCACCACCCCGTGATGTTTTTCTCACTGCTACTAGTGAATCTAATGTAACACACCCATACAATGCGCACCACCCCGTGATGTTTTTCTCACTCCTACTAGTGAATCTAATGTAACACACACCCATACAATGCGCACCACCCCGTGATGTTTTTCTCACTGCTACTAGTGAATCTAATGTAACACACCCATACAATGCGCACCAACCCCTGATGTTTTTCTCACTCCTACTAGTGAATGTAATGTAACACACACCCATACAATGCGCACCACCCCGTGATGTTTTTCTCACTCCTACTAGTGAATGTAATGTAACACACACCCATATAATGCGCACCACCCCGTGATGTTTTTCTCACTCCTACTAGTGAATCTAATGTAACACACACCCATACAATGCGCACCACCCCGTGATGTTTTTCTCACTGCTACTAGTGAATCTAATGTAACACACACCCATACAATGCGCACCACCCCGTGATGTTTTTCTCACTCCTACTAGTGAATGTAATGTAACACACACCCATACAATGCGCACCACCCCAGGATGTTTTTCTCACTCCTACTAGTGAATGTAATGTAACACACACCCATACAAAGCGCACCACCCCGTGATGTTTTTCTCACTCCTACTAGTGAATGTAATGTAACACACACCCATACAATGCACACCACCCCGTGATGTTTTTCTCACTCCTACTAGTGAATGTAATGTAACACACACCCATACAATGCGCACCACCCCGTGATGTTTTTCTCACTCCTACTAGTGAATGTAATGTAACACACACCCATACAATGCGCACCACCCCGTGATGTTTTTCTCACTCCTACTAGTGAATCTAATGTAACAAACACCCATACAATGCGCACCACCCCGTGATGTTTTTCTCACTCCTACTAGTGAATGTAATGTAACACACACCCATACAATGCGCACCACCCCGTGATGTTTTCTCACTCCTACTAGTGAATCTAATGTAACAAACACCCATACAATGCGCACCACCCCGTGATGTTTTTCTCACTCCTACTAGTGAATGTAATGTAACACAGACCCATACAATGCGCACCACCCCGTGATGATTTTCTCACTCCTACTAGTGAATCTAATGTAACAAACACCCATACAATGCGCACCACCCCGTGATGTTTTTCTCACTCCTACTAGTGAATGTAACAAACACCCATACAATGCGCACCACCCCGTGATGTTTTTCTCACTCCTACTAGTGAATCTAATGTAACACACACCCATACAATGCGCACCACCCCGTGATGTTTTTCTCACTCCTACTAGTGAATCGAATGTAACACACACCCATACAATGCGCACCACCCCGTGATGTTTTTCTCCCTGCTACTAGTGAATCTAATGTAACAAACCCATACAATGCGCACCACCCCGTGATGTTTTTCTCACTCCTACTAGTGAATGTAATGTAACACACACCCATACAATGCGCACCACCCCTTGATGTTTTTCTCACTCCTACTAGTGAATGTAATGTAACACACACCCATACAATGCGCACCACCCCGTGATGTTTAACTCACTGCTACTAGTGAATGTAATGTAACACACACCCATACAATGCGCACCACCCCGTGATGTTTTTCTCACTCCTACTAGTGAATCTAATGTAACAAACACCCATACCATGCGCACAACCCCGTGATGTTTTTCTCACTCCTACTAGTGAATGTAACGTAACACACACCCATACAATGCGCACCACCCCGTGATGTTTTTCTCACTCCTACTAGTGAATGTAATGTAACACACACCCATACAATGCGCACCACCCCGTGATGTTTTTCTCACTCCTACTAGTGAATCTAATGTAACACACACCCATACAATGCGCACCACCCCGTGATGTTTTTCTCACTGCTACTAGTGAATCTAATGTAACACACCCATACAATGCGCACCACCCCGTGATGTTTTTCTCACTCCTACTAGTGAATCTAATGTAACACACACCCATACAATGCGCACGACCCCTTGATGTTTTTCTCACTCCTACTAGTGAATGTAATGTAACACACACCCATACAATGCGCACCACCCCGTGATGTTTTTCTCACTGCTACTAGTGAATGTAATGTAACACACACCTATACAATGCGCACCACCCCGTGATGTTTTTCTCACTCCTACTAGTGAATGTAATGTAACACACACCCATACAATGCGCACCACCCCGTGATGTTTTTCTCACTCCTACTAGTGAATCTAATGTAACACACACCCATACAATGTGCACCACCCCGTGATGTTTTTCTCACTGCTACTAGTGAATGTAACGTAACAGACCCATACAATGCGCACCACCCCGTGATGTTTTTCTCACTCCTACCAGTGAATATAATGTAACACACACCAATACAATGCACACCACGCCGTGATGTTTTCCTCACTCCTACTAGTGAATGTAATGTAACACACACCCATACAATGCGCACCACCCCGTGATGTTTTTCTCACTCCTACTAGTGAATGTAATGTAACACACACCCATAGAATGCGCACCACCCCGTGATGATTTTCTCACTCCTACTAGTGAATCTAATGTAACACAGGCATACAATGCGCACCACCCCGTGATGTTTTTCTCACTCCTACTAGTGAATGTAATGTAACACACACCCATACAATGCGCACCACCGCGTGATGATTTTCTCACTCCTACTAGTGAATCTAATGTAACAAACACCCATACAATGCGCACCACCCCGTGATGTTTTTCTCACTCCTACTAGTGAATCTAATGTAACACACACCCGTACAATGCGCACCACCCCGTGATGATTTTCTCACTCCTACTAGTGAATCTAATGTAACAAACACCCATACAATGCGCACCACCCCGTGATGTTTTTCTCACTCCTACTAGTGAATGTAATGTAACAAACACCCATACAATGCGCACCACCCCGTGATGTTTTTCTCACTCCTACTAATGAATCTCATGTAACACACACCCATACGATGAGAACCACCCCGTGATGTTTTTCTCACTCCTACTAGTGAATCTAATGTAACACACACCCATACAATGCGCACCACCACCTGATATTTTTCTCACTCCTACTAGTGAATGTAATGTAACACACACCCATACCATGCGCACCACTGCGTGATGATTTTCTCACTCCTACTAGTGAATCTAATGTAACAAACACCCATACAATGCGCACCACCCCGTAATGTTTTTCTCACTCCTACTAGTGAATGTAATGTAACACACACCCATACAATGCGCACCACCCCGTGATGATTTTCTCACTCCTACTAGTGAATGTAATGTAACACACACCCATACAATGCGCACCACCCCGTGTTGTTTTTCTCTCTCCTACTAGTGAATGTAATGTAACAAACACCCATACAATGCGCACCACCCCGTGAATTTTTTCTCACTCCTACTAGTGAATCTAATGTAACACACACCCATACCATGCGCACCACCCCCTGATGTTTTTCTCACTCCTACTAGTGAATGTAATGTAACACACACCCATACCATGCGCACCACCCCGTGATGATTTTCTCACTCCTACTAGTGAATCTAATGTAACAAACACCCATACCATGCGCACCACCCCGTGATGTTTTTCTCACTCCTACTAGTGAATGTAATGTAACACACACCCATACAATGCGCACCACCCCGTGATGTTTTTCTCACTCCTACTAGTGAATGTATTGTAACACACACCCATACAATGCGCACCACCCCGTGATGTTTTTCTCACTCCTACTAGTGAATCTAATGTAACACACACCCATACAATGCGCACCACCCCGTGATGTTTTTCTCACTGCTACTAGTGAATCTAATGTAACACACACCCATACAATGCGCACCACCCCGTGATGTTTTTCTCACTCCTACTAGTGAATGTAATGTAACACACACCCATACAATGCGCACCACCCCATGATGTTTTTCTCACTCCTACTAGTGAATGTAATGTAACACACACCCATACAAAGCGCACCACCCCGTGATGTTTTTCTCACTCCTACTAGTGAATGTAATGTAACACACACCCATACAATGCGCACCACCCCGTGATGTTTTTCTCACTCCTACTAGTGAATGTAATGTAACACACACCCATACAATGCGCACCACCCCGTGATGTTTTTCTCACTCCTACTAGTGAATGTAATGTAACACACACCCATACAATGCGCACCACCCCGTGATGTTTTTCTCACTCCTACTAGTGAATCTAATGTAACACACACCCATACAATGCGCACCACCCCGTGATGTTTTTTTCACTGCTACTAGTGAATCTAATGTAACACACACCCATACAATAAGCACCACCCCGTGATGTTTTTCTCACTCCTACTAGTGAATGTAATGTAACACACACCCATACAATGCGCACCACCCCGTGATATTTTTCTCACTCCTACTAGTGAATGTAATGTAACAAACACCCATACAATGCGCACCACCCCGTGATGTTTTCTCACTCCTACTAGTGAATGTAATGTAACACACACCCATACAATGCGCACCACCCCGTGATGTTTTTCTCACTCCTACTAGTGAATCTAATGTAACACACACCCATACAATGCGCACCACCCCGTGATGTTTTTCTCACTCCTACTAGTGAATGTAATGTAACACACACCCATACAATGCGCACCACCCCGTGATGTTTTTCTCACTCCTACTAGTGAATGTAATGTAACACACACCCATACCATGCGCAACACCACCTGATGTTTTTCTCACTCCTACTAGTGAATGTAATGTAACACACACCCATACCATGCGCACAACTGCGTGATGATTTTCTCACTCCTACTAGTGAATCTAATGTAACAAACACCCATACAATGCCCACCACCCCGTGATGTTTTTCTCACTCCTGCTAGTGAATGTAATGTAACACACACCCATACAATGCGCACCACCCAGCGATGATTTTCTCACTCCTACTAGTGAATCTAATGTAACAAACACCCATACAATGCGCACCACCCCGTTATGTTTTTCTCACTCCTACTAGTGAATGTAATGTAACAAACACCCATACAATGCGCACCACCCCGTGATGTTTTTCTCACTCCTACTAGTGAATGTAATGTAACACACACCCATACAATGCGCACCACCCCGTGATGTTTTTCTCACTCCTACTAGTGAATCTAATGTAACACACACCCATACAATGCGCACCACCCTCTGATGTTTTTCTCACTCCTACTAGTGAATGTAATGTAACACACACCCATACCATGCGCACCACCCAGTGATGATTTTCTCACTCCTACTAGTGAATCTAATGTAACAAACACCCATACCATGCGCACCACCCCGTGATGTTTTTCTCACTCCTACTAGTGAATGTAATGTAACACACACCCATACAATGCGCACCACCCCGTGATGTTTTTCTCACTCCTACTAGTGAATGTATTGTAACACACACCCATACAATGCGCACCACCCCGTGATGTTTTTCTCACTCCTACTTGTGAATGTAATGTAACACACACCCATACAATGCGCACCACCCCGTGATGTTTTTCTCACTGCTACTAGTGAATCTAATGTAACACACACCCATACAATGCGCACCACCCCGTGATGTTTTTCTCACTCCTACTAGTGAATGTAATGTAACACACACCCATACAATGCGCACCACCCCATGATGTTTTTCTCACTCCTACTAGTGAATGTAATGTAACACACACCCATACAAAGCGCACCACCCCGTGATGTTTTTCTCACTCCTACTAGTGAATGTAATGTAACACACACCCATACAATGCGCACCACCCCGTGATGTTTTTCTCACTCCTACTAGTGAATGTAATGTAACACACACCCATACAATGCGCACCACCCCGTGATGTTTTTCTCACTCCTACTAGTGAATGTAATGTAACACACACCCATACAATGCGCACCACCCCGTGATGTTTTTCTCACTCCTACTAGTGAATCTAATGTAACACACACCCATACAATGCGCACCACCCCGTGATGTTTTTTTCACTGCTACTAGTGAATCTAATGTAACACACACCCATACAATAAGCACCACCCCGTGATGTTTTTCTCACTCCTACTAGTGAATGTAATGTAACACACACCCATACAATGCGCACCACCCCGTGATGTTTTTCTCACTCCTACTAGTGAATGTAATGTAACACACACCCATACAATGCGCACCACCCCGTGATGTTTTTCTCACTCCTACTAGTGAATCTAATGTAACACACACCCATACAATGCGCACCACCCCGTGATGTTTTTCTCACTCCTACTAGTGAATGTAATGTAACACACACCCATACAATGCGCACCACCCCGTGATGTTTTTCTCACTCCTACTAGTGAATGTAATGTAACACACACCCATACCATGCGCAACACCACCTGATGTTTTTCTCACTCCTACTAGTGAATGTAATGTAACACACACCCATACCATGCGCACAACTGCGTGATGATTTTCTCACTCCTACTAGTGAATCTAATGTAACAAACACCCATACAATGCCCACCACCCCGTGATGTTTTTCTCACTCCTGCTAGTGAATGTAATGTAACACACACCCATACAATGCGCACCACCCAGCGATGATTTTCTCACTCCTACTAGTGAATCTAATGTAACAAACACCCATACAATGCGCACCACCCCGTTATGTTTTTCTCACTCCTACTAGTGAATGTAATGTAACAAACACCCATACAATGCGCACCACCCCGTGATGTTTTTCTCACTCCTACTAGTGAATGTAATGTAACACACACCCATACAATGCGCACCACCCCGTGATGTTTTTCTCACTCCTACTAGTGAATCTAATGTAACACACACCCATACAATGCGCACCACCCCCTGATGTTTTTCTCACTCCTACTAGTGAATGTAATGTAACACACACCCATACCATGCGCACCACCCAGTGATGATTTTCTCACTCCTACTAGTGAATCTAATGTAACAAACACCCATACCATGCGCACCACCCCGTGATGTTTTTCTCACTCCTACTAGTGAATGTAATGTAACACACACCCATACAATGCGCAGCACCCCGTGATGTTTTTCTCACTCCTACTAGTGAATGTAATGTAACACACACCCATACAATGCGCACCACCCCGTGATATTTTTCTCACTCCTACTAGTGAATCTAATGTAACACACACCCATACAATGCGCACCACCCCGTGATGTTTTTCTCACTGCTACTAGTGAATCTAATGTAACACACCCATACAATGCGCACCACCCCGTGATGTTTTTCTCACTCCTACTAGTGAATCTAATGTAACACACACCCATACAATGCGCACCACCCCGTGATGTTTTTCTCACTGCTACTAGTGAATCTAATGTAACACACCCATACAATGCGCACCACCCCCTGATGTTTTTCTCACTCCTACTAGTGAATGTAATGTAACACACACCCATACAATGCGCACCACCCCGTGATGTTTTTCTCACTCCTACTAGTGAATGTAATGTAACACACACCCATATAATGCGCACCACCCCGTGATGTTTTTCTCACTCCTACTAGTGAATCTAATGTAACACACACCCATACAATGCGCACCACCCCGTGATGTTTTTCTCACTGCTACTAGTGAATCTAATGTAACACACACCCATACAATGCGCACCACCCCGTGATGTTTTTCTCACTCCTTCTAGTGAATGTAATGTAACACACACCCATACAATGCGCACCACCCCATGATGTTTTTCTCACTCCTACTAGTGAATGTAATGTAACACACACCCATACAAAGCGCACCACCCCGTGATGTTTTTCTCACTCCTACTAATGAATGTAATGTAACACACACCCATACAATGCACACCACCCCGTGATGTTTTTCTCACTCCTACTAGTGAATGTAATGTAACACACACCCATACAATGCGCACCACCCCGTGATGTTTTTCTCACTCCTACTAGTGAATGTATTGTAACACACACCCATACAATGCGCACCACCCCGTGATGTTTTTCTCACTCCTACTAGTGAATCTAATGTAACACACACCCATACAATGCGCACCACCCCGTGATGTTTTTCTCACTGCTACTAGTGAATCTAATGTAACACACACCCATACAATGCGCACCACCCCGTGATGTTTTTCTCACTCCTACTAGTGAATGTAATGTAACACACACCCATACAATGCGCACCACCCCATGATGTTTTTCTCACTCCTACTAGTGAATGTAATGTAACACACACCCATACAAAGCGCACCACCCCGTGATGTTTTTCTCACTCCTACTAGTGAATGTAATGTAACACACACCCATACAATGCGCACCAACCCGTGATGTTTTTCTCACTCCTACTAGTGAATGTAATGTAACACACACCCATACAATGCGCACCACCCCGTGATGTTTTTCTCACTCCTACTAGTGAATGTAATGTAACACACACCCATACAATGCGCACCACCCCGTGATGTTTTTCTCACTCCTACTAGTGAATCTAATGTAACACACACCCATACAATGCGCACCACCCCGTGATGTTTTTTTCACTGCTACTAGTGAATCTAATGTAACACACACCCATACAATAAGCACCACCCCGTGATGTTTTTCTCACTCCTACTAGTGAATGTAATGTAACACACACCCATACAATGCGCACCACCCCGTGATATTTTTCTCACTCCTACTAGTGAATGTAATGTAACAAACACCCATACAATGCGCACCACCCCGTGATGTTTTCTCACTCCTACTAGTGAATGTAATGTAACACACACGCATACAATGCGCACCACCCCGTGATGTTTTTCTCACTCCTACTAGTGAATCTAATGTAACACACACCCATACAATGCGCACCACCCCGTGATGTTTTTCTCACTCCTACTAGTGAATGTAATGTAACACACACCCATACAATGCGCACCACCCCGTGATGTTTTTCTCACTCCTACTAGTGAATGTAATGTAACACACACCCATACCATGCGCAACACCACCTGATGTTTTTCTCACTCCTACTAGTGAATGTAATGTAACACACACCCATACCATGCGCACAACTGCGTGATGATTTTCTCACTCCTACTAGTGAATCTAATGTAACAAACACCCATACAATGCCCACCACCCCGTGATGTTTTTCTCACTCCTGCTAGTGAATGTAATGTAACACACACCCATACAATGCGCACCACCCAGCGATGATTTTCTCACTCCTACTAGTGAATCTAATGTAACAAACACCCATACAATGCGCACCACCCCGTTATGTTTTTCTCACTCCTACTAGTGAATGTAATGTAACAAACACCCATACAATGCGCACCACCCCGTGATGTTTTTCTCACTCCTACTAGTGAATGTAATGTAACACACACCCATACAATGCGCACCACCCCGTGATGTTTTTCTCACTCCTACTAGTGAATCTAATGTAACACACACCCATACAATGCGCACCACCCCCTGATGTTTTTCTCACTCCTACTAGTGAATGTAATGTAACACACACCCATACCATGCGCACCACCCAGTGATGATTTTCTCACTCCTACTAGTGAATCTAATGTAACAAACACCCATACCATGCGCACCACCCCGTGATGTTTTTCTCACTCCTACTAGTGAATGTAATGTAACACACACCCATACAATGCGCACCACCCCGTGATGTTTTTCTCACTCCTACTAGTGAATGTAATGTAACACACACCCATACAATGCGCACCACCCCGTGATGTTTTTCTCACTCCTACTAGTGAATCTAATGTAACACACACCCATACAATGCGCACCACCCCGTGATGTTTTTCTCACTGCTACTAGTGAATCTAATGTAACACACCCATACAATGCGCACCACCCCGTGATGTTTTTCTCACTCCTACTAGTTAATCTAATGTAACACACACCCATACAATGCGCACCACCCCGTGATGTTTTTCTCACTGCTACTAGTGAATCTAATGTAACACACCCATACAATGCGCACCACCCCCTGATGTTTTTCTCACTCCTACTAGTGAATGTAATGTAACACACACCCATACAATGCGCACCACCCCGTGATGTTTTTCTCACTCCTACTAGTGAATGTAATGTAACACACACCCATATAATGCGCACCACCCCGTGATGTTTTTCTCACTCCTACTAGTGAATCTAATGTAACACACACCCATACAATGCGCACCACCCCGTGATGTTTTTCTCACTGCTACTAGTGAATCTAATGTAACACACACCCATACAATGCGCACCACCCCGTGATGTTTTTCTCACTCCTTCTAGTGAATGTAATGTAACACACACCCATACAATGCGCACCACCCCATGATGTTTTTCTCACTCCTACTAGTGAATGTAATGTAACACACACCCATACAAAGCGCACCACCCCGTGATGTTTTTCTCACTCCTACTAATGAATGTAATGTAACACACACCCATACAATGCACACCACCCCGTGATGTTTTTCTCACTCCTACTAGTGAATGTAATGTAACACACACCCATACAATGCGCACCACCCCGTGATGTTTTTCTCACTCCTACTAGTGAATGTAATGTAACACACACCCATACAATGCGCACCACCCCGTGATGTTTTTCTCACTCCTACTAGTGAATCTAATGTAACACACACCCATACAATGCGCACCACCCCGTGATGTTTTTTTCACTGCTACTAGTGAATCTAATGTAACACACACCCATACAATAAGCACCACCCCGTGATGTTTTTCTCACTCCTACTAGTGAATGTAATGTAACACACACCCATACAATGCGCACCACCCCGTGATATTTTTCTCACTCCTACTAGTGAATGTAATGTAACACACACCCATACAATGCGCACCACCCCGTGATGTTTTTCTCACTCCTACTAGTGAATGTAATGTAACACACACCCATACAATGCGCACCACCCCGTGATGTTTTTCTCACTGCTACTAGTGAATCTAATGTAACACACACCCATACAAAGCGCACCACCCCGTGATGTTTTTCTCACTCCTACTAGTGAATGTAATGTAACACACACCCATACAATGCGCACCACCCCGTGATGTTTTTCTCACTCCTACTAGTGAATCTAATGCAACACACACCCATACAATGCGCACCACCCCCTGATGTTTTTCTCAGTCCTACTAGTGAATGTAATGTAACACACACCCATACAATGCGCACCACCCCGTGATGTTTTTCTCACTCCTACTAGTGAATCTAATGTAACAAACACCCATACAATGCGCACCACCCCGTGATGTTTTTCTCACTCCTACTAGTGAATGTAATGTAACAAACACCCATACAATGCGCACCACCCCGTGATGTTTTTCTCACTCCTACTAGTGAATCTAATGTAACACACACCCATACAATGCGCACCACCCCGTGATGTTTTTCTCACTCCTACTAGTGAATCTACTGTAACACACACCCATACAATGCGCACCACCCCCTGATGTTTTTCTCACTCCTACTAGTGAATGTAATGTATCACACACCCATACAAAGCGCACCACCCCGTGATGTTTTTCTCACTCCTACTAGTGAATGTAATGTAACACACACCCATACAATGCGCACCACCCCGTGATGTTTTTCTCACTCCTACTAGTGAATCTAATGTAACACACACCCATACAATGCGCACCACCCCGTGATGTTTTTCTCACTCCTACTAGTGAATGTAATGTAACACACACCCATACAATGCGCACCACCCCGTGATGTTTTTCTCACTCCTACTAGTGAATGTAATGTAACACACACCCATACAATGCGCACCACCCCGTGATGTTTTTCTCACTCCTACTAGTGAATGTAATGTAACACACACACATACAATGCGCACCACCCCGTGATGTTTTTCTCACTCCTACTAGTGAATGTAATGTAACACACACCCATACAATGCGCACCACCCCGTGATGTTTTTCTCACTCCTATTAGTGAATCTAATGTAACACATACCCATACAATGCGCACCACCCCCTGATGTTTTTTTCACTGCTACTAGTGAATCTAATGTAACACACACCCATACAATAAGCACCACCCCGTGATGTTTTTCTCACTCCTACTAGTGAATGTAATGTAACACACACCCATACAATGCGCACCACCCCGTGATATTTTTCTCACTCCTACTAGTGAATGTAATGTAACACACACCCATACAATGCGCACCACCCCGTGATGTTTTTCTCACTCCTACTAGTGAATGTAATGTAACACACACCCATACAATGCGCACCACCCCGTGATGTTTTTCTCACTCCTACTAGTGAATCTACTGTAACACACACCCATACAATGCGCACCACCCCCTGATGTTTTTCTCACTCCTACTAGTGAATGTAATGTATCACACACCCATACAAAGCGCACCACCCCGTGATGTTTTTCTCACTCCTACTAGTGAATGTAATGTAACACACACCCATACAATGCGCACCAC
Source organism: Cavia porcellus (assembly GCF_034190915.1). NCBI lineage: Eukaryota > Metazoa > Chordata > Mammalia > Rodentia > Caviidae > Cavia > Cavia porcellus. The sequence goes on along the minus strand of NW_026947582.1, from coordinate 56,788 downwards.
CCCGTGATGTTTTTCTCACTCCTACTAGTGAATCTAATGTAACACACACCCATACAATGCGCACCACCCCGTGATGTTTTTCTCACTCCTACTAGTGAATGTAATGTAACACACACCCATACAATGCGCACCACCCCGTGATGTTTTTCTCACTCCTACTAGTGAATGTAATGTAACACACACCCATACAATGCGCACCACCCCGTGATGTTTTTCTCACTCCTACTAGTGAATGTAATGTAACACACACACATACAATGCGCACCACCCCGTGATGTTTTTCTCACTCCTACTAGTGAATGTAATGTAACACACACCCATACAATGCGCACCACCCCGTGATGTTTTTCTCACTCCTATTAGTGAATCTAATGTAACACATACCCATACAATGCGCACCACCCCCTGATGTTTTTTTCACTGCTACTAGTGAATCTAATGTAACACACACCCATACAATAAGCACCACCCCGTGATGTTTTTCTCACTCCTACTAGTGAATGTAATGTAACACACACCCATACAATGCGCACCACCCCGTGATATTTTTCTCACTCCTACTAGTGAATGTAATGTAACACACACCCATACAATGCGCACCACCCCGTGATGTTTTTCTCACTCCTACTAGTGAATGTAATGTAACACACACCCATACAATGCGCACCACCCCGTGATGTTTTTCTCACTGCTACTAGTGAATGTAATGTAACACACACCCATACAAAGCGCACCACCCCGTGATGTTTTTCTCACTCCTACTAGTGAATGTAATGTAACACACACCCATACAATGCGCACCACCCCGTGATGTTTTTCTCACTCCTACTAGTGAATCTAATGTAACACACACCCATACAATGCGCACCACCCCGTGATGTTTTTCTCACTCCTAATAGTGAATGTAATGTAACACACACCCATACAATGCGCACCACCCCGTGATGTTTTTCTCACTCCTACTAGTGAATGTAATGTAACACACACCCATACCATGCGCAACAGCCCCTGATGTTTTTCTCACTCCTACTAGTGAATGTAATGTAACACACACCCATACCATGCGCACAACTGCGTGATGATTTTCTCACTCCTACTAGTGAATCTAATGTAACAAACACCCATACAATGCGCACCACCCTGTGATGTTTTTCTCACTCCTGCTAGTGAATGTAATGTAACACACACCCATACAATGCGCACCACCCCGCGATGATTTTCTCACTCCTACTAGTGAATCTAATGTAACAAACACCCATACAATGCGCACCACCCCGTGATGTTTTTCTCTCTCCTACTAGTGAATGTAATGTAACAAACACCCATACAATGCGCACCACCCCGGGATGTTTTTCTCACTCCTACTAGTGAATCTAATGTAACACACACCCATACAATGCGCACCACCCCGTGATGTTTTTCTCACTCCTACTAGTGAATCTAATGTAACACACACCCATACAATGTGCACCACCCCCTGATGTTTTTCTCACTCCTACTAGTGAATGTAATGTAACACACACCCATACAATGCGCACCACCCCGTGATGTTTTTCTCACTCCTACTAGTGAATCTAATGTAACACACACCCATACAATGCGCACCACCCCGTGATGTTTTTCTCACTCCTACTAGTGAATGTAATGTAACACACACCCATACAATGCGCACCACCCCGTGATATTTTTCTCACTCCTACTAGTGAATGTAATGTAACACACACCCATACAATGCGCACCACCCCGTGATGTTTTTCTCACTCCTACTAGTGAATGTAATGTAACAAACACACATACAATGCGCACCACCCCGTGATGTTTTTCTCACTCCTACTAATGTATCTAATGTAACACACACCCATACGATGAGAACCACCCCGTGATGTTTTTCTCACTCCTACTAGTGAATCTAATGTAACACACACCCATACAATGCGCACCACCACCTGATATTTTTCTCACTCCTACTAGTGAATGTAATGTAACACACACCCATACCATGCGCACCACTGCGTGATGATTTTCTCACTCCTACTAGTGAATCTAATGTAACAAACACCCATACAATGCGCACCACCCCGTAATGTTTTTCTCACTCCTACTAGTGAATGTAATGTAACACACACCCATACAATGCGCACCACCCCGTGATGATTTTCTCACTCCTACTAGTGAATGTAATGTAACACACACCCATACAATGCGCACCACCCCGTGTTGTTTTTCTCTCTCCTACTAGTGAATGTAATGTAACAAACACCCATACAATGCGCACCACCCCGTGATGTTTTTCTCACTCCTACTAGTGAATGTAATGTAACACACACCCATACAATGCGCACCACCCCGTGAATTTTTTCTCACTCCTACTAGTGAATCTAATGTAACACACACCCATACCATGCGCACCACCCCCTGATGTTTTTCTCACTCCTACTAGTGAATGTAATGTAACACACACCCATACCATGCGCACCACCCCGTGATGATTTTCTCACTCCTACTAGTGAATCTAATGTAACAAACACCCATACCATGCGCACCACCCCGTGATGTTTTTCTCACTCCTACTAGTGAATGTAATGTAACACACACCCATACAATGCGCACCACCCCGTGATGTTTTTCTCACTCCTACTAGTGAATGTAATGTAACACACACCCATACAATGCGCACCACCCCGTGATGTTTTTCTCACTCCTACTAGTGAATCTAATGTAACACACACCCATACAATGCGCACCACCCCGTGATGTTTTTCTCACTGCTACTAGTGAATCTAATGTAACACACACCCATACAATGCGCACCACCCCGTGATGTTTTTCTCACTCCTACTAGTGAATGTAATGTAACACACACCCATACAATGCGCACCACCCCGTGATGTTTTTCTCACTCCTACTAGTGAATCTAATGTAACACACACCCATACAATGCGCACCACCCCGTGATGTTTTTTTCACTGCTACTAGTGAATCTAATGTAACACACACCCATACAATAAGCACCACCCCGTGATGTTTTTCTCACTCCTACTAGTGAATGTAATGTAACACACACCCATACAATGCGCACCACCCCGTGATATTTTTCTCACTCCTACTAGTGAATGTAATGTAACACACACCCATACAATGCGCACCACCCCGTGATGTTTTTCTCACTCCTACTAGTGAATGTAATGTAACACACACCCATACAATGCGCACCACCCCGTGATGTTTTTCTCACTGCTACTAGTGAATGTAATGTAACACACACCCATACAAAGCGCACCACCCCGTGATGTTTTTCTCACTCCTACTAGTGAATGTAATGTAACACACACCCATACAATGCGCACCACCCCGTGATGTTTTTCTCACTCCTACTAGTGAATCTAATGTAACACACACCCATACAATGCGCACCACCCCCTGATGTTTTTCTCACTCCTACTAGTGAATGTAATGTAACACACACCCATACAATGCGCACCACCCCGTGATGTTTTTCTCACTCCTACTAGTGAATCTAATGTAACAAACACCCATACAATGCGCACCACCCCGTGATGTTTTTCTCACTCCTACTAGTGAATGTAATGTAACAAACACCCATACAATGCGCACCACCCCGTGATGTTTTTCTCACTCCTACTAGTGAATCTAATGTAACACACACCCATACAATGCGCACCACCCCGTGATGTTTTTCTCACTCCTACTAGTGAATCTAATGTAACACACACCCATACAATGCGCACCACCCCCTGATGTTTTTCTCACTCCTACTAGTGAATGTAATGTAACACACACCCATACAAAGCGCACCACCCCGTGATGTTTTTCTCACTCCTACTAGTGAATGTAATGTAACACACACCCATACAATGCGCACCACCCCGTGATGTTTTTCTCACTCCTACTAGTGAATCTAATGTAACACACACCCATACAATGCGCACCACCCCGTGATGTTTTTCTCACTCCTACTAGTGAATGTAATGTAACACACACCCATACAATGCGCACCACCCCGTGATGTTTTTCTCACTCCTACTAGTGAATGTAATGTAACACACACCCATACAATGCGCACCACCCCGTGATGTTTTTCTCACTCCTACTAGTGAATGTAATGTAACACACACACATACAATGCGCACCACCCCGTGATGTTTTTCTCACTCCTACTAGTGAATGTAATGTAACACACACCCATACAATGCGCACCACCCCGTGATGTTTTTCTCACTCCTACTAGTGAATCTAATGTAACACATACCCATACAATGCGCACCACCCCGTGATGTTTTTTTCACTGCTACTAGTGAATCTAATGTAACAGACACCCATACAATAAGCACCACCCCGTGATGTTTTTCTCACTCCTACTAGTGAATGTAATGTAACACACACCCATACAATGCGCACCACCCCGTGATATTTTTCTCACTCCTACTAGTGAATGTAATGTAACACACACCCATACAATGCGCACCACCCCGAGATGTTTTTCTCACTCCTACTAGTGAATGTAATGTAACACACACCCATACAATGGCACCACCCCGTGATGTTTTTCTCACTGCTACTAGTGAATGTAATGTAACACACACCCATACAAAGCGCACCACCCCGTGATGTTTTTCTCACTCCTACTAGTGAATGTAATGTAACACACACCCATACAATGCGCACCACCCCGTGATGTTTTTCTCACTCCTACTAGTGAATCTAATGTAACACACACCCATACAATGCGGACCACCCCGTGATGTTTTTCTCACTCCTACTAGTGAATGTAATGTAACACACACCCATACAATGCGCACCACCCCGTGATGTTTTTCTCACTCCTACTAGTGAATGTAATGTAACACACACCCATACCATGCGCAACACCCCCTGATGTTTTTCTCACTCCTACTAGTGAATGTAATGTAACACACACCCATACCATGCGCACAACTGCGTGATGATTTTCTCACTCCTACTAGTGAATCTAATGTAACAAACACCCTTACAATGCGCACCACCCCGTGATGTTTTTCTCACTCCTACTAGTGAATGTAATGTAACAAACACCCATACAATGCGCACCACCCCGTGATGTTTTTCTCACTCCTACTAGTGAATCTAATGTAACACACACCCATACAATGTGCACCACCCCCTGATGTTTTTCTCACTCCTACTAGTGAATGTAATGTAACACACACCCATACAATGCGCACCACCCCGTGATGTTTTTCTCACTCCTACTAGTGAATGTAATGTAACACACACCCATACAATGCGCACCACCCCGTGATGTTTTTCTCACTCCTACTAGTGAATCTAATGTAACACACACCCATACAATGCGCACCACCCCGTGATGTTTTTCTCACTGCTACTAGGGAATCTAATGTAACACACACCCATACAATGCGCACCACCCCGTGATGTTTTTCTCACTCCTACTAGTGAATGTAATGTAACACACACCCATACAATGCTCACCACCCCATGATGTTTTTCTCACTCCTACTAGTGAATGTAATGTAACACACACCCATACAATGCGCACCACCCCGTGATGTTTTTCTCACTCCTACTAGTGAATGTAATGTAACACACACCCATACAATGCGCACCACCCCGTGATATTTTTCTCACTCCTACTAGTGAATGTAATGTAACACACACCCATAAAATGCGCACCACCCCGTGATGTTTTTCTCACTCCTACTAGTGAATCTAATGTAACACACACCCATACAATGCGCACCACCCCGTGATGTTTTTTTCACTGCTACTAGTGAATCTAATGTAACACACACCCATTCAATAAGCACCACCCCGTGATGTTTTTCTCACTCCTACTAGTGAATGTAATGTAACACACACCCATACAATGCGCACCACCCCGTGATATTTTTCTCACTCCTACTAGTGAATGTAATGTAACACACACCCATACAATGCGCACCACCCCGTGATGTTTTTCTCACTCCTACTAGTGAATGTAATGTAACACACACCCATACAATGCGCACCACCCCGTGATGTTTTTCTCACTGCTACTAGTGAATGTAATGTAACACACACCCATACAAAGCGCACCACCCCGTGATGTTTTTCTCACTCCTACTAGTGAATGTAATGTAACACACACCCATACAATGCGCACCACCCCGTGATGTTTTTCTCACTCCTACTAGTGAATCTAATGTAACACACACCCATACAATGCGCACCACCCCGTGATGTTTTTCTCACTCCTAATAGTGAATGTAATGTAACACACACCCATACAATGCGCACCACCCCGTGATGTTTTTCTCACTCCTACTAGTGAATGTAATGTAACACACACCCATACCATGCGCAACACCCCCTGATGTTTTTCTCACTCCTACTAGTGAATGTAATGTAACACACACCCATACCATGCGCACAACTGCGTGATGATTTTCTCACTCCTACTAGTGAATCTAATGTAACAAACACCCATACAATGCGCACCACCCCGTGATGTTTTTCTCACTCCTGCTAGTGAATGCAATGTAACACACACCCATACAATGCGCACCACCCCGCGATGATTTTCTCACTCCTACTAGTGAATCTAATGTAACAAACACCCATACAATGCGCACCACCCCGTGATGTTTTTCTCACTCCTACTAGTGAATGTAATGTAACAAACACCCATACAATGCGCACCACCCCGTGATGTTTTTCTCACTCCTACTAGTGAATCTAATGTAACACACACCCATACAATGCGCACCACCGCGTGATGATTTTCTCACTCCTACTAGTGAATCTAATGTAACAAACACCCATACAATGCGCACCACCCCGTGATGTTTTTCTCACTCCTACTAGTGAATGTAATGTAACACACACCCGTACAATGCGCACCACCCCGTGATGATTTTCTCACTCCTACTAGTGAATCTAATGTAACCAACACCCATACAATGCGCACCACCCCGTGATGTTTTTCTCACTCCTACTAGTGAATGTAATGTAACAAACACCCATACAATGCGCACCACCCCGTGATGTTTTTCTCATTCCTACTAGTGAATCTAATGTAACACACACCCATACAATGAGAACCACCCCGTGATGTTTTTCTCACTCCTACTAGTGAATCTAATGTAACACACACCCATACAATGCGCACCACCCCCTGATATTTTTCTCACTCCTACTAGTGAATGTAATGTAACACACACCCATACCAGACGCACCACTGCGTGATGATTTTCTCACTCCTATTAGTGAATCTAATGTAACAAACACCCATACAATGCGCACCACCCCGTGATGTTTTTCTCACTCCTACTAGTGAATGTAATGTAACACACACCCATACAATGCGCACCACCCCGTGATGATTTTCTCACTCCTACTAGTGAATCTAATGTAACAAACACCCATACAATGCGCACCACCCCGTGATGTTTTTCTCTCTCCTACTAGTGAATGTAATGTAACAAACACCCATACAATGCGCACCACCCCGTGATGTTTTTCTCACTCCTACTAGTGAATGTAATGTAACACACACCCATACAATGCGCACCACCCCGTGAATTTTTTCTCACTCCTACTAGTGAATCTAATGTAACACACACCCATACAATGCGCACCACCCCGTGATGTTTTTTTCACTGCTACTAGTGAATCTAATGTAACACACACCCATACAATAAGCACCACCCCGCGATGTTTTTCTCACTCCTACTAGTGAATGTAATGTAACACACACCCATACAATGCGCACCACCCCGTGATATTTTTCTCACTCCTACTAGTGAATGTAATGTAACACACACCCATACAATGCGCACCACCCCGTGATGTTTTTCTCACTCCTACTAGTGAATGTAATGTAACACACACCCATACAATGCGCACCACCCCGTGATGTTTTTCTCACTGCTACTAGTGAATGTAATGTAACACACACCCATACAAAGCGCACCACCCCGTGATGTTTTTCTCACTCCTACTAGTGAATGTAATGTAACACACACCCATACAATGCGCACCACCCCGTGATGTTTTTCTCACTCCTACTAGTGAATCTAATGTAACACACACCCATACAATGCGCACCACCCCGTGATGTTTTTCTCACTCCTACTAGTGAATGTAATGTAACACACACCCATACAATGCGCACCACCCCGTGATGTTTTTCTCACTCCTACTAGTGAATCTAATGTAACAAACACCCATACAATGCGCACCACCCCGTGATGTTTTTCTCACTCCTACTAGTGAATGTAATGTAACAAACACCCATACAATGCGCACCACCCCGTGATGTTTTTCTCACTCCTACTAGTGAATGTAATGTAACAAACACCCATACAATGCGCACCACCCCGTGATGTTTTTCTCACTCCTACTAGTGAATCTAATGTAACACACACCCATACAATGCGCACCACCCCGTGATGTTTTTCTCACTCCTACTAGTGAATCTAATGTAACACACACCCATACAATGCGCACCACCCCCTGATGTTTTTCTCCCTCCTACTAGTGAATGTAATGTAACACACACCCATACAATGCGCACCACCCCGTGATGTTTTTCTCACTCCTACTAGTGAATGTAATGTAACACACACCCATACAATGCGCACCACCCCGTGATGTTTTTCTCACTCCTACTAGTGAATCTAATGTAACACACACCCATACAATGCGCACCACCCCGTGATGTTTTTCTCACTGCTACTAGTGAATCTAATGTAACACACACCCATACAATGCGCACCACCCCGTGATGTTTTTCTCACTCCTACTAGTGAATGTAATGTAACACACACCCATACAATGCGCACCACCCCATGATGTTTTTCTCACTCCTACTAGTGAATGTAATGTAACACACACCCATACAAAGCGCACCACCCCGTGATGTTTTTCTCACTCCTACTAGTGAATGTAATGTAACACACACCCATACAATGCGCACCACCCCGTGATGTTTTTCTCACTCCTACTAGTGAATGTAATGTAACACACACCCATACAATGCGCACCACCCCGTGATGTTTTTCTCACTCCTACTAGTGAATGTAATGTAACACACACCCATACAATGCGCACCACCCTGTGATGTTTTTCTCACTCCTACTAGTGAATCTAATGTAACACACACCCATACAATGCGCACCACCCCGTGATGTTTTTTTCACTGCTACTAGTGAATCTAACGTAACACACACCCATACAATAAGCACCACCCCGTAATGTTTTTCTCACTCCTACTAGTGAATGTAATGTTACACACACCCATACCATGCGCACCACCCCGTGATATTTTTCTCACTCCTACTAGTGAATGTAATGTAACACACACCCATACAATGCGCACCACCCCGTGATGTTTTTCTCACTCCTACTAGTGAATGTAATGTAACACACACCCATACAATGCGCACCACCCCGTGATGTTTTTCTCACTGCTACTAGTGAATGTAATGTAACACACACCCATACAAAGCGCACCACCCCGTGATGTTTTTCTCACTCCTACTAGTGAATGTAATGTAACACACACCCATACAATGCGCACCACCCCGTGATGTTTTTCTCACTCCTACTAGTGAATCTAATGTAACACACACCCATACAATGCGCACCACCCCGTGATGTTTTTCTCACTCCTACTAGTGAATGTAATGTAACACACACCCATACAATGCGCACCACCCCGTGATGTTTTTCTCACTCCTACTAGTGAATGTAATGTAACACACACCCATACAATGCGCACCACCCCGTGATGTTTTTCTCACTCCTACTAGTGAATCTAATGTAACACATACCCATACAATGCCCACCACCCCGTGATGTTTTTTTCACTGCTACTAGTGAATCTAATGTAACACACACCCATACAATAAGCACCACCCCGTGATGTTTTTCTCACTCCTACTAGTGAATGTAATGTAACACACACCCATACAATGCGCACCACCCCGTGATATTTTTCTCACTCCTACTAGTGAATGTAATGTAACACACACCCATACAATGCGCACCACCCCGTGATGTTTTTCTCACTCCTACTAGTGAATGTAATGTAACACACACCCATACAATGCGCACCACCCCGTGATGTTTTTCTCACTGCTACTAGTGAATGTAATGTAACACACACCCATACAAAGCGCACCACCCCGTGATGTTTTTCTCACTCCTACTAGTGAATGTAATGTAACACACACCCATACAATGCGCACCACCCCGTGATGTTTTTCTGACTCCTACTAGTGAATCTAATGTAACACACACCCATACAATGCGCACCACCCCGTGATGTTTTTCTCACTCCTAATAGTGAATGTAATGTAACACACACCCATACAATGCGCACCACCCCGTGATGTTTTTCTCACTCCTACTAGTGAATGTAATGTAACACACACCCATACCATGCGCAACACCCCCTGATGTTTTTCTCACTCCTACTAGTGAATGTAATGTAACACACACCCATACCATGCGCACAACTGCGTGATGATTTTCTCACTCCTACTAGTGAATCTAATGTAACAAACACCCATACAATGCGCACAACCCCGTGATGTTTTTCTCACTCCTGCTAGTGAATGTAATGTAACACACACCCATACAATGCGCACCACCCCGCGATGATTTTCTCACTCCTACTAGTGAATCTAATGTAACAAACACCCATACAATGCACACCACCCCGTGATGTTTTCTCACTCCTACTAGTGAATGTAATGTAACAAACACCCATACAATGCGCACCACCCCGTGATGTTTTTCTCACTCCTACTAGTGAATCTAATGTAACACACACCCATACAATGCGCACCACCCCGTGATGTTTTTCTCACTCCTACTAGTGAATCTAATGTAACACACACCCATACAATGTGCACCACCCCCTGATGTTTTTCTCACTCCTACTAGTGAATCTAATGTAACACACACCCATACAATGCGCACCACCCCGTGATGTTTTTCTCACTCCTACTAGTGAATGTAATGTAACACACACCCATACAATGCGCACCACCCCGTGATGTTTTTCTCACTCCTACTAGTGAATCTAATGTAACACACACCCATACAATGCGCACCACCCTGTGATGTTTTTCTCACTGCTACTAGTGAATCTAATGTAACACACACCCATACAATGCGCACCACCCCGTGATGTTTTTCTCACTCCTACTAGTGAATGTAATGTAACACACACCCATACAATGCGCACCACCCCATGATGTTTTTCTCACTCCTACTAGTGAATGTAATGTAACACACACCCATACAAAGCGCACCACCCCCTGATGTTTTTCTCACTCCTACTAGTGAATGTAATGTAACACACACCCATACAATGCGCACCACCCCGTGATGTTTTTCTCACTCCTACTAGTGAATGTAATGTAACACACACCCATACAATGCGCACCACCCCGTGATGTTTTTCTCACTCCTACTAGTGAATGTAATGTAACACACACCCATACAATGCGCACCACCCTGTGATGTTTTTCTCACTCCTACTAGTGAATCTAATGTAACACACACCCATACAATGCGCACCACCCCGTGATGTTTTTTTCACTGCTACTAGTGAATCTAATGTAACACACACCCATACAATAAGCACCACCCCGTGATGTTTTTCTCACTCCTACTAGTGAATGTAATGTAACACACACCCATACAATGCGCACCACCCCGTGATATTTTTCTCACTCCTACTAGTGAATGTAATGTAACACACACCCATACAATGCGCACCACCCCGTGATGTTTTTCTCACTCCTACTAGTGAATGTAATGTAACACACACCCATACAATGCGCACCTCCCCGTGATGTTTTTCTCACTGCTACTAGTGAATGTAATGTAACACACACCCATACAAAGCGCACCACCCCGTGATGTTTTTCTCACTCCTACTAGTGAATGTAATGTAACACACACCCATACAATGCGCACCACCCCGTGATGTTTTTCTCACTCCTACTAGTGAATCTAATGTAACACACACCCATACAATGCGCACCACCCCGTGATGTTTTTCTCACTCCTACTAGTGAATGTAATGTAACACACACCCATACAATGCGCACCACCCCGTGATGTTTTTCTCACTCCTACTAGTGAATGTAATGTAACACACACCCATACAATGCGCACCACCCCGTGATGTTTTTCTCACTCCTACTAGTGAATGTAATGTAACACACACCCATACAATGCGCACCACCCCGTGATGTTTTTCTCACTCCTACTAGTGAATGTAATGTAACACACACCCATACAATGCGCACCACCCCGTGATGTTTTTCTCACTCCTACTAGTGAATCTAATGTAACACATACCCATACAATGCGCACCACCCCGTGATGTTTTTTTCACTGCTACTAGTGAATCTAATGTAACACACACCCATACAATAAGCACCACCCCGTGATGTTTTTCTCACTCCTACTAGTGAATGTAATGTAACACACACCCATACAATGCGCACCACCCCGTGATATTTTTCTCACTCCTACTAGTGAATGTAATGAAACACACACCCATACAATGCGCACCACCCCGTGATGTTTTTCTCACTCCTACTAGTGAATGTAATGTAACACACACCCATACAATGCGCACCACCCCATGATGTTTTTCTCACTGCTACTAGTGAATGTAATGTAACACACACCCATACAAAGCGCACCACCCTGTGATGTTTTTCTCACTCCTACTAGTGAATGTAATGTAACACACACCCATACAATGCGCACCACCCCGTGATGTTTTTCTCACTCCTACTAGTGAATCTAATGTAACACACACCCATACAATGCGCACCACCCCGTGATGTTTTTCTCACTCCTAATAGTGAATGTAATGTAACACACACCCATACAATGCGCACCACCCCGTGATGTTTTTCTCACTCCTACTAGTGAATGTAATGTAACACACACCCATACCATGCGCAACACCCCCTGATGTTTTTCTCACTCCTACTAGTGAATGTAATGTAACACACACCCATACCATGCGCACAACTGCGTGATGATTTTCTCACTCCTACTAGTGAATCTAATGTAACAAACACCCATACAATGCGCACAACCCCGTGATGTTTTTCTCACTCCTGCTAGTGAATGTAATGTAACACACACCCATACAATGCGCACCACCCCGCGATGATTTTCTCACTCCTACTAGTGAATATAATGTAACAAACACCCATACAATGCGCACCACCCCGTGATGTTTTTCTCACTCCTACTAGTGAATGTAATGTAACAAACACCCATACAATCCGCACCACCCCGTGATGTTTTTCTCACTCCTACTAGTGAATCTAATGTAACACACACCCATACAATGCGCACCACCCCGTGATGTTTTTCTCACTCCTACTAGTGAATCTAATGTAACACACACCCATACAATGTGCACCACCCCCTGATGTTTTTCTCACTCCTACTAGTGAATGTAATGTAACACACACCCATACAATGCGCACCACCCCGTGATGTTTTTCTCACTCCTACTAGTGAATGTAATGTAACACACACCCATACAATGCGCACCACCCCGTGATGTTTTTCTCACTCCTACTAGTGAATCTAATGTAACACACACCCATACAATGCGCACCACCCCGTGATGTTTTTCTCACTGCTACTAGTGAATCTAATGTAACACACACCCATACAATGCGCACCACCCCGTGATGTTTTTCTCACTCCTACTAGTGAATGTAATGTAACACACACACATACAATGCGCACCACCCCATGATGTTTTTCTCACTCCTACTAGTGAATGTAATGTAACACACACCCATACAAAGCGCACCACCCCGTGATGTTTTTCTCACTCCTACTAGTGAATGTAATGTAACACACACCCATACAATGCGCACCACCCCGTGATGTTTTTCTCACTCCTACTTGTGAATGTAATGTAACACACACCCATACAATGCGCACCACCCCGTGATGTTTTTCTCACTCCTACTAGTGAATGTAATGTAACACACACCCATACAATGCGCACCACCCCGTGATGTTTTTCTCACTCCTACTAGTGAATCTAATGTAACACACACCCATACAATGCGCACCACCCCGTGATGTTTTTTTCACTGCTACTAGTGAATCTAATGTAACACACACCCATACAATAAGCACCACCCCGTGATGTTTTTCTCACTCCTACTAGTGAATGTAATGTAACACACACCCATACAATGCGCACCACCCCGTGATATTTTTCTCACTCCTACTAGTGAATGTAATGTAACACACACCCATACAATGCGCACCACCCCGTGATGTTTTTCTCACTCCTACTAGTGAATGTAATGTAACACACACCCATACAATGCGCACCACCCCGTGATGTTTTTCTCACTGCTACTAGTGAATGTAATGTAACACACACCCATACAAAGCGCACCACCCCGTGATGTTTTTCTCACTCCTACTAGTGAATTTAATGTAACACACACCCATACAATGCGCACCACCCCGTGATGTTTTTCTCACTCCTACTAGTGAATCTAATGTAACACACACCCATACAATGCGCACCACCCCGTGATGTTTTTCTCACTCCTAATAGTGAATGTAATGTAACACACACCCATACAATGCGCACCACCCCGTGATGTTTTTCTCACTCCTACTAGTGAATGTAATGTAACACACACCCATACCATGCGCAACACCCCCTGATGTTTTTCTCACTCCTACTAGTGAATGTAATGTAACACACACCCATACCATGCGCACAACTGCGTGATGATTTTCTCACTCCTACTAGTGAATCTAATGTAACAAACACCCATACAATGCGCACCACCCCGTGATGTTTTTCTCACTCCTGCTAGTGAATGTAATGTAACACACACCCATACAATGCGCACCACCCCGCGATGATTTTCTCACTCCTACTAGTGAATCTAATGTAACAAACACCCATACAATGCGCACCACCCCGTGATGTTTTTCTCACTCCTACTAGTGAATGTAATGTAACAAACACCCATACAATGCGCACCACCCCGTGATGTTTTTCTCACTCCTACTAGTGAATCTAATGTAACACACACCCATACAATGCGCACCACCCCGTGATGTTTTTCTCACTCCTACAAGTGAATCTAATGTAACACACACCCATACAATGCGCACCACCCCCTGATGTTTTTCTCACTCCTACTAGTGAATGTAATGTAACACACACCCATACCATGCGCACCACCCCGTGATGTTTTTCTCACTCCTGCTAGTGAATGTAATGTAACACACACCCATACAATGCGCACCACCCCGCGATGATTTTCTCACTCCTACTAGTGAATCTAATGTAACAAACACCCATACAATGCGCACCACCCCGTGATGTTTTTCTCACTCCTACTAGTGAATGTAATGTAACAAACACCCATACAATGCGCACCACCCCGTGATGTTTTTCTCACTCCTACTAGTGAATCTAATGTAACACACACCCATACAATGCGCACCACCCCGTGATGTTTTTCTCACTCCTACTAGTGAATCTAATGTAACACACACCCATACAATGCGCACCACCCCCTGATGTTTTTCTCACTCCTACTAGTGAATGTAATGTAACACACACCCATACCATGCGCACCACCCAGTGATGATTTTCTCACTCCTACTAGTGAATCTAATGTAACACACACCCATACAATGCGCACCACCCCGTGATGTTTTTCTCACTCCTACTAGAGAATGTAATGTAACACACACCCATACAATGCGCACCACCCCGTGATATTTTTCTCACTCCTACTAGTGAATCTAATGTAACACACACCCATACAATGCGCACCACCCCGTGATGTTTTTCTCACTGCTACTAGTGAATCTAATGTAACACACCCATACAATGCGCACCACCCCGTGATGTTTTTCTCACTCCTACTAGTGAATGTAATGTAACACACACCCATACAATGCGCACCACCCCGTGATGATTTTCTCACTCCTACTAGTGAATCTAATGTAACAAACACCCATACCATGCACACCACCCCGTGATGTTTTTCTCACTCCTACTAGTGAATGTAATGTAACACACACCCATACAATGCGCACCACCCCGTGATGTTTTTCTCACTCCTACTAGAGAATGTAATGTAACACACACCCATACAATGCGCACCACCCCGTGATATTTTTCTCACTCCTACTAGTGAATCTAATGTAACACACACCCATACAATGCGCACCACCCCGTGATGTTTTTCTCACTGCTACTAGTGAATCTAATGTAACACACCCATACAATGCGCACCACCCCGTGATGTTTTTCTCACTCCTACTAGTGAATGTAATGTAACACACACCCATACAATGCGCACCACCCCTTGATGTTTTTCTCACTCCTACTAGTGAATGTAATGTAACACACACCCATACAATGCGCACCACCCCGTGATGTTTTTCTCACTCCTACTAGTGAATCTAATGTAACACACACCCATACAATGCGCACCACCCCGTGATGTTTTTCTCACTCCTACTAGTGAATGTAATGTAACACACACCCATACAATGCGCACCACCCCGTGATGTTTTTCTCACTCCTACTAGTGAATGTAATGTAACACACACCCATACAATGCGCACCACCCCGTGATGTTTTTCTCACTCCTACTAGTGAATGTAATGTAACACACACCCATACAATGCGCACCACCCCGTGATGTTTTTCTCACTCCTACTAGTGAATGTAATGTAACACACACCCATACAATGCGCACCACCCCGTGATGTTTTTCTCACTGCTACTAGTGAATGTAATGTAACACACACCCATACAAAGCGCACCACCCCGTGATGTTTTTCTCACTCCTACTAGTGAATGTAATGTAACACACACCCATACAATGCGCACCACCCCGTGATGTTTTTCTCACTCCTACTAGTGAATCTAATGTAACACACACCCATACAATGCGCACCACCCCGTGATGTTTTTCTCACTCCTAATAGTGAATGTAATGTAACACACACCCATACAATGCGCACCACCCCGTAATGTTTTTCTCACTGCTACTAGTGAATGTAATGTAACACACACCCATACAAAGCGCACCACCCCGTGATGTTTTTCTCACTCCTACTAGTGAATGTAATGTAACACACACCCATACAATGCGCACCACCCCGTGATGTTTTTCTCACTCCTACTAGTGAATCTAATGTAACACACACCCATACAATGCGCACCACCCCGTGATGTTTTTCTCACTCCTAATAGTGAATGTAATGTAACACACACCCATACAATGCGCACCACCCCGTGATGTTTTTCTCACTCCTACTAGTGAATGTAATGTAACACACACCCATACCATGCGCACAACTGCGTGATGATTTTCTCACTCCTACTAGTGAATCTAATGTAACAAACACCCATACAATGCGCACCACCCCGTGATTTTTTTCTCACTCCTGCTAGTGAATGTAATGTAACACACACCCATACAATGCGCACCACCCCGCGATGATTTTCTCACTCCTACTAGTGAATCTAATGTAACAAACACCCATACAATGCGCACCACCCCGTGATGTTTTTCTCACTCCTACTAGTGAATGTAATGTAACAAACACCCATACAATGCGCACCACCCCGTGATGTTTTTCTCACTCCTACTAGTGAATCTAATGTAACACACACCCATACAATGCGCACCACCCCGTGATGTTTTTCTCACTCCTACTAGTGAATCTAATGTAACACACACCCATACAATGCGCACCACCCCCTGATGTTTTTCTCACTCCTACTAGTGAATGTAATGTAACACACACCCATACCATGCGCACCACCCAGTGATGATTTTCTCACTCCTACTAGTGAATCTAATGTAACAAACACCCATACCATGCACACCACCCCGTGATGTTTTTCTCACTCCTACTAGTGAATATAATGTAACACACACCCATACAATGCGCACCACCCCGTGATGTTTTTCTCACTCCTACTAGAGAATGTAATGTAACACACACCCATACAATGCGCACCACCCCGTGATGTTTTTCTCACTCCTACTAGTGAATCTAATGTAACACACACCCATACAAAGCGCACCACCCCGTGATGTTTTTCTCACTCCTACTAGTGAATGTAATGTAACACACACCCATACAATGCGCACCACCCCGTGATGTTTTTCTCACTCCTACTAGTGAATCTAATGTAACACACACCCATACAATGCGCACCACCCCGTGATGTTTTTCTCACTCCTACTAGTGAATGTAATGTAACACACACCCATACAATGCGCACCACCCCGTGATATTTTTCTCACTCCTACTAGTGAATGTAATGTAACACACACCCATACAATGCGCACCACCCCGTGATGTTTTTCTCACTCCTACTAGTGAATGTAATGTAACACACACCCATACAATGCGCACCACCCCGTGATGTTTTTCTCACTGCTACTAGTGAATGTAATGTAACACACACCCATACAAAGCGCACCACCCCGTGATGTTTTTCTCACTCCTACTAGTGAATGTAATGTAACACACACCCATACAATGCGCACCACCCCGTGATGTTTTTCTCACTCCTACTAGTGAATGTAATGTAACACACACCCATACAATGCGCACCACCCCGTGATGTTTTTCTCACTCCTACTAGTGAATGTAATGTAACACACACCCATACAATGCGCACCACCCCGTGATGTTTTTCTCACTCCTACTAGTGAATGTAATGTAACACACACCCATACCATGCGCAACACCCCCTGATGTTTTTCTCACTCCTACTAGTGAATGTAATGTAACACACACCCATACCATGCGCACAACTGCGTGATGATTTTCTCACTCCTACTAGTGAATCTAATGTAACAAACACCCATACAATGCGCACCACCCCGTGATGTTTTTCTCACTCCTGCTAGTGAATGTAATGTAACACACACCCATACAATGCGCACCACCCCGCGATGATTTTCTCACTCCTACTAGTGAATCTAATGTAACAAACACCCATACAATGCGCACCACCCCGTGATGTTTTTCTCACTCCTACTAGTGAATGTAATGTAACAAACACCCATACAATGCGCACCACCCCGTGATGTTTTTCTCACTCCTACTAGTGAATCTAATGTAACACACACCCATACAATGCGCACCACCCCGTGATGTTTTTCTCACTCCTACTAGTGAATCTAATGTAACACACACCCATACAATGCGCACCACCCCCTGATGTTTTTCTCACTCCTACTAGTGAATGTAATGTAACACACACCCATATCATGCGCACCACCCAGTGATGATTTTCTCACTCCTACTAGTGAATCTAATGTAACAAACACCCATACCATGCGCACCACCCCGTGATGTTTTTCTCACTCCTACTAGTGAATGTAATGTAACACACACCCATACAATGCGCACCACCCCGTGATGTTTTTCTCACTCCTACTAGAGAATGTAATGTAACACACACCCATACAATGCGCACCACCCCGTGATTTTTTTTCTCACTCCTACTAGTGAATCTAATGTAACACACACCCATACAATGCGCACCACCCCGTGATGTTTTTCTCACTGCTACTAGTGAATCTAATGTAACACACCCATACAATGCGCACCACCCCGTGATGTTTTTCTCACTCCTACTAGTGAATGTAATGTAACACACACCCATACAATGCGCACCACCCCTTGATGTTTTTCTCACTCCTACTAGTGAATGTAATGTAACACACACCCATACAATGCGCACCACCTCGTGATGTTTTTCTCACTGCTACTAGTGAATGTAATGTAACACACACCCATACAATGCGCACCACCCCGTGATGTTTTTCTCACTCCTACTAGTGAATATAATGTAACACACACCCATACAATGCGCACCACCCCGTGATGTTTTTCTCACTCCTACTAGTGAATCTAATGTAACACACACCCATACGATGAGAACCACCCCGTGATGTTTTTCTCACTCCTACTAGTGAATCTAATGTAACACACACCCATACAATGCGCACCACCCCCTGATATTTTTCTCACTCCTACTAGTGAATGTAATGTAACACACACCCATACCAGGCGCACCACTGCGTGATGATTTTCTCACTCCTATTAGTGAATCTAATGTAACAAACACCCATACAATGCGCACCACCCCGTGATGTTTTTCTCACTCCTACTAGTGAATGTAATGTAACACACACCCATACAATGCGCACCACCCCGTGATGATTTTCTCACTCCTACTAGTGAATCTAATGTAACAAACACCCATACAATGCGCACCACCCCGTGATGTTTTTCTCTCTCCTACTAGTGAATGTAATGTAACAAACACCCATACAATGCGCACCACCCCGTGATGTTTTTCTCACTCCTACTAGTGAATGTAATGTAACACACACCCATACAATGCGCACCACCCCGTGAATTTTTTCTCACTCCTACTAGTGAATCTAATGTAACACACACCCATACCATGCGCACCACCCCCTGATGTTTTTTTCACTCCTACTAGTGAATGTAATGTAACACACACCCATACCATGCGCACCACCCCGTGATGATTTTCTCACTCCTACTAGTGAATCTAATGTAACAAACACCCATACCATGCGCACCACCCCGTGATGTTTTTCTCACTCCTACTAGTGAATGTAATGTAACACACACCCATACAATGCGCACCACCCCGTGATGTTTTTCTCACTCCTACTAGTGAATCTAATGTAACACACACCCATACAATGCGCACCACCCCGTGATGTTTTTCTCACTGCTACTAGTGAATGTAATGTAACACACACCCATACAATGCGCACCACCCCGTGATGTTTTTCTCACTCCTACTAGTGAATGTAATGTAACACACACCCATACAATGCGCACCACCCCGTGATGTTTTTCTCACTCCTACTAGTGAATGTAATGTAACACACACCCATACAATGCGCACCACCCCGTGATGTTTTTCTCACTCCTACTAGTGAATGTAATGTAACACACACCCATACAATGCGCACCACCCCGTGATGTTTTTCTCACTCCTACTAGTGAATCTAAGGTAACACACACCCATACAATGCGCACCACCCCGTGATGTTTTTCTCACTCCTACTAGTGAATCTAAGGTAACACACACCCATACAATGCGCACCACCCCGTGATGTTTTTCTCACTCCTACTAGTGAATCTAATGTAACACACACCCATACAATGCGCACCACCCCGTGATGTTTTTCTCACTGCTACTAGTGAATGTAATGTAACACACACCCATACAATGCGCACCACCCCGTGATGTTTTTCTCACTCCTACTAGTGAATGTAATGTAACACACACCGATACAATGCGCACCATCCCGTGATGTTTTTCTCACTGCTAGTAGTGAATGTAATGTAACACACACCCGTACAATGCGCACCACCCCGTGATGTTTTTCTCACTCCTACTAGTGAATATAATGTAACACACACCCATACAATGCGCACCACCCCGTGATGTTTTTCTCACTCCTACTAGTGAATGTAATGTAACACACACCCATACCATGCGCACCACCCCGTGATGATTTTCTCACTCCTACTAGTGAATCTAATGTAACAAACACCCATACCATGCGCACCACCCCGTGATGTTTTTCTCACTCCTACTAGTGAATGTAATGTAACACACACCCATACAATGCGCACCACCCCGTGATGTTTTTCTCACTCCTACTAGTGAATCTAATGTAACACACACCCATACAATGCGCACCACCCCGTGATGTTTTTCTCACTGCTACTAGTGAATGTAATGTAACACACACCCATACAATGCGCACCACCCCGTGATGTTTTTCTCACTCCTACTAGTGAATGTAATGTAACACACACCCATACAATGCGCACCACCCCGTGATGTTTTTCTCACTCCTACTAGTGAATGTAATGTAACACACACCCATACAATGCGCACCACCCCGTGATGTTTTTCTCACTCCTACTAGTGAATGTAATGTAACACACACCCATACAATGCGCACCACCCCGTGATGTTTTTCTCACTCCTACTAGTGAATCTAAGGTAACACACACCCATACAATGCGCACCACCCCGTGATGTTTTTCTCACTCCTACTAGTGAATCTAAGGTAACACACACCCATACAATGCGCACCACCCCGTGATGTTTTTCTCACTCCTACTAGTGAATCTAATGTAACACACACCCATACAATGCGCACCACCCCGTGAAGTTTTTCTCACTGCTACTAGTGAATGTAATGTAACACACACCCATACAATGCGCACCACCCCGTGATGTTGTTCTCACTCCTACTAGTGAATGTAATGTAACACACACCGATACAATGCGCACCACCCCGTGATGTTTTTCTCACTGCTAGTAGTGAATGTAATGTAACACACACCCGTACAATGCGCACCACCCCGTGATGTTTTTCTCACTCCTACTAGTGAATGTAATGTAACACACACCCATACAATGCGCACCACCCCGTGATGTTTTTCTCACTCCTACTAGTGAATGTAATGTAACACACACCCATACAATGCGCACCACCCCGTGATGTTTTTCTCACTCCTACTAGTGAATCTAATGTAACACACACCCATACAATGCGCACCACCCCGTGATGTTTTTCTCACTGCTACTAGTGAATCTAATGTAACACACACCCATACAATAAGCACCACCCCGTGATGTTTTTCTCACTCCTACTAGTGAATGTAATGTAACACACACCCATACAATGCGCACCACCCCGTGATGTTTTTCTCACTCCTACTAGTGAATGTAATGTAACACACACCCATACAATGCGCACCACCCCGTGATTTTTTTCTCACTCCTACTAGTGAATGTAATGTAACACACACCCATACAATGCGCACCACCCCGTGATGTTTTTCTCACTCCTACTAGTGAATGTAATGTAACACACACCCATACAATGCGCACAACCCCGTGATGTTTTTCTCACTGCTACTAGTGAATGTAATGTAACACACACCCATACAATGCGCACCACCCCGTGATGTTTTTCTCACTCCTACTAGTGAATGTAATGTAACACACACCCATACAATGCGCACCACCCCGTGATGTTTTTCTCACTCCTACTAGTGAATGTAATGTAACACACACCCATACAATGCGAACCACCCCGTGATGTTTTTCTCACTCCTATTAGTGAATGTAATGTAACACACACCCATACAATGCGCACCACCCCGTGATGTTTTTCTCACTCCTAATAGTGAATATAATGTAACACACACCCATACAATGCGCACCACCCCGTGATGTTTTTCTCACTCCTACTAGTGAATGTAGTGTAACACACACCCATACAATGCGCACCACCCCGTGATGTTTTTCTCACTGCTAGTAGTGAATGTAGTGTAACACACACCCATACAATGCGCACCACCCCGTGATGTTTTTCTCACTCCTACTAGTGAATGTAATGTAACACACACCCATACAATGCGCACCACCCCGTGAATTTTTTCTCACTCCTACTAGTGAATGTAGTGTAACACACACCCATACAATGCGCACCACCCCGTGATGTTTTTCTCACTGCTAGTAGTGAATGTAGTGTAACACACACCCATACAATGCGCACCACCACGTGATGTTTTTCTCACTCCTACTAGTGAATGTAGTGTAACACACACCCATACAATGCGCACCACCCCGTGATGTTTTTCTCACTCCTACTAGTGTATGTAATGTAACACACACACATACAATGCGCACCACCCCGTGATGTTTTTCTCACTCCTACTAGTGAATGTAATGTAACACACACCCATACAATGCGCACCACCCCGTGATGTTTTACTCACTCCTACTAGTGAATCTAATGTAACACACACCCATACAATGCGCACCACCCCGTGATGTTTTTCTCACTCCTACTAGAGAATGTAATGTAACACACACCCATACAATGCGCACCACCCCGTGATGTTTTTCTCACTCCTACTAGTGAATGTAATGTAACACACACCCATACAATGCGCACCACCCCGTGATGTTTTTCTCACTCCTATTAATGAATGTAATGTAACACACACCCATACAATGCGCAACACCCCGTGATGTTTTTCTCACTCCTAGTAGTGAATGTAATGTAACACACACCCATACAATGCGCACCACCCCGTGATGTTTTTCTCACTCCTACTAGTGAATGTAATGTAACACACACCCATACAATGCGCACCATCCCGTGATGTTTTTCTCACTCCTACTAGTGAATGTAATGTAACACACACCCATACAATGCGCACCACCCCGTGATGTTTTTCTCACTCCTACTAGTGAATCTAAGGTAACACACACCCATACAATGCGCACCACCCCGTGATGTTTTTCTCACTCCTACTAGTGAATCTAAGGTAACACACACCCATACAATGCGCACCACCCCGTGATGTTTTTCTCACTCCTACTAGTGAATCTAATGTAACACACACCCATACAATGCGCACCACCCCGTGATGTTTTTCTCACTGCTACTAGTGAATGTAATGTAACACACACCCATACAATGCGCACCACCCCGTGATGTTTTTCTCACTCCTACTAGTGAATGTAATGTAACACACACCGATACAATGCGCACCACCCCGTGATGTTTTTCTCACTGCTAGTAGTGAATGTAATGTAACACACACCCGTACAATGCGCACCACCCCGTGATGTTTTTTTCACTGCTAGTAGTGAATCTAATGTAACACACACCCATACAATGCGCACCACCCCGTGATGTTTTTCTCACTCCTACTAGTGAATGTAATGTAACACACACCCATACAATGCGCACCACACCGTGATGTTTTTCTCACTCCTACTAGTGAATCTAATGTAACACACACCCATACAATGCACACCACCCCGTGATGTTTTTCTCATTCCTACTAGTGAATGTAATGTAACACACACCCATACAATGCGCACCACCCCGTGATGTTTTTCTCACTCCTACTAGTGAATGTAATGTAACACACACCCATACAATGCGCACCACCCCGTGATGTTTTTTTCACTGCTACTAGTGAATCTAATGTAACACACACCCATACAATAAGCACCACCCCGTGATGTTTTTCTCACTCCTACTAGTGAATGTAATGTAACACACACCCATACAATGCGCACCACCCCGTGATATTTTTCTCACTCCTACTAGTGAATGTAATGTAACACACACCCATACAATGCGCACCACCCCGTGATGTTTTTCTCACTCCTACTAGTGAATGTAATGTAACACACACCCATACAATGCGCACCACCCCGTGATGTTTTTCTCACTGCTACTAGTGAATGTAATGTAACACACACCCATACAAAGCACACCACCCCGTGATGTTTTTCTCACTCCTACTAGTGAATGTAATGTAACACACACCCATACAATGCGCACCACCCCGTGATGTTTTTCTCACTCCTACTAGTGAATGTAATGTAACACACACCCATACAATACGCACCACCCCGTGATGTTTTTCTCACTCCTACTAGTGAATCTAATGTAACACACAACCATACAATGCGCACCACCCCGTGATGTTTTTCTCACTGCTACTAGTGAATCTAATGTAACACACCCATACAATGAGCACCACACCGTGATGTTTTTCTCACTCCTACTAGTGAATGTAATGTAACACACACCCATACAATGCGCACCACCCCTTGATGTTTTTCTCACTCCTACTAGTGAATGTAATGTAACACACACCCATACAATGCGCACCACCCCGTGATGATTTTCTCACTCCTACTAGTGAATCTAATGTAACAAACACCCATACAATGCGCACCACCCCGTGATGTTTTTCTCTCTCCTACTAGTGAATGTAATGTAACAAACACCCATACAATGCGCACCACCCCGTGATGTTTTTCTCACTCCTACTAGTGAATGTAATGTAACACACACCCATACAATGCGCACCACCCCGTGAATTTTTTCTCACTCCTACTAGTGAATCTAATGTAACACACACCCAAAACATGCGCACCACCCCCTGATGTTTTTTTCACTCCTACTAGTGAATGTAATGTAACACACACCCATACCATGCGCACCACCCCGTGATGATTTTCTCACTCCTACTAGTGAATCTAATGTAACAAACACCCATACCATGCGCACCACCCCGTGATGTTTTTCTCACTCCTACTAGTGAATGTAATGTAACACACACCCATACAATGCGCACCACCCCGTGATGTTTTTCTCACTCCTACTAGTGAATGTAATGTAACACACACCCATACAATGCGCACCACCCCGTGATGTTTTTCTCACTCCTTCTAGTGAATCTAATGTAACACACACCCATACAATGCGCACCACCCCGTGATGTTTTTCTCACTGCTACTAGTGAATGTAATGTAACACACACCCATACAATGCGCACCACCCCGTGATGTTTTTCTCACTCCTACTAGTGAATGTAATGTAACACACACCCATACAATGCGCACCACCCCGTGATGTTTTTCTCACTCCTACTAGTGAATGTAATGTAACACACACCCATACAATGCGCACCACCCGTGATGTTTTTCTCACTCCTACTAGTGAATGTAATGTAACACACACCCATACAATGCGCACCACCCCGTGATGTTTTTCTCACTCCTACTAGTGAATCTAAGGTAACACACACCCATACAATGCGCACCACCCCGTGATGTTTTTCTCACTCCTACTAGTGAATCTAAGGTAACACACACCCATACAATGCGCACCACCCCGTGATGTTTTTCTCACTCCTACTAGTGAATCTAATGTAACACACACCCATACAATGCGCACCACCCCGTGATGTTTTTCTCACTCCTACTAGTGAATGTAATGTAACACACACCCATACAATGCGCACCACCCCGTGATGTTTTTTTCACTGCTACTAGTGAATCTAATGTAACACACACCCATACAATGCGCACCACCCCGTGATGTTTTTCTCACTCCTACTAGTGAATCTAATGTAACACACACCCATACAATGCACACCACCCCGTGATGTTTTTCTCACTCCTACTAGTGAATGTAATGTAACACACACCCATGCAATGCGCACCACCCCGTGATGTTTTTCTCACTCCTACTAGTGAATGTAATGTAACACACACCCATACAATGCGCACCACCCCGTGATGTTTTTTTCACTGCTACTAGTGAATCTAATGTAACACACACCCATACAATGCGCACCACCCCCTGATGTTTTTCTCACTCCTACTAGTGAATGTAATGTAACACACACCCATACAATGCGCACCACCCCGTGATATTTTTCTCACTCCTACTAGTGAATGTAATGTAACACACACCCATACCATGCGCACCACCCCGTGATGATTTTCTCACTCCTACTAGTGAATCTAATGTAACAAACACCCATACCATGCGCACCACCCCGTGATGTTTTTCTCACTCCTACTAGTGAATGTAATGTAACACACACCCATACAATGCGCACCACCCCGTGATGTTTTTCTCACTCCTACTAGTGAATGTAATGTAACACACACCCATACAATGCGCACCACCCCGTGATGTTTTTCTCACTCCTACTAGTGAATCTAATGTAACACACACCCATACAATGCGCACCACCCCGTGATGTTTTTCTCACTGCTACTAGTGAATGTAATGTAACACACACCCATACAATATGCACCACCCCGTGATGTTTTTCTCACTCCTACTAGTGAATGTAATGTAACACACACCCATACAATGCGCACCACCCCGTGATGTTTTTCTCACTCCTACTAGTGAATGTAATGTAACACACACCCATACAATGCGCACCACCCCGTGATGTTTTTCTCACTCCTACTAGTGAATGTAATGTAACACACACCCATACAATGCGCACCACCCCGTGATGTTTTTCTCACTCCTACTAGTGAATCTAAGGTAACACACACCCATACAATGCGCACCACCCCGTGATGTTTTTCTCACTCCTACTAGTGAATCTAAGGTAACACACACCCATACAATGCGCACCACCCCGTGATGTTTTTCTCACTCCTACTAGTGAATCTAATGTAACACACACCCATACAATGCGCACCACCCCGTGATGTTTTTCTCACTGCTACTAGTGAATGTAATGTAACACACACCCACACAATGCGCACCACCCCGTGATGTTTTTCTCACTCCTACTAGTGAATGTAATGTAACACACACCGATACAATGCGCACCACCCCGTGATGTTTTTCTCACTGCTAGTAGTGAATGTAATGTAACACACACCCGTACAATGCGCACCACCCCGTGATGTTTTTCTCACTCCTACTAGTGAATGTAATGTAACACACACCCATACAATGCGCACCACCCCGTGATGTTTTTCTCACTCCTACTAGTGAATGTAATGTAACACACACCCATACAATGCGCACCACCCCGTGATGTTTTTCTCACTCCTACTAGTGAATCTAATGTAACACACACCCATACAATGCGCACCACCCCGTGATGTTTTTCTCACTGCTACTAGTGAATCTAATGTAACACACACCCATACAATAAGCACCACCCCGTGATGTTTTTCTCACTCCTACTAGTGAATGTAATGTAACACACACCCATACAATGCGCACCACCCCGTGATGTTTTTCTCACTCCTACTAGTGAATGTAATGTAACACACACCCATACAATGCGCACCACCCCGTGATTTTTTTCTCACTCCTACTAGTGAATGTAATGTAACACAAACCCATACAATGCGCACCACCCCGTGATGTTTTTCTCACTCCTACTAGTGAATGTAATGTAACACACACCCATACAATGCGCACAACCCCGTGATGTTTTTCTCACTGCTACTAGTGAATGTAATGTAACACACACCCATACAAAGCGCACCACCCAGTGATGTTTTTCTCACTGCTACTAGTGAATGTAATGTAACACACACCCATACAATGCGCACCACCCCGTGATGTTTTTCTCACTCCTACTAGTGAATGTAATGTAACACACACCCATACAATGCGCACCACCCCGTGATGTTTTTCTCACTCCTACTAGTGAATGTAATGTAACACACACCCATACAATGCGCACCACCCCGTGATGTTTTACTCACTCCTATTAGTGAATGTAATGTAACACACACCCATACAATGCGCACCACCCCGTGATGTTTTTCTCACTCCTACTAGTGAATATAATGTAACACACACCCATACAATGCGCACCACCCCGTGATGTTTTTCTCACTCCTACTAGTGAATGTAGTGTAACACACACCCATACAATGCGCACCACCCCGTGATGTTTTTCTCACTGCTAGTAGTGAATGTAGTGTAACACACACCCATACAATGCGCACCACCCCGTGATGTTTTTCTCACTCCTACTAGTGAATGTAATGTAACACACACCCATACAATGCGCACCACCCCGTGAATTTTTTCTCACTCCTACTAGTGAATGTAGTGTAACACACACCCATACAATGCGCACCACCCCGTGATGTTTTTTTCACTGCTAGTAGTGAATGTAGTGTAACACACACCCATACAATGCGCACCACCACGTGATGTTTTTCTCACTCCTACTAGTGAATGTAGTGTAACACACACCCATACAATGCGCACCACCCCGTGATGTTTTTCTCACTCCTACTAGTGTATGTAATGTAACACACACACATACAATGCGCACCACCCCGTGATGTTTTTCTCACTCCTACTAGTGAATGTAATGTAACACACACCCATACAATGCGCACCACCCCGTGATGTTTTACTCACTCCTACTAGTGAATCTAATGTAACACACACCCATACAATGCGCACCACCCCGTGATGTTTTTCTCACTCCTACTAGAGAATGTAATGTAACACACACCCATACAATGCGCACCACCCCGTGATGTTTTTCTCACTCCTACTAGTGAATGTAATGTAACACACACCCATACAATGCGCACCACCCCGTGATGTTTTTCTCACTCCTATTAATGAATGTAATGTAACACACACCCATACAATGCGCAACACCCCGTGATGTTTTTCTCACTCCTAGTAGTGAATGTAATGTAACACACACCCATACAATGCGCACCACCCCGTGATGTTTTTCTCACTCCTACTAGTGAATGTAATGTAACACACACCCATACAATGCGCACCATCCCGTGATGTTTTTCTCACTCCTACTAGTGAATGTAATGTAACACACACCCATACAATGCGCACCACCCCGTGATGTTTTCTCACTCCTACTAGTGAATGTAATGTAACACACACCCATACAATGCGCACCACCCCGTGATGTTTTTCTCACTCCTACTAGTGAATCTAATGTAACACACACCCATACAATGCACACCACCCCGTGATGTTTTTCTCACTCCTACTAGTGAATGTAATGTAACACACACCCATACAATGCGCACCACCCCGTGATGTTTTTCTCACTCCTACTAGTGAATGTAATGTAACACACACCCATACAATGCGCACCACCCCGTGATGTTTTTTCACTGCTACTAGTGAATCTAATGTAACACACACCCATACAATGCGCACCACCCCGTGATGTTTTTCTCACTCCTACTAGTGAATGTAATGTAACACACACCCATACAATGCGCACCACCCCGTGATGTTTTTCTCACTCCTACTAGTGAATCTAATGTAACACACACCCATACAATGCACACCACCCCGTGATGTTTTTCTCACTCCTACTAGTGAATGTAATGTAACACACACCCATACAATGCGCACCACCCCGTGATGTTTTTCTCACTCCTACTAGTGAATGTAATGTAACACACACCCATACAATGCGCACCACCCCGTGATGTTTTTTTCACTGCTACTAGTGAATCTAATGTAACACACACCCATACAATAAGCACCACCCCGTGATGTTTTTCTCACTCCTACTAGTGAATGTAATGTAACACACACCCATACAATGCGCACCACCCCGTGATATTTTTCTCACTCCTACTAGTGAATGTAATGTAACACACACCCATACAATGCGCACCACCCCGTGATGTTTTTCTCACTCCTACTAGTGAATGTAATTTAACACACACCCATACAATGCGCACCACCCCGTGATGTTTTTCTCACTGCTACTAGTGAATGTAATGTAACACACACCCATACAAAGCACACCACCCCGTGATGTTTTTCTCACTCCTACTAGTGAATGTAATGTAACACACACCCATACAATGCGCACCACCCCGTGATGTTTTTCTCACTCCTACTAGTGAATCTAATGTAACACACACCCATACAATGCGCACCACCCCGTGATGTTTTTCTCACTCCTAATAGTGAATGTAATGTAACACACACCCATACAATGCGCACCACCCCGTGATGTTTTTCTCACTCCTACTAGTGAATGTAATGTAACACACACCCATACCATGCGCAACACCCCCTGATGTTTTTCTCACTCCTACTAGTGAATGTAATGTAACACACACCCATACCATGCGCACAACTGCGTGATGATTTTCTCACTCCTACTAGTGAATCTAATGTAACAAACACCCATACAATGCGCACCACCCCGTGATGTTTTTCTCACTCCTGCTAGTGAATGTAATGTAACACACACCCATACAATGCGCACCACCCCGCGATGATTTTATCACTCCTACTAGTGAATCTAATGTAACAAACACCCATACAATGCGCACCACCCCGTGATGTTTTTCTCACTCCTACTAGTGAATGTAATGTAACAACACCCATACAATGCGCACCACCCCGTGATGTTTTTCTCACTCCTACTAGTGAATCTAATGTAACACACACCCATACAATGCGCACCACCCCGTGATGTTTTTCTCACTCCTACTAGTGAATCTAAAGTAACACACACCCATACAATGCGCACCACCCCCTGATGTTTTTCTCACTCCTACTAGTGAATGTAATGTAACACACACCCATACCATGCGCACCACCCAGTGATGATTTTCTCACTCCTACTAGTGAATCTAATGTAACACACACCCATACCATGCGCACCACCCCGTGATGTTTTTCTCACTCCTACTAGTGAATGTAATGTAACACACACCCATACAATGCGCACCACCCCGTGATGTTTTTCTCACTCCTACTAGTGAATGTAATGTAACACACACCCATACAATACGCACCACCCCGTGATGTTTTTCTCACTCCTACTAGTGAATCTAATGTAACACACACCCATACAATGCGCACCACCCCGTGATGTTTTTCTCACTGCTACTAGTGAATCTAATGTAACACACCCATACAATGAGCACCACCCCGTGATGTTTTTCTCACTCCTACTAGTGAATGTAATGTAACTCACACCCATACAATGCGCACCACCCCTTGATGTTTTTCTCACTCCTACTAGTGAATGTAATGTAACACACACCCATACAATGCGCACCACCCCGTGATGTTTTTCTCACTGCTACTATGAATGTAATGTAACACACACCCATACAATGCGCACCACCCCGTGATGTTTTTCTCACTCCTACTAGTGAATGTAATGTAACACACACCCATACAATGCACACCACCCCGTGATGTTTTTCTCACTCCTACTAGTGAATCTAATGTAACACACACCCATACAATGTGCACCACCCCGTGATGTTTTTCTCACTGCTACTAGTGAATGTAACGTAACACACCCATACAATGCGCACCACCCCGTGATGTTTTTCTCACTCCTACTAGTGAATATAATATAACACACACCAATACAATGCGCACCACGCCGTGATGTTTTCCTCACTCCTACTAGTGAATGTAATGTAACACACACCCATACAATGCGCACCACCCCGTGATGTTTTTCTCACTCCTACTAGTGAATGTAATGTAACACACACCCATAGAATGCGCACCACCCCGTGATGATTTTCTCACTCCTACTAGTGAATCTAATGTAACACACGCATACAATGCGCACCACCCCGTGATGTTTTTCTCACTCCTACTAGTGAATGTAATGTAACACACACCCATACAATGCGCACCACCGCGTGATGATTTTATCACTCCTACTAGTGAATCTAATGTAACAAACACCCATACAATGCGCACCACCCCGTGATGTTTTTCTCACTCCTACTAGTGAATGTAATGTAACACACACCCATACAATGCGCACCACCACGTGATGTTTTTCTCACTGCTAGTAGTGAATGTAATGTAACACACACCCGTACAATGCGCACCACCCCGTGATGTTTTTCTCACTCCTACTAGTGAATGTAATGTAACACACACCCGTACAATGCGCACCACCCCGTGATGTTTTTCTCACTCCTACTAGTGAATGTAATGTAACACACACCCATACAATGCGCACCACCCCGTAATGTTTTTCTCACTCCTACTAGTGAATGTAATGTAACACACACCCATACAATGCGCACCACCCCGTGATGTTTTTCTCACTCCTACTAGTGAATCTAATGTAACACACACCCATACAATGCGCACCACCCCGTGATGTTTTTCTCACTCCTAATAGTGAATGTAATGTAACACACACCCATACAATGCGCACCACCCCGTGATGTTTTTCTCACTCCTACTAGTGAATGTAATGTAACACACACCCATACCATGCGCAACACCCCCTGATGTTTTTCTCACTCCTACTAGTGAATGTAATGTAACACACACCCATACCATGCGCACAACTGCGTGATGATTTTCTCACTCCTACTAGTGAATCTAATGTAACAAACACCCATACAATGCGCACCACCCCGTGATGTTTTTCTCACTCCTGCTAGTGAATGTAATGTAACACACACCCATACAATGCGCACCACCCCGCGATGATTTTATCACTCCTACTAGTGAATCTAATGTAACAAACACCCATACAATGCGCACCACCCCGTGATGTTTTTCTCACTCCTACTAGTGAATGTAATGTAACAACACCCATACAATGCGCACCACCCCGTGATGTTTTTCTCACTCCTACTAGTGAATCTAATGTAACACACACCCATACAATGCGCACCACCCCGTGATGTTTTTCTCACTCCTACTAGTGAATCTAAAGTAACACACACCCATACAATGCGCACCACCCCCTGATGTTTTTCTCACTCCTACTAGTGAATGTAATGTAACACACACCCATACCATGCGCACCACCCAGTGATGATTTTCTCACTCCTACTAGTGAATCTAATGTAACACACACCCATACCATGCGCACCACCCCGTGATGTTTTTCTCACTCCTACTAGTGAATGTAATGTAACACACACCCATACAATGCGCACCACCCCGTGATGTTTTTCTCACTCCTACTAGTGAATGTAATGTAACACACACCCATACAATACGCACCACCCCGTGATGTTTTTCTCACTCCTACTAGTGAATCTAATGTAACACACACCCATACAATGCGCACCACCCCGTGATGTTTTTCTCACTGCTACTAGTGAATCTAATGTAACACACCCATACAATGAGCACCACCCCGTGATGTTTTTCTCACTCCTACTAGTGAATGTAATGTAACACACACCCATACAATGCGCACCACCCCTTGATGTTTTTCTCACTCCTACTAGTGAATGTAATGTAACACACACCCATACAATGCGCACCACCCCGTGATGTTTTTCTCACTGCTACTATGAATGTAATGTAACACACACCCATACAATGCGCACCACCCCGTGATGTTTTTCTCACTCCTACTAGTGAATGTAATGTAACACACACCCATACAATGCACACCACCCCGTGATGTTTTTCTCACTCCTACTAGTGAATCTAATGTAACACACACCCATACAATGTGCACCACCCCGTGATGTTTTTCTCACTGCTACTAGTGAATGTAACGTAACACACCCATACAATGCGCACCACCCCGTGATGTTTTTCTCACTCCTACTAGTGAATATAATATAACACACACCAATACAATGCGCACCACGCCGTGATGTTTTCCTCACTCCTACTAGTGAATGTAATGTAACACACACCCATACAATGCGCACCACCCCGTGATGTTTTTCTCACTCCTACTAGTGAATGTAATGTAACACACACCCATAGAATGCGCACCACCCCGTGATGATTTTCTCACTCCTACTAGTGAATCTAATGTAACACACGCATACAATGCGCACCACCCCGTGATGTTTTTCTCACTCCTACTAGTGAATGTAATGTAACACACACCCATACAATGCGCACCACCGCGTGATGATTTTATCACTCCTACTAGTGAATCTAATGTAACACACACCCATACAATGCGCACCACCCCGTGATGTTTTTCTCACTCCTACTAGTGAATGTAATATAACACACACCCATACAATACGCACCACCCCGTGATGTTTTTCTCACTCCTACTAGTGAATGTAATGTAACACACACCCATACAATGCGCACCACCCCGTGATGATTTTCTCACTCCTACTAGTGAATCTAATGTAACACACGCATACAATGCGCACCACCCCGTGATGTTTTTCTCACTCCTACTAGTGAATGTAATGTAACACACACCCATACGATGCGCACCACCGCGTGATGATTTTCTCACTCCTACTAGTGAATCTAATGTAACAAACACCCATACAATTCGCACCACCCTGTGATGTTTTTCTCACTCCTACTAGTGAATGTAATGTAACACACACCCATACAATGCGCACCACCCCGTGATGATTTTCTCACTCCTAATAGTGAATCTAATGTAACAAACACCCATACAATGCGCACCACCCCGTGATGTTTTTCTCACTCCTACTAGTGAATCTAATGTAACACACACCCATACGATGAGAACCACCCCGTGATGTTTTTCTCACTCCTACTAGTGAATCTAATGTAACACACACCCATACAATGCGCACCACCCCCTGATGTTTTTCTCACTCCTACTAGTGAATGTAATGTAGCACACACCCATACCATGCGCACCACTGCGTGATGATTTTGTCACTCCTACTAGTGAATCTAATGTAACAAACACCTATACAATGCGCACCACCCCGTGATGTTTTTCTCACTCCTACTAGTGAATGTAATGTAACACACACCCATACAATGCGCACCACCCCGTGATGATTTTCTCACTCCTACTAGTGAATCTAATGTAACAAACACCCATACAATGCGCACCACCCCGTGATGTTTTTCTCACTCCTACTAGTGAATGTAATGTAACAAACACCCATACAATGCGCACCACCCCGTGATGTTTTTCTCACTCCTACTAGTGAATGTAATGTAACACACACCCATACAATGCGCACCACCCCTGAATTTTTTCTCACTCCTACTAGTGAATCTAATGTAACACACACCCATACAATGCGCACCACCCCCTGATGTTTTTCTCACTCCTACTAGTGAATGTAATGTAACACACACCCATACAATGCGCACCACCCCGTGATGATTTTCTCACTCCTACTAGTGAATCTAATGTAACAAACACCCATACAATGCGCACCACCCCGTGATGTTTTTCTCACTCCTACTAGTGAATGTAATGTAACAAACACCCATACAATGCGCACCACCCCGTGATGTTTTTCTCACTCCTACTAGTGAATGTAATGTAACACACACCCATACAATGCGCACCACCCCATGAATTTTTTCTCACTCCTACTAGTGAATCTAATGTAACACACACCCATACAATGCGCACCACCCCCTGATGTTTTTCTCACTCCTACTAGTGAATGTAATGTAACACACACCCATACCATGCGCACCACCCCGTGATGATTTTCTCACTCCTACTAGTGAATCTAATGTAACAAACACCCATACAATGCGCACCACCCCGTGATGTTTTTCTCACTCCTACTAGTGAATGTAATGTAACACACACCCATACAATGCGCACCACCCCGTGATGATTTTCTCACTCCTACTAGTGAATCTAATGTAACAAACACCCATACAATGCGCACCACCCCGTGATGTTTTTCTCTCTCCTACTAGTGAATGTAATGTAACAAACACCCATACAATGCGCACCACCCCGTGATGTTTTTCTCACTCCTACTAGTGAATCTAAGGTAACACACACCCATACAATGCGCACCACCCCGTGATGTTTTTCTCACTCCTACTAGTGAATCTAATGTAACACACACCCATACAATGCGCACCACCCCGTGATGTTTTTCTCACTGCTACTAGTGAATGTAATATAACAAACACCCATACAATGCGCACCACCCCGTGATGTTTTTCTCACTCCTACTAGTGAATCTAAGGTAACACACACCCATACAATGCGCACCACCCCGTGATGTTTTTCTCACTCCTACTAGTGAATCTAATGTAACACACACCCATACAATGCGCACCACCCCGTGATGTTTTTCTCACTGCTACTAGTGAATGTAATGTAACACACACCCATACAATGCGCACCACCCCGTGATGTTTTTCTCACTCCTACTAGTGAATGTAATGTAACACACACCCATACAATGCGCACCACCACGTGATGTTTTTCTCACTGCTAGTAGTGAATGTAATGTAACACACACCCGTACAATGCGCACCACCCCGTGATGTTTTTCTCACTCCTACTAGTGAATGTAATGTAACACACACCCATACAATGCGCACCACCCCGTAATGTTTTTCTCACTCCTACTAGTGAATGTAATGTAACACACACCCATACAATGCGCACCACCCCGTGATGTTTTTCTCACTCCTACTAGTGAATCTAATGTAACACACACCCATACAATGCGCACCACCCCGTGATGTTTTTCTCACTGCTACTAGTGAATGTAATGTAACACACACCCATACAACGCGCACCACCCCGTGATGTTTTTCTCACTCCTACTAGTGAATGTAATGTAACACACACCCATACAATGCGCACCACCCCGTGATTTTTTTCTCACTCCTACTAGTGAATGTAATGTAACACACACCCATACAATGCGCACCACCCCGTGATGTTTTTCTCACTCCTACTAGTGAATGTAAGGTAACACACACCCATACAATGCGCACCACCCCGTGATGTTTTTCTCACTGCTACTAGTGAATGTAATGTAACACACACCCATACAAAGCGCACCACCCCGTGATGTTTTTCTCACTGCTACTAGTGAATGTAATGTAACACACACCCATACAATGCGCACCACCCCGTGATGTTTTTCTCACTCCTACTAGTGAATGTAATGTAACACACACCCATACAATGCGCACCACCCCGTGATGTTTTTCTCACTCCTACTAGTGAATGTAATGTAACACACACCCATACAATGCGCACCACCCCGTGATGTTTTTCTCACTCCTACTAGTGAATGTAATGTAACACACACCCATACAATGCGCACCACCCCGTGATGTTTTTCTCACTCCTATTAGTGAATGTAATGTAACACACACCCATACAATGCGCACCACCCCGTGATGTTTTTCTCACTCCTACTAGTGAATCTAATGTAACACACACCCATATAATGCGCACCACCCCGTGATGTTTTTCTCACTCCTACTAGTGAATGTAATGTAACACACACCCATACAATGCGCACCACCCCGTGATGTTTTTCTCACTCCTACTAGTGTATCTAATGTAACACACACCCATACAATGCGCACCACCCTGTGATGTTTTTCTCACTCCTACTAGTGAATGTAATGTAACACACACCCATACAATGCGCACCACCCCGTGATGTTTTTCTCACTCCTACTAGTGAATCTAATGTAACAAACACCCATACAATGCGCACCACCCCGTGATGTTTTTCTCACTCCTACTAGTGAATGTAATGTAACACACACCCATACAATGCGCACCACCCCGTGATGTTTTTCTCACTCGTACTAGTGAATGTAATGTAACACACACCCATACAATGGGCACCACCCCGTGATGTTTTTCTCACTTCTACTAGTGAATGTAATGTAACACACACCCATACAATGCGCACCACCCCGTGATGATTTTCTCACTCCTACTAGTGAATCTAATGTAACACACACCCATACAATGCGCACCACCCCGTGATGTTTTTCTCACTCCTACTAGTGAATCTATTGTAACACACACCCATACAATGCGCACCACCCCGTGATGTTTTTCTCACTCCTACTAGTGAATCTAATGTAACACACACCCATACAATGCGCACCACCCCGTGATGTTTTTCTCACTCCTACTAGTGAATCTAATGTAACACACACCCATACAAAGCGCACCACCCCGTGATGTTTTTCTCACTGCTACTAGTGAATGTAATGTAACACACACCCATACAATGCGCACCACCCCGTGATGTTTTTCTCACTCCTACTAGTGAATGTAATGTAACACACACCCATACAATGCGCACCACCCCGTGATGTTTTTCTCACTCCTACTAGTGAATGTAATGTAACACACACCCATACAATGCGCACCACCCCGTGATGTTTTTCTCACCCCCAGTAGTGAATGTAATGTAACACACACCCATACAATGCGCACCACCCCGTGATGTTTTTCTCACTCCTATTAGTGAATGTAATGTAACACACACCCATACAATGCGCACCACCCCGTGATGTTTTTCTCACTCCTACTAGTGAATCTAATGTAACACACACCCATACAATGCGCACCACCCCGTGATGTTTTTCTCACTCCTACTAGTGAATCTAATGTAACACACACCCATAAAATGCGCACCACCGCGTGATGTTTTTCTCACTCCTACTAGTGAGTGTAACGTAACACACACCCATACAATGCGCACCACCCCGTGATGATTTTCTCACTCCTACTAGTGAATCTAATGTAACAAACACCCATACAATGCGCACCACCCCGTGATGTTTTTCTCACTCCTACTAGTGAATGTAATGTAACAAACACCCATACAATGCGCACCACCCCGTGATGTTTTTCTCACTCCTACTAGTGAATCTAATGTAACACACACCCATACAATGCGCACCACCCCGTGATGTTTTTCTCACTGCTACTAGTGAATCTAATGTAACACACACCCATACAATGCGCACCACCCCCTGATGTTTTTCTCACTCCTACTAGTGAATGTAATGTAACACACACCCATACCATGCGCACCACCCCATGATGATTTTCTCACTCCTACTAGTGAATCTAATGTAACAAACACCCATACCATGCGCACCACCCCGTGATGTTTTTCTCACTCCTACTAGTGAATGTAATGTAACACAAACCCATACAATGCGAACCACCCCGTGATGTTTTTCTCACTCCTACTAGTGAATCTAATGTAACACACACCCATACAATGCGCACCACCCCGTGATGTTTTTCTCACTCCTACTAGTGAATCTAATGTAACACACACCCATACAATGCGCACCACCCCGTGATGTTTTTCTCACTCCTACTAGTGAATCTAATGTAACACACACCCATACAATGCGCACCACCCCGTGATGTTTTTCTCACTCCTACTAGTGAATCTAATGTAACACACACCCATACAATGCGCACCACCCCGTGATGTTTTTCTCACTGCTACTAGTGAATCTAATGTAACACACCCATACAATGCGCACCACCCCGTGATGTTTTTCTCACTCCTAATAGTGAATGTAATATAACACACACCCATACAATGCGCACCACCCCTTGATGTTTTTCTCACTCCTACTAGAGAATGTAATGTAACACACACCCATACAATGCGCACCACCCCGTGATGTTTTTCTCACTGCTACTAATGAATGTAATGTAACACACACCCATACAATGCGCACCACCCCGTGATGTTTTTCTCACTCCTACTAGTGAATGTAATGTAACACACACCCATACAATGCGCACCACCCCGTGATGTTTTTCTCACTCCTACTAGTGAATCTAATGTAACACACACCCATACAATGCGCACCACCCCGTGATGTTTTTCTCACTCCTCCTAGTGAATGTTATATAACACACACCCATACAATACGCACCACCCCGTGATGTTTTTCTCACTCCTACTAGTGAATGTAATGTAACACACACCCATACAATGCGCACCACCCCGTGATGATTTTCTCACTCCTACTAGTGAATCTAATGTAACACACGCATACAATGCGCACCACCCCGTGATGTTTTTCTCACTCCTACTAGTGAATGTAATGTAACACACACCCATACAATGCGCACCACCGCGTGATGATTTTCTCACTCCTACTAGTGAATCTAATGTAACAAACACCCATACAATTCGCACCACCCTGTGATGTTTTTCTCACTCCTACTAGTGAATGTAATGTAACACACACCCATACAATGCGCACCACCCCGTGATGATTTTCTCACTCCTAATAGTGAATCTAATGTAACAAACACCCATACAATGCGCACCACCCCGTGATGTTTTTCTCACTCCTACTAGTGAATGTAATGTAACAAACACCCATACAATGCGCACCACCCCGTGATGTTTTTCTCACTCCTACTAGTGAATCTAATGTAACACACACCCATACGATGAGAACCACCCCGTGATGTTTTTCTCACTCCTACTAGTGAATCTAATGTAACACACACCCATACAATGCGCACCACCCCCTGATGTTTTTCTCACTCCTACTAGTGAATGTAATGTAGCACACACCCATACCATGCGCACCACTGCGTGATGATTTTGTCACTCCTACTAGTGAATCTAATGTAACAAACACCTATACAATGCGCACCACCCCGTGATGTTTTTCTCACTCCTACTAGTGAATGTAATGTAACACACACCCATACAATGCGCACCACCCCGTGATGATTTTCTCACTCCTACTAGTGAATCTAATGTAACAAAC
Source organism: Cavia porcellus (assembly GCF_034190915.1). Lineage (NCBI taxonomy): Eukaryota > Metazoa > Chordata > Mammalia > Rodentia > Caviidae > Cavia > Cavia porcellus. Next base: position 14,834 of record NW_026947582.1, on the reverse strand, counting down.
ACCCATACAATGCGCACCACCCCGTGCTGTTTTTCTCACTCCTACTAGTGAATGTAATGTAACAAACACCCATACAATGCACACCACCCCGTGATGTTTTTCTCACTCCTACTAGTGAATGTAATGTAACACACACCCATACAATGCGCACCACCCCGTGAATTTTTTCTCACTCCTACTAGTGAATCTAATGTAACACACACCCATACAATGCGCACCACCCCCTGATGTTTTTCTCACTCCTACTAGTGAATGTAATGTAACACACACCCATACAATGCGCACCACCCCGTGATGATTTTCTCACTCCTACTAGTGAATCTAATGTAACAAACACCCATACAATGCGCACCACCCCGTGATGTTTTTCTCACTCCTACTAGTGAATGTAATGTAACAAACACCCATACAATGCGCACCACCCCGTGATGTTTTTCTCACTCCTACTAGTGAATGTAATGTAACACACACCCATACAATGCGCACCACCCCATGAATTTTTTCTCACTCCTACTAGTGAATCTAATGTAACACACACCCATACAATGCGCACCACCCCCTGATGTTTTTCTCACTCCTACTAGTGAATGCAATGTAACACACACCCATACCATGCGCACCACCCCGTGATGATTTTCTCACTCCTACTAGTGAATCTAATGTAACAAACACCCATACCATGCGCACCACCCCGTGATGTTTTGCTCACTCCTACTAGTGAATGTAATGTAACACACACCCATACAATGCGCACCACCCCGTGATGTTTTTCTCACTCCTACTAGTGAATGTAATGTAACACACACCCATACAATGCGCACCACCCCGTGATGATTTTCTCACTCCTACTAGTGAATCTAATGTAACAAACACCCATACAATGCGCACCACCCCGTGATGTTTTTCTCACTCCTACTAGTGAATGTAATGTAACAAACACCCATACAATGCGCACCACCCCGTGATGTTTTTCTCACTCCTACTAGTGAATCTAATGTAACACACACCCATACAATGCGCACCACCCCGTGATGTTTTTCTCACTGCTACTAGTGAATCTAATGTAACACACACCCATACAATGCGCACCACCCCCTGATGTTTTTCTCACTCCTACTAGTGAATGTAATGTAACACACACCCATACCATGCGCACCACCCCATGATGATTTTCTCACTCCTACTAGTGAATCTAATGTAACAAACACCCATACCATGCGCACCACCCCGTGATGTTTTTCTCACTCCTACTAGTGAATGTAATGTAACACACACCCATACAATGCGAACCACCCCGTGATGTTTTTCTCACTCCTACTAGTGAATCTAATGTAACACACACCCATACAATGCGCACCACCCCGTGATGTTTTTCTCACCCCTACTAGTGAATGTAATGTAACACACACCCATACAATGCGCACCACCCCGTGATGTTTTTCTCACTCCTACTAGTGAATGTAATGTAACACACACCCATACAAAGCGCACCACCCCGTGATGTTTTTCTCACTCCTACTAGTGAATGTAATGTAACACACACCCATACAATGCGAACCACCCCGTGATGATTTTCTCACTCCTACTAGTGAATCTAATGTAACACACACCCATACAATGCGCACCACCCCGTGATGTTTTTCTCACTCCTACTAGTGAATCTAATGTAACACACACCCATACAATGCGCACCACCCCGTGATGTTTTTCTCACTCCTACTAGTGAATCTAATGTAACACACACCCATACAATGCGCACCACCCCGTGATGTTTTTCTCACTCCTACTAGTGAATCTAATGTAACACACACCCATACAATGCGCACCACCCCGTGATGTTTTTCTCACTGCTACTAGTGAATCTAATGTAACACACCCATACAATGCGCACCACCCCGTTATGTTTTTCTCACTCCTAATAGTGAATGTAATATAACACACACCCATACAATGCGCACCACCCCTTGATGTTTTTCTCACTCCTACTAGAGAATGTAATGTAACACACACCCATACAATGCGCACCACCCCGTGATGTTTTTCTCACTGCTACTAATGAATGTAATGTAACACACACCCATACAATGCGCACCACCCCGTGATGTTTTTCTCACTCCTACTAGTGAATGTAATGTAACACACACCCATACAATGCGCACCACCCCGTGATGTTTTTCTCACTCCTACTAGTGAATCTAATGTAACACACACCCATACAATGCACACCACCCCGTGATGTTTTTCTCACTCCTCCTAGTGAATGTAATATAACACACACCCATACAATACGCACCACCCCGTGATGTTTTTCTCACTCCTACTAGTGAATGTAATGTAACACACACCCATACAATGCGCACCACCCCGTGATGATTTTCTCACTCCTACTAGTGAATCTAATGTAACACACGCATACAATGCGCACCACCCCGTGATGTTTTTCTCACTCCTACTAGTGAATGTAATGTAACACACACCCATACAATGCGCACCACCGCGTGATGATTTTCTCACTCCTACTAGTGAATCTAATGTAACAAACACCCATACAATTCGCACCACCCTGTGATGTTTTTCTCACTCCTACTAGTGAATGTAATGTAACACACACCCATACAATGCGCACCACCCCGTGATGATTTTCTCACTCCTAATAGTGAATCTAATGTAACAAACACCCATACAATGCGCACCACCCCGTGATGTTTTTCTCACTCCTACTAGTGAATGTAATGTAACAAACACCCATACAATGCGCACCACCCCGTGATGTTTTTCTCACTCCTACTAGTGAATCTAATGTAACACACACCCATACGATGAGAACCACCCCGTGATGTTTTTCTCACTCCTACTAGTGAATCTAATGTAACACACACCCATACAATGCGCACCACCCCCTGATGTTTTTCTCACTCCTACTAGTGAATGTAATGTAGCACACACCCATATCATGCGCACCACTGCGTGATGATTTTGTCACTCCTACTAGTGAATCTAATGTAACAAACTCCTATACAATGCGCACCACCCCGTGATGTTTTTCTCACTCCTACTAGTGAATGTAATGTAACACACACCCATACAATGCGCACCACCCCGTGATTATTTTCTCACTCCTACTAGTGAATCTAATGTAACAAACACCCATACAATGCGCACCACCCCGTGCTGTTTTTCTCACTCCTACTAGTGAATGTAATGTAACAAACACCCATACAATGCACACCACCCCGTGATGTTTTTCTCACTCCTACTAGTGAATGTAATGTAACACACACCCATACAATGCGCACCACCCCGTGAATTTTTTCTCACTCCTACTAGTGAATCTAATGTAACACACACCCATACAATGCGCACCACCCCCTGATGTTTTTCTCACTCCTACTAGTGAATGTAATGTAACACACACCCATACAATGCGCACCACCCCGTGATGATTTTCTCACTCCTACTAGTGAATCTAATGTAACAAACACCCATACAATGCGCACCACCCCGTGATGTTTTTCTCACTCCTACTAGTGAATGTAATGTAACAAACACCCATACAATGCGCACCACCCCGTGATGTTTTTGTCACTCCTACTAGTGAATGTAATGTAACACACACCCATACAATGCGCACCACCCCATGAATTTTTTCTCACTCCTACTAGTGAATCTAATGTAACACACACCCATACAATGCGCACCACCCCGTGATGTTTTTCTCACTCCTACTAGTGAATGCAATGTAACACACACCCATACCATGCGCACCACCCCGTGATGATTTTCTCACTCCTACTAGTGAATCTAATGTAACAAACACCCATACCATGCGCACCACCCCGTGATGTTTTGCTCACTCCTACTAGTGAATGTAATGTAACACACACCCATACAATGCGCACCACCCCGTGATGTTTTTCTCACTCCTACTAGTGAATGTAATGTAACACACACCCATACAATGCGCACCACCCCGTGATGTTTTTCTCACTCCTACTAGTGAATCTAATGTAACACACACCCATATAATGCGCACCAACCCGTGATGTTTTTCTCACCGCTACTAGTGAATCTAATGTAACACACACCCATACAATGCGCACCGCCCCGCGATGTTTTTCTCACCCCTACTAGTGAATGTAATGTAACACACACCCATACAATGCGCACCACCCCGTGATGTTTTTCTCACTCCTACTAGTGAATGTAATGTAACACACACCCATACAAAGCGCACCACCCCGTGATGTTTTTCTCACTCCTACTAGTGAATGTAATGTAACACACACCCATACAATGCGAACCACCCCGTGATGTTTTTCTCACTCCTACTAGTGAATCTAATGTAACACACACCCATACAATGCGCACCACCCCGTGATGTTTTTCTCACTCCTACTAGTGAATCTAATGTAACACACACCCATACAATGCGCACCACCCCGTGATGTTTTTCTCACTCCTACTAGTGAATCTAATGTAACACACACCCATACAATGCGCACCACCCTGTGATGTTTTTCTCACTCCTACTAGTGAATCTAATGTAACACACACCCATACAATGCGCACCACCCCGTGATGTTTTTCTCACTGCTACTAGTGAATCTAATGTAACACACCCATACAATGCGCACCACCCCGTGATGTTTTTCTCACTCCTACTAGTGAATGTAATATAACACACACCCATACAATGCGCACCACCCCTTGATGTTTTTCTCACTCCTACTAGTGAATGTAATGTAACACACACCCATACAATGCGCACCACCCCGTGATGTTTTTCTCACTGCTACTAGTGAATGTAATGTAACACACACCCATACAATGCGCACCACCCCGTGATGTTTTTCTCACTCCTACTAGTGAATGTAATGTAACACACACCCATACAATGCGCACCACCCCGTGATGTTTTTCTCACTCCTACTAGTGAATCTAATGTAACACACACCCATACAATGCGCACCACCCCGTGATGTTTTTCTCACTCCTACTAGTGAATGTAATATAACACACACCCATACAATACGCACCACCCCGTGATGTTTTTCTCACTCCTACTAGTGAATGTAATGTAACACACACCCATACAATGCGCACCACCCCGTGATGATTTTCTCACTCCTACTAGTGAATCTAATGTAACACACGCATACAATGCGCACCACCCCGTGATGTTTTTCTCACTCCTACTAGTGAATGTAATGTAACACACACCCATACAATGCGCACCACCGCGTGATGATTTTCTCACTCCTACTAGTGAATCTAATGTAACAAACACCCATACAATTCGCACCACCCTGTGATGTTTTTCTGACTCCTATTAGTGAATGTAATGTAACACACACCCATACAATGCGCACCACCCCGTGATGATTTTCTCACTCCTAATAGTGAATCTAATGTAACAAACACCCATACAATGCGCACCACCCCGTGATGTTTTTCTCACTCCTACTAGTGAATGTAATGTAACAAACACCCATACAATGCGCACCACCCCGTGATGTTTTTCTCACTCCTACTAGTGAATCTAATGTAACACACACCCATACGATGAGAACCACCCCGTGATGTTTTTCTCACTCCTACTAGTGAATCTAATGTAACACACACCCATACAATGCGCACCACCCCCTGATGTTTTTCTCACTCCTACTAGTGAATGTAATGTAGCACACACCCATACCATGCGCACCACTGCGTGATGATTTTGTCACTCCTACTAGTGAATCTAATGTAACAAACACCTATACAATGCGCACCACCCCGTGATGTTTTTCTCACTCCTACTAGTGAATGTAATGTAACACACACCCATACAATGCGCACCACCCCGTGATGATTTTCTCACTCCTACTAGTGAATCTAATGTAACAAACACCCATACAATGCGCACCACCCCGTGATGTTTTTCTCACTCCTACTAGTGAATGTAATGTAACAAACACCCATACAATGCGCACCACCCCGTGATGTTTTTCTCACTCCTACTAGTGAATGTAATGTAACACACACCCATACAATGCGCACCACCCCGTGAATTTTTTCTCACTCCTACTAGTGAATCTAATGTAACACACACCCATACAATGCGCACAACCCCCTGATGTTTTTCTCACTCCTACTAGTGAATGTAATGTAACACACACCCATACAATGCGCACCACCCTGTGATGATTTTCTCACTCCTACTAGTGAATCTAATGTAACAAACACCCATACAATGCGCACCACCCCGTGATGTTTTTCTCACTCCTACTAGTGAATGTAATGTAACAAACACCCATACAATGCGCACCACCCCGTGATGTTTTTCTCACTCCTACTAGTCAATGTAATGTAACACACACCCATACAATGCGCACCACCCCATGAATTTTTTCTCACTCCTACTAGTGAATCTAATGTAACACATACCCATACAATGCGCACCACCCCCTGATGTTTTTCTCACTCCTACTAGTGAATGTAATGTAACACACACCCATACCATGCGCACCACCCCGTGATGATTTTCTCACTCCTACTAGTGAATCTAATGTAACAAACACCCATACCATGCGCACCACCCCGTGATGATTTTCTCACTCCTACTAGTGAATGTAATGTAACACACACCCATACAATGCGCACCATCCCGTGATGATTTTCTCACTCCTACTAGTGAATCTAATGTAACAAACACCCATACAATGCGCACCACCCCGTGATGTTTTTCTCACTCCTACTAGTCAATGTAATGTAACAAACACCCATACAATGCGCACCACCCCGTGATGTTTTTCTCACTCCTACTAGTGAATGTAATGTAACACACACCCATACAATGCGCACCACCCCGTGAATTTTTTCTCACTCCTACTAGTGAATCTAATGTAACACACACCCATACAATGCGCACAACCCCCTGATGTTTTTCTCACTCCTACTAGTGAATGTAATGTAACACACACCCATACAATGCGCACCACCCCGTGATGATTTTCTCACTCCTACTAGTGAATCTAATGTAACAAACACCCATACAATGCGCACCACCCCGTGATGTTTTTCTCACTCCTACTAGTGAATGTAATGTAACAAACACCCATACAATGCTCACCACCCCGTGATGTTTTTCTCACTCCTACTAGTGAATGTAATGTAACACACACCCATACAATGCGCACCACCCCATGAATTTTTTCTCACTCCTACTAGTGAATCTAATGTAACACACACCCATACAATGCGCACCACCCCCTGATGTTTTTCTCACTCCTACTAGTGAATGTAATGTAACACACACCCATACCATGCGCACCACCCCGTGATGATTTTCTCACTCCTACTAGTGAATCTAATGTAACAAACACCCATACCATGCGCACCACCCCGTGATGTTTTTCTCACTCCTACTAGTGAATGTAATGTAACACACACCCATACAATGCGCACCACCCCGTGATGATTTTCTCACTCCTACTAGTGAATCTAATGTAACAAACACCCATACAATGCGCACCACCCCGTGATGTTTTTCTCACTCCTACTAGTGAATGTAATGTAACAAACACCCATACAATGCGCACCACCCCGTGATGTTTTTCTCACTCCTACTAGTGAATGTAATGTAACACACACCCATACAATGCGCACCACCCCGTGAATTTTTTCTCACTCCTACTAGTGAATCTAATGTAACACACACCCATACAATGCGCACAACCCCCTGATGTTTTTCTCACTCCTACTAGTGAATGTAATGTAACACACACCCATACAATGCGCACCACCCTGTGATGATTTTCTCACTCCTACTAGTGAATCTAATGTAACAAACACCCATACAATGCGCACCACCCCGTGATGTTTTTCTCACTCCTACTAGTGAATGTAATGTAACAAACACCCATACAATGCGCACCACCCCGTGATGTTTTTCTCACTCCTACTAGTGAATGTAATGTAACACACACCCATACAATGCGCACCACCCCATGAATTTTTTCTCACTCCTACTAGTGAATCTAATGTAACACATACCCATACAATGCGCACCACCCCCTGATGTTTTTCTCACTCCTACTAGTGAATGTAATGTAACACACACCCATACCATGCGCACCACCCCGTGATGATTTTCTCACTCCTACTAGTGAATCTAATGTAACAAACACCCATACCATGCGCACCACCCCGTGATGATTTTCTCACTCCTACTAGTGAATGTAATGTAACACACACCCATACAATGCGCACCATCCCGTGATGATTTTCTCACTCCTACTAGTGAATCTAATGTAACAAACACCCATACAATGCGCACCACCCCGTGATGTTTTTCTCACTCCTACTAGTCAATGTAATGTAACAAACACCCATACAATGCGCACCACCCCGTGATGTTTTTCTCACTCCTACTAGTGAATGTAATGTAACACACACCCATACAATGCGCACCACCCCGTGAATTTTTTCTCACTCCTACTAGTGAATCTAATGTAACACACACCCATACAATGCGCACAACCCCCTGATGTTTTTCTCACTCCTACTAGTGAATGTAATGTAACACACACCCATACAATGCGCACCACCCCGTGATGATTTTCTCACTCCTACTAGTGAATCTAATGTAACAAACACCCATACAATGCGCACCACCCCGTGATGTTTTTCTCACTCCTACTAGTGAATGTAATGTAACAAACACCCATACAATGCTCACCACCCCGTGATGTTTTTCTCACTCCTACTAGTGAATGTAATGTAACACACACCCATACAATGCGCACCACCCCATGAATTTTTTCTCACTCCTACTAGTGAATCTAATGTAACACACACCCATACAATGCGCACCACCCCCTGATGTTTTTCTCACTCCTACTAGTGAATGTAATGTAACACACACCCATACCATGCGCACCACCCCGTGATGATTTTCTCACTCCTACTAGTGAATCTAATGTAACAAACACCCATACCATGCGCACCACCCCGTGATGTTTTGCTCACTCCTACTAGTGAATGTAATGTAACACACACCCATACAATGCGCACCACCCCGTGATGTTTTTCTCACTCCTACTAGTGAATGTAATGTAACACACACCCATACAATGCGCACCACCCCATGAATTTTTTCTCACTCCTACTAGTGAATCTAATGTAACACACACCCATACAATGCGCACCACCCCCTGATGTTTTTCTCACTCCTACTAGTGAATGTAATGTAACAAACACCCATACAATGCGCACCACCCCGTGATGTTTTTCTCACTCCTACTAGTGAATGTAATGTAACACACACCCATACAATGCGCACCACCCCATGAATTTTTTCTCACTCCTACTAGTGAATCTAATGTAACACACACCCATACAATGCGCACCACCCCCTGATGTTTTTCTCACTCCTACTAGTGAATGTAATGTAACACACACCCATACCATGCGCACCACCCCGTGATGATTTTCTCACTCCTACTAGTGAATCTAATGTAACAAACACCCATACCATGCGCACCACCCCGTGATGATTTTCTCACTCCTACTAGTGAATGTAATGTAACACACACCCATACAATGCGCACCATCCCGTGATGATTTTCTCACTCCTACTAGTGAATCTAATGTAACAAACACCCATACAATGCGCACCACCCCGTGATGTTTTTCTCACTCCTACTAGTGAATGTAATGTAACAAACACCCATACAATGCGCACCACCCCGTGATGTTTTTCTCACTCCTACTAGTGAATGTAATGTAACACACACCCATACAATGCGCACCACCCCGTGAATTTTTTCTCACTCCTACTAGTGAATCTAATGTAACACACACCCATACAATGCGCACAACCCCCTGATGTTTTTCTCACTCCTACTAGTGAATGTAATGTAACACACACCCATACAATGCGCACCACCCCGTGATGATTTTCTCACTCCTACTAGTGAATCTAATGTAACAAACACCCATACAATGCGCACCACCCCGTGATGTTTTTCTCACTCCTACTAGTGAATGTAATGTAACAAACACCCATACAATGCTCACCACCCCGTGATGTTTTTCTCACTCCTACTAGTGAATGTAATGTAACACACACCCATACAATGCGCACCACCCCATGAATTTTTTCTCACTCCTACTAGTGAATCTAATGTAACACACACCCATACAATGCGCACCACCCCCTGATGTTTTTCTCACTCCTACTAGTGAATGTAATGTAACACACACCCATACAATGCGCACCGCCCCGCGATGTTTTTCTCACCCCTACTAGTGAATGTAATGTAACACACACCCATACAATGCGCACCACCCCGTGATGTTTTTCTCACTCCTACTAGTGAATGTAATGTAACACACACCCATACAAAGCGCACCACACCGTGATGTTTTTCTCACTCCTACTAGTGAATGTAATGTAACACACACCCATACAATGCGCACCACCCCGTGATGTTTTTCTCACTCCTACTAGTGATTGTAATGTAACACACACCCATACAATGCGCACCACCCCGTGATGTTTTTCTCACTCCTACTAGTGAATCTAATGTAACACACACCCATACAATGCGCACCACGCCGTGATGTTTTTTTCACTGCTATTAGTGAATCTAATGTAACACACACCCATACAATAAGCACCACCCCGTGATGTTTTTCTCACTCCTACTAGTGAATGTAATGTAACACACACCCATACAATGCGCACCACCCCGTGATGTTTTTCTCACTCCTACTAGTGAATGTAATGTAACACACACCCATACAATGCGCACCACCCCGTGATGTTTTTCTCACTCCTACTAGTGAATGTAATGTAACACACACCCATACAATGCGCACAACCCCGTGATGTTTTTCTCACTCCTACTAGTTAATGTAATGTAACACACACCCATACAATGCGCACCACCCGCTGATGTTTTTCTCACTGCTACTAGTGAATGTAATGTAACACAAACCCACACAAAGCGCCCCACCCCGTGATGTTTTTCTCACTCCTACTAGTGAATGTAATGTAACACACACCCATACAATGCCCACCAACCCGTGATGTTTTTCTCACTCCTACTAGTGAATCTAATGTAACACACACCCATACAATGCGCACCACCCCGTGATGTTTTTCTCACTCCTACTAGTGAATGTAATGTAACACAAACCCATACAATGCGCACCACCCCGTGAATTTTTTCTCACTCCTACTAGTGAATCTAATGTAACACACACCCATACAATGCGCACCACCCCCTGATGTTTTTCTCACTCCTACTAGTGAATGTAATGTAACACACACCCATACCATGCGCACCACCCAGTGATGATTTTCTCACTCCTACTAGTGAATCTAATGTAACAAACACCCATACCATGCGCACCACCCCGTGATGTTTTGCTCACTCCTACTAGTGAATGTAATGTAACACACACCCATACAATGCGCACCACCCCGTGATGTTTTTCTCACTCCTACTAGTGAATGTAATGTAACACACACCCATACAATGCGCACAACCCCGTGATGTTTTTCTCACTCCTACTAGTGAATGTAATGTAACACACACCCATACAATGCGCACCACCCGCTGATGTTTTTCTCACTGCTACTAGTGAATGTAATGTAACACAAACCCACACAAAGCGCCCCACTCCGTGATGTTTTTCTCACTCCTACTAGTGAATGTAATGTAACACACACCCATACAATGCCCACCACCCCGTGATGTTTTTCTCACTCCTACTAGTGAATCTAATGTAACACACACCCATACAATGCGCACCACCCCGTGATGTTTTTCTCACTCCTACTAGTGAATGTAATGTAACACACACCCATACAATGCGCACCACCCCGTGAATTTTTTCTCACTCCCACTAGTGAATCTAATGTAACACACACCCATACAATGCGCACCACCCCCTGATGTTTTTCTCACTCCTACTAGTGAATGTAATGTAACACACACCCATACCATGCGCACCACCCCGTGATGATTTTCTCACTCCTACTAGTGAATCTAATGTAACAAACACCCATACCATGCGCACCACCCCGTGATGTTTTGCTCACTCCTACTAGTGAATGTAATGTAACACACACCCATACAATGCGCACCACCCCGTGATGTTTTTCTCACTCCTACTAGTGAATGTAATGTAACACACACCCATACAATGCGCACCACCCCATGAATTTTTTCTCACTCCTACTAGTGAATCTAATGTAACACACACCCATACAATGCGCACCACCCCCTGATGTTTTTCTCACTCCTACTAGTGAATGTAATGTAACAAACACCCATACAATGCGCTCCACCCCGTGATGTTTTTCTCACTCCTACTAGTGAATGTAATGTAACACACACCCATACAATGCGCACCACCCCATGAATTTTTTCTCACTCCTACTAGTGAATCTAATGTAACACACACCCATACAATGCGCACCACCCCCTGATGTTTTTCTCACTCCTACTAGTGAATGTAATGTAACACACACCCATACCATGCGCACCACCCCGTGATGATTTTCTCACTCCTACTAGTGAATCTAATGTAACAAACACCCATACCATGCGCACCACCCCGTGATGATTTTCTCACTCCTACTAGTGAATGTAATGTAACACACACCCATACAATGCGCACCATCCCGTGATGATTTTCTCACTCCTACTAGTGAATCTAATGTAACAAACACCCATACAATGCGCACCACCCCGTGATGTTTTTCTCACTCCTACTAGTGAATGTAATGTAACAAACACCCATACAATGCGCACCACCCCGTGATGTTTTTCTCACTCCTACTAGTGAATGTAATGTAACACACACCCATACAATGCGCACCACCCCGTGAATTTTTTCTCACTCCTACTAGTGAATCTAATGTAACACACACCCATACAATGCGCACAACCCCCTGATGTTTTTCTCACTCCTACTAGTGAATGTAATGTAACACACACCCATACAATGCGCACCACCCCGTGATGATTTTCTCACTCCTACTAGTGAATCTAATGTAACAAACACCCATACAATGCGCACCACCCCGTGATGTTTTTCTCACTCCTACTAGTGAATGTAATGTAACAAACACCCATACAATGCTCACCACCCCGTGATGTTTTTCTCACTCCTACTAGTGAATGTAATGTAACACACACCCATACAATGCGCACCACCCCATGAATTTTTTCTCACTCCTACTAGTGAATCTAATGTAACACACACCCATACAATGCGCACCACCCCCTGATGTTTTTCTCACTCCTACTAGTGAATGTAATGTAACACACACCCATACAATGCGCACCGCCCCGCGATGTTTTTCTCACCCCTACTAGTGAATGTAATGTAACACACACCCATACAATGCGCACCACCCCGTGATGTTTTTCTCACTCCTACTAGTGAATGTAATGTAACACACACCCATACAAAGCGCACCACACCGTGATGTTTTTCTCACTCCTACTAGTGAATGTAATGTAACACACACCCATACAATGCGCACCACCCCGTGATGTTTTTCTCACTCCTACTAGTGATTGTAATGTAACACACACCCATACAATGCGCACCACCCCGTGATGTTTTTCTCACTCCTACTAGTGAATCTAATGTAACACACACCCATACAATGCGCACCACGCCGTGATGTTTTTTTCACTGCTATTAGTGAATCTAATGTAACACACACCCATACAATAAGCACCACCCCGTGATGTTTTTCTCACTCCTACTAGTGAATGTAATGTAACACACACCCATACAATGCGCACCACCCCGTGATGTTTTTCTCACTCCTACTAGTGAATGTAATGTAACACACACCCATACAATGCGCACCACCCCGTGATATTTTTCTCACTCCTACTAGTGAATGTAATGTAACACACACCCATACAATGCGCACAACCCCGTGATGTTTTTCTCACTCCTACTAGTTAATGTAATGTAACACACACCCATACAATGCGCACCACCCGCTGATGTTTTTCTCACTGCTACTAGTGAATGTAATGTAACACAAACCCACACAAAGCGCCCCACCCCGTGATGTTTTTCTCACTCCTACTAGTGAATGTAATGTAACACACACCCATACAATGCCCACCAACCCGTGATGTTTTTCTCACTCCTACTAGTGAATCTAATGTAACACACACCCATACAATGCGCACCACCCCGTGATGTTTTTCTCACTCCTACTAGTGAATGTAATGTAACACAAACCCATACAATGCGCACCACCCCGTGAATTTTTTCTCACTCCTACTAGTGAATCTAATGTAACACACACCCATACAATGCGCACCACCCCCTGATGTTTTTCTCACTCCTACTAGTGAATGTAATGTAACACACACCCATACCATGCGCACCACCCAGTGATGATTTTCTCACTCCTACTAGTGAATCTAATGTAACAAACACCCATACCATGCGCACCACCCCGTGATGTTTTGCTCACTCCTACTAGTGAATGTAATGTAACACACACCCATACAATGCGCACCACCCCGTGATGTTTTTCTCACTCCTACTAGTGAATGTAATGTAACACACACCCATACAATGCGCACAACCCCGTGATGTTTTTCTCACTCCTACTAGTGAATGTAATGTAACACACACCCATACAATGCGCACCACCCGCTGATGTTTTTCTCACTGCTACTAGTGAATGTAATGTAACACAAACCCACACAAAGCGCCCCACTCCGTGATGTTTTTCTCACTCCTACTAGTGAATGTAATGTAACACACACCCATACAATGCCCACCACCCCGTGATGTTTTTC